>NC_135222.1:1476202-2117172 GCF_052324685.1 Brachyhypopomus gauderio | reverse complement strand
TAGGAGTAACTGGCCAGGCAGCACACACACAGGTTTCACACATTTTACCAGCACATCTACGCCAGCAGTCAGCAGTCAGCCCAATGTGGATTACTGCTCCTCATCACGACACGGCCGTCTGATTGGCTCCTGTGCGTGTGCCTGGCCAAGGGCTGGAGACTGTTAACATGCAGCCTATTCATATCATAAAATCACTTGGACAGTAATACTTTTCTCTAGCTTTAGCTTAGAAGTTGGGAGTATGCTTGATGTACAGTTACCCACTTTAAGACATCAAAGGCATCTGGCCGACCTTTCTCTCATGAAAAATTTCTGAAATGGTTTTTGTTAGTGGAGGAGGGGTACAATATGATTTTCTCATATGCTCAGCATAGTTATTTGTTAGTCACGGCCATCTTAAGTGTAGCGATGATATTGGGTTATTGTATATACAATTGTGTACACGGAGCACACACGGTGGAAGACAGAGCCTATCAGGGACTTCCTTCTACCCCCGTAGTACCATCAAATCTCAGATGGGAACAGAAGAGGCGATTCACTGCGGCCTCCTATTGACCTGACCACAGCTGCAGCGCTCCACACACTGGTGCTTCAGAGTGGACTGACAGCTGGCCAGGCCAGACTGACAGCGCGGGCTGCTACAGGAGGCCTGGCAGAGCCACAGACCCCTACCCCTGCCCCCAAGACCACCTCCACCCTCCTCGCCCTCCACCTCCCCCTCCACCTCTCCTCTCCTTCCACCTCTCCTCCCCTCCCCTCTCCTCACCTCTCCTCTCCTCCACCTCCACCTCCCCTCTCCTCTCCTCCACCTCCCCTCTCCTCCATCCTCTCCTCTCTCCTCCACCTCTCCTCCACCTCTCCTCTCCTCCTCCTACCTCCACCTCCCTCACCTCCCCTCTCCTCCACCTCCCCTCTCCTCCACCTCCCCTCTCCTCCACCTCCCTCCCCTGCCCCTCTCCTCCATCCCGCACCCCCTCCCCTCCACCTCCCTCTCCTCCACCTCCCCTCTCCTCCAACTCCCTCCCCCTCCCTCCACCTCTCCTCTCCTCCACCTGCCCCGCTCCTCCACCCCTCCTCTCCTCCACCTCCCCTCTCCTCCACCTCCCTCTCCTCCTCCACCTCCCCTCCCTCTCCTCACCTCGTCCTCCACCTCTCCTCCACCTCTCCTCACCCCCACCCCTCTCCTCCACCTCCCCTCTCCTCCAGCCTCCCCTCCCCGCTCCTCTCCTCCACCTCTCCTCACCTCTCCTCTCCTCCACCTCTCCTCCCCTCCCCTCTCCTCCACCTCCTCTCTCCTCCACCTCTCCTCCCCTCCACCTCTCCTCCCTCCCCTCTCCTCCACCTCCTCTCTCCTCCACCTCTCCTCCACCTCCCCTCCCCTCCACCTCTCCTCTCCTCCACCTCTCCTCCACCTCGCCTCCCCTCCCCTCTCCTCCACCTCCCCTCTCCTCCACCTCTCCTCTCCTCCACCTCTCCTCCACCTCCCCCTCTCCTCCACCTCCCCCTCTCCTCCTCCTCTCCTCCACCTCTCCTCCACCTCCCCTCCTCCTCCACCTCTCCTCTCCTCCACCTCTCCTCCACCTCCCCTCCCCTCTCCTCCACCTCCCCTCTCCCTCCACTCTCTCCTCTCCTCCACCTCTCCTCCACCTCCCCTCTCCTCCCCTCTCCTCCACCTCCCCTCCTCCTCCTCCTCTCCTCCACCTCTCCTCCACCTCCCCTCTCCTCCACCTCTCCTCCACCTCTCCTCTCCTCCACCTCTCCTCCACCTCTCCTCTCTCCTCCACCTCTCCTCCACCTCCCCTCCCCTCTCCTCCACCTCCCCTCTCCTCCACCTCCCCTCTCCTCCACCTCCCCTCCCCTCCCCTCTCCTCCACCTCCCCTCCCCTCCACCTCCCTCGTCCTCCACCTCCCCTCTCCTCCAACTCCCCCTCCCCTCCCCTCCACCTCTCCTCTCCTCCACCTGCCCTCTCCTCCACCTCCCCTCTCCCTCCACCTCCCCTCTCCTCCACCTCCCCTCTCCTCCACCTCCCCTCCCGTCTCCCTCCACCTCCACCTCCCGTCTCCTCCCCCTCCACCTCCCCTCCACCTCTCCTCTCCTCCACCTCTCTCCACCTCCCCTCTCCTCCACCTCCCCTCCCCTCTCCTCCACCTCTCCTCTCCTCCACCTCCCCTCTCCTCCACCTCCCCTCTCTCCTCCACCTCCCCTCCCCTCTCCTCCACCTCCCCTCCCCTCTCCTCCACCTCTCCTCTCCTCCACCTCCCCTCTCCTCCACCCTCCCCTCTCCTCCACCTCCCCTCCCCCTCCTCCTCTCCTCCACCTCCCCCTCTCCTCCAAATGTGGACACACGTACAGAGTAGTCACGGAACTGCAGAAAACTCCAGCCATGAATCATCTAGCCCTCATGGAGCCCCTCTCTCTCTGTCTCTCTCTCTCTCTCTCTCTCTCTCACACACACACACACACACACACACACACACACACACACATACTCTGCTTTTGTTTTAATCTCAAGTAACACTATGCTTCAGAAGCCTACGTGCTACAGGTGAGTGTATCGTGACCTTCACGTATCATTGACTCTTCCTCCCCTGACAGGGTGTGTGGAGCGTTTCCAGAGGGCTGCTCTACCTGGTAGTTCCTGAGCTCAGCGATTTTCTCATGCTGCACGGCAGAGTCGCTCCAGATGAGGTTGGCTGTCTCGTCCTCGTCTCTGGTTTTATGGAAGGCCAACTCCCCAATCACTATACGAACTACACACACACACACACACACACACACACACACACACACACACACACACACACAAGAGAGAGCTTCATATCACATTACCATACATTATATTAGCTCTGCTTCTAGGGGGAATTGCATATTTCTGACTGCCTTTAGACTAAAGCTTACCCAGAAAGATTTCCATATGTAAAAGCTAAAAACTACTCCAGTCATTCTGTCATGAAGTCAGATGACCTTCTATTATATGTCGAAGGACTGTGACTGTTTACATCTGCTGGAGTATTAGATCTTATGGATGAGTTGTTTCAAAACCATATTTACGTCCAGTTCACCACGTGCCAAGTACCCTACAGAAATGCCTTTTTCAAGGAGACAAATGAATAGCGCATAACGCATTCAAATCCCAATGGTAGCTGAAAGTCTAAGACAGGTGGCGGCCAAATTCAGATATGAATCCAATGACCATTCATTATAGCCACTAATGAAAAATGGTTATCTCCTTATGAAACAGGGTTTAGGTCATTTCTCCAGCCATCAAAAACCCTCATTTTATGTGGCATTTCAAGCCAATGACTGTCTCAATTATCACAAGGAAGTTAGTGCTAAAACTTGTTTTGGTTGTAATGTGATATCTGCCTCTGCAATATAAACCTCATTCAGCTGATAAACCTCATTGTGTCATTGCCACTTAGACTAGAGAATTTAAAAGTCCAATTAGTGCAATGTCAAGGGACGTGGCCGTGCCAAGGAGTAGATCTTTGTTTGTTTCTGTGTCGGTGTGTTTGAACAGCCCAAGCCATGGCAAGTCCTGTGATAAGGGCACTAACATGACATGCTAATAACTACCCATAGTCCCAGAGAAGGCATGGTGTCTGCTGTGTTTGCCAATGACATAATTACACTCAGTGTGACTACACAAAAACAATGGATGCCCGCTAAAATCAACAACAAATGCCATTTTGCTGATTTTTAACATGGGTAGGAGTCTACACCTGCTATGAATTATGAAATTTAAATCTTTATTATGATAATTTAACATTTTCCTTCATTAGTGGAAACACTGCTATGTTCTCTAAGCTAACACACTGGAAAGCTGTAGGTTGGTTGGTGTGTTTGGTCTGCTTTCTGGTACCTATCTCATATTTGGTGTTTGGTCTGGTTTCTGGAACCTATCTCATATTTGGTGTTTGGTCTGGTTTCTGGTACCTATCTCATATTTGGTGTTTGGTCTGGTTTCTGGTACCTATCTCATATTTGGTTTTTGGTCTGGTTTCTGGTACCTATCTCATATTTGGTGTTTGGTCTGGTTTCTGGTACCTATCTCATATTTGGTGTTTGGTCTGGTTTCTGGTACCTATCTCATATTTGGTTCCCGCCACGTTGGCTGTGATGACTCCTTTCTTCTTCTTAGTTCGGACCTTCCTCTTCACTCCATTCTGATTGGCCAGTGTGGGCGGCACATTCACGGGGGACGTCCCTTGATCCTCTGTGAGAAATCCGGTCACATTGTTAAGGATTGTAAGACGAGCCTGAGCAAGAGCTTCACAATCCACAGCCTAAGATTGCCAGCACTGCCTGCAGCTAATGTGAGTGCGAGTGAAAGTAAAGCCCCTGTTGGGCTGATAAAGTGGCGTGGCTCAACGTCTGCCCTGGAGAGGCCACACTCACCTCCATCGTTGGCAAGAGAGGGCATGTCACGGGCGGACGGGTCAAAGGTCGCAGAGCTCTCCTCCGCCAGGCCTCTGGGGCTCTCCAGCACAGCTTGGCACAGATCTACTTTATCTCCCCTGTTTTAACCGAGGTACACCCAGAGGGCCACAGGTTCATGGGGCCCCAAGCCTCCGGCGTCGGACGGATCCTCTCTCTCGATCTCCGCCGGTGCAGGGGAGGGGGAGGGAGGGGGGAGGAGGATGGGAAAGGGGGCGTTTCCTCCCAGGCGGCGTAACCACAGTACATTTATATGGACGGGCAGATGGATAGAGAAGGTGTCTGTTGGGGAAAAAAAGGGGGGGGGGGGGGGGGGGATCAGAAAGAACGTGTCACTTATGTTAGAGAATATTGCAGTGAAAGGGGCTGAGGGTGAGGGCCACACTTGTGTTTGATGTGCTGCTCAAGCCCTTCTGAGACATATCAGTCAAGCTGACACGAGCGGCTTCACCTCAGCCAATCGACTTTAAAAGCTGACGGGTGGCGGTTGGAGCCCAGCACTTCAGTGGCTGCGAGTGCAGATGACAACATTCTGTCTTCTGTCTGTCAGATGAAACATTAATGCAGCCGTCTAATGAAGAGCTTTGGCTTTGCATTTTTTTAAGCTCCAAGGCTCTATTGTAAGACTGCAGTCTGTCATGAGTCATGAGGTCCTGGCAAGCATGTTGTTGGTTTGTTTGTCTTAGTACCTTGTATACCACCTTCTAGACCTGATTTCAAATTTAATTTGAAGTATTTTAGATCTTTTCTTTCTGAAACCAAGATCTGGCTGGATAAAATACATTGATCAACACTGACCTCTAGTGGTTCATTTGTTTTATGCTTTCACATGTACTCACATACACAAAAGGACCTGCGCTACCTATACAACACAAACCTGTGTCAATTAAAAAAAAATGAAGGCATAAAGTAGCTAAAGTTCAGTCAAGCTATTTTCAGACTGAGTTTAAGTTGAACAATCCAGTCAGGTCACCTCGTACCCTTTAACACTTCCCTACCTCTCCCTTCCGTTAAATGCAACAAAAGAGGTCACGCCCTCTTACTCCTTTCTTCAATGCAAACACAAGACCAAGTTGACAATTGTGCGCTATAATTACACAGTGAATGCTCCTCACTGAACAGGAAGAAGCCAGAGTGGAGACTGCAGGAGGAGCAGGAGCCCGGCGGCCGGGGCATGCCGTCCCCGAGGAGGTGTACTGTTGAACAGCCCCAACACGCTGCCATCAACAGCCTAATCCATTCACTCCGCCGTCCCATTAAACCCATACATCCATGCTATCTCCTTAACCCCCCCCCCCCACCCCCGCACAACCCCCACAAATCTCACTCTGCCAATTCAGCAAAAATAAATAAATAAAAACTTTCAAATGTGGGTTATGCCATTCCCCCGAAGGACCAGAGGCCGCCTGACAGATATTCAATACCGTACTCTCCATAATGATCCAGCCATGCTGAATCGATTATAAAGGAATATGTGGCGTGGCATGTCCCTCACATATCCGCACAGTGTCGGTTTAAATAGGGCCACAGGAGGAGGGACCCGCTACTCGGCCGTTCATATCTTCATTATGTTTTTCCTTCTTTTACATTTCTTTGACTCGTCTCTGGAGCTGCAGCTATGGCGTCTGCATTTATGGGATGGAGATGGCTAACCAAGATAAGATGCACAATATAACCTCAACACACCTTATCCCGAGACACAGTTCTGATTTAAAGGTACTACTCGAGGTAACATGATGAAGTATACCCATTACGCCAAATCATTTTTTTTAAACATCTTTATATATAAAATCATTATTTTTTCACTTTTGCACCTCTGAACTATTTTGCCATTGAATGCAAATGCTGTGGTGTGGCGTAGTTGTGCATGCAGCCAGTGCAGATTTAGCATTTCAAAGCCTGGCTGAGTCAGCTATGAGTGAGTAAGGAAGAGACCTTTGATCCACATCAAAAGAACTAATCGCTCAAAGATCAACAAATATTTGCAGATGTGTGTGAAATGTGTCTCTTTCAAATGCAAGTGGACCACAGAAGTTCTTTAAGGGCACTCGTGTGAACCGTAGTACAAATTCAGTGGTTTTCTGCCCGGTGCTCACAGACACATCTGGGCAGCAGGAAACTTTTTTATTCTGATTTCTACCTTTACTTTTTTCTGTTTAAGGCTGCAAGTTACTTATCTGTGTGCATTTGCTTTTATCTTTGTCTATAAAAAACACATTGAATGACCTGTAGGTATGGGCAGGAAACAAATGAACCTGTCTTATCTGGCCTTGCTTTCTGTTTAAATTGGGCATCATGGCTGACCTCACAAAACAGGCCCAAAGTGCCCAAGAAAGTGTATTAAAATGTTGATGTCGCTTTCAACCTAGCTCAGTGAAAAACATCTGTTTGTTGAAACTACTGAACGCTGACACACAAAGTCATAGGTTTACATGATTCTAATGATTATTTTATAATATATTAAAACAATTAGAAACTTTAATCTGATCTGATGGTATGTAAATCCAGAACAATCCCATTAATTTTCCATTTTTTTAATCTTCATTTTACCTTTTTGTCTGAATGACTCACTCACACTCCTTTTAGACACTGGGCATCCATTAAGGAAACCGACCTTCCCCCCTTTCATTTGTTCAAACAATCTTTGGATATTTTATTACTAAAAAGAACTGTAGACTTTACATGGGATTATGCCAGTCAATACATATCTTATGTAGCATTAAAATACATTACAGAAGCATTAGGGAATCCATCAACACTATGGTACTCAACCCTGTGTTTAATAACACAAGATGTTTGAGTAATCTACTCACTTAGCTCCTCTCTTCAACCAGAGAGGCTAGAGACATTGGGTAAGTTACCGCAGTCAGGCAAAGCACGGCCTTTATTCAACACTTATTTTGTCATACTGAAAGCCAGTTAATAGCCTTTACCATAACACAAATAACAGTCCAAGCAGTAAAAAAAGATCCTACTCGATCATGTCATTTCCTCAGCTGTCAATCAGTAAAAAACCCTCCTAATATTGCAGAAAATAAAGTAGTCATACTTGGCCAGAGCTGCAGAAGCTGTAGGAGAAAGCAGCAAATAACATTCACACTACAGCTCAACCGCTGGTGTTTCACTCAGCTACCGAACTCAGAGCAGTTTCCTATCTTGCCAGATCGTGGATCAGAACAAAAGAAACATATAGACCATCCTGTGAGCGATACACAAAGAACCCAGTGTAGCAGAAAGCCTCAGCACACAGGCAGTGACTCATTTAGGCAGTACCACACGAGATCGGGCCTCAGGGCACACACAAAGCTTCACTGTCAGTGAGCTAAGAATGTCACACAGCATATTACCCAAGATGACAAAAAAACTGTTCTGTGGTTTGGGTTAAGCTCCGAGCGCTGATCTAGAACCAGCTTTCTCAAAACACGCAGTGTAATATGTGTGTGTACTATATTTCACATATTACATCTTAATTAGCTGTAGTGTTTATAAATTGTTTTTGAAGAACACAATATGCACATAAATGCTCATTTAAGAGTGGAATGATTTTTTTTCCTTGCGGTTTTTCTATATGGTTTTTCATGTTGCGTTTTGCAGTACCTCAGTACACTGATGCTAAAACACATTAAACTATACCCAACCCCACACTCACAATCTCACTGTCCTCACCAACTTCCTCTGAAGAAATTCATCCATCTGATGCATCTTCATCCACACCTCTCTTCACAACCTCTCCCAAAGACGTGTGCTTAGCGCTGAATGTTCAGTACGTAATTTTAAATCACTCCTTATGATCCAGTCAGAGACGTTTTCCCCCTCAAAGGAATTATTTTAGTCATATCTGTCAGGATATAAAAACAACTTAGCTACATGTTGCTAAAATAAAATGCTTCCATTAACTTTAGCCATTTACTGCAGGCACAGAAATATGGCACATCATAATCACCCCATACTACTTAGTTTTAAGTAGCAGCAGTCTGAACTCATTATATCTTTTGGCCTGCACAATTAAAATTAACATTACATAATTTTGTACAGTGATCTCTGTAATCTGTAAACTATAATGCACTTTGCATAGTTGTGTACACAATGTGCAGTATTTCAGGTTTTCTAATCAAAACAGCATATTACTCATCTAATGAGAGCTCTTATTAAATCTGCCATATGTGTTGTGTGCTCAGAACGATTTCAAAAGTGACTTTTGAATTCTCTGTGAGCTCTTGACTAAATCACAACTTTGATGAAACACATGAAAATATGCTAGCGTGTGCTATTGTGACATTCTAAGCTTACTTATCTATTATCTTTCACTTTATTGCAATTTGTTTGACCTTCTACACACACAGTGAAAGCTGGAGCACTTGACCATGAGCACTGCACTTAAACAACAGGATTATGGGGCGCCTGCTCATCCACGTCACCTCTCTGCCTCCTACAACACTGATATGAAGTGGTGCCAACTATAACTGTAGTTGCACTAAATGTATTTCAGTCTAACAGTTCAGCCTAGACCTACCTAGCAAATGTCAGATTAACACTCAAGATGATTTAATGAGACATCTACCATACTCTAACGAGGCGTACCATATCATAAAGTATTTAATACTAGCCAGTAACATGAATAATGTAACCATTTTACATTTTATCTAAACCAAATGTCACAACAAACAAATGTGTGTATATATATGTTAGGCCTGTACCGGTATAATGTATTCGTACCGAACCGTACCGAACCGCCCTTTGGTCAGTTTATATGTGGGTTTATATGCAGCCATCACAGACCTAGAACAGTAGACTCACAGCGCCTGTTCTACCCAGTGACCGTATATACACAGTCTCTGGTTCTACCCTGCGTAGGTGCCTGCCATACGTGATTGGAGTAGTAAAGGGAGGCTCTTTATAAAGAAACTATTTTGTGATTCGTGCTCTTGTGACCATGTGGGGGTGACCTCACACGACAAACCAATCAGTCGAGCCTTTCCTAACCACGCTTCAAAAATCAAAACACTTTTGTGAGGTACACGCTTCTGTTGTATCAGAGAATGGTGTAGACTAGTATAGTTTAGTAGTTTAATTTGGACATTATGGCTGCTGCTACCGACCAACCAGAGCTAGAGAATCCTCCCCTTGCGTTAAAATCTCCCGTTTGGGAACACTTCGGTTTCCCTGTAAAAAACTGCAACGGAAAAAGACAAGTGGATAAAACGAAGGCGGTATGCTGTCATTGTTTTGCTGAGGTCGGCTATGTTTCGGGCAACACTTCAAATATGCTAACTCACCTGAGACTGCACCACCCAAGTGTTAAGATTACCGCGACAAGAAAGAAAACCCCAATTGCGCAAACGCCACTGACATCTGCGTTCAAGTGTCCTTTCAATCGCAATTCAGATCGGGCTAAAGCCGTAACAGCATCCATCGGCGCTTTTATAGCATTGGATCTTAGACCATATTTAGTTGTTGAGAATGCTGGTTTTAAGCATATGCTAAAGGTGATTGAACCACATTTCAGCCAAACAGTCATTCCAGAGAAATGAGAATATTTCATTTAACTTAATGGTACCCAGCAGCACTTTGATTTTTTTCTGTTTCCGTTTGTATACTGACATTTTTTTTGGTTAAATAAACAAGCTGTGGAAGAAAATGGTTTAGCATTTTGTTCCCACGCTATACCGTAAATGTACCGAACCGTGACCCCAAAATCGAAGTACGTAACGAACCGCGACTTTTGCATACCGTGTATATATATATATATATATATATATATATATATATATATATATATATATATATATATATATATATATATATATATATATATATTGTGTGTATATATATATATATATATATATATATATATATATATATATATATATATATATATATATATAAACTTTTATACTTTAAAAGCCATAAGCTATATATATATATATATATATATATATATACACACACACAAACACACTATATATATATATATATATATATATATATATATATATATATATATATATATATATATATATATATAATCTTTGAGAGAAATTCAAATTTGTGGTTAGTATACAGCTTCCAGAGAAACAGGACATTTCAGGCAGAAGTCCTTTATCAGCAAAGTTCTTCTGAATTTGTCAGAGGAACCAGTGTATATTAGAAAAGAATTTTGTTTAAATCATAACATGAGCCAACAGTGTTCTTTTTCAGTTCAAATGTATGGTTTTAACTTTTTTTTACTTAAAATAAATCATAGTTTAACAACCTACTTTAAAAGCCATAAGCTATATCTTTGTTAAGTGACATAAGATATTTCTACTTTATTAGCTTCTGAAATAGTTTACTGTATTACTATTCCACCTAATGCTCAGCAGTTAAATTTAATGTGCATACTTTACATATCTGACCAAAATCTCTTCTATTATTTAAAAAAAAATGAAAGACACTGAGAGAGTGAGAAAACTCTGGTTTCTAAGCAACCAGCCACAGCAGAGTATGTTGTAATATAAATCTCAGTTTCAGTACATTATTTAGTGAATATGGTGTTACCTGGTAGTTTTACAAAGGAATTTATTCATTCATCATCTAAACCTGCTTAATCCAACTCGCAGAGTGTCGGGGGTCTATCCCAGCATCGGAGAATGCATGAACAGGACACTAATACAACACAGTGTACAAAGGCATATTCACTACTAATTAATAAATAAAAGTTTATAAATAATAGCTGAGTTTTAATAATATAATAATAATATAATAATAACATAACTAACCAAATGGTCGATGAAATAGTTATTAAGAATATGAGCAACCTTGCTGTGACTTGCTAATGAAGTTGGGTAAACAAAGTTACAGTGAAAGACTCCACAAAAAAGAAATAAAAAGACGGGAAATTGAAACCGCTGTTTACAAATCTTCAATTTAAGCAGGAAAGGAAATAACTGTCCAAGAAGAAACATGCCATAAATGATTCATCCCCTAACTTGGTTGCCATAAATTTAAGCGAAGATTATATTTTTATGAGTATTAATGCATGTAAATAGTGCTTCGCACAGTTCATAGCTTAGATCTCACCAACTATTTGCACAGACTGCTACATTAAGAAAAACATTATTTCATTTCATAACATCAAACTGCTCAAATAGATGCACTTCATTCCTTTCATTAGCAATTATACTGACTGTATAAAGTTTGGATAATTCACCTCATGCTTTCAAGATTTGATATTCTATGTATTTTTCTGATTTCATCACTATCATATCGTGCATGGCCTGTCCACACCTAGTACGTTAACCTTCCTTACAGTCCGGCCCAATGTCCACAAACTGGCCCAATACGGGTCCAGCTCGGTCCGGCACTGCAGTAGAGGACCTCGGTGATCAGACCGGCCGCAAACGCAACGCACCGTGATCGGTCTCCTCTGGATCTAATATAATCAGGTCCAAGAGTTGGGAAACCAGCCCTAGCTAGGCCTGCTCAACAAACGACGTGTGCGGCCTGTCATAGATGCACTCTACACCGTTACATACACACACACCATACACACACCACATAGACACCATCACACACCATATACACACCACCACACACCACATAGACACCATCACACACCATGTATGTGTCCCAGATTCAGACTGCGGATCTACAAAGTATATAGTATAGACATAGCGTAGACATATATAAATATATGTGTAAAATATATATATTATATATATATAGGGACGGACACACACACACAGTTTTTTTTTGTGTGGGGAGAAGATGGCACCTGTCTGGAGACGCTAACTGTGTTAGCTATGCTAGGCTAGGCTAGGCTATGCTAGGCTAGGCTAGGCTAGGCTAGCTCCTTGGTTCCCATCCACGTTCAGCATGGTTCTCGGTCTCTCCGCGGTTAGCTCGTCGCTAGCGCTCTGATTTATTACTCAGTCTGTCCCACAGTGCGGTGTGAGAGGCCGGTGGATGATTAATGCCAAACACTTCACGTCCACCTCCATCTTTTGGTATTTTGTACATGTCAAATGTACAATGCCGTATGTACGCGGGCCGTACTCGGGTGTTGTTACACCGCATCTACGCGGCCGTGTGTGAGTGTTGTTACCCGGTGGCTGGTGTGTGTCCTGTGCTGGTGTGTGCTCACGTTAGCCTGCTAGCTAGTGCAGGAATGAAAATCACATTGATGGTGTCGGGGATGTTACCTGGACACTGGCTCCGGTCACTCTGCGGTGTTCTTTGTTTTTCTTTTTTTCTGTGACTCAGTAAAATACCGTTTTGTTCAGCACTGGCTTCGTATTTAATCAACCCTTAGCGGATAATAATGTAGCTAGCGTTACAGTAGTGTATATGAACCTGTCCTGTGTGGTAACAGCAGTGAGGGTTAAAGCGTCCAGCGGACCGCCCCATTCCTCACATAGGGGGACCTGATTTCTAATATACGTAACTCAGTCAATCTCGGGCAAATTCTCTCCATTAAGCAGTAGGCAATTTTCGTTCATATACTCCAGTATTTTCACAATATCATACGCATAGTGCTGTATTTCTGTCTTTCTCTCTTTTTTCATTACATCACAACAAAATAGTCACCTACTACCCAATGGTAACTTCTAGGAGAACGTATGAGCCAACTGGATGCTGAACCATCCTCCAGTACAGTAGCACCTCACATTGACTCACACTGGTCTATTACATGCAGATGTATTTAATGTCCGTGGCAGGTCCTTTTGTTTGTTTGTGTGCATGAGTTTTGTTGTCTGTTTGTTTACAAGGTGATGCATCAAAGTTTGAATGAATTAATGAATGGCAATCTCTTCAAACACCCTTTTAAACTGATGCCGTGTATGACGATGTTACGCCTAGTTTACCTGCATGGTAAATGCCCCTATAATTACAGTTCAGGTGCTTAACATCTAAAGTGGTCCTCTCTGATAGCAGAGCTCCTCAGTCTCCCAATGTGACAAATAACCGAGAACAGGTATGATTGTGCATTATTAATATGTATAGATACCCTGGTGTTGCTTCTGACTGCTGATTGGGGCACTTTCTGATAAGTGTGACCACTGGCTAAAACGATACTGACAGCTTTATTTACCCATCAGGATGAATGTAGCTATCGATAGTATCAAACTTTTATATCAATTATATTTGTTTGCCCTGGTTATATGACCAAGGTCATGTTTAAATGCTGTTTTCGCACAGACGGTGTTTCAAATCGGAGCAGTTTCTATTTCACTTTTTATCCACTAAAAGGCGCTATGTTTTAAACAGGACTCGTTTATCTACGACCACGACATATCCGGTTGATCGTTGGGATTTGTTTGTTTTTATTTTTGCTAGCAAGTGAGTTGTTAGTCAGCGGCGATAAGTGATGTTTAGAGTTATGATAACTGATATCAGCAGACAGTGAGACATTTGTCATTTGGTAGAAGGACCGATAATGGTCATGACTTTATGAGACAATACGAAGTATTTATACTGTACATAATTAACCATATAATCGATTAGCTAACGGTATAGAGTGCCATTGACAGCTTGATAGCTTACTTGCTAACAGAAGCGCGATTAATGCAAGTTATAAACCCAGCGAACACGACAGCCAGCCAGCCAGCCAGCGATCTGCTCGGCCTGGAGAGACGGAGCAGCGCTAACTAGCTAACTGAGGACCGCTCGTAATTCTCAACCAGGCTATCGTTAACACTCAAAAACTGATTCTCTATCTCTGTCTTCCTCATAATGGGAAACGCAGCTGCCGCAAAGAAAGGCAACGAATTAGAAAGCGGTAAGTACACACACGAGTTAGCTGCTCATCCAGCAGGTTTATTAGCTCAAATGTAGCGTAGCTAACAGAAGTGGCGGCGCGTGGCGTGACGGCGTCGCTAGGTAACGTTAGCCTGCTGTAACTGTCTTGCTAACAGACGTTCAAGTGTCAAAACACGTCTGTCAGAAAAGCTAACTAGCTAAAGCTAACGTTAACTAAGCTAGCTACGTTAGCAAGGCTGGCCGTCTTAACGAGACCGGTTCACATTGCAGTGGTTTTGTTAGCTAGCTTGGCTAGCTTACTTAGCTAACGTATCTATGCAAACTGTTTAACCTCAGGTAGCTGGTGATGATGGCTAATAATAAATAAGTTATTACAGCAGTTTTAAGAAACTTAAGGGTATTAATTTTCAGCACAAGAGCTTGGCAATGCAGGAGCAAAGTGTAGTTTATTACAATTTCAAAACATTTAAAAATACCAGCTATTATTGTACTATCGCATTTCCGTCATATTATTCATGTTGGCTAAAGCAGCCGTTAGCACAACCAGACGCTATAGGGTCTGAGTAGCCCGATGTTTTAACCAAAATATCAAACAGTAGCCTTTTGTCACAGACAAATAGCTTAATTTCAGTGACTACCACTGTACTAAGTAAATTAGTAAGTTACTTCAGATGTGACGGAAATCCACGAGGAACCACTCATAGTAATATACCTCCTAAATTGCACAAGTGTGTATGAAATTGCCTAATTGTTTACCAAAACAGGTGAAAAGATGAGGTCTAATGGCGACATGGAGGCTACAGATGCTGGCATATGGGTTTTGATATCTAACAGTGTTGATTCCCAATAAATGTTTAAACATTTTCAAGTAATATTTTTGCACCATTTTGATCATCACCATGTCGGGTCTTGTTTGTCAACAGACTGTCATCCAATAACATGGACTGTTACGCATTTAAACCCAACAGGACTTTTTATTCAAACTAAATTAGATTTATGGGTTGAATCGCATACATTTGTAGGAACAGTATGAATCAGATAATGGTTTTTGGAACTTAACTTTTCATGTAAAAATACTGTTGTTCATTCAAGTGTTAAACACAAACACAAACATGTACACATTCTCACACACACACTGCTCTTTTCTGTGGATGTTCTTGGCTCTACACGCTGATTTTCTTCACTGCAACAGTCACAATTTGAAACCAAATCTTTGATTTCGGAAATCAAATAAACATAATAGTCATGTAAATGCATATTTTGTTCATATAGTATTCATTAAATTCAGAAATTACATGTGTTTTTCAGTTGTGAATTTCATACATTTACAATTCTCACCACAGAACAGTATATAAAACATCAACAGAAGCATTTCAGTTGTAGAAAGACATTTCATCGGTGGAATATCTTTATCATCTATATAAACCTATAAAGGGCTATCTGGTTATTTTGCTATCTAGCTAAGCTACTGAAAGGCTGAAATGCTCTCTAAGTGTTGCTGTCCTAATTAATTTGGTTTCTGATGAAGACCTGTTGAGTTGTCTAGAACTAAATCATGTTAGGTTTCAGTATACCTAATTGGCAAAGAATTGATAACCTAATTAAAATATCTTGATGATAACAAATTATAATGGCTTTTAACAAGGACCATATTTATAGATAGCTTATTAGATAGCCTTTGTGACACTAGTAAAATAGTTCAGGAATATAGAATTCACAAAAACAGATTATTATTGACAGTTAAAACACTTATGTCTGGCTATTACAGATAGACATTGCATAGTATAGAAAACTATATGCAAACTATCTTTCTAAACACTTTAAAATATGGTTATTTGCAACAAGCTGTTGCAAATCTCTACCAAGTTCTCAAGCCCATTCTGGGTTCACTTTTCATTTTCCATCCGTGAAGTTGGTGGAGTGGCTAGTTGAACTAAATTATTAGAATACCATTCCAACTGTTAGATACTCAATAAAAACAAAGACTGTCTGCCCATAGTTGTGCAGCCATGAAGCTGCTTATCGTTAACAGGAAGTGTAACTGTGTGCGGTAAGGCAATGCAGTACTGTGTTAAGTCAAGTCAAGTATCACAAACAGGAAGTCTTTTTATCCATCAGGCCCGCTAAACTAACTATATTTTGCTTAACGGTTTGCTGGAGGGTGTTTTGTGCTAAATAAAAGACTCCTGCAAATGGCCCAACAAAGGGATTCAAATTTTGGGCAGTCTGTGAGTACAAACTCTGCCCTGCAAAGGCTGGATAATTTGGCAAGTCGGTTTTTTAACAAATATCGCAAAGGCAACCAGGAAAAATCACAAGAAACTGATGGCCCGCATGTTTCCGAGTACACCATCATTTGGGATGGAACAAGTAAGTGAACAGAAGTAGACCAAATCTCATATATAATACTTCAGTGATGGTACGGTTTTGGCACATTAAATGAAAGAGCGCGACCGCCATCATACAGCTTAACAGTCAGATCTTGCCATCGGTAAGAGTTTAGCACATAGGATGTTTTTGGTAACTGATATTAGATTTAAAGCCGGAAAATCTGAATTGTATAAATTTAAGTCACAGTAATATGGGCTCACAAAGACTACTACTTTGTTGAAGTAATGTTCAGTGGAAAACTGAAACAGTGAAAAATATGAGAATCTTTGACTTAATTGCCATTTACTTTATGTTTGAGATCGGTATATTTTTCATTAATGATCATATTTGTGTTATATTTAACATGCTAATGAATGCATACATTTGGGTTTAACTACGTGCATTTTAAATATAAATATTTGTTTTTAAAATTGTATTTTTTGTGGCTCAGGGAAGTTGCATTTGTGATCCATGTTGATCTTCTCTATTTCCTCTGCTTATCTTTGTGTTTGGCTCATGTGCATCTCACTATATATACATAAATTCATAAATTCAAATAAAAAGTGTTGAAATATGAGTTACGTGTTGAAATAAATATGTATTTTTAGAGAGTTTCATAGTCATCTCCTGCGGTTAGGCTAGCACAGTGTTGTGTATGCACAAGCAGGAAGAGTGTTAAGTTTCCATCTCGTGCAGTCACCAGCCATTACAGTTATCAGTAAGGGAGTTTCATAAGTGATAGTGGGTGAGCAGAGAAGCAAGACGTGTTTAATTGCTATGGTTTTCATGTTTAATTGTTATGGTTTTCATTGTGTTATTTGGACTGTCTGAAACAGATGGAAAGAGATTTTGTAGATTAAGAGCATTTGCAATGTCTAATCCCCTTTATATTTTGACATTCTTTTTATGAAATGCAAACTTTTCTTTCCTTTCTTTTTTCTCTGCTTTTCATTCCTGTGGGCAAATGTACCGGCAAACCTTGGTGACCTGTAGAAGCTTTTGGTATGCTCATGTTTCTGAAGCTGCCCAGTGTCTCGGAGAATGTGAGACTACAGATAGAATCATAGCCCATTAACATAAAATACTACACTTTAAATATATGTACAGTAAAAAAACGTAGGCTACCCAATACATTATAAGCTATTTATCTGGATAGTTATTGTTCTTTGCACTTTCTAAAGTTCTAAACACACATTCTAAACACTAATAAAATAAAACAGAAAAATCCACAGTGAATGACTTTATATTTATAATAAATCTGGCAGTTTCAGTGACGTCCAACAGTTTTATTGTGAACAATTTTTCATGAAGTCAGCAGAGCAGTCTTTGGTTGTATTCCATTCTCCACCTCCATGTCTAGCTCTTGCTGTATTTCTTACTTCTGTGTAAGATTTCCCTTTGTTATATTGCTGAACATCACTGTTACTTTTTGATAATTAAAAAGCCATTTGCTTTCTTGTGCAGATAGTAAAAATGATCAAACCATTATTGCCAGTGGTCTTTTGATTAATGAACACATGTTCAAGTGAGCATCTGCAGTAATCTGCCTACTTGCTACTAGATAGAAAATATTCAATAAATTTTGATTCAAATTCTTAGACGCTGCGTCCAAGACGCATGTATCTTGTAGTAGGCTCCATCCACTGTGGTCTAACTCATGAAATCCTTTCTTAGTTTCTCACATATCATTAGCTTGTATACATGTGAATCTCAATCTAATGTATATTTTAGTTACACAGCTTTACGTCCACTGAAGTTTTACTTTGGTCATGATCTCTTTGACAACGGGCATGTCTAGAACAAGTCTGCTTGTGTTGTGGTTTGTGTCTACACTGGGTTTGCATATACAGCTCATATCCTCTATTTAAAAAAAGTTGCATCCCCTGTTAGATCACCTTAGTTATACTTGTTTATATGTCAAAGATTTCTGTTTTCTGCTTTGGTCACTAAAATTAAGTACCTTTTGCATAACGTTGTCCCCTTTTTAGTGAGATATGCCAAGGTCTTTGAGATAATGCATGCTGGATACATTTACAACAAATAAGTGCCATCTTTGTTAACTCTTAGTATATTTTTCTCTCAGTGAAAGAGTTTTTAGCCAAAGCCAAAGAGGATTTCTTGAGGAAATGGGAGTGTCCACTTCAGGTAAGAATGATACTGCATTTCAGCAAATTCATTTATTTATTTGTACTTTCAGAAAATTGTTAAAGTCTACTTGGCCTGTTTCCATCTACAAACTCCTAACTGCTCTTCATTTTGTACTCACCAGAGCACAACATGCCTTGATGACTTTGAGAGGCTAAAAACTCTGGGGACAGGCTCCTTTGGGAGAGTTATGCTAGTGAAACATAAAGAAACAGAACAGTACTATGCTATGAAGATTTTGGACAAACAAAAAGTGAGTATACATAGGAAAGCTGTTGAGTAATAAGCTAAAAACATACCACTAGATTCATTTCAGTTTGATTTTGTTGGTCTTTTTTCCCAAATTTGATGCTGACGAATATTGAAGAGCTAATGCTAGTAGTAACTAGCATCTATTTCTCCATTGCTAGGCAGGTATGCTCATCTCTTCCCACATATGACTCTGTCAATGAAGAGCCCTGTAGAGGAAGCACATTGGGCATCTGAATTTAGTCCATTTTGATTGAGCAAAAAGCAAGGGCATACTTGAAAAGATCTATGTACAGTATTTTGGGTCAGATTGCTGCATCACAATGCATTTTTAAACCCTGTTCTCCATTTGAGTAAAAACTGAAGTGTCTTTGTAAACATAAAAAGGAAATGGAAACATTTTGTGTTTTGTATAAACTTCAAAGAAAACACTCACCTTGTTCACTGTAGGCTTTTGTTGGGGAAATCATTAGATATGGCCTAGTTCGTACCCTAAAATGATTGGCATTCCTTGATTTAATCTTTGAAATTCAGAAAAATCTAAGTTTTCTTTAATTTAATTGGATTAAACAGTGAAAGTTGAATAATAAAGTTTGGCAGTTTTATGCAGCTTACCTGTGGAATTAAACTTTGTGAAACTTGTCATAACAAATATAATATTTGTCTTTGTCAGGGTCCTCCCCGACTCCTCCCTCGGGTTCAGTGGTGTTGGTTTATACATTAGTCTGTGTTATTTGTATTACCTGTCTCTTGTCTTGTTATTATGTGTTAGTGTATTTAAGTGTCCTTATTGTGTATGTTCTTAGTCAATCATTTTCTTACTTCAGTCCCATTCGTTGTCTCGTTTACCATAATGTAGTAAACGTTACATGTTGAAAAGATGCTCTGCGTTACACTCTGCTTATAGAAGTGACAAGCATATATATATATATATATATATATATATATATATATATATATATATATATATATATATATATATATATATATATATTTTTATATTTATAAATCTCTGTTGTTAAGAAATAGTATATATATATATATATTTTTTATTGAAATAGTACTATAGTATGAAAACTGCATTCTTTTTTTATCTTAATGACTTCTCTATTCAATAGAAGGTGTGATGTAGTAAAATCAAATTTTCATTGACCAAATTCATTGCTAATAAATTGTGATACTGTGTTTAATTTAGTGTTTTACTTGTTTTCCTTTTGCCTGTTTTAGGTAGTGAAGCTAAAACAAATAGAACACACATTAAATGAGAAAAGAATATTGCAGGCTGTGTCATTCCCTTTCTTGGTTCGATTGGAATATGCTTTCAAGGTATGTTGCAGGTTATGTGTTGGGAAGGGTCTGTGTCACAGTAGGGGGTGTGTGGTCTCGTCATGTAGAGTGATGAGCAGTGGTGCTTTCAGCGACCTTATCACCTCACTTATTCTGAAAGTGAATTGTTTTCCCATTTTCTCTGTTGTTACAAGAGTTCAACACATATTCTGGCTTTTCAGGACAACTCAAATCTGTATATGGTCATGGAGTATGTCCCTGGTGGAGAGATGTTCTCACATCTAAGGCGAATTGGAAGATTTAGGTAAATATCTCAAATTTCTAATTGGGCACTTTACTTCAACTCCATAACAGATGTCATCTAATGAATGCCATGATTTCTTGCTTCTCTAGTATTTACATGCTAATATAATATCATCTGAAACCTACTTTGTACCCTAAGCGAACCACATGCAAGGTTCTTTGCAGCTCAGATCGTACTCACGTTTGAGTACCTCCACTCTCTAGACCTCATCTACAGAGACCTGAAGCCTGAGAATCTTCTCATTGATCAACATGGGTATATCCAGGTACATAAAATATATCCATCAGTATTTTCAACCCATTTTAGATTAATTCTCTACTGCATCTAAAACAAAAAACTCTTCTTAAAGACTCATAATGTACAGAAATATATGTGAATATTCAAGTATACTTTATTTATACAGGTCACAGATTTTGGTTTTGCTAAAAGAGTAAAAGGAAGAACTTGGACGTTGTGTGGGACACCAGAGTACCTCGCACCAGAGATCATTCTTAGCAAGGTAGAGTTAATAATCCACTCACCTGGACCATATTTTATATTTTAATTCTAGTTATTTAATGGGTACTATTACATATGTGTTTTCTAGGGGTACAATAAGGCTGTAGATTGGTGGGCTCTTGGTGTTTTGATCTACGAAATGGCTGCAGGATACCCACCCTTCTTTGCTGACCAGCCTATCCAGATTTATGAGAAAATTGTCTCTGGCAAGGTAAACAAGGTTTTGTGACATGTAATTTGTGACATTTGACAGTATAACTTCTTCATACTTTTTGTTTCCTAAAAATGACTTGCTTCCAGAAAGAGAATGTTGTTGCTTCATATTAATGGTTGTCAAGTAAACACTTTTATTAGAGAAAATCAGTGATTGGGTTAATTTCTGATGCAAAAATATTTTCCTTCTTTTGCCTACAGGTGCGATTTCCTTCTCATTTCAGTTCCGATCTAAAGGACCTGCTGAGGAATCTACTTCAGGTTGACCTCACAAAGCGCTTTGGCAATCTAAAAAATGGGGTCAATGACATTAAAAACCATAAATGGTTTGCTACAACAGATTGGATTGCCATTTATGAGAAGAAGGTATGTCCTCTTGAATAACACTGCCATAGCATAGTTATAAGTACAACTATTTCCCCAGTAAAAAGCCATTTTTAATGTTGCAATTTCTAACAGTCACTCCAAAATATTTTGTTTTTGGGTTGGACACTACATTTTTAGGTGGAGGCTCCCATCATACCAAAGTGCAGAGGGCCAAGTGACACAAGCAATTTTGATGATTATGATGAGGAGGACATCCGGATCTCAGACACAGAAAAGTGTGCTAAGGAATTCTTAGAGTTTTAGTGAGAGGTTCTCAAAGGGCTCTAGCATAATCAAGATATTATTTGTTTCCTTTACTTTGCACTCCTTCAAAGGTGAGAATGAAGCCGTGACCATCGTATGTGTTTAAACTATCTGACATTTCCTCCTTCCATGAGGCTGGGAGAAATTCATGAGTGCCATGATCTGTGTGCAGTTTGCACAGAGCTACATACAGGCAGGCAATGCTGTTTCTCTTTAGGGTTGCCACACAAAGCACCCTTAGCCTTTTCTTATTTTGTTTCAAAATATGTCACCATTTTCAAGATTATTGTATTCTTCCTGTTATTATTATTATTGATATGATTATTATTATTGTTTGATATTTATGAATAGGGAAGAGGCCAGTTACTCTGATTTGTGGTGAAGCAAATGTATTAGTCTGTGAAAATGCACTTTTTTAAGGATTGGTGCTGCTTGTTCTTGCCAGCAACATATTTTGTCTGTTACCTGTTAATTTATATATATATATATATATATATATATATATATAATGTGCTATCCACCATGTACCACAGGCTTGTCACACCTGAATGTGTGTACGCCTGTGTCTGTGTATACATGGCACACACCAGACAATGTTGGAGGAAGCGCATGCATGTATGTGGGGTTTTTGTTTTTTGTTTTTTTTGTTTTGTTTTTTTTTAAGGGTTATATGATTATCAACTAAGAACACAATACAAGCCAAGGCACACATGTGGCAAATCCCAACTATTAGATCAGTACATTTCAGTAATGTTACACCATGTCATTACAAGCAAGATTCTGGAAGATTGTTGAAATGTTAATTTCTGAAAAAGATTAATACACCAGCGTGAAAATGACAGGCTTTTATTCCCTGAAGCCATGCCAGTGGTTTAAGTGCAACTGCAACTTGTTTAGGTTATTCTGGAATAAATTTTCCCAGGGTTTTGTACACTTTGCCTTAGTTTTCTCCTTTTCTTAATTTATTTTTTTTGTAATTTTACATTCCCAACTATACTGTTTATTTCATCCATTCAACCAAAATGCAGTTTTAACTAGTGTGTACAGCCAAATGGTAGTTATAAAGTGGCGGTTACATTCAGCACAAAGCCATTTTGCTGACTAGATGGTCAGCCTTTTGGCGATGTTAATTATTTCATATGTCTATTTCTTTATGAATCTATCTGTTGGTTCATTTAAAAGATGGCTTATAAATGTAATGTTATATTTGTCAAGTTGGCCTAACTGAATTTTTCTGAAATGTCATTCAAAGTTTTTAGTGGAAGGCATTGTGTTTTAATTTATTGGAATGTTTAGCACTTGACACTCCCAAAAACGATATTTAAAGGAAATAATTTAGTATTTCACTTGTCAGTGTGGGCTGTAGTATGCAATGTCTGTATTTAGTTTTGTATGATAATTTGCACAGTGTCATTTAGAAAGCTGCCCCCTTTCCCACATTATTACATGTATTTTTAAGGGAAGTGTACACCTCTTCGCTGTAGCATATTTTATGTATCAAATAATATGTCACTATAATGAATAAAAGAAAATGCTTTGTATTTGAACGTTATATTTTTAAAACTCCATGCTGGACGGGGGCATTTTCGTTTTGTTGTATGCCACACAATTTTTAAAAATTGTGGGTTTATTTTGTGTGCCGTATCTGAGATCGTATCATGCTTCTCGTGGGCAACAATGTTGTTGAGCTGATTTTATAGGCTTACAGAACTACTGGAAATGGACATGTAAACTCATACGAAGACTTAGTATTGCGTTCACATAGTGCACATAGTGTCAAGTAGTCGAAAACTGCGTAGACTATATTGTGTGTATATTGCTACTTGGTGATCGCTCACTAAAATGAGAAGTCGTTAAATGTAGTGTTCCATTAGAAGATGAAGTCTAGATCATAACAGATTGATCTTTAAACTGCTGCAATTTTAAGAAAACTACCAGACCCACAATTCTCTGCGTGCGCACGCGATTGGTGGAAAATGGCGCCTGCGTAGAAGGTTTTTGCCGGAAGGAAAGTCGGACTGTGTCAAATTTAGCTGAGCTGCGAGAGGCATCATATCCAATCGATCTATGCGTGGTACTCTAACTCGAAACGGTATGTGTTTTCTGGAGCAATATTTGTTAAAATTTTCTAAATTATTGAATTTTTACGTGGAGAGGTAGCTAGACAATGTAGATAATTCAAGTTTAATTAGCTAGCTAGCTAATCTGTCTCCCGTTGTTACTGTAGCTAATAAAGCTAATATAGCTAGCACGCTAACATCGGTATTCGTGTGTTTAGCTGCTTTACACTTATGACATTTTACAAATGTCGTCCACAGCGTTTGTCATAGCTTATTGTCACATAGATTATCATCACATAGCTTATCATCACATAGTTTATCATCACATAGTTTATTATTGTTCCCCCAGGTAGTGTAAACCCATAAAAAGTTGTTTTGTTACCCTTGTTCTCCAAACTCACACCATTCAGCATCATGTCGCAGAGTTGTGGTACTTTTGAAGACTTCTCCACACTGAGTTATGATTATGTACGCGATCCCAAGACGTAGGCTAACTTACATGCTTGTGCTGGCAAAGTAAATAGTGCAGTTTGCAGGAGCTGTATTTGAGTTCCTCCATATTTCCGGCATTACACCGAAATTTGTGACAACCGATTTCTTTAACTGTAAATCCGGCTGACGGCTGTGGTCGCAATATGTGACCCCTTTATATGTGGGAATGTGTCACCCCTTTATACCGTTAGAATAAAATGTAACATCAATCCAAACGTGTTTAGCTGCTGTTTCGGCTGTACTGACTGTCTGCTGATACCAGACATGTACATTTGTGGAAATGAATGTAAGAGAACCATCTGACACAAGTCATAGTTTATGTTTACTTCCAGTAAATGGTGTTAAATTCCAATAAAATAGTGTACACAGTGTAGGTAAACACTTTAAGAGCAAGTTAATGTACAGTTTACAGTCAATTTGGTGGTCAGATTTAGGTGTAACGTTGGTTTATGCATTCTGTTGGCCAATTTCAGGGTGTGTAAATTTACTAAAGGCCTACATTTAATGTTGTAGTCTGTCTGTCTGGTTAGCTTCCCCCATGTGGTACACTTATTATGATGCCCAAAAAATGGCACCTTTATGCACATACCAATATTTCTACCAATACCACGGACAACAATGGGGAGGTGTTATAAAAAAGTGCAGGGCTACATACAGTGTACAGATAATTTGCCTAAAACAAGTGCTCTATGTTTCTTTTACTTTAAGGTTAAACACACTTTTGAGCACCCCTGGCAACTAAGGAAACCTAGAAAACAATGTCACTGATGGGGAGACCCTACCATGAGGTTTGAGCTGAGGACATCAAATGAGGCACTGCATTCGTCATTAACAACTAGGTAGTACTTCTCCGTGGTCACTTTCTTTTAACTAACACATACACACACACACATTCATGGATCTTAACTCACCTGACCCAATTTAACATGCAGTTTAAACCCTGAAATAATGAAGCCAATGAAGAATTCCATTATTTTTAATGCACTATTGTTTAGTGGTTTAGTCTGTGCTTAACTATAACTTGTAGAAGAAATGACAGCTTTGTATTTTCATTACCAGATTTTTTCCCCAACAACTGTACATCTGTTCAAACATGTTGCTAAGCAACTAGAAGATGTCAATATTGTGTATATGTATATAATTGAATTGAATCGCAATGCTAGAGGCATATCATATCATTTGCAGTTAATGTTCCTTTCTGCAAGAGGTTTTGCAGTGTCTAGTTTTTAAATATACATTGTGTAAGAAGTTGTTTTTGGCTTTTGTAGTAGTTGCTAAGATACTCATCGCCGATCTTACAGAACAGTGTATCAGTAGTTAAATGAGCTGGGAGAAGTGGACATCATCACGTCGCTGACCAGTTCATACAGCAGAGATGCTGTTTTATAGAGAACGTTGCTGCTTTTAGCACGTTGTTGCATTGTTTTAAGATTTGTTGAGCACATTAGCTTAGATAGCTTACTCTTGCTAATAAGTTGGTCAGTGAAGAGAACAGCGAATGCCATAGCCCGTGTGCCTGAGAGAGAGGGATGCTGTCTAAGTTGAATCTAGGCACTTGGTAATGGGATGTTTGTTTTCTAGCTGTCATGGAAACCAAGGCAAATGGTTCAATGGACACAAAAAGGTATTTATTAAGTAGTGATTCTCCTTTCAGCTAAATAGCCTGATTAAAATCTCCCTCCTTTATGCTTTAAAAAAACGTTAGGTTTCTATCTAATGTTTGAACTTGCATATGAGACGATTTTGGTTAAAGGGTAAAAGACCATTAAATGGGAGAACTGTTACTACCCAAATGTTTTATGGACTAAGTGTTTTACTGGCATTTGTTGTATTCAGTTTCTCCCAAGATGTCACTTTAACATAGGCTATTGGTGTGATTGTGTCTGCCAGTTCTGTGGAGAACGGACAGTTGCCAGATCCAGCACACTGGGCTGTGACAGACGTAGTCAACTATTTTAAAGCTACTGGATTTGAAGAACAGGCCAGTGCCTTCCAGGATCAGGTAAAGTAGTCCAAAGTATTGTTTGTCTCTCTTCTCTTAATCGTTTGTAAAAACTGATGCATTTTTTGCATCTCTCTTTTTTTTTTAGTGCAATGAGTGTTCTTGTGTACAGCATCAGTGTTTAAAGGAGGGAGGGGAATAGGTCACTGTCCTGTTTGTATGTTTGTATTTAGCTAATGCCATTCTGTATTACATGACCTCAACCAAATATATTTACATCTACAGGAAATCGATGGCAAATCTCTTTTGCTAATGACTCGCAATGACGTTCTGACTGGACTCTCAATAAAACTGGGCCCTGCACTGAAGATTTATGAATACCATGTGAAACCACTTCAGACCCAACACTTGAAGAGCAATGCCTCATAGCACTGGGGACAGGTCATCCCCTTGGAAGACAATCATGCCATGGAACAGCAGGGTAACTGCAGACTGGAAAATGCCATGTCCTCACATGCAATGTATACATTCTTGTGGGCAAAGACACAAGAAAGTACTGTGAATTTGTCTTTCACAGTCCGAAATAGCTGAACAGGTACATGTTCTGTTTGTCTCAGTGATTTTATGTTTGACACATTTGAATGATGTTATGAAAGTTCTTTAAAATAATAATGTTGACTTCTTTTGTGGACTTGTACATATGTTAGAATTCATTATTCAGTATTGTTTGCAGTTTTTAAAGATTTTAATTGTAATGATTGCGAGAATGTGGCAGACTATAAACACTATTGTTTAAGATGTAGCTAGGTAAGGAGTGATCTTTTAGACTATTTAAATGGGAACTGCATTATTGGGCTGTACATACAAAGAAAAAAGAGGACGGGACTTTTAATTTATTTGTTTAGTTAGTGCTTGTTTCCTTTTCTCCATAAAGACTCTTAAATCATGAATAGTTACAGTTAGGTTACAGAGCAAATGATTGTGTATGGTTCTGTGTTGCTATGTTAAGGGATTATTTAAACCATCCAAAACTAAGGACTCTCCTAATGCAGTTTAACAGGTAGCTAGGCGCGGGTACCTGAATAAATACAGGCCCACTTTTGCATACGTTTGGAAGCTGATTAGCTTGATTACTCCACACATCCAGTCACCAAACTGTTTGATGTTTGTTTCACCTCAAGGTTCATAGTGATCATTCATTTTGAATAAATGATTCCTGAATCTGTTCGTTGACATGGTGAAAAACCAGTTCTAAGTCAGCCAATGATCAGTGGTGCATAAGCAGCTGTGGTAGGCATGGTTCATTTAAAAAAGACTTTAACACAGTGTTCATTTGAAATCTGTCTTGCAACAGAGGATTGAGATGTATGTGAGAAATTTGCAATAAATTGCTTGAATCAAAAAAGGCACTGATTCAACTGTAAATGTTAGTCAACCTTTCACAAATGTGTTTAGAAACAGGCCACAAGCCTAATATTTAAATCATGAACGACTTTGTAAAATATGTGGTGGGATGACCAAATGATGCCTTCTGTGTAACTGCTGTAGGTCTCTCTTAGTGGTCCCCTAAGACATTTACATTTGATTTTACCCTCTCTGTAAATCACTTATGTAGATTTCTGCATAAATACCTGCATCTCTTCACACCGAATTTACACAACAAAAGAAAAAGGTAATTTCAGTGAGTATATGTTCAATTCAAATTCTGTTTTCTAGGTGTGTTTAGAAGTACCTAATTTGAGGTCCATAATTAACCATAATTCAGCAGATACCTTTAAATCTGCAAGATATCCAAAGGAAATCTCAGTTCTCTTTCTTCACCAAGGCATCTAAATCTATTTTGTAAAACATAATCCATACTCGGTCTTCACAACATTGTCTAAGTATGTACTTACTCTAATTTTATTTATTAATGCAACTATTTATTATATGGGAATAGTATTTGTTGCAGTCATTGCATTCAAATGCACCTTGATAAATGATCGAGTCATTTTAAAATGAATTCACACTTTTATTTATTTGTTTTTATTGACTTATTTTTGGGAAAATGGTGATGTAAATAATCTATGGGTTTTTTTATTAAACCTCTGTGTGAATGCCATTTTGTGTGGATGACCCATTTTTCAGATTGGTTTCAAAGTTTAGCCCGTGACTTCCGTCGGACGGTCCCTGTGATGTTTCCAGAAGGGTTATCCAGAGGTAGAAGAACCTGGAAGAGATGAAGAGTTTTAACACATTTTTAACATGTCACTCTTAACACATCACTCTTAAGGAGAGGTTTCATTTCTGTATTCTGTTTTTATATATAGCACTGTATCTAAAATAAAGCCAATTTATTTGTGAACTGTTGCCGTGGTCTCCGTGGACCTGATCATTTTATCTAGACAATAAAAGTCATATATACTGAAATAAGTTAAACAATATATTTAATCAAGCTTCTCTGATTTCTAAGAATATTTTAGCAAACTAACCTCATCATTGTTGGAGATACCCATCTTTGTCATGTCAATCGTAAAGTAGTGCTGGTTTGGCATGATTATTTCAATCTCCTCAATCTGTTAAATAAGGTGCATGTCCTGAAGATTACCTGACTTTGTTCATACTCAAACGTTTTGAAAATGATTTATTATTGAAATGGCATGAATCTAACTTGCCTCTGGCAATCTGTCAAGAACAAGAACTTGTGTATCATACAAAGTCTTCTGAACAGAAGGTGAATACTCCCCACGGTCATAAGGCCCAGCAAACTTCTCAATGATTGTGTCCTTCACCCTGTCCCTGCAAAGACCATACAAACTGTAACCTTTTAACACATACATTATTAATCCTCTACAAATTATTCTCTTTTTTTGGTTACCATGTGGTGTTAAATGGCACATCCCAGTGCTTGTTGTAGCGCCACTTAGCATACACAGAGGTACAGAAGAACCTGTCCCTGACCTCCTGGAGGGTAGTGAAGCGGTCTTTAAGAAAGCCCTCGAAACCTGACTGCGTGGTCTTTACAACCTTCATGTCTTTGATCCCACTGTGAATCACTGGGTTCTCTGAAAATTCACACAGCAACAATAACCGAGGGAATCCTTAACTTTTCCATTAAATTGAGATGGATATTTTTGGTATCACAAACCTAAGAGTATGGTGAACACGGTGTATCACTCACCATTTAGATACTGTTCTACCTCACAGAAGTGCCAAGCTTCAGGAGAGAATATAAATGCATGAGCATGCTGAGTGCCATTCTGTAAAACAGATATTGACAATCCTATCATCATAAAACACATGACTGTTAGAAAGACCCATCAGTATTGGAAAGGTATTGAGATACCTTATCCAGTCTCTTCCAGGGAGCTTCCTCAATGTTGACCTTTGCTCGCGTGACGTGCTTAAACGCTGTCAGAAAGTGGTTGCAGATGTCCAGGGCAAAACCCTCAATAGTGTTAACCTATCAAAGACAAAACTGAGGATCGCTCCATCCATTTTGTAGCTTCAGTCCCAGATTATTATGACAGAACAGATTCACCCAAAGAAAATATGTACTATATTAGTGATAGTAAAGCCAATTAGTTAACTATTCTATAAAGAATAGGACTTATGTAAAGAGCTTATGCAAACCTATATGTCATACATCTATAATTTTCCTTGGAATCCGGTGAGCTTAAGCAGATAATAAAAATCACCACTGAAATAAGCGTAGCAGCTTTGCCTTCACTGCATGCATGAATTACAAAGGAATTAGTTAATTGATCACTAATGAGTTTCTCTGAACCTCATGTGTCTTGGAATGGTACACCTACTCCCTTTAGCTTGGCCAGTGCATGAACTGTGTTCTTGATCGTGTCTGTAGGGATGATGTCAGAGTTGTCTCCAGTCAGGTAGTCTTTGCGAGAGTTCAGTGTCAGCTGGACGTCGGCTTTCATCTCAGTTATGTAGTGGTAAGCCCCCTCCCTCCGTATATACATAACTTTTACTAGGTTCTTCCCGTACCCTGTCCTCACAAACTCCACATTCTGTGGAAACATTTTATGGTTAAAGCACTGAGTTACAAATATTTATTATGTTATGATAAATAATAATGTAAATATAAATAGACATAAATATTGTAGTATCTAAACAATGAGGCTAACTGAGTTTGACTGGAATAGCCTTTAAGCAAAAATATTTATACCTGATTTGAGGTAGCCATATTTTTTCAAAGTTGTTCTCAGAGTGTGTTCTTTTAGCCTCCAGATTGTCCCCAGAAATAGAGCTTAGTGGAGACAGAGGATTATATTAAGGGGGTGGTGTCTCCTGTGTTTCGCAATGGGTCCAACAGGTCATATTTATGTTCAGGACTGTACTGGTTTCAAATATATAGATTCACTACAACCATGGACGTAATTTTGATTTCAAAAGTGGGGGGGACATGGATTCGGCGCTATTTAAATATTTGATTTTAACCGTAAAAACTGGGGGGGACCAAAACCGGCTTTTGAAAAAGTGGGGGGGACATGTAATGATAGCTTGCGTACAACACAGGATAGTGTTATATTAGGGTTGCCACCTGTCGCAAAAAAATGTCCCGGTTTTCACTAGGTTAGTTCAAACGACTATTTAGACTGTTTCTGCACACTTTAAATCCGTCTTTTTTTCTCGCTGTGTCCATTTTACACCCCCCCCCCCCCCCGGTAACATTTTACGTTCGCCCCCCCCCCCCCCCCCCCCCCCGTCAACAATTTACGTTCGCGTATGACAGAGTGTTCTTGTTTTTTGTCAGACCTAGGTGGCAACCCTAGTTATAATAGCTAATCAGTACACAGCCTATTTCTGTGTCCTTTGTTGTATTACTGAGAAAAATTCAAGGTCAAAAACCTTTCATTTTTAATCTTTTATTATTTTTAATAGCAGTTGCATGTGCCCTGGTGCTTCAGTAAATGAAAGCTAATATTCATGGCCAGTGGCGTGCACAGACATTTTGGGGGGCAAGTGCTCAGGGGGGAAAAGGGCGCTTTTTAGCACACGTGGAACACTTCATTGTAAAAAATACACGCATATGTTGAATGAATTTTGACTTTTATTTATTCTCTAAAAGTGAGTTTTCAACGGAAAAAAGTCACACCACCAACTGATAAAATCCATATCCAATATTAAGTATATACAGTCAATGTTAAGTCCTTCAGTTAACTTCTGTTTACCCTCCACTGTCTGCAGGCCTTGTTGCATATATTTTGGAATTATTAAATCAATATATGCCTACAATTAAGACAGTAAAAAGACCTAAAAGTAGGAGAAGGAGTTATAGGCTACTCCTTCTGTGTCATTACATGAATGCAGATGGGCATTTTTCACAGGTAATGGGGAACTTCCCGTTTCTTCTTTCACAAATGAATGTGTTAATTTATGTTGCCTAACAAAACCTATAGCATACAACAGAAAACGTTCAGCTTAACACATAGATTTGCAAATTCTACCTTAATTATTTGTATGTGGTCGTCCTCACGTTATCTTTCATTGATTTGGGCTAGAGCGACTAGTTTATCAGATGACCAGTCGGCTAAAAATGCTTAGTAGTTTGGTGCTGTATGAGACATTTTACTGCACAACAAAATGATTTCACGTTGGGCTTAGAGGGCAAACGGTACGATTTGACTTGATGTGTATGTTACCAGGCTGCTGCTGCAGCGCATCTGGTGTTAAAGGAAGAGAGAGGTCGGGTGTGTGCGAGGTGGTGGCGCATTTCAGGGCATTGTTTTTAATCGCTCAGGTTTTCAAAAGATCGATTTAAACCGACCTCAGTAAAATGTTAATAATCATAATATAATATTTTTAAAACCGAAGTTTCAAAGGGCACTTTCGTTGATAAAGGGCAGAGTTGGTGGTGCTTTAGCACCTGATGTCTATGTCTGCACGCCTATGTTCATGGCCATAGTGGTGTTTAATTTATCTTGGCTTCTAACTTTTCAACTTTTCATGTAAATCATGTTTTATGCCATGCACTGATCTTACAGATCTACAGCCCTACAAACAAACAGCTGTAAAACAACACACCTAATCCAGTTAATTTTGGCCTACAGTAGCATCCAGAATTGCAGCGTATTGAAGTGTATAGTAGACCTCTAGGAGAGGAGATGAGCTACTTTACTGTAGCTTCTTTTAACAAGACACCAGCAGAAAGCAGTGCAGTGCTCCTTGTTCTTTAGGTCATATCTGCCATTAAGAATGTCATGAGACAAAAAACCCAACTTCCTCTTTCATACACACACAGCTGCACACATGTTGTTTCACTATAAGTAGATGTGAGGAAACCTAAGGAACTAGCATTGGCAACTGGCTAGTTCTTTGTTCCTGTCAATAAGCCTTGTGATCCATTATGTGCCACAGAGAGAAAATGTTCTCAGTCTGGAGTTTCTGTTCGATTTTCATCCAAGCATTCGTCTTCGGTTCCCTGTGTGAGACAGAACTGTCCTGCCTGGATGAAGAAGGGAAGCCCGTTGACTGGTAGATGGACTTTCCACTTGTTTTCTTGTCTGATGAAGGTTTTTAGTAAATGTTTGATTATGTTTGATATTTAGAAATGCTCACAATGTCTTTGTTCTCTGCAATGTAAGGTTTGTCGTGTACAAGTTGCCCAAATATATAAAGGGTGCTGTGGGAAGTGGAGTTGACTACATGTATTTGGATCCTTCACTGACAGACTGGCAGTTCAGTACACATGTGGTGAATACCAGTAAAGGTGCAGTAGGCAGGACCCTCATCCAGCTGTACCATAGATATGAGGTATGATTATAGGTGTACCATAGATATGTACCATAGATATGAGGTATGATTATAGGTGTACCATAGATATGTACCATAGATATGAGGTATGATTATAGGTGTACCATAGATATGTACCATAGATATGAGGTATGATTATAGGTGTACCATAGATATGTACCATAGATATGAGGTATGATTATAGGTGTACCATAGATATGAGGTATGATTATAGGTGTCAAAACAAGAAGCTGCTTTACACTGCATGATTATTTTGCCACTTCTCCTGTGATTAAGTGCTTAAGAAGAACTGTTCCCACATCTAGGTTTAACATGAATAGCAAAAATGACATAAGTAGGTTTTTTTTCTGAAGCATTACTTATTTAAATATAGTTCAAATTCAGTGATAAACAATACTGATTATTCAACAGTTGAACAGCTCCGCATACATGGTCTACAATGATGCTCCTCCGGTGCTGAAGTACTTGAATAACTACGGGCACACAAAAGGTACTTTTAATACGGGCACCCAAAAGGTACTTTTAATACGGGCACCCAAAAGGTACTTTTAATACGGGCACCCAAAAGGTACTTTTAATACGGGCACACAAAAGGTACTTTTAATACGGGCACACAAAAGGTACTTTTAAACTTCAAAGCACGTTTATTTGATGTTTCAGAGAGGGGAGGTCTAGTGCAAAGACCATAGCTGATAAGAGCTGTTGACTAAATACTGATTTCATGCTTTCATATTTTTCCTGAATCAGATAATGTTTATGTATTCCATTTATGGGCTGTTCATATTTTCCTGGAAAATGGACTCCTAGCAACACACCGCTGTCCTTTGATTTGGGCATTTTGTTTTGTTACTGTCTTGGTTTTGTCAGCATCAATGTCAAAGTTTGCAGTTCAAAGTATCCAGGTTGGTCAAACACTGCCATGTACAGTGTGCAGAGATGATTCAAATGGAATTAGCAGGTCACCAAAAAAAAAAAATGTTCTTTTCACACTGAAGGATGATATGCAATGAGTGATTGTGCTGTGCTGTGTACATGTTGTCTAGGTATGGTGCTTTTTGACCAGTCTCAGGGATTCTGGTTAACACACAGTGTTCCTCACTTTCCACCATTTCCTGAGACGGGTTTTGGCTACCCCTCCACTGGAAAAGTCTTTGGCCAGATGTTTCACTGCACTACTTACAACTACAAAGAGTTCCAAAAAATTTGTGAGCAGACTATGTCAACATATTACAAAAAAATCTAACATTAGGAAATTTTTCTCGTATCCTGTAATTCTGTATACAGTAAAATTATAAATAAAGCATATTTAGCATTACCAATCACATGAGTCATGACTCATTTCATATTACCAATCACATGACTCATTTGTGTGCCGGTGATTTTGAATTACTCTGATGTTAAAATCTCTAAATGCTCATCCTTGTATTCATCAGCACAGCAACTGGCCTACATGAATCCACGTGTGTACAACTGCTCAGTACCGGTGGCATATAGCACAGACATGACAGACATGGCACATCTCTGTGCTGGAAAAACGCCAGCCGTAGCCCCCAGGAGGAGGTTGGTGCAGCTGAAGTCGGTCCTGGGAGAGACCTTCCTCAGTTTTGCCAAATCTCACAGCTACATTGATGGTAAGAGCATTCTGGACCTCTTCTCTGCTTGAAGGTAACACACTGCACATGCTTCCTTTGCTTTTTGGATAGACACACAGCCATTTGTTGACTTTTAGGCATGCCAAAGTACAATTCTGTCCTTGACTACCTGTTTATATTGCTTGTGTAATAGGTGCAATGCTTTCAGAACGTGCAGAATACCATGTTCCATGCAGATCACACAGATCACATGGATAATACATGCACACACAGTGAAGGTCCATGTTGGTCCACCCATAACCGTGGTCTTCTATTGATATTACAGACATTTATGCTGGCTGGGTAGCACAGACACTTATGACAGATGTTCTCGTGGAAACCTGGCAACGAGAGCCCCACCATCTCCCATCCAACTGCTCACTGCCCTACCATGCCATGAACATTAGAAGGATCGGCCTGCCAGGACCCGTCGTATTTACTTCCTATGAGGACCACTCCAAGTGGTGTGTGTCCCTGGCATCCAAAGCCCAATGGGCATGTGTGGGTGACCTGAACCGGGAGAGTGGACAAGCACGGAGAGGTGGTGGTCTTGTGTGTTCTCAAAACCCAGGCATCTACAGAGCCTTACGTCAGGCAGTGGCATGGTATGAAAGCTGTTAGATCTTATGATCTAATTTAATCTGTGGAAGTGTGGAAACATTCCAATGGACAGTGTTAAGCACCTTTAGAGGGAAGGGGTCTTTCCCTTATTTTGAGATGAATAGGATTTTTTTTAAAGTTTTAATTAAACATAATTGGGAATGATTATATATATATATATATATATATATATATATATATATATATATATATATATATATATGTGTGTGTGTGTGTGTGTGTTAAGAACACAACATGCGATGTGTGTGTGTGTTAAGAACACAACCACGCAAAACATTCTCACACATCCTCCAATATGCATTCAGTTACAGGTAGGCTATACATCAAATGACCAAAGGAAGAAAGAGTGCTTTTCAATGTTTAAATGTTTTCACTACTTTAACATATCTCTGTGTTAAACATGCCTGTGTGTTAGAGGACAAACTCTACAGTGCTGTTGGTCACCAGGCCCTAAGTTTGATATTCCTCTGGGCTAACCATACAACAGTGCCATGTAGTAAGTGGCACTGTTTGTCTGTTATCTGTTACAGTAACGTTTTAGATTATCTTTTTAGTTAAACAGTAGTCTCTTTAGCCGAATTATCTCTAATGGATTATTGCATATAGCTTACAGTGATGAGTGTCTTCTGCCTTTATAGAAAATTGAATCAACGTCCCCCCCCCCCCCCCCCCCCCCCCCCCCCGCTCAACAAAATACACTCGCCACCGGCTCCAGGTTAAAATCTCACTCCGAGCGAACGTCAAAAGTTGGCAACCCTGTAAAATGTATTTCCGTGAGAGCCATAAAACAATTTTAAAACACTGAATACAATTAAATCCGTGAATTTTTAAGGAAGACCAACAATTGTTGAGTATAATAAGTCTGATTTTCTTCCTGCTGTTCCACGCTGGATATTTCTATGCAAATGTAGCCCGGCGTGTGTGGAAGTGTCGCTTTATATTTGATAGTTTTTTATATTTGAAGATTTTTTCATTGTATAGCCTATTGAACAAACCGCAGAACCTGTACTCTCCACAAAGATAACTTCCTCTGTCCATTCGTGCTGAAATGTACGGTCCTGCTCATCTTTCTTTTCGTTGTGTTCTTCGTCAAAAGGATTTGCTCTGCATAAATTAGCTAGCAGACATGTGGGCTACCGCATTATCTAATAAAAGTGGAGTTTCGGGGTAAGGGACAGACAATAGGTGTATGGATTAACATGCATGAGAGTGTATTTTGAACTTCATTTTTAACACTGTAATGTTAAAATGTCAGCGGAATGATTCCTTAGCTATCGTACGGTGTAAGTATAGCCGGAGTCCTCCTCGGCGCTAGGGGGCGCTGTGACAAACCTGAGTTCCCCAAAGAGCCTCGGAAGGATTCGGGAACCTCAGACTAAACGGAAACACGGAAAGAAATTTTCAGACCCACGTGAATTCAGGTAAGCTGTTAGTAACAGCAACAACATGGATTTCGTTGAGGTACCAGTCTCGGAAGACACGATTAATACAAAGACTAAAGTTAAAAAAGTAAAGAAACGGCACCAGCCCGTCCAGGAGGCGGAGGATGGTGGTTCAGTGGAGCCGGCAGAGTCCTCGCTCCCCCCCACATTCAGCGTGTCGACCATAAAGAATAAACAGCGGAGACATCTGATGTTCACCAAGATCAAGCAAGATAAACGGAAGGTATCTTCATTCTAAATCGCATGTCATTTATTTTCTAGCTAGATATCTAGCTGTAGTTATTTAACTATGCCGCCAGCTTGTCTCGTCTGATAATGTATCTCCTTGCTTGCTAGCTAGCTAACGTTAGCTGTGATATCTCCTGTCTAACTTAAGCTGGGGGTTATTAAACATGATTAAAGATGTAGCTTTAATTAACATGCTCTCATATTCACCTGGGATCAAATGTTATGTAATCGGACAGAAACTGATTCCTGATTTGACATCAGAATCTTGGACATGCGTGTGTTGGGTAATATGGTAACTACATTAATTTGAATGCAACCAGGTAACTGAATTTCTTTTTCTTTCACTCAAGCAAAAACTGGAATTGCGAAAGAAAAGAAAAAAGGAGAGAGAAGCACTCGGAGACAAGGTATGTGAAAGGGCATATTCGTCTCGCCATATACCTTCTATTATTGCTGGTGATTTTCAGATTGTCAAAATGGCATTTTAACACTGATGTTTTGCTGACTTTTCCAAACTACTGATTTTTCTGTCCACTTGGTTTTTGTCTATGATATTTCCTTTGCAGGCCCCACCAAAAGAGGTTCCAAAGACCATTGAAAACCAGAGACTGTATGATGAGACAACGGTAGACCCAGAAGATGAGGAGGTGTGAAATGTTTCTGTGGATAGGTGTGAACAGACCGTGCTTTAAGATTTTATGTTAATAATGCGGACATGTTTGTATTGAATACAGGTAGCTTTTGATGAAGGAACAGATGAGTTCTCATCTTACTTCAACAAACTGACAAACCCAAAAGTTCTCATTACCACATCAGACAGACCAAGAGGGGTAAGATCATTTACTTAAGCGTAAATTGATTAAACATATTAAGGCCAATTCTAATCTAGGTCTGGATGAAGTTTGATGAATACAGAGTCGAACATTGGCACATTTTACATGTGTGTTCATTCAAACTGATTTAGAACAGAAGCAATAGTGACTGACATAATGTTTAAAGTTTTACTGTACTATTGTTTGCATATGATAGCAGTTTTGTAAGTTAGTTTTCATTATTCACTTTTCTTTAATTTGTCCATTTCTACAAGTTTAGATCTCAGTTCTGTACATGCAAACTTTAGGTTATGCTGTTGCATTATAGTTGTAAATAACTGAAAAGGTGTCAATCAGAAAAAAACACCTTAAGGTCTAGCAGTTGCTCACACAAACTAGACTGTTAATGTACTTTTTGAAAACTTTGTGATCACAAGCTGTTTTCAAGGCACAGTTTAGAAGTGCAAATTGTTCTTGTTTATATTGTACTCAATTTATGTGAACTACACATCTATCTCATACACCTGACTGGTGGTTTAAAGTAATGTATTTACTAGGAAACAAGTCCTTATCCTACTGAAAAGGTAGTAAAGGATTTGACCTTCATACATGTGCAGTTTCTTATCTATAAATAAAATAACATCTGAAGCCAGTAAAACAGTGAAGAAAATTAAGCAACAAAATGTATATCCATTTGCAAATTCAACACTTTTTTTTTTTTTTTACATAAGGCAGTTTATAGCTCATTTTTCTGTTTTAAAATAGCTTTTTTGAGCAAGGGCATGTTACTTTGCAGTACATTTTTCAAATAATTATACTTATAACCAAACCAATCTGATTAGTATATAATTAGTACTGCAGAATTATTATTTTAGCACAATATACTCAAAATGGCATCAAGAATATTGAATAGGTATATAGCATACCTCTACAAAACCAGTACCTCGGGTTAAATGTTGCACAGACTGTGCAAGCTTAGTAGAGAATGGAAACAGTGTGATGAGCTTGCAGTCAGAAATGCATCTCGTATGTTATTGCATGTTTTGGCTAAATTGACCAGAGATGTGTTTCTTGCTTCTTCCTGTGGTTTTAGAGAACCGTGCGGTTTTGTGAGCAGCTAGCAACAGTAATACCAGATGCACACGTGTACTACAGAAGAGGCCTTGCCCTGAAGAGGATCATTCCTCAGTGTGTATCACGGAACTTCACATACCTTATGGTCATTAATGAGGACAGAAAAGTACCAAGTATCCTTCACCTCTGAATTTGATGGAATTCACAACCTGAAAAGCTTTGTAGTTGAAGTTTTTAATGAGAATGAGCAGGACGTGTGTGGTGATGTTCCTTAACTCAGCTTGTAAAAGATGGCATGGTTCTTTGTCACCTTCCTGATGGACCCACTGCACACTTCAAAATGAGTAGTGTTCGTCTTCGCAAAGAGATGAAGGTTGATAATTGTTTATTTTTTCCCTTTTTTGCTTGACTGCTTGACGTAGACATGAAATGGACCCGAAGGGATTAGCAGTGAAAACAATAAACAAAATTGTTGCCTTTTCAGAGTGATTATTGTTATTGCAAACTGAGATGTTCACAATGTTCATGACAACATTATTGGTTGGCTACCTTCCCATTGCTTATCTTGGTTATTCACCATTTTAAATGTCTGTAATATGTGGTAGGAGTATTACAGTAATTGTATTTTTTTTTCATGCTTTCACCTGCAGAGAAGAGGAAAGGACCCAACAGAGCACCACCCTGAGGTCATTCTGAACAACTTCACCACCAGGCTGGGTCACACCATCGGCCGCATGTTTGCAGCGTTATTTCCTCACGATCCACACTTCGTTGGCCGCCAGGTTGCCACTTTCCACAACCAGCGAGACTTCATCTTTTTCCGGTTCCACAGGTATTGTCAGTGCTTAATTTGTAAATCAAACGATGCCGGAACGCAAACAGCGGCATGAGACATTGGGTCACTGAGGCCAACAATGTCACCGGATCGCACACAAAACGCAACGCTTAGGCACACAAATGTCAAAATAACAAGCCAATTCGTTTTCTAAATTACTTTTAAATGATTTATGTGTGTTTTATAAGTGTTTTAAGTGCAGAATCGTTTCTTATCTTATTAGTTGTTTAGTATATAGCTTGGGACTCAACCACACTGCCCCAATAACATCTCCACTGTGCTGCCTTCATTTGGGACTCAACCACACTCACACCTGCCCCAATAACATCTCCACTGTGCTGCCTTCATTTGCTTCAAGTCTCTGTTGTTTAGTAGTACAATCAAACGCTTTTTTTGTAAAAAAGAAAAGCTTTGACTGTCTTTTTAGTCAAACTGTTTGACTGTTATTTTGACAAATTGGCACCTTTGTCTGATATCTACGTAACACAAAATATTTCCCATCAACCATTTCTATTTTTTATTGTAAAATGTAGCCTAATAAATAATTTTATTTTATTATTAATGACCCGCATAAACCGTAAAACTGATTTGCAATTTATTTGTGTTTTATTATAACAAAAACAACTACTAAAACAGGGGAATGAACATTTACCTGATGAATTTTAATGTTGCTTTCAGGTTTGAAAAGTGCTGGAATTTAGGCTAAAGTAGGCTACTTGAAATTGTACTACTTGGTTTCACAATAAATAGCTGTCTGACTGAACAGTTCTCTTGTATTACGTTAACAAATACAAACCTCTTGTAATTCCAGGACGAAACATGAGAGAACGTGAAGACGTTAAGATTCGGTGTTTTGAACAACTATTAAATAATGTGATAAAAAGCTAATTATTTCGAATAATTTCGAGTACATGTATAAATATTTAACTTAATTAAGTTTAACATGCTGGGAAATATTGAAATGGACCTTTAAAGTGACGTACAAGTGCTTTAATTCCACCTTGTAAAGGTGTATGAACCCTGCAAACATGACTGTTCATTGCGCTGAGGCGCGGTGCGTGCAAAGTTATAAAATTCGAGAGGTGCCAGGCTTTATGGGGGAGACGCGGAAAGGTATCGCTAAAAGGGAGAGCTCTTATGTGATTTAGGAAGCCTGAATGTGGATCTTGTGTTTAAAAAAAATATTTTATAGAATTATTTGTTCAATTAATTGGTTCAAAACAGACAGATTTCTTCACTAATTATAATTAGTAGGCTTGAAAGTTACCGGATCGAGGCAGACAGTTCCCGGAACGCACCCTTCAAAATGAAAGAGTTCCCGGATCCTGTTCCGACAGGATCCGGCTCAAATTAAGTCCTGGGTATTGTTAACCATCAGTATTATTAATAAATATTAGTGTGGAAATTGCTGTGAATGAATATGGCACCAGTTTTAATGCAGTTGGTTGTTGGCTAAAGAAATGTATAAATGTAGAGCAAATCTCTCTAAATCCAGCCCTAAATTCCTTCAAATTAAAAGAAGATTGTCAATCTTTCTTTGAAAGTTGGGAACTGTTGCTGTCAAGAGTTGGCAACACATCTATGATCACATGTTCATGCCTTTCACAGATACATCTTCAAGAATGAAAAGAGAGTAGGAATTCAAGAGCTAGGACCCCGTTTCACACTTAAGCTCCGCTCTGTGCAGAAAGGAACATTTGATTCCAAGTTTGGAGAGTTCGAATGGGTTCATAAGGTGAGGACCTTCTAGAGGTTAACTGGTTTGCATATGGTATGTTTTTCATAGATCGAGTTGTAGAGTACACGGATGTCCTTTGCCTTTTTGGTAATCAAATCTGCCTTTTCTCTTTAAGCGCCATGAAATGGACTCCAGCAGAAGAAAATTCCATCTCTGAGGAATTCTGGAGAGTAAAACAGCAGGGATATGATGATAAATCAGAGTTTAAGAAAGATTAAGTGCAACCCATTGACCTTTCTGTCATTATAAATCTGTTTATACATTTATGATGACCAGTCCATTTTGAACTTCACTAATGAGAAGAAGAAGTGGAGGCTCCGGGCTCTGCTAGAAAAATCTGGAAGGCAAACTGTATAGTAAATGTATATTAAAATAAGTCATGTATATTTTGTTGCCTCTTATTTTGACTCTGAGCCCAAATGTAAATTGACATTTATACTTTTACCACATTGTTGCATTGTAAGCGTTTGAAAGGCGTTTTCTCTTCAAACTTCTCTTCAACATAAAACCGCACTTCGCCGCAAGTAACATTGTACACATAGTTTTCGAAAATTGTATATATGCTATTGCACTTCCAGGGTATGGAAATTGCACAGGCACGTAAACTAGTACATGAGTTGACAAATTTGCAAGTGTAGACGTGCGAAAGAAGGTCAACGTGTTGATCATTTCTGAACCAACCTCCATCTCATGAACCATCGCTAGGGAGGAAAATATCAAGGGCCGTAAAAATGACTTGAGTACACGAGATAGTTGGTCCACTCCCACATGTAGAAGGTTTGTAGCGCTCAGTGCGATTTCCACTCAGCGGTTGCTTAACGTCTATGAGGAGAAAAATAAAACATTTTCGGATTACATACTGAAAACAGGAAAATGAGCTGTTATACGGGAGAGAGATCTGGAAACTCAGAGGTATGTGTTCAAAGCTTAGTTCAGGACATTGTGGTGCGCAGTGGTCTCTTCATTCGTGTCTCTCCGGCCCTTTTCCCGGAATAGCGCCGCGACCAGTTCGTGGAGCTCCATGTGTTTTTTGTCCCAGACGAACAGTGGAATTCAAAGCTGAATAAAGTATCGGTTGAAGCCACAGACAGTTTCATATCAGCGGGCTTCATCAGGTGAGCAGGCAAAAGAAAAATGCACATCAAAGTTTCACACAGTTTGGCCCATTCGAGGCTTCCATTTTACACGATGTAACGTTGATGCTTACATTAGGCGAGAAGTAATGCCTACTGTCAGCTACCATGTTATGTTAACACATCGGTTGTGCTTCGTACTCCAGGGTGTGTCCACACATCACCCTGAAAGATGTCAGAGATGAGCTTGGGGCGTTACTTGGTCCTGATAAGGACACTGATGGATATTGTTTTTTAAAATGCGTTGGTAGATGTTTGGCATTGGTAAGTAGCCTTACTTGCTGTGATAGAAATAACAAAAGACACTTCCTGGACAAATAATTAAGATTGCAAATATCTACTAAATAAAACCTGGAGCTTAAGAGGTTATGTTAAGGCATATTATTTATTGTCTTAGTGTTATATTTAAATTAATAAAGCATTCATAGTTACAATAGTGAGGAAATAGAATGGTTGGTACTTAGAACAGGGTGATATGGATCAATGGGCCCTTCTTTTTAAACGGACACACAAAATGTATCTGATTTTTTTTTATTAGGTTAAATCAAAACAGGAGAAAGACTTAAAAGTCAAATTCTTTGCACCACCTTATGTAAGTATTTTGCCATAATTAGTATATTTGTGGATTTGGACCTGATCTGAAGTAATGAGGTTATTTCTCATTGCAATTTCTGTAATCCAGTCCCCTTACCCAGAGCTCTATCTGCTGCCTATGGAGGGAAATACCAGCCACCTTTGCTCCAGGTTCCTAAGCCCACACACAGTCATTTACAACACAGACTCTCAGAGAGGCTATCCTCCTTATGCACCTGGCCAGACAAAAGAGCCCACTAAATTTCCACTAATCAAACAAGGGCCACAGCAGTGTGTCCGAGACCAGAGTCTGGAGGATGAGGGCAGCTCAAGTTGCCTGGAGGAGAGGGAGGAAGACTCTCTGGGACGTGAGGATTCAGTGTGGCCCAATAACATGTGCAGGAGTGTCCAGGAGGAACTTGTGGTAAAACAGCATGGTGAGAGATCCAGGATAAAAGATCATTTTAGTAAAACATAACTGGGCATGGCCATGATTCCACATGACCTCCATTTAGGTACTTTTAGACTTTAGAAAGTATTTTGTTTTGGAAGGAAATTATACAATTATACAAATCCAGAAAGGTGTGTGAGTTTGACATTAATAACTTTTCTATAGTAGAAGCAAAAATGCAATGTGAACAATGTGAATAATTTAGTTGTTTTTTATACAGAAATACATATTAAACAGACTCCAACTAAAATAGAAAAAATGAACAAAAAGACTTACAAAAACTTTATCCGAGATTCAGGAGTACCAGAATCGCTGGAAGATCCTGACAATGGAACTGCTCTTACTCAGGAGAGGTAATACTTTATAAGGGGGGCTTGCCATGATAATCTGTTATGTTGTGTTCTAGGGGTACATATCCTGATATTTTAGAGAACATCTTATCATTTTCTACAATTTAGGAAATCCAAACAGTCTCAAACACTGAAAGCAACCATAAAGAAGTTAAGAAACCAGGTAAAACATTTCCATAATCCCCGAAGCAAAAATTCTATAACACATGTCTAAGCCGAGATCCTTCTGAATAGTGCTCAGAGCTCAGGAAGTCTTGTGCTTGTTAAAGTCTGGTCGTTGTAAAGACTCTGACCTTTAGTGTCAGGCTAAATTTCAGTGGTCAGTAGGGTTCCCTTCCTGTGAGCTGTGCAAAGAATGTTTATGAAAGGCTTTATTGCATAAGGCTCATTTGTCTTGACATCACAGTTCCCTGTGAGCGGTTCAGTGTCTCCTCCTGTGGGTGACTCGTCTCTGAGTGTTCCTTCTCTGGCTCTGCATATAGCAAACAACACACCTACACAACCAACTAACAGTAATCTACTACTCCTGTTTCACTCAAATTACAGTGCATGAACAGTTGCAGTTGGTTAGTAAAGAGTAATCTTTCTCTCCAGGGGATATGTTACTGAAGGAAATTAAGCTTGTTAAAGAGGAACGAAAACAACTAGAAAGGACAAGGCAAGAGCTTCTTAGGAAGGGAAAAGACCTTCTAGCTCTGAATAGACACCGTAGAAACCAAGGTATGCACTTAAATGCATCTTACACATGTTAATATTCAACTGTGAAACAAACTTGGGTATCACTTGTGTCTATTCCACGGGCCCCTTAGCGCGGGACAGATGGAAGAGAAAGTATTTTGATACCAAGAAGGCTGCTGCACCATTGGAAGAAACCCTGAAAAGTCTTCGACAGGAACTTGAGATGTTTTATGACAAACTGTTTCAACAACTGCAAGCCAGAGAGGGAAGAAACAGGCAAAGACGAGCAGGGAATCCATCGAGCACAAAGGTCAGCCTTTCACCTTCAGTGACTGAAAAAAATGTATTTTGCCTTCCAGCAGAGGGAGACAAACAGCTACTTTATGGTGCAGAGTAATACTAAACTGGGTATTGACAGTGTAGATAAAATAATAACTTAAACCCACGTTGAGTAATATATCATTATTATTCACAGAATGATCTTATAATCCAGATTATGACTGAGAGCTGTGAAATTGATAATCTGAAGAAAAACCTGGATGATGCCAAAATGAAACTTGCCACAGAAATGAAGGTATGCAGTAGTTCACTCACTATATGCTTCATTCATCATCACTGTAATTCATTAAGACCATTGTTACTCGCCCCAATACATTTAATTTTGTTCTTTATAGTTAAGAAAGCAGGCTGCCACAGAAATGCACACCCTGAAAGCAGAGTTACTGCAGAAGAAGTCTCAGTGCTCATCTACTGCGTCTCTTATAGCCTCCGCAGGCCTTGGTTTCCATCTTAGCACATGTAAGCCTCTGTAGTCCCTGCACTACAAGCAGTGATTTGCTGAAATGAAAATGGTTTGTACACAAATCATACAGAAATGTAGCTAAAGGTGTTTGTACAGAAATGTTTTATATTGGGCTAACTTTGTAACTGTATTGGTTAGTTTTATCTATGATTTTAGCTACTTTAGTAGCTGAAATGTCATTACCTTTATATATGCCTGAAACTGTTTCAAATGCAACTTTGTACAAACATAAAACACAAGAGTCCAGTTAGGCAGAAGAAAAACAAATGAAAATTTCACCCTCATGTAAGACTTAGTTGACTAGAAAAAGCTCTAAAAAAAAAAGCTCTAAAATCTAAAAAAATTATCCAGTTATTTCTGATTATTTTGTAACTGATATTTTAAGGTAAGGATAAGGTAAATGACTTGTGTGACTATGTTCATCTACTGTTTATCATTCAGTATATTTGTGTGATGTTGGGTATTTCTTTTATTCTTTTTTCTGTTCACAATAAAAAATAAGCCTTTTTACAAACAGTAGCTGGTTTTAAATTTCAGAATTAAATTTCATTTAAACTTTATTTAAACCAGAAGGGATAGTGTTATCTGTAAAAATGTCAATTACTATTACTGATGCAATAAAAAAGCAGTTAGATCTAACAATTACAACAAATGTCAAATCTCCACTCTTTTTAGACCTAAGACAGAGTTTTATATGGGGTAGCAGAAATAGCTATAGTCTCCTAGGAGACTGCAAAAGACACCGACTGTTGGTTCGGAGTGAGGGCATTCCACATGTCAGCACTTTGCTGCTTGGCAACAGGGTCATCACTGTAGTCAAGGAGATTTCCATTCCACATGCCAATTCCCCGTAAACTCTGCTGTCCCACGTAAGCGGCCTTCAGTGAGATGCTCTCTGGATCATCATACCACACTTGATGGATCTTGCCCTCGTTGTCCTGTAAGGTTTAATGGAGAAATGGCTTGTAAATGCTGCCGGTCTCCCTAATTTCAGAGTGGCATTAATGGTGTTTAAAATATTGTTGCAATAGACCTTGTAATTGTAATAGGGAGCCAGCTGGATCTCATCCCATAGCCTGCCAGACATGGAGCGGTTGACCTGTCTCATCATAGTGCTATAAGGGATCTGTCTTCCTGATGCATCACTGCAAGGAGCCCCTCTGAAAGGCACTTCACGGATCGTACAGACCCCCTGCTATGACACAGCAATAAATTGTGATTTAAAACCTTGAGTCACTCATTTTGCGTAATGTAACCACTGGAATTTTCTGGTTTCAGAACTTGAGTTAACAAATAATTTGAAATCATGTAATGACAACATTACTGAACAGCTAATATTTCCTTACATAATGTGAATTTGGAGGGCTGGATTGCAGCACAGTTTGGTAACTTACACTAAACACCAAAATGCACTACAGTACCAACTCCTGGTTCAAAGAATGAACAGGATCGGAAATGTTCTGTTCTATGTGCTTGAAAACCATATTTGGTTGTGTATCTGTTACTTCAGTCAAATTACCAAAAGCCTTGGAAGGAAACCTGCCCTATGTCAGTCGAAACAAGCCAGACACAGTTCAAAACTAATGCAAACAACTGGTGTACCAACGAATGTTGACACAGTTCATGAGCATAAGCACATGCTGACATGCGGCATTTATGGCTTGGGTTATGATGTTATGCTGAGTAAATCAAAATGTTAAAACCAATAAAAGTTTAAAAACCCTGCAATGATTAAGGAAGAACACAGGAACACCACTGCAGTTTTTCGTTTGATACCTGTGAGAAGTTTAGGCACTGGTAGTCATAACCATACCATGGAACTCCCATCACAAGTTTCTTTGGGTCTACTTTAATCCCAATGTATTGATCATATGCTGCAAGACAAATGCATGTCTTTGTTATTCCTGTATAACACATATAGCACATTTTTTCCAGAAACACGCTTTTATTATTACCTGCCAGCGTCTGATTGAAGGGTGCATTTGCCATGGCGATGCAGTCCCCCCAGATCTGACTTTGTTCATCATACGACATTACAAAGAGCAGGTCGCAAGAGTCTGCAATTGCAGTGTAGTCATAGCAACGCTTATCAATACACTTAGGTGACCAAGCCACATCAAAGGATACCTAGATGTTACATAAGTAAGACAAAAGATCAGCAGCAGAAATGATAGCCAATGTTCAGGGAACCTTACAGGGCTTTTAGTACTCTATTCAGTGTTCTACCTGAGAGCCTGGAATTTCTTTATGGAACATGTCTGTTGTCTCCTTCACAAGTGACGTTAAAGCGTAGTATTCAGGGGAGGACTCTTCTACAGCCTGTTCAATGTCAATGTTTATGCCATCCATAAACTGCCTCTTTGCTAAAATGAGTTGCTCCTTGATCCAAGCCATCCTTTTGTCTTCATTCACCATATCTGGGAGTGGTACATCACCTGTGAAGGAACGTCCATACCTTTTGGTTTTAAAAAGGTTACCTTCTGTAGTATACAGATGTTTTAGATGGTGTTTATAAAAAAAAAACAATACGTCTACCTTTCAAAACAAGACGCGCTCCTTGTGAATGAGCATAACACAGAAGCTCTGCGTCAAACTTTCCGAAGGCAGCAACCGTTGTCACCCTGGACCAGTCATAAAATTTCCAGGACTTTCCACCAACATCAAATACAAAAACCTGCAGGGAGTTGAGATTATCTCATGGGAATATGAGACAAGCATTTGACATACTTCAATTTGCTTTTGCATAAACTAAGAACTTCAGTTTGTCTACAACCTGCCTATTTTAAATGCTATATCCAGAACAATGCCATTCCTCTGGTTCAATGGTTTTAATATATTCAAAATTGGGCAACACGGTGGCTTGGTGGTTAACACGTTTGCCTCTCAGCACTGGGGTCTTGGGTTCAAGTCCCTATCTGAGTGGAGTTTCCATGTTCTCCCCGTGTCTGCGTGGGTTTCCTCCCACAGTCCAAAGACATGGAGGTTAGGTAAATTGGTCCTCCCTGAGTGTGTCTGTGTGTCTTCATGTTCAATAAAAGCAGTGGTCTGAGTGTGTGTGCATGAATGTGTTTGTATGCCCAGTGGTGGATGGTGCTCTGTCACTAGGGTCTGTCCTCTCTCCCCTTCCTGCACCCCATTCAGTCCCCCAGGGGGCTGTGGATCCATGTAGAGAGCAGAGGTGTCAATTCCAGGTTCAGAAAGTAAAAGTCCTCACCAGGATTTTGCTCAAGCTTGCTAGATTTTCGAATTAGTGCAGTCCAGGTAAACTAACACTACTGAGATAAAAAAAAAATCAAATGTTATTTTTAAAATTCCACAGTGTTACTGAGAGATAACAAAGTAACTCCCATCAAGTGTTAAATGTTTTAACTAATTTAACTCGAGTGTGGAGCTATATAAACCCTCAAAAAGTGTTAAAATGAACTCTGTGGGAGTTCATTCAACTCCTGTGTACGTTCGTGTGGTTTACATAGTCATTTATCGGGTTATTTACTTCTCTTCGCTGCGGCACTGACACAATTTACCACTGATAGATTAATGCATTTCATGCAAGAGAAATCATGCAACGCACTCTAAAATTATTACATGAAAACTCGAATACTCACCTCGAAGTCTCGCTCGTGCTGAATTGGCTGACACAGCTCCTCGCGCGCGCATGGACAAGTTGACGATGATTCGCTTACTGACAGGCTCAAAACAAACAGGAGACTAGACAGCCACATTGTTTTAGGAAACTGAAATAGCAAAAATTAACTTAATCATATCAAGATCACGAGACAACCGGTGTACTTCCTCAGTATGGAGTGCGTGAGGGACAATTTGCTGTGTGAAACGCGCACATAATTGTTTTTCATCTTTGAAACGTTACCTACAACAAATAGGCAGCTCACCCTCCAATTTCAAGACCTTTTTTTAATTTGACAATTACATTTATAACGTAATACAGTGGTACCTCGAGATACGAGTTTAATCCGTTCCAGACCCGTGCTCGTATCTCGAACTGCTCGGTTCTGGAAGCAATACTTTAAATTGTAAAGTATTGTAATTGGTTCCGGTCCTTAAAAAAGTCTACTACTAGAGCCTTTCTTTGGAGCCATAATGCAAAAAAACGTTTGTAGTATTGAAATACTGTACTGTATACACCGTACGTAGGCTATACATACTATGAAACCTGGTCAAGTTCGTTTCACGTTCGCATATTCGGAATTCTTTCTTCAATACCTTTAAGTTAAAAGTACCAAAATATGCAAATTCTTATTTCTGGCACCCAAGACAAACATCTACAACTTTGTTTACATCAGGAATATATGTATTTTAAAACATGTTATTTTAAATATACTCCTGTCACCGCTGCACGGTCTAAGGCACCGTCTACAAATGACCTTAACACGGAAGTGGAGGTCGTAAAGGCCCCAGAGCACTGCGCACTGTTTTTTGCAATAATTTCAATAGCTTTTAAACGGTCCATCTAAGACCACCAAAGAAGTTGGATTACATAAAGTTAATCTTTAATAACAACCTACAACTAAAAGATGGGTATTTATACCTTGCATCAATGTGTGGTGGTCAGTTTTTGTCAAATATTTCAATAGCTTTTAAATGGGCCATCATAATTCCACAAAACAAGGTTGTTGATTAGGATGCACTTAACTATAACTTGTTTTATGCTCTTATGATGGACATTTTAAAAGCTATTTAAACATTTGACAAAATGTGCACTTAATATTTATACAACTTGTTTTTATCTTATGAAGAATCGTTAAAAAAATTATTTAAATCTTTGCAGAAAAAAAGAGTGCGCAGTGCTCCGGGGCCTTTACGACCACCACTTTTGTCCATGTTGTCATTTGTAGATGGTAATAATAGTACATTTAAAACATGTCTAATTCCGAATACGCGAACATGAAACCAACTTAACCACAGTTACAAGGAAGAGAAAACATCAGTCATGTTGGACGACAGAGATCCTAAATAACAGCTGACCTGATGTGAGTGCTTATTAGTTTATATTATGGCACCTAGAAAAAGTTATTGGTGCCTGATTTTTTCATTTTAGGACCTACTGGCTCCTTGAGTAATTTTTAGTATGTAGCCCAGCATGAGAACCATCTTGTTGCCATGGTAACCACCAATTGTTTACCCTTTTAATTTGTTATAACATTTGTACTGTATAAAACTGGGTCGCGACTTAATGACAATGAGAAAAAGTGGGTCCCGGGCTGAGACCAGTTGAGAACCCCTGCTCTATGGTACCTTGTTGCCTCCAGGCAACACATACTACTTTATCATTGTAGCCCTCTGTTGCCACAGAGGGGGTGGTGTTTGTGATTATACTGAGTTTGTGGGTGTGGTTCTCACCTGTTAAGCTCCAGTTGTTACTAGTTAACTTAACTTTACCCGATCTAACTCTGACTCATACCAACCATATACCCATAGAGTGGACACAGACAGTTTTACTAGCAGAATGTATTTTAATTATATATTAATTATATAAATATATTTTAGCTATAAAGGAAAATAAATACCAAAACACAATTCCAAATGTAGATATCAAATTAACAAAATGATTTAGCTTTAGAATCTGTTATAGTACTCAAATTCTGTGAATAACAAAATATTCTGCTAGTTAGATAACTGCGATGCAGTTTAAAATCTGTAAGACTTCTAGAACCAGCTCTAACCAGATTAATGGTTTCACTTAAATATAACAGTGTATAGAAAATACAACACAACAGAATCTAAGTCTAGTACTTATCTATAAATTTAGTGTGACCGGTCACCCTTCAATAACTCTTAACGCTTTTGTAAAAGCTGGCATAAAAATAATAAAATAATAAAATGGTGCAGGCCTGTTGAAGTGCAGTATGTAACGAATCCTTGGCTTTATATTCGGACGGTACACGAATCAGTGCTTAGGTGTAGTGCGCTCACAAACTCGGGCTCCCGCCATCTTGGAATGCAGTGGAGATTGTAATGGTGGCTGAGGAACTCCGAGCATTCCGGTAACTCGGAGCGCTATCGGGTGGTGTTTTCGTCCCGCGGAGGCAAGACTGAGGAACTCTGGGTGTTCCGGTGACCCAGGGCGCTATCAGCTAGCGGCTCGTCTCACTCGGCTGACAAACGTGCAGTCTACCGTTCAACACACTCGCCGATGAACGGCGAAATAGCTAGCACTAACGGTTAGCAGAATGCTAATATTGCTGAAACTTCAATTAACCGTATAAACACGGCAGGGTGACTCTACTGCTCCTCAAAACCTAACTGGTAGCAGTTAACTCGTTTAAACAGACAAATAACTAAAACTCGGACACAAAATGATATTTGGGTCACGAAAAAACCATATAAAATCTCGGTGTGTCTCTCTTCCCTCAATCTCACTCTGACTCCGACTAACGGACTCCGCTCGCGCTTCAGTGTGAGTGCCCTGGCCCCTCCCCACTCTGATTAGAGAAAAGGGTTGATAGATGGTCTCTTTCCCAATTACTGTTCATAGCTCTGGCAGTAAAGTTAGTATTGCGAGCAAATGGGATTCCTCTACACTTCACTCTACACTGGCATAATAACTGAGTTAGTTAGCTACACCCTATCAGCTTAAAAGTCTCACAAATTAGAACATATTTTAACAAAACATATTTCAATAAATGTTTACTCTAGAAATGTTAGACTAGGGTTACTGGTTTAACCCTGGGCTACATCATGTTGAAAGAAAATTAGGCATGCTATATACTTCTCTGTCCACCTTAAGAACTATATGACCCTATATTAACCAATGAAAATGCTAAAAATTGGTCACATCACATGCTCTACAGGTGACCATTTTGCTTCCTTTTTCAGCACATACACACAAGTCACATGGCACCATTTCTTTCTCTCAGAAAAGTGTGTTTTTCAGCTATTTCCATCCAATTTTACATCTTTAAAAAATCTAAACATTATTTATTGGTAAGTGAAGATGTATTTTCAAGCATTTTACATTAGATGTAATCAAATATATCTCATAAAAATACAAAAAAGTGCATGTTGCCCTGAGGCAACACTGTACTATAATGAAATCACGTGTGCACAAATTCTAACTCAAAACAGCTGCAACAATTAGTGTAGGAGTGCATGCAATATTTTTACATTATCTATATAAATTTTATGTATTTTCCAGGAAATTGTTTATCTATTACATTTAGAAGAATTTGTAATTCACGTAGTATAGATTTGTACATTTGAATAGAGGAGATGAATTTTCTATGGCAAGTCTAAAAGATGTAGGCTACAGTACAGGTGGCAATGCCAGTTGACAGTGAGGATGAGGTATCATATAGTGATGAGGAAGATGAGTTGATAGGTGCAAACCAGCACAGGGAGAGTGAGAGTGATGATGATGATGATGGTAATGAAAATTACCAACTGAAACGATGCCAAAAGCATCTGCAGCATGGCCAGCAGTACCAGTGTGTTTTGATCAGACAGGACACTGGCCTGTTTGGGTGGAACACAAAGAGATATGAAAATACCCAGTTTGCTCAGGAATTATAAAGGTTTACTGCTCATCATGTGCTACCTACCTGTGTGGAGAGGAATTGCTTCCTCAAGTTTTACAAACAGTGATGTGTCAAACAGAGGAAGGAGATGGTGATGTTCATGTGGGTACTTGTATGTTTATGCGGATGGTCTTGTATGTGTATGGGCATGCTTGTGAATGTAATGACAAGGAAGGTATTGGTGTTATTTACTGTTTTGAATTCTAAAAAATCTAATGGATTGGATATTGATTTGTATTTCATAAATGGATATGATTACTTAGAAAAAGAATTGTTCCGCAATGGTACAATGTTGCCTGAGAGCAACGGCTGAATACATAAACTTACTTATTGTGAAATCTGAAATCTATTATGCTTAAAAAATGAATAAAATCTTTTTATTTAAGTATTTGGCAAAAGAAATATACAATTTGAAGAAATATTCTTAGTTTTTTCTGTATGAAAACATTAAATGTTTAATTTTGTACCTTATGGTACAATGTTGCCTTGAGGCAACAACCTTAAAAATAAGAAATAAATTTTAAAATAATGAAAATGTATATTGATTTTGTTAAAGTGTCCAATTTTAAGCAAGAAAAACATTACAAATATTTTTTTGCAACTGATATCCTAATGTGTACCATAGAGGGTTAAGGACAGGCTGCACAGGGCCTCCTGCTCTTGACTGGGAAATGTCTGGTGAGAAGCAAATTAAATAAAAGTTGGAATCAATTGTTAATATCCCTCAACTTTTAACTTTCATGGCATTCAGCAACAGTAAGTGAATGAGTGCATAATTCACTGAAATTTAAAGACCATTTACAGAATGAAAAGCATACCATCAGGTCCTACTGGAGCAGAACAATCATTTGACGTCTGCACAGGATTCTGTGCACCACACTGGAAGACGTCTGAAAGCAGCAAATGACAAATTATTTAACATAAGCTTAGTGTCACAATACACATGCAAGCAGTTATTACTTTCCGAGAGAGCCTCTTACCATCAGATCCTATAGGATCTGCACTGATTGGTGACTCTGGTGGCTCAGTAGAATGGGGAGTTAAGTCATCAACTTCACTCTGCTTGTCCTTATCAGAAAGAGTCCTGTCCCAGTTTATGGCTAAAATACAAATATATGTCACAAACTATTCAGCAGAAACCATGCTGTCTACAAGACCACATTATTATTTATTTAAAACTGAAGGAAAGACTTGAAAGCTTAAAATATAAAGTGAGTCGTTGTACATGTGGTGATATACAAACCAATAAAAATTAAAGACATTACATTAAAGTTATGGTAAATCTTATCACTATGAGGTGTAAGAATTCAGTAAAGTTATGTGCCATTTCACAATATCAGACACTTCATACATTACATTAACAGTTGTTGCTCTCCTTAAATGATTTATGACCTGATGAGAGACTGGAGGTGTCGCCCTTGGCTTGCTCACTGGGGGCTAGGACTCGGCACTTGTAAAGCTGCTTTGTGACAACAACTGTTGTAAAAAGCGCTATATAAATAAAATTTGATTGATTGATTGAGGTGCCCTGCTCCCGACCAGCCTCTGGTCTACAGTCTTCTGCTGCTCTCTCTCTGCTCTGTTTCAGCGTCTGGCTGACTCAATCTTTTGGCCAAAAACTGCTGAATTCCTGTCTGACACTGACCCTTTCTTTTCATATTCTCTATCATTGCCAAACATTATATAACACTCTAATGTAATTTACAAAGAAGAACATGAATTTGCATTACATTTATTAGCGAAAGGCCCCAGCACTGCCCTGCCCATGACCACCAGAGGGCGCTCGCGATCTACGTCACGTAGACGTAATCAGCGAAGATGACATTCAGCTGTCTTGCTCCCTTCTTAGGGAGGCTCGCTGCAGCGTCTCTTCGCTGAGTTGTTTGTTTTTCTCGAGCGGTCAGCCGGTAACGTCTTGGTACACTCCTCGTTGTATTTTGCCTCCTCGCCTCTCGTCTCTGTTGCTGTTTTTTCAAGTGTTTTAACTTCTTGAAATTTACCCTTTTGGGTCCTTCTCAAGTTTCCCCCCCGCTGTTTTCTTCTCTTGTTTCTCTTTCAGGTTGTTTTGGGAAGTTTTTATTTTTTTGCCATCTAGATTGGTGAGCCGGTTCTTCCCCCAGCGGTTTTTGTTTCCCTTTTGTGAACCTAACTCGCGTTGATTTAATTCCGCGTTTCTTTTGTTTATGGTTTTGCATTTCTTTTATTACGTACATTGCGTTGAGCTCTTCTGCGTTTCTTTAGTTTTGCGTGCTGTGTTTTCGTAGGCTACTTACCTCACGTTGAGTTTATTCCACGTCATTATTTTGTTTCTTTTCTGTTGGTGGTTTCCTTTGTGCTTTCTTCACGAAGACATTTTCCTTTTGTATCTTTTCCCACGAGCGTTTTGGCGGTGGTCTCTGTTTTTTGTTTTGTTTTGGCACTTGGGTTTAATACAACCCTACTCGGTGTATGCGCGTTCTCGTGTCCCAGCATAACAGTACAACTCAGCCTAAAACATGAACCCAGCTACACCACAAGACATAGCGGATCTGAGTGCTGCCGTAATGCAGCAGGGTCAGGTGTTGAGCAGTCATGAAGAAATACTACAACACATATTGACTCAGTTACAGTTACAGAGCCTGACCGTGCCACTCAAGCCACTGCACAGCCTGTTGTTCTTGTCGTTGCTCCTGTGGCCCAGGCACTGGTAGAACCTGCCCTGCCTGCGCCAAAGCATTACTCCGGAGATCCGGAGGAGTGCTGAGGCTTTTTGCTGCAATGTTCGCTTATTTTAAAACAGCAGCCATCGCGCTTCCCCACTGAGAGAGCCAAAGTAGCCTACGTGCTGGCTCTCCTCTCTGGGAAGGCATTGTCATGGGCAACCCGTGTGTGGGAGAACCAGACTGAGCTATGTGTGTCCTATGAACGTTTCTCCGAGGCCATGCGGCAGGCATTCCATCATCCTGCCTCCGAGGGGGTGGTTTGGTCGCCTGTTACGGTTACGCCAAGGCAAGCGATCAGTAGCTGACTGGCTGACTGAAATGGGGATCCGCAGCCCTGTTGGCAGTTTACCAGGAAGGGCTTAACGACACCCTGAAGGACGAATTGGCCGTTTGCGAACCCCCAGACAGTCTTACATTTACGGCATTTGGCTTTGGCAGACGCCCTTATCCAGAGCGAGTTACATTTTTATCAAATTTTTTAATACAAGTGAGGAATTGAGGGTTAGGGCCTTGCTCAGGGGCACCTCAGTCATGGCCTCAGGTCTGGGAATCGACCCTCCGGTCACAAGACCAGTTCCCTAACCACCAGGCCATGACTGCCCACTGCCCACAGTCTTGACGCATGCATTGACCTCACGGTCAGACTGGACAACAGGCTACGAGAGCGTACACAGCAGCACCGATCCCAAACCACCAGTGTTGCGCATACAGCCAAAGTCTGTTCTTTCGCTGTGGGTAGTGAGACCAGGGAGGAGAACAAAGAACAGCCAATGCAGATAGGCCAGGCCCATCTCGACCAGAGGTGGAAAGTAACTAATTACATTTACTCACATTACTGTAACTGAGTACTTTTTATGAGTAATTTGTAATTTTCTGAGTAATTTTTGAAATATGTAATTTTTACTTTTACTTGAGTACATTTTGCCCCAAGTAGTTTTACTTCACTACATTTGAACGCCCTCACATTACTGAGTACAAAAATATTGATGGTGAAAAATTAAATGCGGGCAGAAATTTAAACTTCTGAGTCCCAGAACTGAAGGCCAATTGCATGGCCTTGCCTTGCACGCACCCTTTCCATTGTCTCATAATCAGGTCGTAATCTGGTGCACTTTTTTTCCAAAAGGATGAGATTGTTCTATTTTTAAATCTTCTATCTATCAGATTCTGTGGGATCCTGTGGACATTTTATTGTGAATAGTGGGATCTGGTGGGCACTGTATTTTGAATAGTTGGATCCTGTGAGCACTTACTTTTAAATTGTGGGATCCTATGAGCATTTTTTAATTTTTGATGTGGGATCCTGTGGGCATTTTATTGTGAGTAGTGGAAATCTGTTGCATTTTAGTTTGATTTGTGGCATCTTGTGGGCACTTAATTTTGTGTGCATTTTGTTTTTTGAATAATTTGTAATTTAAATTTCTTTATCCTTATCATAGTGTTGTCCATTGGACAATAGGACTGAAAATTGTTTGCACAATTCCTTGTCCTTGTGCTGTGAGGAAGTATGTTCCTGAGCCCAGCTGATCTTTTTGCAAGTGTGGATGTGCACGTAAATACACTTTGAAATTGATTAAAACAACTTGTGCTGAATTTGGTTCACTAAGTAACTTTTACTCAAATTACATTTTAAATGAAGTAATTTTGTACTTTTACTCGAGTAAATTTTGAGATGGGTAATTTTACTTTTACTCTGAATAGATTTTAGGCAAAGTAATGATACTTTTACTCAATTACAATTTTTCAGTACTCTTTTCACCTCTGATCTCGACCCACAAGAAAGGCAGTCGCGCATGCTTGAAGGCCGGTGTCTGTATTGTGGCAAGGAGGGACACAAACGCATGGTATGCCCGGACCTACAGGGAAAAGCACAGGTCCGCTGGTAGAAGGGAGGCCTCCAGCGGGCCTTTCGGGTTCTCCCCATACCAACGGTTTGACACTTCACACTACCCTGTCGTGGCGGGGATCTACCAGGCATAGGCACCTCGCGTTTGTTGATTCAGGAGCGGCAGGGAACTTTATCGACGCTGCTTTAGTCGAAGCGCTCGGTGTGCCTTTGGTCCCGCTGAGCACGCCTCTTGCTGTGGCCGTGGTGAACGGCAGGTAGCTGTCCTCAGGGGGGGTCGCTGACCAGACTATCCCATTCGTATTGTCTATAGGGGGGCACACCGAGCACATAGCCCTCTACGTCATTAAGGCCCCCAAAACGCTGTTGATCCTTGGCCTTCCCTGGCTCCAACGCCACAACCCTGAGATTGACTGGCTCCATCTGACCGTCAGTCAATGGGGCCCTATGTGTCGGAGCTCCTGTCTCTGCCCGAAGCTATTGACCTACGTCGGGTTCCCTCCGAGTACCATAACCTCCAAGAGGTGTACCCGAGCGTAAGCCCATGGAGCAATATATTCAGGAGTCCCTGGCTGCTGGTCTCATCCAGCCTTCCACCTCCCCTGCGGGGGCCGGTTTCTTCTTTGTTGGGAAGAAAGACGGTGGGTTAAGGCCATGCATTGACTACCGGGGCCTCAATAAAATCACGGTTAAAGACCGTCACCCACTGCCCCTTATGGCGACCGCATTCGAGTCCCCACAACAAGCCGCGGTCTTCACCAAGCTAGACCTGCGGAGTGCGTACAATCTGGTTTGTGTGAGAGAGAGGGACGAGTGGAAGACCGCTTTTATCACCCCATCAGGACACTACGAGTACCTGGTCATGCCGTTCGGGCTCATGAACGCCCCCGCAGTCTTTCAAAGGTTCATAAATGAGTTCAAGTTTCCCCCCCACTGTTTTCTCCTCTTGTTTCTCTTTCAGATCTTGGGAAGTTTTTATTTTTTCGCCGTCTATATTGGTGAGCCGGTTCTTCCCCTGGCGGTTTTTGTTTTCCTTTTGTGAACCTAACTCGCGTTGATTTAATTCCGCGTTTCTTTTGTTTCATGGTTTTGCATTTCTTTTATTACGTACATCGCGTTGAGCTCTTCCGCGTTTCTTTAGATTTGCGTGCTGTGTTTTCGTAGGCTACTTACCTCACGTTGAGTTTATTCCGTGTCATTATTTTGTTTCTTTTCTGTTGGTGGTTTTCCTTCGTGCTTCCTTCACGAAGACTTTTTCCTTTGTATCTTTTCTCGTGATCGTTTTGGCGGTGGTCTCTGTTTTTTGTTTTGTTTTGTGATTTTGGTGTTTGGGTTTAATACAACCCTACGTGGTGTATGCGCGTTCGCGTACCGCCGCATAAGACCACATGGTTTATGCGCGTTCGCGTGTCTCTGCATAACATAAACAGAAGTAGGGCCTCAGTTACACTAGTAACACTACTGTTACTAATGTTAGCTTTGCTTCTTAATTTAATGTTTATCAGTCTTGAACAGGGATTTATGACTTACCAACCAACTCCTCAAAAGTGCCACGGTTGTGGATAGAAAAACTTTCTCCGCGGGATCGTGCAAATCTTCTGTAAGCTTTGTTCACACTGGACATTCTGGTTTGGCGCCACTAGTGTTTGGGTATGGAATTGCATCCACCTATAATCTGATGATCATCGCTCTCAGATTTCAGCTGGGGCCAATGTCCCTGTAGCCCCACCCCTAGAACCGCCACTGAGTCACAGTACCTTTGGTGTAGATGGTGAGCCTCAGGTAGGAGCTAGCATCAGCACATCCTTTTGCGGCAATGGCACATCCAACCCCGGCATCAGTACATCCACCGGCAAGCCAGACTATCTCGTAGGTGTTTGCATGCAATCGTCTTAGGTAGAAGCATGCAAAAAGATAGACAATACAGGTTGAGTGTGTGGACATAAATTTAAACCACCACTGATTTAAATGTACATAGCTCACGTGTCAGTGATTAGCATGTTGCTCCGGCAGGCTAATCTATAGTAGCATAACTAAAGGGAGGGGTTTGGAGGTGACCACAGTAATGAGGGCTCACTGAAACATTGCTTTCTAGTCAAGACATTGTCACAACTAGAGTGATGCCATAACACAGCTGGATGACCGCCTCAACATCTCAGACTACCAGAAATCTCAACGTCTGGGGCCCCCCTGAGCCACACACCTTACAAGGGGAATATTAACTGAAGGCTTGATTAAATAGGTGGGTCTTAAGTCTAGATTTAAAGATTGGAACTGTGTCAGAATCTCGGCTTGGAGCTGGAAGGCTGTTCTATAATTGAGGGGCTTTAAATGAGAAAGCTCTGCCTCTGGCTGTAGTCTTACAAATTTTTGGAACTAAGAGAAATCCTGCATTTTGGGAGTGCAAAAGGCGAGATGGGTTGTAGTAAGCAATGAGTTCACTCAGATATTGTGGGGCAAGACCATTTAACGCTTTATAGGTTAACAGAAGAATTTTTAATTCAATTCGATAAGCCAGTGTAATGGCACAAAGCCAGTGTAATGCCACGAGAGTGGGACTAATATGATAAAATTTTCTAGCTTTAGTTAGGACTCTAGCTGCAGCATTTTGTGCAAGTTGTATCTTCTTTATGGACTGTTTAGAAACAGTTTCTGTTTTATCAGAAATTATTCAGTTACTGATAAAGCTAACTTGTCATTTCCATTTCGTTACAAAAACAAAATGTCTATATGTCTCCATCATTTTGAGTGTCAGTAAAGGAATTATCAGCAATTCGTCCATGTGTGCAAGAGGAGCTTTTGAAACTTTGACAAATTATAGAAACGTACTTATCAGGCAATGGTTATAAGAAATATCCAAAATTATAAAATTACATACAGCACAACCAAAACTACATCCATAACATCAGTGACTGATTAAGGACAAATATCAAAATGGTAGCAAAAAGGCTAAAGGGTATTCTGAAGGAGCTGGAAATTAAGGTAATGATGAATATTCTTGAGACAAATGTGAGGGCATCTATCCATGGGCCAAAATTGGGTCACTCGACCCCCAAGCACTCCAGCAAATTGACACCAGACACCAGAGGCAAAATTGTAGATCTCCACAAGGCTGGAAAGGGCTACTGGGCAATTATCAAGCAGCTTGGTGAAAAAAGATCAACTGTTGGAGCAATTATTAGGAATTGAAAGAAGCTAAACATGACTGTCAATCTCCCTCGGACTGGAGCTCCATGGAAGATCTCACCTCGTGGTGTAGCAGTGATCCTAAGAAAGGTGAGGAATCAGCCCAGAACTACTCAAGAGGAGCTAGTCAATGACCTGAAGAGAGCTGGTTTTCAAGGTTACTGTGGGTAATACACAAAGACAACAAATCAAATCAGCACATGTCCAGGCCCGTCTTACGTTTGTCCATGACCATTTGGTTGATCCAGAGAAAGTTCTGTGGTCAGATGAGACCTAAATAGGACTTGTTAAAAGCAGAAAAATAAGTGTATTGATGGTCAGTGGCGGACTGAGAAATTTGGGGGCTCAAGGCGAATTTTGCTATGGGGCCCATCAACATTAATATGCGAGAAATAAATCAGCTAATCAGGGGGCCCATACAGTGGGCTGCAGTGGGAGGGGCCCAAGGCAGTTGCCTAGCCATGCCTCTATGCAAAGACGCCTCTGTTGATGGTGTATTAATAAAGAGTTGGGTTAGGATTTATTCCGGTAGCCATAGCTTAGATACCAAGCTAGCATATATTTTATTTAATGGCGGTTCATTTTCAAGTTTCCCACTATAATTACAAGAGGTGGTATTTGTAACTTATATATTTGCAACAAATCTTATATACAAGTCAACCATTCAGTCACATAACCATTTGTTGTGAAGTGCATTTCCAAGTGCTTTAGCCAAAATTCTAGCACTTTCAAGGATTTCAAGCACCTGGATGAACCCTGAAAAAGGATAAAGAAGCTTGTTCCCAAGCTCCTCTATCTTTTTTTGTCTTCAACTGAATGCCTCTTGAAGGGGTTTGTAAGGATAAACCAGAATTTTCCTTCATTTTAAAGAAATTGTGTCAACTTTAAATGTAAACTGTTCAACTAGTCAGCTAATGAACTGTCTGAATGCTAATGGAAATCATAGAGGATAATCCAATTACATAAGAGTCAAAATAATATGTACAGGCTATATTGATGTACAGCTCTCTGCAGGGGCAGACTGGGGAGAAAAAGTGGCCCGGGAGTTCCTGACAGACTGGCCCACTATATATATTAGTGGTGGGACTTTAACGCTTTAATTTTTCGATTAATTAATTACAGGGAAATGAACGAACTAAAAATATTAATGCATTTTAACGCATTTAACGCATGAGACACTTTTGCACCGTGGAATGTTTCTCAGTGCACGAGTTCCAGGCATACAGATTATATGGACGCACAATAAGATGAGCATGATGGAGATGACTGAAGAGGCTACGCTGGTGGATGGGAAATTTAAATATAAGAAACTTCCAGATGGAAGTACAAACACAAATAGTGTTATTTGCACTTTATGTAGGAAGGAGTTCGCTTATCACAGGAGCACTTCCACCCTTCGTTACCACCTCAATGCAAAACATGTTGGGGCTAACGCGCAGGTCAGTAATGATAACTTAGCTGCTAAATGTATTCCTAGTACGAGCAGTGTCGCCAGTCAACACTCGACCACATGTCGGGGTTCAAATTAAGAAACAAAATGTCAAAGTCCACGTCAGACAAATTGACCAATTCACTGGCGAGATGGATTGCTGTGGACTGTAGACCGCTCTCTGTGGTCGAAGGCTTAAGTAAGACGCGGCAAGTTTAGACATAAGTTCATGCGAGGTGGGCGGAGTCACGTGCTACGGTCACTCGCGAAAGTATAATCCAGGCTGTACAAGAAGTTCTGCAAATTGCGTCAGCTGATGCAAGTTACGAACTTCTGTCCAGAAAGACAATGGCTCTGTTCGAAATAACCTACTACATACTGGACTCAGTATATACTGGATACTGCATACTGGTCCTCGTAGTAGTATGCAGTACAGTTTCCTGTATGCAACAAAAGCAAAGCATATTACGGGGTCACGTGAATGTAGTGTTGCATGATGGGATGCAGTACACCACGAAGATAGCTCTGTTCGCGTACTGGAATATTTTGGGGAAGTAGTAGGTCATCCGGGTATGTTTCGCGTACTGGAAAATTTCATTTTGGTCACATACTGCATACGGCATACTGATTTGGGGCTTGATCAGAACGCCAGTAGTATGTAGTAGCAGAGGTGGGACCAAGTCAGTGTTTTGCAAGTCTCAAGTAAGTCCAAGTCTTTATACCTCAAGTCCCAAGTCAAGTCTCAAGCAAAGACACTCAAGTCAAGTCAAGTCTCGAGTCAAGACAGGCAATAGTCAAGTCAAGTCCCAAGTCTGAAACTTGGAATTTCAAGTCCTTTCGAGTCTTTTTTTTTTTTTTACTAATGTTGCAGGTATATTTTAAATTTTAAATGTAAATAATAGACATGCGTTCTTTTTTAAATCTGTATTCTCCTCAAATCTTGATAAAACATGTGCAACTGAAAACACGAAGTATAAAAAAAAATAAAAATTACACCTCTTTATTGCACAGTTCAATTTGTTAAACTTAGCTGCAAAAATATTCATACTTTAAACTACAATTTTCCAGAAATAAATATTCTGTGAAAAAGTCATAAGTAGAACTCCATGTTCAAATAAAAAGTGCTGATATTTTCACAGTACAATATAAAGAACCATAACAGCATTTTCCCTCTCTTCTCTTATCTGGTTTCTTGGAGAACATGTGTGAGTGACACAAGACAAACAAATATAAGAACTGAACAATTAACAGGAATCTGCAACTTTAGACATTTCAGTAAACTATTCTGCATTGCATTTGCTGGCCAAAAGTCTGTATGTCATTTGTGCACGATGAATGATGTCCCCATAGCTGAAAACTCGCTCCACTTTTGTCAATATATTTTTTTCTCGACGTAGATGTTCAAATACACAATCCATGCTGAGATAGAACTGGATATTATGATGGTGACAGAGAGAGGCTCTCTTCCCCGAGTTCAGATACAGAACCCAGGGTTGCCAACTCTCACGCATTGAGCGTGAGACACACGCATTTGACCGTCTTCACACGCTCTCACGCCACACATCCGATTTCTCACGCCGGAAAAAAATCTAGTTTATTTACCTCTGATCCACATCTATGATTCAATGAGTTACTAGTTCGCTCTGGCACCAACCACTGGCGATCGATCGATCGCGATATAATACTTAATTTGTGTCCATTTTACACCCCGCCCGGTAAAAATTTACGTTCGCCAACCCCCCTTTTGATTGGTTGTGCTGCAGCTCATGCACACACACACGTACAGAGTGTGGAAAAGCAGAGGACTGGTCTGCGTCAGAAGGACGGAAATGAAATTAATGGGGCGCACTTTATAAATATTAATATGCGTTTTAAAATTTAGATTTGGGGTAAAAAAAAAATCAAGTCTTTGCAAGTAAAGGTTCAAGTCCAATTCAAGTCCCAAGTTATTGGTGTAAAAGTCCAAGTCAAGTCTAAGTCTCTGAATATTTTTTCAAGTCAAGTCAAAAGTCTTAATATTAATGACTCGAGTCTGACTCGAGTCCAAGTCATGTGACTCGAGTCCCCACCTCTGTGTAGTAGACTATTTAGAACAGAACCAGTGTTGAAGCAAATCCAGCAGCTCTTTGATGAGGAAAGGGAAGTAAAACAGGTTATAGTGAAAAGCGCCACAAATGTGTCTCTGACTGGGATCACTGGACCTCTGTTAGCAACAATAATTATCTTGGTGTGACAGCTCATATTATAGATGATGAATGGATGATCCAGTCATTTGCTTTGAGCATGCAGAAGACCACTTCCAGTGGTGGACAGTAACTAAGTAAATGTAATTCGTTGCTGTACTTAAGTAACGGTTCCATGTATCTGTACTTTACTCAAGTACTTTTATTTGGTAAGACTTTATACTTTTACTTCACTACATTTCAAAGCAAAACTTTTTACTTTTCACTTCATTACATTTACAGAAACATCTAGTTCCTTTTTCATTTTTAAATCAACACTTAATAAAATACCGAAAGGTTAAAGTGTACCGTGTCACAGACTATAACCCATCAGCGCTCAGTAAGAGATTAAGATTTGTACCCTAAATGGCTGTGGATCTGACATGGCTGCAACAGATGGCTTCCCCCAACACCCCTGGCCTTATTTAGCCCAATTGTTTGAATTCCTCGAAAAGAAAAATGATTCGTATTCCTCCTCTGCATTCCGAAGAACACATCGCTGTCCAGGGGCGGATCTACCGGGGTGGCATGGGGTGGCAAGTGCCACCCTAAAAGGAAGCCTTGCCACCCCTGCTGCCACCCCAGTTGGCAGCAACAAATTAAAAGAAAAGTTATGGCCATTTGACATTTACGAGCGCAAATCTCCAATGTCCGACGGCAGTGAACACGGCAAAAGATTACGTCAGACCGGCAAGAGACTGATTGGTCTGGAGAAGAAAAAAAAAACCCGCAAAGAGGCGGAGCCAGGAGGAAAGAAGACACGGGAGAAAAGAGGTAAAAACTGATTGCTATATATATTAAAAAATGAAATTACAGTGAAAGCACATTGTCATTGTTAGTATTGTTGCGATGCTGATTTTGAGATGATATAAATCAGGTTAAATAACGTTATTTCGCTATACATGTCAAGTTATCTGGGTCTGACGTTAGTTGTGTGTAAAGTAGGTTAAGCTAATACTAGGTATGCTGACGAACCAACGTTCGATGCGAAAAATTCTGGCTCAGTAATGTGTTCCAAACTACGTTGTACTTTTGTAAGGGTGTCATATAACATCACTCCTCACCGCCTAGCAGGTGTATGTTTTTTCCTGAATAATACTGTGACTTCGTTAAGCACAACCCAGCCAATCATCAGGCACTATTTATAGTCAACTCTGAGGCGATTTCAGGTCGGGAGACCAGCGAGAAGATACTTTGTTGTTTTCAAGCGGTCTGTTTTCTTCATCAACGCTCCGGACACCATCGAAATATATGTGGACCTAAAAATACAGCTTTTATCTCAATACTGACCAAATTTAATCGAAATCCGTGCAGGCGAAAGTATTTTACTAGACCGCGGAAAATAAGTAGTCATGATTGACATTGGTGTATCGAACGTCACGGTAGCTAGCAACTTTAGGCTAAAAGCGGCGTCTCGGTTTAACTCGTTCCCACAGTGTTTTCTTGAAATCGGTACTGATACCAGTGTTGTGTAGTTTAATCTAATTGTTTTCTGATATAACTTGTTGTTAAATGGTAATATAGTTAACATCACTTCGAATTAGATTATGATTAATTATTAATTATGATTAATTCGAATTAGATTATGTGAATTTCAGTCACACGACTTCTATTGTAATTATTAATGTATTATATTTTAATGTGATACATGATATTATAAATATCATAACTTTATCAATTCTAAACCAATTTTCAAAATCCAGGTATCATTTTAAAGGTATATTTTAGCTCTGTCTAGATATGTGATTCTTTTAAATCTTGGGGATGTTTGAAAATTTTGTCATCATACCTACTAATACTGATTCAATGTCTGTCAAAAACATTATAAAGTTTCTTGGGAATCTTACAGAAATGAAGAGGAAAGGTAATATTCATAGTTTTTTCTCACCAAAGAGAAAGGCGCCAGAAACAGAAACTGAAAAACAGAGCAAGGTAAACGAAGATGAGGTGGAAGGAGAGAGAGAAGAGAAGGATAAGGTGGAAGGAGTGAGAGAAGAGAAGGATAAGGTGGAAGGAGTGAGAGAAGAGAAGGATAAGGTGGAAGGAGTGAGAGAAGAGAAGGATAAGGTGAAAGGAGAGAGAGAAGAGAAGGATAAGGTGAAAGGAGAGAGAGAAGAGAAGGATAAGGTGGAAGGAGAGAGAGAAGAGAAGGAAAAAGTGGAAGGAGAGAGAAAGGGGCAACAAAAATGTGACAACGATAGAATACAAGGCCAAGGCGACCAGGGACAGGAGGAAGAACACCACAGCGGTGAAGATATGGAGAAGGGAGAGCATCACCAATATGAGGAGGGAGAAAGAGAGAGACAAGATAACATGCAGGGCTCAGACTGTGAAGGGGAAAGAAGAATGCCTGAGAAATCACCAATGGTCTCCAGTCGAGCTGGTCCACATGGTATGGAAAGTGTTGCTGCATATTATACTAAATTACATATAAATAAGAACAAAACAGACATTTCGCTATAAGGTGCATTTAAAATATGTTGCTTAGATTTCTTCTAATAAATATATTCATGTTTGCATAAATATGAATAATTGAGAAAAGTTGGGAACAGAGATATATTTTAGCTCTATTGCTCAGTTTAAATTCCAAAATTAAACAAACTAACCTAAAAATACTCTCCCAGGTTAAAATGTTAGTGTCTTAACATTGTTTTGTGGTTATAACTAATCCATGACAGTTACAAATTGGTGTTGTTTTACTATTTGTTATATTGTATAATTAGTTCAGATGTAATGGAGTTACTCTCCTCCATCTTCTAGATATATCCAAGTCCAGGTATGAGGTGCCAGTTCAGCCAGTGCGAGAGAGTTTCCCCAAGATTGTCCAGGGAGGTGCCAGGAGAAGCTTCCGCAGTGATTGGTATAAATCTCATCCCTGGGTAGAATACTCACAATCTAAAGATGCAGCTTACTGTTTTGCTTGTAGACATTTTTCTCTCCCCGATGCTCCAAGGACTGTTTTCACCTCTTTAGAGGGTTATCGTAACTGGAAAAAGGCTACAATGAAAGATAGTGGTTTCTGTTCTCATGCCAGATCTGAAAGCCATGTAAATGCAATGTTTGCATGGACAGAGAACAAGAAAATTATGGATAAAAATACCTCAATGTTTGGGTTAATGGATGAACAAAAAAAGAAGCAGGTGGCTGAAAACCAATACTACATTAAAGCATTAGCAGAAATTTTAGTTCTAACAGCCACAGAAAACATAGCACAGCGGGGCCACAGGGAGTCTCCCAACTCAGAAAAAAAGGGTGTTTTTCTGTCTATGTTAGACTTGCTGGGTAACCATAACCCCATCATTAAAAAAAGACTTGAACAACAAGTTAAAAATGCAAAATACACCAGTAAAACAATACAGAATGAAATACTTGAGTGCTTGGCTACAATGGTCAAAGAAGAAATCATCCAGGAAGTTAAAACAAGCAAGCAGTTTTCAGTTATTGTTGATGAAACTAAAGATGTTCAGAAAAAAGAGCAAATATCATTTGTTTTGAGATATTTTTACAACGGTGGACTATGCTAAGGCTGTTGAACTTATTGAAGCGCTTAAAGAGACACTTGTCCAGTACCGTAGTCAAACCTCTTTTGAGGAAATGTGGAGTGAAACACTGGATTTATGTCAACGAAGTAACATTGATACAACTCGAAAATTAAAGAGGCCAAGACAGACAACAAAGGTGCTTCAGGATACTGTCATTCACTCCACCTTAGGACAGCATGTAGCTCCAGATAGTAAACACACTTTTTGTGTCTCTGTGTACTATCCAGTTATGGATAACATGATTGGAGAAATAGGAAGAAGATTTTCTAACACAAATTGTAATATTATGCAGGGTGTACAGGCACTAAATCCATCAAGTCCAACTTTTTTGAGAGAGGAGGCTGTTCTGTTATTGGCTGAAGCTTATCATTCAAATATTGAGGATCTCAAACATGAGTTACATCAGACAAGGAGAGTACTAGACAGAAAAAAGGGGGACAAGGAGAGTCCTACAACTCTAATGGAGTTTACTCAGTTTTTGGACCCATACCAGGATGTTTTTTATGAGTTGTTCAGGTTGTGTAAAATAGCAGTTGTTTTACCTGTGAGCAGTGCATCATGTGAACGAAGCTTTTCATCTCTTAGGCTCATAAAGACTTATTTGTGGTCTACTATGACAGAAAAGAGACTATCGAGTTTGGCTGTACTCAGCATTGAATCAAAACGCACAAAAGCATTAGACCTAGATAAATTTGTGAAGCGTTTTGCTGAGCAACATGCAAATCGCCGCATTCAGCTCTTATAGTGTTGTTGTTATTGTACTTGTTCTGATGTTTTTTTGTTTTAATGTCTCTTCTTTTGTATATAAATCTGTTCAAGCTATCAAGGGACAATTGGGGAGAATGTGTGTTCTGAGTAAACAATAAAAGCGATGTTCAGTACCTTGTTTGAGTGTAATGACCCTTTTATTTCCAATGTATTTATGCACACCTTACTACATAGATACATAGATTTCCTTGGGTACGTTTTTTATTTACATAGTTTCTTGTACAAATGCTGCCTACAATGCTGCCACTTTGACATAGTCAAAAACTGTTTGCTTTTTCTCTCGTACATACTATTTCTTATTAAACTGTGATAACTGATTAAATTCAGTATGTATACATCTGCCATATGTTGCCACCCCTCAAAAATCCCTGCCACCCTCTCGCCACCCCGTAAATATTTTTCTAGATCCGCCCCTGTCGCTGTCATCATTTATGAACTCGCCATCAAACTTGAAAAAACACATCGAAGTAAGTTCGCCATTAGATGAGTACTACCAACAGGGTGGTTTATATACCCCGGTTAATTATATCACATCGAAATACACTACATTAACAGATGCTTTTATCCAAAGCAGTGTGCTAGTACCCAAATTGCAATCTGTGGAGATGCTAAGTGCCAGTTTAACACAGGAGACTCCCACATCAACGTTAAAGCCGGGGACACATACACGCGAATTTGGCCAAGCGAAGCGAACTTCGCAATTCATTCCTATGAGGGAGGCGAAGGCAAACAAATATGAGCGAGGCGAAGCAAAATTATTAAAATTATTATTAAAATTATTATTATTAGTTTGGGGGGGCGGGGCGGCGGCATGTGTGTAAAATGTTGGCGGGGGGTGGGGGTGGTGGCGAGTATAAATTGTTGCACACAAATTAAGTATTATATCGCGATCGATCGATCGCCGGTGGTTGGCGCCAGAGCGAACTAGTAACTCATTGAATCATAGATAGGGATCAGAGGTAAATAAACTAGATTTTTTTTCATTGTGAGAAATCGGATGTATGTCGTGTGAGCGTGTGAAGACGGTCTGTGGTAAAGACAGTCAATGCGTGTGTCTCACGCTCATTGCGTGAGAGTTGGCAACCCTGATTATTATTATATTAATTATTATTAATTATTCGGCCAAGTTTAATATTATGAGTTCAGTTGGTTGGGCTGCACACAGTTCTAGTTCTAGGTGCTAGAGCTTCTAGCTTCCCTGTCCCGCCATGTGGTGGACAACGTATAACCTCAGAAAAAGTCCCCCAAGCTAGGACTGAAGTGGCCGGTTCGAAATTATTGTTCTGTTTGGTGGTGAATTATGTTTTCATAATAAACGGTTTGTCTTCTTGTCTACCTTTCTAGTGTGAATTATTAATATGATTAAGTTTGGAAATGAATGTCGTGAGGATAATATAGGCTAGTTTTGTGTATTTTGTGTTTGCTAGGCAAATGTAAGGCACTGTTTCCTGTTCACCTGTTGATCGAGTAGGCCTAGGGGTTTTGATGTGACGCTAAGAAAAAAAAGGTTTTTACTTTTACTTTAAATACTTAAGTATTTTTGAAGGCAGATACTTTCGTACTTCTACTCAAGTAAAAAATTTAGGTGAATACTTTTACTTTTACTTGAGTAATATTCAATGCAAGGTAACTGTACTTTTACTCAAGTACATAATTGGTGTACTTCGTCCACCACAGACCACTTCTAGGCACTATGGAGATGCCTATGGCCTGGGAAATTAAAGATCTAAATTAAATACCATCTAAAATGGTATTAAAAACATCTTCTGATTTACTTCAGTTCTTCTTATTCTTCCAATATCCTGAGCAAGGCTCCCAAAATTAAAAATGTTTGGTCAGAATTTCCAGTGTTCTAAAAACTGTTTGCTCTGTTTTCTGCACTCATCTATTGGTCTGTGTAGTAGACTGGTGGAAAAATAAACAAGATGTTGAGGTTTATGATTATGTTCATTGATTCATTCATCATTCAAACTTAAGTTAATATTTCTCATGTGAAATATCGAAATGTGATTAAATGCGATTAATTTAGAATAATTCATTACAAAGCTTCTAATTAATTCGATTAATTTTTTTAATCGCACCCCACCCCTTATATATATATATATATATATATATATATATATATATATATATATATATATATATATATATATATCTATCTGTATATGTGTGTGTGTATATATTGTAGTGAGCTGTGGAGGGGTGTGTTCAAGAGCGACTGAGTGCACCTGTGAGTAATTGGGGACTGATGAGGGTGAGCTAGATAAGGGGATGGGTGATGTGAGGGAGACAGGTTTTTGGTTTGGGCGAACTTTGGCAAGACGGCATCTATGTGGTGCGGGAGGGTGTTGTTCGCTGCGGTTAGAGCAGCCGGCGACGAAGATAGCTAGCAGCTGGCTTAGATGCTCCTGCGGTAGGAGGGGAGGAGTGATTACCTCCTGTACCAAGATAGCGGGGGGAGATAGTGTAGGACTTGCCTGTGACGCTGTGGAGCCTAGCCCAGGGGTTCTCAACTGGTCTCAGCCCGGGACCCACTTTTTCTCATTGTCATTAAGTCGCGACCCAGTTTTATACAGTACAAATATTATAACAAATTAAAAGGGTAAACAATTGGTGGTTACCATGGCAACAAGATGGTTCTCATGCTGGGCTACATACTAAAAATTACTCAAGGAGCCAGTAGGTCCTAAAATGAAAAAATCAGGCACCAATAACTTTTTCTAGGTGCCATAATATAAACTAATAAGCACTCACATCAGGTCAGCTGTTATTTAGGATCTCTGTCGTCCAACATGACTGATGTTTTCTCTTCCTTGTAACTGTGGTTAAGTTGGTTTCATGTTCGCGTATTCGAAATTAGACATGTTTTAAATGTACTATTATTACCATCTACAAATGACCTTAACATGGACAAAAGTGGTGGTCGTAAAGGCCCCGGAGCACTGCGCACTCTTTTTTTCTGCAAAGATTTAAATAATTTTTTTAACGATTCTTCATAAGATAAAAACAAGTTGTATAAATATTAAGTGCACATTTTGTCAAATGTTTAAATAGCTTTTAAAATGTCCATTATAAGAGCATAAAACAAGTTATAGTTAAGTGCATCCTAATCAACAACCTTGTTTTGTGGAATTATGATGGCCCATTTAAAAGCTATTGAAATATTTGACAAAAACTGACCACCACACATTGATGCAAGGTATAAATACCCATCTTTTAGTTGTAGGTTGTTATTAAAGATTAACTTTATGTAATCCAACTTCTTTGGTGGTCTTAGATGGACCGTTTAAAAGCTATTGAAATTATTGCAAAAAACAGTGCGCAGTGCTCTGGGGCCTTTACGACCTCCACTTCCGTGTTAAGGTCATTTGTAGACGGTGCCTTAGACCGTGCAGCGGTGACAGGAGTATATTTAAAATAACATGTTTTAAAATACATATATTCCTGATGTAAACAAAGTTGTAGATGTTTGTCTTGGGTGCCAGAAATAAGAATTTGCATATTTTGGTACTTTTAACTTAAAGGTATTGAAGAAAGAATTCCGAATATGCGAACGTGAAACAAACTTGACCAGGTTTCATAGTATGTATATGAGTGACTTTTGATCCCATTAAAATGAACTTAAAACTATGTACAGTTATAAAGGAGTGTGTCCTCTTATGGTCCGATAGAAATGTAGACTGTGAAAAAATCCAATATTTTTGGCTTCGCTATTTTCAACAAGCTAACGCTTAGTGCTAAAGTTTCAGCTCGGCTCCGCTGCTTTGCGAGTCACGCTGGTGATTCCCGCTTTTGTTAATGGGCAGAGCGAACATGAGAGTGGGAACTATAGCATAGGCTATCGGTTAACTTTTAAAATACAACCTCAAAAGAAAATTGTGGATATTTTTCCAATGACAAAAAATCTTCACCCATAAAATATAATGCTCTTGTATCACCTGTCGCCACTGGCGAGTGAAATAATTTTATTACTCATTTATGGTCGCGATTGCGACCATTTTAGTCGCAGTCTGGAGCTGTGGCATGTGCCTCTGTCTTTTTTCAAGATAAAAGACGAGTACAAAATCTGAAGAGTAGACTTTTTTTTTTTTTTTTTAACAAGCTGTCCGCGACCCACCAAGAACGTGTCCGCGACCCACTTTTGGGTCGCGACCCACCAGTTGAGAATCACTGGCCTAGCCTGTGCAAGAACTAAACAACGCCATAAGCTCAGACCCCGGGGGAGGGTCTTATTCGCCAGCGAGATAAGTAGTGGTTTTAGAAACAATTATATTGTTGCTTGTTTTTAGTGTTCAAAATTAAAGGATAGGGAAGGTGTGTGGTTGTGGGGTGGATTAGGGGGTCCTGTAGTGTGTGGTGGTGCCTGCCCATTTATATGGTGTGCTATTTAAGTGATCTGTTGGGTTGGCTGTTTGCGGTGATCGTGACATCGAGGGTTGTGGTGGTGTGGTGTGATATCTTAAAGATAGCGTGGCCTCTGATTCCACGTACATAGTGATTGCCTGACCTGACCTATATGTTTCTGTGATAGTTTTACATCACTTTATTAATTATCTCGGTGGTGTGTGTGGTTATGTTCAGCCTCAGGGACCGGACCTTCCCGGTTTAACAAAGGTGGTGGCAGCAGTCTCGCTATCTCGCGAATTTAGGATAATTATAACAATATACTGTATATGAATCTATACATGGCACGTAGTATATATGACAGCTTTTATTGTCATATGGACAATATTACTTCCAGCAATAATATGATTACAAAGCCACATAGTGGCATAACAAAATAACTAACAAACTTAACAACTTGACCCTGACAAAATACAGGGGAAAAACAACTGGAAAGCTACTGAACCCTACATTGTTCACCCAGTGAGTAACCTCTGCAGCTTTTTTATTTTTATTTTTTATCTCTGCTGCATACTGTCAGCCCATATCAGCTGGCCCAGTCCGCGGCCGCGGTCCAACTCCTTCATGTGTTTACAGGCTCAGTCCGCGGCCGCGCGCTGAGTAGGTTTGCCTGACTGGAGCGGGCCGGGGCCGCAGTGCCACAATGGCTCCTCCACAGGCCGAGTTAAACTACCGGCGGCTGGCAGCCCGGCGGCCCACTAACCCATTGGCCCACTGGGGAAATTCCCGGTAGTAATGTATGCCAGTCCACCCCTAGACTCCCATTAGTCCAGCGCCCCCCACACAGGAAGTATACAGTAGCCTATATTTAAAAAATCTATTTAAATCTATTTATTTATTTAAAAATGTATAATAATTTACATAAGTTTATATGTATAAGTAGCATATGTTCTCTGGACAATTTGATGGGGGGGGGGGTGCTCTGATGAGACACCACTGGTTCAAGGAGGAAGAGCAGTTGTGTGGAACTAAGATGATCCAGGTGCCCACTCTGAGGGTTCTGCATCTTCTCCATCATTTGATGTGCTAATTGCGCACCATTCAAAACACACGTGCAATTCAAGTTGGTTCGCCAAAAACACAACCGTGTCTCTTACCACAATTTGTTAATTAATTCAATTAAAACAGAATTAATTTATGAAGAATGAGTGTTTAAAGAGTGAATGCAGTGTTATGTGAAACTATTAAAATATTTTCAACCACATGTAGTAGTGTCTGCTGTTTTCTGAAAATCACAATATGCAATTTAGATGACTTGAGCAAATCAGAAAGTATTGAACTAATCAGAAGCAGGAGCTTAGCTATCACAAGTTTAAATAATTCATGCAACAAGCTCCAGATCATCACTGAACAAGTCTACATGTGTTTCAAAATACAGATATCGGCTGTCAAACACAGTCAGCTGAATGGGAAGAACAAGATATGTGCTATAACCCACTGGCATATTAAGTTGAACAGAGGAGGAGATAGGGGTCACTGACATCAAAACAAGGAAACCACTCATAATGCGGTTTCGTCCTAAATCTAGAACCCTAAAACTGTGAAGGAGGTGGGCAAGGGATAGTGAGCATCATAGCCACTATTCAAGATGAAACAACCAAGATACAGGAGTACACCAGTAAAAGAGGCCTAAGTGAAGAAGTGCTTAGTGACCAGTCAGCAGAAAGAGTGCATCTTGGGAACAATTAATGTTATGTGCAGGAACCTCGAGCTCAACTAGAGGACCTGAGCTTCTGAACTTATATTGTTTTCACTAGACAGGATGGAAGCAGCAGTTTTTTGTTTGTTTGTTTTTTATGATCACATGAAGTGAACATAAAAATGAGCAGAGAAAATTACCAGTAAACCAGTCCAGAGAGCAGAGCAGGCTAGAGTAGAGCATTTCAGGTTCAGGTCACACTACCCCAGGTCATGGAATTAGCAAAGACCTCTTTTCACATGCATTTAGCACCTCAGAGGTTTTTAGAACATATAGCATGGAGTGTAAAAAGGTGCCAGATGTATTAATATATTTCTTTAAGTTGTATGTAATTACCTACTAGTTTAAAACATTAGTTTTACTTATCTTGTACACACAGAATGAAATTGTTTGATGTACAACTAAATGTGAATTTCAGTGCAGCTACAGTAACACAATGCACTGAACCATATCCATGATGGAAATGTTCAAAATGTTAATGACTGCAGCATTCTTTAATTCACTGCAATATGAATCAATCTCTTATTTATACAATATGTGTATCTGACACATAGGGAGTCTATTTAGGTTGCTTGCATAATTACATTTATTTTAGGAAGTTTTAGAAAGGTCAAAGATTTTAGGCACTATTCCATAGTTTCTCCATAAACATTTAGTGTATATTCTGTGCACTTCTTGAAAAAGCCTGCTTTGATTGTTTTTGCCAAAATTACAAATAAATAAATAAATAAATAAAATGTAAAAAATTGAAAGAAAAAAAGAACAAATGTGATTTATAAAAATGTCCAAAATGTGGTTTGATTCAATGTCCAGTAACATGTTTCAGATGAAGGCATTAATTTATTTGATTTTGTATAATTTATTTTAATGTATAAATAGTTTATTTTATACAAAATTTTACATGGACATTGTTCTCAACATGACATGAGACCAGGTGATCCTGACCTTAAAATCATTGATTTGTGTAAGTTGGTTAAACAGGCATCATGACCATCTCTATTGGGATTCATGAGTTAATAATTCATTTGAAAACAACTCTTTACTCATCAAAACTGATGATATAAAAAGGCACCCTCTCTGAGGATCCACCACTGGATAACCAGCCATGAGAGCTGTTGTGCTTGCCTTGACTGTGGCCCTTGTGGGTAAGTTATGATCAGATAATGGTTTAATTTCCTCAGAAACACTAATTGGAATCTGTAATCGAGTTGCAAATCTTTGCAAAATGGTTAATTATTTTATTATTTTCTTACCTCATTTAGCAAGTCAACAGATTAACCTAGGTAAGTGTTTTTTATAAACATAAGTTTAATCTCATTTTAGACACACTCAGACATTATTATTTAAGGTATTTCAAAGATGAAATGTATTTCATAAGTTCCAGACTTTGTTGCCGGTAAGACCTTTGTGTACAACTATGAGGGTCGGATCTTGGGTGGTGTGCCTCAGGAGGGCCTGGCCAAGGCTGGTGTGAAAATCAGCAGCAAAGTTCTCATCAGTTCTACAGCTCAGAACATATGCGTCCTGAAGGTAAAATAATTTGTCATTGCATGAAATAGGAACTGTGGCTATGTCATCAACACATACATGGCTAGTTTGTGCTTTTAAGAAACTCTAACAAAGATTTGGGATCCTTTTGTGTTCAGCTCTTGGAACCCAAGCTCTTTGAGTACTCTGGTGTCTGGCCTGAGGATTCTTTCACTCCTGCCACTAAACTCACATCAGCACTGAAGAGTCAGCTTGTAACTCCCATCAAATTTGAGTACTCTAATGGTGTGGTTGGAAAAGTATTTGCCCCTGCTGGAGTTTCATCTACTGTTCTGAACCTGCACAGAGGTATCCTCAACATCTTTCAGCTCAACCTGAAGAAGACCCAGCACGTCTATGAACTGCATGAGGTACGAGAACACATTTCTTTTAATATCTCTTGATGTTTCAGTCATATTCTGATCTACCATCTCAGCTTAAATAATTTCATTTTCCAAGGATGGAACCCAGGGTGTCTGCAAGACCCATTATATGATCAGAGAAGATGGAAGAACCAATCACATTGCTGTGACCAAGTCCAAAGACCTGACCGATTGCCATGAAAGGGTGATCAAGGATATCGGTTTGGCCTATCTTGAGACATGTGTTGAATGCCAGCAGGTGAGATCAAACATTATCAATGAGTTCAGTATTTTTAAGTGAGCATTAAAACTGGTAAAGTGTACACCTTCTAGAACTCATTCTGTTCTCATCACAGAGACTTAAGAGTCAGACTGGAACTGCAACCTACACGTACGACATGAAGTTCATTGATGCTCAACCTGTGGTCTCTGAGGCTAGAGTTGAAGAGGTCCATGAGTTTTCAGCATTCAATACACTGAATGGAGCAGCACAAATGAGAGCCAAGTATGATCTATCGTCTCGTATTTTCCATCCTGTCACTACATTGATAAAATATTGTATGAAAAATCTGAAAAGTAATTTTTCACACCAGCCAAACGTTGAACTTACTGGAGGTGCAGAACAAGCCCACCGCTCCTAGCAATGACCAGTATTCAGCCCGTGGAAACCTACGGTATGAGTTTGGCACTGAGATTCTTCAAACCCCTATTCAGCTTCTGAAGATCAACAATGTACAGGCTCAGGTATCATTGCTCATGTACATTAACATGCATGAATATGTTTTCATGAATTTTTCTGAAAGAAACATTTTGTTCTTTTACAAGTGTAATTTTATTATGCCATCAAAACTTCAGCCATTTCCCTTACTTTCAGATTGTGGAGGTCTTGAAACATCTGGTTGAAAACAATGTAAATAAAGTCCATGACGATGCTCCCCTGAAGTATGTTCAGCTTGTGCAACTCCTGCGTTTTGCAACTATGGATGATATTGAGGCAATTTGGGCTCAGTACAAGACCAAGCATGATTACAGGTAAAATTCCTTAGAACATTTCAATGAAATACAGTGCAGCGTGATTTGTGCTTTTCTAAAACTCTTCTTCTGGTAGACGATGGATTCTGGATACGATACCTGTTATTGGTACACCAGTAGCTTTGAGATTCATCAATCACAAGTTCCAAGCTGATGAGCTAACCAAGCCAGAACTCATCCAGGGCCTTCTGTTCACTTTGCACATGGTCAAGGCTAATCCCGACACTCTCCGCATGACTGCTGTGAGTAGATACTTTTATCCTTATGGTAAATGAAGTTCAGCTGACCCTTATAAATGCTAAAAAACCTTCTGACTTTCTGCTATGTTGGACAGAGTCTGGCTTTGGACCCGAAAATCAAATCGATTGCAATGCTGCGTGAGTTGATCATGCTGGGCTATGGTTCCATGATTGCCAGATACTGTGCTGAAGTTCCTTCATGTCCTGCTGATCTCCTGAAGGTAAAACGTCTGATTTATGAGTATAAATCATCTCCTTTAGATTCAATTACTTTTCTTAATAGGTATCAAATGGTATCAAATATAACAATGTGGACAAACGTAATTTGGAAACATGATCCGAGATCAAGAGAGGAAACAATTATACCGTTCAGTGTGATGAACATTTTCATTTCAATGTTCATTAATTCTAATGGACCTGGTCTAAAAACAAACACATTTAATCTCTGAATTTTTCTCCTCAGCCGATCCATGACATTGTTGCTGAGGCTACTTCCAGAGCTGATATGCATGAACTCACCCTGGCACTGAAGGTTCTGGGCAATGCAGGCCACCCATCTAGCATTAAGCCCATCATGAAACTCCTCCCAGGATTTGGATCTGCAGCTGCAAACTTACCCATGAAGGTGAAAGATAATGCCATCTTGGCCCTTAGGAGAATTGCCAAGACAGAACCGAACATGGTAAGCATCCTATGATGATTGATCATAATATGCATTTTAGCACATTTTCAACCTGGAGCTCAGTCTAATTGCTCTGTTTTAGGTCCAGACGGTGGCACTTCAACTGTATATGGATAAGACTCTTCATCCTGAACTGCGTATGGTTGCCTGTATTCTGCTCTTTGATACCAAGCCTTCAATAGCTCTTATGTCCACTATTGCTGATGCCTTGGATAAGGAACCCAGCATGCAAGTCACCAGCTTTACTTACTCTCACATGAAGTCTCTGACCAGAAGCATGGCCCCTGATTTCGTCAATGTGTAAGAATGTCTCACTTTTCAAATTATAACTTATATTGTTGAACTTTAAACTGCAACCCAGAAATGACTACTGTGAATCTTACAGGGCTGCTGCAGCTAATGTTGCCATCAGAATCTTAAGTCCCAGACTGGACAGACTGAGCTTCCGTTTCAGCAGAGCCTTCCGTGCTGACGTTTATTTGTGTAAGTGTTAAAGAACTTTGCTATTTTTCCAAAGACGGTAAATTACAGTAAAATAAGTAAATGATTTTATCGCTGAAGAATAAATGTTTATTTTACCTTCAAAGCTCCTGTTATGCTTGGTGCTGCTGGTAGCGCTTTCATAATCAATGATGGTGCCAACATCGTGCCCAGAGCTGTTGTGGCAAAATCACGTGCCTACCTGGCTGGAGCTGCTTCTGATGTTCTTGAGGTAGGACGCGCACTGTTTGAGGGTGTCAGTGCACTCATTTAAATGGTGAGATTTTTATTCTACAACTGGAATGACCACTTATTCTTTCATCCAGGTTGGTGTGAGAACAGAGGGACTCCAGCAAGTTGTGACGAAAATCCAAGCTGGTAATGAGAACACTGACTGGATGACCAAGATAAAGCACATCATGAAGGCAAGAAGACAACATTAACATTGAATTCAATTAATTTCAATAGATTAATCTGTATCTACTTCATCACATATTTACTTACTCTGTTATTCCTCTCCAAATTGAAGGACTGGAGAAATTTGTTGCCAACAAATCAGCCACTGGCTTCCATGTACGTCAAACTCCTCGGACAAGAAATTGCTTTTGGCCAAATTGACAAACACCTAATTGAAAGTGTCATGGAACAAGCAGCACAGGTATTTAATTATGCAATTATTTTATTTAAAAAGTAATGATTATTTACGTGCTAAAACTAATCTGTCATTCGCTCTGTGGAGGTTGCTACAGGGAAACGTGAATACCTGAGGGAGATTGTTAGGGCACTTCAGATTGGGATTGATGTCCAGTACTCCAAGCCCATGATGCCAGCTGAGGTGCGTCGCATCCTTCCCACTGCTGTTGGTCTGCCGATGGAGTTCAGTCATTACACTGCTGCTGTTGCTGCAGCATCTATCAATGGTAGGGCTTCACTTCAACATCACATCCTGGCTTGAACAATGCACGTTATTAGTTCTGTTTGATTAAAGGTGTTCCTTGATATCTTTTAGTTCAGGCAACCATCACACCTCATTTACATAAGCAAACAGAGCCCATCACTCTTGACCACTTGAGGAAGACTAATATTCAGCTGCATGCTGAGGCCAGACCAAGGTACAGTACCACAGACACCTTTCAACTGACTCAGAATACAAGCCAGTAAAACACCATCAAAATGTTCCCATTGTTTTTCTTTCAGTATTGTCATGCAGACATTTGCTGTAATTGGAGTGAACACTGCCTTCATTCAGGCTGCTGCAATAGCCAAAGGAAAGATCCATATAAATGTGCCAGGAAAACTTAGTGTAAAAGCTGACCTTCCAAAGAATAATTTCAAGGTGGAGCTTGTACCTGTTGAATGTCCTGATCATGTTGCAACCATTAGGTAATGGAAAAATGTCTTTATTGTATTTCTATTCTAAAAAACATAAAGCATTTAATAAAACTGTTAATATACGTAATAAGATCCATTTAGATCTTGCATATCGTCAGCTTTAATTTGTCACTGTAACCTGCTCCAACAGCTTTGAGACTGTGGCTGTAGCCAGGAACGTTGAGGACCTCCCTAGTCAGAGGGTTGTGTCTCTGGCACCTCCAGCGCCCTCTGATGCTCAGCCCACTTGGATCCCTACTTCGTTTCAAAAGACAGTGTGTGGTGTCATCCCCAAAATTCGCACGAAGGCATGCCTAGACATTTCCTTCCGCAACGCTGGCTTTATTCACAACGATCTTATTTACTACATTGTTGGACACCACACAGTTCGCATTTCAGTAATGCGAGGTAATTTCTCAGGATAAACCTTGAATAAGATCTGTTGTGATATTTTACCTATAGGAATAAAAATATGGCAAACTTACTCTCATGTTCACTTTAGCTGATGGCCCTGCCCTTGAAAGACTGGAGCTTGAGGTCCAACTTGGTCCTGAGGCAGCTGAAAAGCTGAGTAAAGGAATTAGCCTTGATCAAGGTGAAGGCTCAGAAGAACGTAACGTCCTGTTGAGGTTGAGGGAAATGCTGAAGGCTGGACTGAAGAACATCGGGTCAAGCTCATCGAGCTCCTCTTCCTCAATCAGCAGCAATCAGAGTCCCAGTAATTCCAGCAGTTCCAGCAGTTCTAAGAGATCCAGAAGTTCCAGTAGTTCCAGTAGTTCATCCAGTGCTCGCACATCTGAGGTAAGTTTAGAGTGAATCACTGATTTCAGGATGTATGTGGTCTTCCAGTGCTTATTTTTATTTCTGACCTTCTACAGAAACAATCTTGTGAGTCATTCATTATTTTTTCTTAGGCCACTTCTACACGTGGAAGCTTCCAGCAATTCCATAAGAACAAGGTTTTCAAACATAAAAATATTTAAAGAAGATTTAATAATAGTGTCTAAACCGACAAATGTATTAAATAATGAGTTTTCTGCTTTTGTGGCAGTATTTGGCCTTAGAGGAAGTGGCAGGCACCAGCAGCTCCAGTTTTGAGAAACAGGTACCACAAAGTCTCATGTTGTGATTTTAAATATGACCAACACAAGGCAAAATTTTAGGTCCATGAGCACCACTTTAAGTGCTAAAGAGTCTCTTTACACTTGTAGGCTAAATTACTTGGAGATTCTGTTCCACCTGCCTTTGCCATCATTGCTCGTGCTGTTAGAACTGACCGTGCACTGGGATATCAGCTTGCTGCTTACTTGGACAAGTCCACTTCAAGAGTCCAGATTGTGTTTTCCTCAACTGCGCAAAATGACAAATGGAAGATCTGTGCTGATGGTGTTCTGCCAAGCAAGCATAAAATCGCTGTAAGTTTGGTTTTCTGTAGCAGTTTTCAAGACAAGACACCAACTTTTGCAAATGTACATGTATTGAACTTAAATTGAGCATGACTCTTTCCTATTAGGCCAAGCTTGCGTGGGGTGTAGATTGCCAGGAATATTCTGTACATGCCAAAATTGAGACCGGCCTGCATGAGTCAAAACTTGCTGCCCGTTTGAAGTTGAAATGGGAAAGACTCCCAGAAATCCTGAACATTCTCAGCATCTACAACAGGAGGTACATTAATGAAGATCAAAACAACAAATGTCTTTCACTGTGATAAACTGAATCACACTTACTTTTTTCTTTGCTTTCCTCTTTGTTTTTCCTACATTAGGGCATCAGACTACATTACAGTGGTAGCGCCTTTGGTTGGAATTTCTGTTGACACAACCAATAACAAGAACAGACAGATTGTCTTGATCGTCTCTATTTCAGATCAGGACTCTGTAAACATTATTTTCAGGTGTCCAAAGGTGAGAAACATTCTCTTCATGGCATAGCACAATGTGATATTTCAATACTTTCATGTATTTATTATTTTAAATGCTGTTCATTCTTAATTGTAGATGACACTGTCAAGGAAAAATGTGCCTCTTCCGATTTGCCTGTCCCATGAATATGATCAACATGCTGCACTATAAGATAGACATCTTGTATCTATCTTAGGTATGTGTGCCATTATTGCAAAATTGCTCAAAAAGGCCTATTTCATTAGAATGTAACAAAGTAAATCATCATGTAAAATAAATATACAGCATCCCAAAAGAAACCTATGTCTCTTGTGTATTTTCTGTTTTTTTTTTTTGTTAAATATTTGCTTTAAAAATATTGTACTGATCTATGCTCATAGCCTTCAATATTTTCTTCACTCAAACTCAGATCAGGACTACACCACTATGAGTTATAGAAGACCACCAGTAGATTTCAATTATACTATGATTATGCCTCAAGTACCAGTTCAATAGGTAAAAAAGGGAATAAAATGCAATACCTCACACACCATATTACCACAAACAATTAATACATCACTTTATAAAAGGGCACACAAAAGGACCAGAGCTCAAAAACGGCACAAGCTAAAGGAATATTACTCTAGGAACAAAGAAAACAGTGGCTACGCAATTTAATTAACAACTTTACTGTGCTGTCCTGTCTCGACGCCTTGTCAGAGTCAACAGCCAGATAACTCCTCTCCCAAATAAAACACGGGAACACAAATCTCGATTGACCTTTTATGATATTGGGAATATGGTAAAACGAGGGTGACTTCAAAGGAAACCTTGAAAACTCAGCAAAGAAATCGACACCACGCTCTGCTTTTTCTTTGTCTAGCTACCCGTCTCTCACTTTTTACGTCATCCGCCAACCACCCCACAGAGAACATCAACATCTGCCAGTAGATGGCAACACATTAAACAGAACATTTACACTTTTCTCTCCAACTGCATCTATTTGCTGATATACCGGAAAAAGTAGAGGAACCACGGACATAATTTCGGGGGGGGGGACATGTCCCCCCCACCTTTTCAAAAGCCGGTTTTGGTCCCCCCGAGTTTTTACGGTTAAAACCAAATATTTAAATAGCAACGAATCCATGTCCCCCCCACTTTCCCACTTTTGAAATCAAAACTACGTCCATGAGAGGAACAACTTGGATTTCCGGACACGGACGTCGGGCGCTGCTCTCGTAGGGAGCTGGCTGGGCTAACTGTTGTATGTTTGTTTGTGAGTTTGTTAGCTGGATCTACCAATCTGCTTTTTATAGGATTTTTAAAGGACTTTTTCAGGATTTTCTAAAAGGATTTTAATTTCTTATGTGCATTTGAATTTGGGTGTATTGCGATGGGACTGCTTGTTTTTTTCTTGTTAGGCCTGCAGTGCTATTTGCTGCTGGGAATGTTTGGCCTTCAGTTTAACTCTGGTCTTCTTCCAGATACGGTGTTTCATCGTACTTACTCGAGAGAGTTCCTTTTTAGCCTGAAAGACTGCTCTCCGAGTACTTACAACTTTTGGAATATACCAGCGGAGTTATTGTCTCATTCTGATGCCGGTTATCAGAAGAGTTTCGGTTGAGGGGAATAAAGAACATGGCATCAGTGAACTCATCTGGAGTCCCTATCAGAAGAGTTTCGGTTGAGGTGAATAAAGAACATGGCATCAGTGAACTCATCTGGAGTCCCTATCAGAAGAGTTTCGGTTGAAGGGAATAAAGAACATGGCATCAGTGAACTCATCTGGAGTCCCTATCAGAAGAGTTTCGGTTGAGGGTAATAAAGAACATGGCATCAGTGAACTCATCTGGAGTACCTATCCGAAGAGTTTCGGTTGAGGGGGTTGCTGAAGGTTGTTGGCCTGATTCATTTAATTCATTTTTTACTAGGTTTGAAAGGGATATTCCAGGCAAATTAGATTGTGAGGCTAATATGGTACAAGGTTTTAGTTCTAGGCAACCTCTTAATCTTAATTTTAATATTTAATTTTGATATAGCCAGTGTTTCTCAGTGTTTTAAATCTATAAACGTAAATAAAGCAGCAGGCCCAGATGGAATTTGTGGTCGGACATTAAGATATTGTGCAAATCAACTGGCAGTTGTATTCCAACAATTGTTTCAACTTTCTCTGACCAGTGGTATCGTTCCCCAGACATGGAAACACTCCATAGTAGTTCCACCAGTGGGGAACCGTCAGGGCCCTCTACGCCCTCTCAGAGGGCCTAAAATATTCTTAAAACATTATATATATAATTATCCAATTTTATTTTATCTACTTACAGTTTTACAATTGACATCTAAACAATTACAAAAATATAAGCAAATAAATTATTCAACCGTGTCTATTCAATCTGTGTTGGAAGGTGAGGGGTTAAGTGGAAGCCTGTGAGCCTGTGTCTCCCCCTATCAGGACTGTGATGCCCGCTGTTCGTTTACAGAGGGCCTGGCAGTTATAATTCAACGCAATACCAGTTTCAAATGACAGTAAAATTGACCAATCATATCTTCCCTCTTAGTGGGCGGGCTTAACTGTATGATAATTTCATGTCCCCCCCACCTTTTCAAAAGCCGGTTTTGGTCCCCCCGAGTTTTTACGGTTAAAACCAAATATTTAAATAGCGACGAATCCATGTCCCCCCCACTTTTGAAATCAAAACTACGTCCATGAGAGGAACAACTTGGATTTCCGGACACGGACGTCGGGCGCTGCTCTCGTAGGGAGCTGGCTGGGCTAACTGTTGTATGTTTGTTTGTGAGTTTGTTAGCTGCATCTACCAATCTGCTTTTTATAGGATTTTTAAAGGACTTTTTCAGGATTTTCTAAAAGGATTTTAATTTCTTATGTGCATTTGAATTTGGGTGTATTGCGATGGGACTGCTTGTTTTTTTCTTGTTAGGCCTGCAGTGCTGTTTGCTGCTGGGAATGTTTGGCCTTCAGTTTAACTCTGGTCTTCTTCCAGATACGGTGTTTCATCGTACTTACTCGAGAGAGTTCCTTTTTAGCCTGAAAGACTGCTCTCCGAGTACTTACAACTTTTGGAATATACCAGCGGAGTTATTGTCTCATTCTGATGCCGGTCATCAGAAGAGTTTCGGTTGAGGGGAATAAAGAACATGGCATCAGTGAACTCATCTGGAGTCCCTATCAGAAGAGTTTCGGTTGAAGGGAATAAAGAACATGGCATCAGTGAACTCATCTGGAGTCCCTATCAGAAGAGTTTCGGTTGAGGGTAATAAAGAACATGGCATCAGTGAACTCATCTGGAGTACCTATCCGAAGAGTTTCGGTTGAGGGGGTTGCTGAAGGTTGTTGGCCTGATTCATTTAATTCATTTTTTACTAGGTTTGAAAGGGATATTCCAGGCAAATTAGATTGTGAGGCTAATATGGTACAAGGTTTTAGTTCTAGGCAACCTCTTAATCTTAATTTTAATATTTAATTTTGATATAGCCAGTGTTTCTCAGTGTTTTAAATCTATAAACGTAAATAAAGCAGCAGGCCCAGATGGAATTTGTGGTCGGACATTAAGATATTGTGCAAATCAACTGGCAGTTGTATTCCAACAATTGTTTCAACTTTCTCTGACCATTGGTATCGTTCCCCAGACATGGAAACACTCCATAGTAGTTCCACCAGTGGGGAACCGTCAGGGCCCTCTACGCCCTCTCAGAGGGCCTAAAATATTCTTAAAACATTATATATATAATTATCCAATTTTATTTTATCTACTTACAGTTTTACAATTGACATCTAAACAATTACAAAAATATAAGCAAATAAATTATTCAACCGTGTCTATTCAATCTGTGTTGGAAGGTGAGGGGTTAAGTGGAAGCCTGTGTGCCTGTGTCTCCCCCTATCAGGACTGTGATGCCCGCTGTTCGTTTACAGAGGGCCTGGCAGTTATAATTCAACGCAATACCAGTTTCAAATGACAGTAAAATTGACCAATCATATCTTCCCTCTTAGTGGGCGGGCTTAACTGTATGATAATTTCCGCCCGCTGTGGCGACGCTAGCTGTTGAACAGCCTCCGTCTGTATGTTCTTTTCTGGTTCCACAAGGGATCCACAGAAGTGAACAGCACAAAAGCATTGAAGGCGGAGATATCGATGCAATTAAAGAAGAGGACAAGAGGCCACCGGGCGGTCCGCCTCCTACAGCTGTAGGTGCTGACCACCTACAAACAACCAAGAACAAATAAAAGAATATAAATGAATAAATACTTATACCTATCACTCACAAGTATTTTATATAATTCACTCTTTATATAAATGTGAGACATATATCTAATGAATGATAAATGATAAATACAATAAATACATATTTATCTCAAACACAAACATGAAATCAGTGAGAATAAATAAAGTCTGGAATCAGTTCATAAAGTAATAAAAGCATATAATCACATACCTTGTCAAGGTTGTCCACGCCACCCTTGCAGCGATTGTAGTCAATGATGATTTGTGGTTTCTGCTTCTCATCCTGATGTACAGCTGGCTCCGCCTTCAATGCTTTTGTGCTGTTCACTTCTGTGGATCCCTCGTGGAACCAGAAAAGAACATACAGACGGAGGCTGTTCTTAGAGGAGCTGGGGAAATCCATGGTGTCCTCAGAGATTGCGCGGAGACGGCACCCTCCACGTACAGCAGCTGCTGCTGCTATGGTGATGGATTTGCAGGCCCCTGTTGCTTCTCATACAGAAACAACTGATATAGCCATTGGCACTACTGCCACCAGAAAGAGAGGTGTGTGCTGGCTGTGCACAGGCCTAAAGAAGAGGTCCTCTACCACCTGCACCAAGTGTAACATGTGTATTTGTAGAGAGCACCAGGTCACATGCTGCAGTGCCTGCTGGTCTGCTTGAAATTAACTAAACTTTTAGTAGCTAAACTCAAAGTTGGTCCAGAGGTTAGAGAAGTCAGCCCCCATCTGTACCCCACCCTCATTAGGACCACTATGGGCCCTTGAGCAAAGGCTCTCCAGGCACCTTACATGGCTGCCTCTTGTTCCATATGTGTGTATTGTTGTGTTATGGTTAGGGGTTATAGTGAAATTCAGAGTTCTAATTCCATTGTACATTTGTGACAGCAATAACAATTACAACAAAAGTGTTCTTTCTTTCTTCAATTCCTTCTTTCTTTCTAAACTGAACACACACACACACACACACACACACACACACACACACACACTTGGGGTTTCCCCGTTAGTCACATGACTCCATAATATAACTGGCAAAATTACAAGAATTTCATTCATCAGCCTAAAATGGAAAAATGGCAGAATCCAATGGAATATAGTAAAAATGTCAAATTTCACTACTTTTCTTCAAAATGAAATACTGACATTTCAAAATGCATGGTTTTATACTGTAACTGCAGTGAGATCAAAAAACGTGGTTTCAATGGAAGTCAATGGGGCATTTTTGGCCACGAAGGTGTTCAGAGGGAATATGTGGCACTACATAAAAATTGATAATGCAATAAAATCTATTTTTTTGCTAATCTTTGATATATCCAAGACTCTAATTTCCACCAATGTCCCATCCATCTAGTATTTATTATATGGAAAATAATTCAATTTTTGTGGGTTTTTTAAACTAATAATTAATCATTCATGTAATTAAACTGTCATTTAAAAGGTTAAAATTCTGGAAATGATTGAATATTTGATCATTTTGATTAGGGCTGAAGTAGATTAAGTGATTTATGAAAAAAAAGCAAAAAAAAAATGTTGACATATGAGGATTTTATTGCTGATTTTGTGCATGTACATTTTTGCCACAAAGGTGTCCAAAGGGTGCAAAATATGAAATCTGGCACTACATAAAAAATAATAATGCAATCAAAACAATTTTGTTACTAATCTTTGCCATATCTAAGACTCTAATTACCACCAATGCCCCATCTGTCTACTGTTTGTTTTATGGAAAATAATCAATTTTTTGTGTTTTTTTCCAAAAAAATTGCAATACTTCAAATAATTTAACAGTCATTTAAAGGGTTAAAATCCTGAAAATAATTTCATGTTTGGTAGTTTTGAGTAGGTCTGAAATTGATTAAGTGATTTATGAAAAAAAAGCAAGATAAAATATTGATGTATTATGATTTAAGAGCAGTTTTTTGGTGCGTGTCCATTTTTGCCACGAAGGTGTCCAGAGGGTGCAAAATTTGAGGAGGGCATGAGGGTTAAAGCTACTCAAGATAATTTGGATCCTCTACAGTTTGCATATTGCCCCAGAAGGGGATTTGATGATTCTAAACTATTTTTGCTGGATGTACTTCATAGACATCTTGAAGGACCTAAGACAAGAGCAAGAATTCTATTTGTGGACTTTTCTTCTGCATTTAATACATTATTAGCTGAGAAACTTGTACATTACTTTAGATTAGAGTATGGGCTGATACGTTGGAGTATGGACTTTTTGACCAAGAGGTCACAGAGAGTACTTGCAAATGGAACCCTCTCAGATATTATGTATACCTCAAGGTATATTATGTATACTGGTTCACCTCAAGGGTGCGTATTGTCCCCGTTATTATTATTCGTTATTATTCATCCTATACACTGATATCTGTAGGAGTGGTCATGAAAATCAGTATATGGGTCATTCCACCGAATGAGTGCCATTTGCATGTTGGAACTCTTCCAAATGAAACTTAATTTTGTATCTTTTTTTAAGTCTGGATCTATATATTTAACTATTCAAAACATGTATTGGTCAATCTCAGACAGCTGTATTTTATTTTTTACAAGGTTTCTAACCCAAAGATGGTTACATTTTTCTCAGTCCTGTTACCAAAACTTGTGTGACATTTAAAAAGCCTGTTTAAAAGAATGCCAGCTAATTTCTTCGATTTTCCCTCAAGAAAGTGTTTATTTTAAAGAAATTGTCGACTACATGTTCAAATAATTTATATTTATGACTAAAACATCACTATATATACACACATGTTATATTTTTGGAAAAGATGCAAAGCCATTTTTATCTTTTCAAGAAGACTCAAACCTGAAATTAATATTTTTTATATCATGTAATTTATTAAACAAAGAATAATAATAATAATTTTAAAGAATAATTTAAAATTTTAAAGAATAATCAAGTAACAGGAATGAAGATTGGGTAACAGGAATGAACACTGAGTAACAGGGACATGTGCCATGTGTGTGTGTGAACTTCTCTGGCCTTTTCTAAGACATCTTCTCTAACCTGGCCCAGAGCTCTTTTTTTATTTCCATATAGCGACCTGTGACTGGCCTCAGGGGTGGGATAATACACAAAACATCCTCAAAAAAGTACCAAAGCACGTCTTCACGTGTTGGCCAGAAAAACCTGTTGACCCCTATTTTGTGCATGCAACGGATCTCAACATGTGTTTCACTTGTATCTATGATGATGCCCGGGTATATGTCACTCTCGTACTTCACAACACACCATTTGCCAACAACTTCAGGACTTTGCCACTGAACTTCCATGGCTTCCATGGGAGTCGTCTGATGACTGAATTTGAAATGCTTTGTGTAACCCTGGTGAATTGTTGTGTCTCACTCATACACTGATTTTATTTATTTATTTTTTTTCCTTTTCTCATTCGTTATTTACAGGCGATTTTGCCTTAATATTACATTAAGGATAGAATATTGGCAGACGCTCCCTTGGGCCCCTCCCCCCATATGAGGAGTGATCCGTTGTTTTTTTCCAAACGGTTTTTTTTTTCCACCGTGACACACACGGAGATTAGTGATGGGATTTTCGGCTCTATTTTGAGATGCGGCTCTAATGGCTCTTCTTACTGTGGAGAGCCGGCTCTTTTCGGCTCCCAAACGGCTCCCCATATATATTTTTAACATTATTAATTAATTAATAGCTTAAACCTAATTTTATAACATTTTGTTTCATTATTGACATTGTTAAGTAAAAATGCTGCATAACAATGCTTTATTAATAAAAGTTTTATTATAACCAATTATTAAATTATCACAAAATAGAACGCGATACAGCTTGGCCAATTGCCTACCGTTTCCACAAAAAAAGTGGAGACCTTTTGTTTTCAGTGTTTTCCCACCACATTATTAACTGAAAGCTGCGTGTGATTGGTCAGATGTGTGGAGCACACGCTTGACATGCGGGAGAAGTTCTTTGCAGTGTTGTCTGAAACGATATGGGTGGTAGTATAAAAGAAACACCCCTAAAAAACAAGGAAAAACAGGATTTTACCTGACGAAAATTAATGTTGCATTGTGCTCCAGGTTTGAAAAGTGCTAAAGTAGGCTAAAGTACTTGAATATGTAACTGTATTTTGTTTCACAACAAATAGATTTCTGACTGAATCGATGTGATAAAAAAGCGAATTATTTCGAATTATTTCGAGTACATGTATAAATATTTAAGTTTAAGGTGCTGGGAAATATTGAAAATGGCAAGTGACGTACAAGTGCTTGAATTCCACCTTGTAAAGGTGTATGAACCCGGCATCAGGGGCGGATCTACCGGGGTGGCATGGGGTGCCACCCCTGCTGCCACCCCAGTTGGCAGCAACAAATTAAAAGAAAAGTTATGGCCATTTGACATTTACGAGCGCAAATCTCCAATGTCCGACGGCAGTGAACACGGCAAAAGATTACGTCAGACCGGCAAGAGACTGATTGGTCTGGAGAAGAAAAAAAAAACCCGCAAAGAGGCGGAGCCAGGAGGAAAGAAGACACGGGAGAAAAGAGGTAAAAACTGATTGCTATATATATTAAAAAATGAAATTACAGTGAAAGCACATTGTCATTGTTAGTATTGTTGCGATGCTGATTTTGAGATGATATAAATCAGGTTAAATAACGTTATTTCGCTATACATGTCAAGTTATCTGGGTCTGACGTTAGTTGTGTGTAAAGTAGGTTAAGCTAATACTAGGTATGCTGACGAACCAACGTTCGATGCGAAAAATTCTGGCTCAGTAATGTGTTCCAAACTACGTTGTACTTTTGTAAGGGTGTCATATAACATCACTCCTCACCGCCTAGCAGGTGTATGTTTTTTCCTGAATAATACTGTGACTTCGTTAAGCACAACCCAGCCAATCATCAGGCACTATTTATAGTCAACTCTGAGGCGATTTCAGGTCGGGAGACCAGCGAGAAGATACTTTGTTGTTTTCAAGCGGTCTGTTTTCTTCATCAACGCTCCGGACACCATCGAAATATATGTGGACCTAAAAATACAGCTTTTATCTCAATACTGACCAAATTTAATCGAAATCCGTGCAGGCGAAAGTATTTTACTAGACCGCGGAAAATAAGTAGTCATGATTGACATTGGTGTATCGAACGTCACGGTAGCTAGCAACTTTAGGCTAAAAGCGGCGTCTCGGTTTAACTCGTTCCCACAGTGTTTTCTTGAAATCGGTACTGATACCAGTGTTGTGTAGTTTAATCTAATTGTTTTCTGATATAACTTGTTGTTAAATGGTAATATAGTTAACATCACTTCGAATTAGATTATGATTAATTATTAATTATGATTAATTCGAATTAGATTATGTGAATTTCAGTCACACGACTTCTATTGTAATTATTAATGTATTATATTTTAATGTGATACATGATATTATAAATATCATAACTTTATCAATTCTAAACCAATTTTCAAAATCCAGGTATCATTTTAAAGGTATATTTTAGCTCTGTCTAGATATGTGATTCTTTTAAATCTTGGGGATGTTTGAAAATTTTGTCATCATACCTACTAATACTGATTCAATGTCTGTCAAAAACATTATAAAGTTTCTTGGGAATCTTACAGAAATGAAGAGGAAAGGTAATATTCATAGTTTTTTCTCACCAAAGAGAAAGGCGCCAGAAACAGAAACTGAAAAACAGAGCAAGGTAAACGAAGATGAGGTGGAAGGAGAGAGAGAAGAGAAGGATAAGGTGGAAGGAGTGAGAGAAGAGAAGGATAAGGTGGAAGGAGTGAGAGAAGAGAAGGATAAGGTGGAAGGAGTGAGAGAAGAGAAGGATAAGGTGGAAGGAGTGAGAGAAGAGAAGGATAAGGTGAAAGGAGAGAGAGAAGAGAAGGATAAGGTGAAAGGAGAGAGAGAAGAGAAGGATAAGGTGGAAGGAGAGAGAGAAGAGAAGGATAAGGTGAAAGGAGAGAGAGAAGAGAAGGATAAGGTGGAAGGAGAGAGAGAAGAGAAGGAAAAAGTGGAAGGAGAGAGAAAGGGGCAACAAAAATGTGACAACGATAGAATACAAGGCCAAGGCGACCAGGGACAGGAGGAAGAACACCACAGCGGTGAAGATATGGAGAAGGGAGAGCATCACCAATATGAGGAGGGAGAAAGAGAGAGACAAGATAACATGCAGGGCTCAGACAGTGAAGGGGAAAGAAGAATGCCTGAGAAATCACCAATGGTCTCCAGTCGAGCTGGTCCACATGGTATGGAAAGTGTTGCTGCATATTATACTAAATTACATATAAATAAGAACAAAACAGACATTTCGCTATAAGGTGCATTTAAAATATGTTGCTTAGATTTCTTCTAATAAATATAAATATTCATGTTTGCATAAATATGAATAATTGAGAAAAGTTGGGGACAGAGATATATTTTAGCTCTATTGCTCAGTTTAAATTCCAAAATTAAACAAACTAACCTAAAAATACTCTCCCAGGTTAAAATGTTATTGTCTTAACATTGTTTTGTGGTTATAACTAATCCATGACAGTTACAAATTGGTGTTGTTTTACTATTTGTTATATTGTATAATTAGTTCAGATGTAATGGAGTTACTCTCCTCCATCTTCTAGATATATCCAAGTCCAGGTATGAGGTGCCAGTTCAGCCAGTGCGAGAGAGTTTCCCCAAGATTGTCCAGGGAGGTGCCAGGAGAAGCTTCCGCAGTGACTGGTATAAATCTCATCCCTGGGTAGAATACTCACAATCTAAAGATGCAGCTTACTGTTTTGCTTGTAGACATTTTTCTCTCCCCGATGCTCCAAGGACTGTTTTCACCTCTTTAGAGGGTTATCGTAACTGGAAAAAGGCTACAATGAAAGATAGTGGTTTCTGTTCTCATGCCAGATCTGAAAGCCATGTAAATGCAATGTTTGCATGGACAGAGAACAAGAAAATTATGGATAAAAATACCTCAATGTTTGGGTTAATGGATGAACAAAAAAAGAAGCAGGTGGCTGAAAACCAATACTACATTAAAGCATTAGCAGAAATTTTTAGTTCTAACAGCCACAGAAAACATAGCACAGCGGGGCCACAGGGAGTCTCCCAACTCAGAAAAAAAGGGTGTTTTTCTGTCTATGTTAGACTTGCTGGGTAACCATAACCCCATCATTAAAAAAAGACTTGAACAACAAGTTAAAAATGCAAAATACACCAGTAAAACAATACAGAATGAAATACTTGAGTGCTTGGCTACAATGGTCAAAGAAGAAATCATCCAGGAAGTTAAAACAAGCAAGCAGTTTTCAGTTATTGTTGATGAAACTAAAGATGTTCAGAAAAAAGAGCAAATATCATTTGTTTTGAGATATTTTTACAACGGTGTGGTTCATGAGAGCTTTCTGGAGTTTGAAGTGGCTGAACACCTGGATGCTGCTGGCTTAAGTGACAAGATTATATGCTTCCTTGAGAAGCATGGGCTGGAGTACAAGAAAAACCTTGTAGGCCAGGGCTACGATGGTGCAGCAGTGATGCGCGGGGCACATGCTGGTGTTCAAGCAAAAATTAAAGAAGTCCCCAAACATGCCTTCTATGTTCATTGTAGTGCACACTGCTTGAACTTAGTTATAGTAGATGCTGTAAAAAGTGTGGCAGATGCAGGAAACTTCTTCTCATTGTTGAAACGACTGTATGTTTTCATGTCTGGATCTTATGTACATAACAAATGGTTAGAAGTACAGCGGGAGATGTTTGATGGTGCACCAAGGGAACTCCAACAGCTAAGTGATACTCGATGGGCCTGTAGGCACATAGCATGTCACAATGTTATGGACAGGTTGCCTGCAATAGTACAGGTGCTTGAAGAGATTGCATCTGAGAACCATCCACAAAGAGCTGTTGAAGCAAGAGGGATATTGGCTCAAATTGATCTGAATTTTGCTGGATCTCTTGTTCTGTTCAGAAAGGTCCTGAGTGACTCCAAATTTTTATCAGACATGCTCCAGTCTAAAACAGTGGACTATGCTAAGGCTGTTGAACTTATTGAAGCGCTTAAAGAGACACTTGTCCAGTACCGTAGTCAAACCTCTTTTGAGGAAATGTGGAGTGAAACTGTAACGTCGGTGGTAGACGCACACACCGCGTTAGAGAGAGCGAGAGAAAGGTGGAACCAAGTGCCACAAAAAATAACAGAACTAAAAGGAGCGCCTGAATAATCGCGGACTGCTCAACGCGTAAAAAGAAATAAGGCAAAAACAAGGACGTCAGGGGAAGTAGCTGACTAATAGCAAAAAGGCTACTCAAACAAAAAACCCTTCCCATACAAACAGCAACAGGATAGGAAGATAAACAGGTGGGGAAAACTTGAGGAAGGTCAGTAAGTGACGCAGGAGAGGACTCAAAAAAGACAGAGAAAACAGACAGGAGAGATAGGTGACGGGACACCTACAGAGGCCAACGCTGCAACAGAGAAAGACAAGAGAGGCTGAGAGCGTAACGGCATAACCACAACGAATCAGCAATGATCCGTCTCCACTGGCTTCCTTAAGAAGCCATGGCAACAGGTGAGACGGATCATTGCTGATTGCGTTGCCGGAGTCTAGGACTGGCTCGGGTGCCCCTTGTGGATGTAGATGGCACGGCATCCGAGCCAGCCCTGACAGAGCCCCCCCCTCTAGGCCCGAGACCCCGCGGGCCCAGAGCGACAGCCCTGTCACGACGGAAGTCACGAATAAGAGAGCGGTCGACAACCCGAGAGGCGGGGACCCATGACCGTTCCTCGGGCCCATAACCCGCCCAATCAACGAGGTACTGGTCCCGACCACGAACACGGCGGTGATCCAACAACCGAGAAACGGTGTACACCGGACTGCCGTCAACCACGCGGGGAGGCGGCGGGGCCGGAGCACGGGGCATGTGACACAAAACAGGGCGGAGACGCGAGACGTGGAACACCGGATGGACCCTCATGAAAGGAGGGAGTAACAGCCGGTAAGAGACGGGATTGATCCGCCTGTCCACCTTGAAGGGACCCAGGAACCGAGGGGCCAGCTTCTTGGTTCCACCACGGACTGGCAGATCCTTGGCGGAAAGCCAGACCCGCTGCCCGGGGTGGAAAGACAAAGCCGGAAGACGGTGCTTGTCTGCGTTGCGACGGTAACCGGCTGAGGCAGACAGAAGGGCCCTACGGGCCTTACTCCACGCCAACCGGCACCGCCGCACCAAGGCACGGGCACCCGGAACCGCCGCCTCGTCCTCCTGGTCAGCAAACATAGGAGGGGCATAGCCATAGAGACACTCAAAAGGCGACATCCCGAGGGCAGAGTGCCATAGGGTGTTGTGGGCGTATTCGGCCCAGAGGAGCTGGTCAGCCCAGGAGGAGGGGTTGGAGGACGCCAAGCACCTGAGAGTTTGCTCCAGGTCCTGATTGGTCCTCTCGGTCTGACCGTTGGTTTGGGGATGGAAACCCGAGGACAGACTGGCCTTGGCGTTAAGCAGACCCAGAAAAGCCCCCCAAAACCGGCTAGTGAATTGCGGCCCACGATCAGAAACCACGTCGACGGGGAACCCAAAATGCCTGACAATATGGTGCAGGAAGAGCGAGGCGGTCTCTTTGGCAGACGGGAGCTTGGGGAGGGCTACGAACCTAGCTACCTTGGAGAACCTGTCCACGATAACTAATATGGTAGTGTTGCCACGGGAGGGTGGCAACCCCGTAACGAAGTCTAATGAGGTGTGTGTCCAGGGCCTGGATGGAATTGGCAGGGGGCGAAGAAGACCCGAGGGCTTAGAGTGGGTCGTTTTGTTTTGTACGCACGTGACACAGGTCAAAACAAAGTCGCTAACGTCCTTATCAATCCCCGGCCACCAAAACCGTCTACGAATAAGTTCCGCCGTACGACGAGAGCCAGGATGCGCAGCAAAGGGTGAGTTGTGACCCCATTCCATGACCTTCTTTCGCAGGTTAGGGTGGACAAAGAGACGACCCGATGGCTCACCACCTGGGCCAGGATCGGCTGCTAACGCCCGTTTAACGGCGGTCTCGACCTCCCATTGAATGGGCGCAACAATTTTGGAGGCGGGAATGACTGTACCGGGCTCGGTGGAGTCGGGGGGGTGTCTCCCATTGACGAGAGAGAGCATCGGGCTTAACGTTTTTAGTCCCTGGGCGATAGGAGAGGGTAAACTCGAAGCGCTCAAAGAAGAGCGACCACCTGGCCTGACGGGGATTGAGCCTTTTGGCTTGCTGGAGGTAGGCCAAGTTCTTGTGGTCTGTCCACACAAGAAACGGGTGTTTGGCCCCCTCCAGCCAATGCCGCCATTCTTCCAGGGCTAGCTTTACAGCCAAGAGTTCCTTATCACCCACATCGTAATTACGCTCGGCAGGAGACATACGGTGTGAGTAATAAGCACAAGGGTGGAGCTTAAGTGGCGTACCCGTTCTCTGGGAAAGGACGGCCCCAACCCCGTAGTCAGACGCATCGACTTCCACCACAAACGGTAGGTCAGGGTTAGGCATGCACAGAACCGGCGCCGAGGTAAACCGCTCCTTGAGCTTATCAAAAGACTCCTGGGCTGCAGGAGACCAGACAAAGGGACCCGGGGTTTTCTTGGTAAGCGCAATGAGGGGACCAGCCAAAGTGCTGTAGTTCTTAATAAAGCGACGGTAGAAATTAGCAAACCCCAAGAACCGTTGAACCAAACGAAGCGATGTGGGAGTGGGCCAGTCGGCGACTGCTCGGATCTTAGCAGGGTCCATAGCAAGAACGTTTTGGGCTATTCTGTAGCCCAAAAAGGCCACCTCCTGGACGTGAAACAGGGATTTTTCTAATTTAACGAACAGGAGGTTCTCCAACAGAAGTTGGAGAACCCTCCTGACGTGTTTGACGTGCTCAGACCGTGTACTACTGTAAATAAGGATGTCGTCAAGATACACGAAGGCGTACCGGTCGAGAGCCTCACGCAACACCTCATTAATAAGTCTCTGGAAGACAGCCGGGGCGTTCATCAGACCAAACGGCATCACAAGGTACTCGTAGTGACCCGATGGTGTGATGAAGGCTGTCTTCCACTCATCCCCCTCTCTGACCCTCACTAGGTTGTAGGCACTCCGAAGGTCTAGCTTAGTGAAAATGGTGGCTTGTTGGAGTGCCTCAAAGGCCGTTGACATAAGCGGCAGGGGGTGACGGTCTTTGACTGTGATCTTATTGAGACCCCTGTAATCAATGCATGGCCTCAACCCACCATCTTTCTTGCCGACAAAGAAAAAACCAGCACCGGCTGGAGACGTTGAGGGCCGTATGAACCCAGCGGCTAACGCCTCCTGGATGTACGTTTCCATGGCTCTTCGCTCGGGGGCGGCCAAAGAGAAGAGACGACCCCTAGGAGGACTAGACCCGGGAAGTAGGTCAATGGCGATGTCGTAAGACCTGTGAGGCGGGAGAAAACTGGCCTTCTTTTTGCTGAACACCGCTTGGAGGTCGTGGTATTCAGCAGGGACAGAAGACAGGTCAACGATCTCGACCGGCTTTTCCGCAGAAGAAGCAGGGAGGCTCTTACGACATGTATTTTTGCACATAGCACCCCAAGACCCGATACTGCGCGAGAGCCAGTCTATGTCAGGGTTGTGTCGTTGCAGCCATGGAAACCCTAGTATGAGCGGCATGTGAGGGGCGCTGATGACATATAGGGTGACTAACTCAACGTGCTCCCCGACGTGCATCTCCAGCGGTATGGTTTGGCGGTCGATACCGCCGGAGATAAGGGCGCGGCCGTCCACCGCGGCGACAGCGAGGGGTTTTTCAAGGCGAACCAGAGGGATTTGTAATTCCTGCGCTAAAGAGCTGTCGATAAAATTTGCCGCGGCACCAGAATCAACAAAAGCCATAAGGCGCTTTTCCTGTGATTTATGCCACGACAGCGAAACGTGGATGGATAAACCGGTTGTGGGAGGACTTGTGTTACGACCCGCCAGAGCCTTCCCGTCTACTGGTGGGTCGTGTCTTTTCCCTGCAGCTCGGGGCATTTGGTACGTTGGTGTCCCCCGCCCCCGCAATACAGACACTGCCCCTCCTGTAAACGCGCCTGTCTTTCCTGCCGTGACAGGCGTGTATGACCGAGCTGCATGGGTTGCGGTTCACTACTGGGATTATTGGTTTCACCGGACTGCACAACGTCAGGCATGCGGGGTGTTTCGCGATGGAAATGCTTTTTGGTGTTTTTGCGCTCGCGCTGGCGGTTATCGAGCCGTACCGTCAGGCTGATCAGCGTTTCTAGATCAGACGGAGGGTCGCGGAGAGCTAGTTCGTCCTTCAACTCCTCCGTTAGCCCTTCCAAAAACACGGACATGAGAGAGTCCGAACCCCAACCACTTTCGGCTGCCAACGTGCGAAACTCTATGGAGTACTCTGCTACAGACCGCTTTCCCTGCTTGAGACGCAGAAGCCGCTGACCGACAACCCCGCCCGACGAGGGATGGTAGAAGGCTCCTTTCATGGCCCGGGAGAAGCTATCGTAAGTAGCACAAACTTCGTTCTGTTTTTCCCATACGGGGGTTGCTCAAGCCAGGGCTTTGTCTGTAAGTAAGGCTATCACGTATGCTATTTTTGCGCGCTCGGTAGGGAAGCGTAGAGGTTGCTGTTCGAATACAAGCGAACACTGTAGTAGAAAACCCCTACACCCTTCGGGATCCCCTGAATAGCGAGCCGGGGCGGGGAGAGTAGGCTCAAAGTGCCGCGGGGCTGCTGCGGGTTCGGCTGGGCTCGCGGGAGGCGGATCCCGATGAGCGGGAGACGGGTTACTTAAAGCCCGAATGGCAGTGGTCACGTTGTTGAGCTGATCCATGATCTGGCGAAGGACCTGGTCATGGCTGCCCAACAACTGACCCTGCTGGGAGAGGGCTGCCCTTAGTTCTGCTGCTTCGTTAGAAGCGGCTGGTTCCATGTCACAGGCTGATTCGTTCTGTAACGTCGGTGGTAGGGACGCACACACCGCGTTAGAGAGAGCGAGAGAAAGGTGGAACCAAGTGCCACAAAAAATAACAGAACTAAAAGGAGCGCCTGAATAATCGCGGACTGCTCAACGCGTAAAAAGAAATAAGGCAAAAACAAGGACGTCAGGGGAAGTAGCTGACTAATAGCAAAAAGGCTACTCAAACAAAAAACCCTTCCCATACAAACAGCAACAGGATAGGAAGATAAACAGGTGGGGAAAACTTGAGGAAGGTCAGTAAGCGATGCAGGAGAGGACTCGAAAAAGACAGAGAAAACAGACAGGAGAGATAGGTGACGGGACACCTACAGAGGCCAACGCTGCAATAGAGAAAGACAAGAGAGGCTGAGAGCGTAACGGCATAACCACAACGAATCAGCAATGATCCGTCTCCACTGGCTTCCTTAAGAAGCCATGGCAACAGGTGAGACGGATCATTGCTGATTGCGTTGCCGGAGTCTAGGACTGGCTCGGGTGCCCCTTGTGGATGTAGATGGCACGGCATCCGAGCCAGCCCTGACAGAAACACTGGATTTATGTCAACGAAGTAACATTGATACAACTCGAAAATTAAAGAGGCCAAGACAGACAACAAAGGTGCTTCAGGATACTGTCATTCACTCCACCTTAGGACAGCATGTAGCTCCAGATAGTAAACACACTTTTTGTGTCTCTGTGTACTATCCAGTTATGGATAACATGATTGGAGAAATAGGAAGAAGATTTTCTAACACAAATTGTAATATTATGCAGGGTGTACAGGCACTAAATCCATCAAGTCCAACTTTTTTGAGAGAGGAGGCTGTTCTGTTATTGGCTGAAGCTTATCATTCAAATATTGAGGATCTCAAACATGAGTTACATCAGACAAGGAGAGTACTAGACAGAAAAAAGGGGGACAAGGAGAGTCCTACAACTCTAATGGAGTTTACTCAGTTTTTGGACCCATACCAGGATGTTTTTTATGAGTTGTTCAGGTTGTGTAAAATAGCAGTTGTTTTACCTGTGAGCAGTGCATCATGTGAACGAAGCTTTTCATCTCTTAGGCTCATAAAGACTTATTTGCGGTCTACTATGACAGAAAAGAGACTATCGAGTTTGGCTGTACTCAGCATTGAATCAAAACGCACAAAAGCATTAGACCTAGATAAATTTGTGAAGCGTTTTGCTGAGCAACATGCAAATCGCCGCATTCAGCTCTTATAGTGTTGTTGTTATTGTACTTGTTCTGATGTTTTTTTGTTTTAATGTCTCTTCTTTTGTATATAAATCTGTTCAAGCTATCAAGGGACAATTGGGGAGAATGTGTGTTCTGAGTAAACAATAAAAGCGATGTTCAGTACCTTGTTTGAGTGTAATGACCCTTTTATTTCCAATGTATTTATGCACACCTTACTACATAGATACATAGATTTCCTTGGGTACGTTTTTTATTTACATAGTTTCTTGTACAAATGCTGCCTACAATGCTGCCACTTTGACATAGTCAAAAACTGTTTGCTTTTTCTCTCGTACATACTATTTCTTATTAAACTGTGATAACTGATTAAATTCAGTATGTATACATCTGCCATATGTTGCCACCCCTCAAAAATCCCTGCCACCCTCTCGCCACCCCATAAATATTTTTCTAGATCCGCCCCTGGTTGTAGAGCATATTTCCTGTCCTTGATGCTATGATATGTTTCCCTCCACTTTTTGCGTTGTCTGCACTTTCCTCTATCACTTAAGTTATTAATTCGTTTCTTCCTGCCTGATTCTAGGTCTTCCCTGTATTTTTCTCTTTCCTTCCCTAAATATCTTTCTCTCCTCTCTGGGTCAGCATCACGTCGAGCACGATAGCGTCGCTGCTTTTCTGCAGCACTTAGTGGTGGATTGGCACCCTGTAAGTATGGCATCCATATTGTGAAACTGAACCTTAACTAATTTCATGTAAAACCTTTAAAAAGGCAAAATAGTATTACATAATGTATGTAATATTCACAATAATAAATCAATAAACCAGAGGCCTCTACTCACTCCTGTTACAGGCACTCAGTCCTGTTACTCTTTAAATGAGTAACAGGACTGAAAGTAACAGGACTGAGTTTTTAGCATAGAATTAGCAAAAACATGAAATATAGCTACATCGTGGCTATAGTAATAGCATGAGGACAGTAAGCACATTCTAGTGATTTTCCCAAAATGTGTATTTTAAAAATAAACAAATTACATCTAAGAATTAATTTAGGTAACATGACATCACATTAAGATTGATCTCCTCAGTCATTGTCATAATATGATCAAATATACAAAAAAAGACATGGAGAAAACTTACTTTTGGTCTTCCCATGACCTTCAAAAGATCCAACTGATGCAATTTCCTGTTGAACATGTGATGTGTGGAACTTTCCAAATTTTTCAGATGGGGTAATGTGATATGGTAACAGGACTGAGTGAAAACCTAGGGACACAACTACAATGTGTATTTTAACTTAAATATTCAGGATTTCTTATGAAAAAAATATTTTTAAAGTATAGATGGGATATGGAGTCATACAACAATGCAAAAAAAAAAAAAATCTCTGTAGAATTTTAATAATGATATTCCATGGTAAAGTGTATAGAGAGTGGGGACATCTAACAAATGGTCTTTTTTCAGTGTTCTAGGTTGTTTTTATTAATGTTTTTAATTATATACCTTAAATTTGCCATTATGCCAATGTACAAGTCATTATGAATTATAATAAAATGTATTTTACAGTTATTGTTTGTGCCCATTTATACATGTAATTGCCTGGGGACGGAAATGGCACCGATTCGGCGGAATATACCATATTATGATACAGTTCTGTTTTCTCTGCTCTCTGGTGAATATCAGGATCATGGTCCAGCTTTTCAGGAGTTTATAGATTGGTGTGATCGTTCATACTTAGTGCTGAATGTCTCGAAAACCAAGGAGATGATTATTGATTTTTCCAAGTTGCCACCTGTGAATTCTGACACCTATATAAACGGACGAGCAGTAGAGAAAGTTAGCACTTACAAATACTTGGGGACAATTCTTGCTGATAAATTAAAATTCGAAGACAACACAGACTATTTTTAAAAAAGGTCAGCAACGTATGTATTTTCTTAGGAAGCTAAAGTCTCTTTCTATTGATACATCTGTGTTCTTTACATTTTATTGTTCATTTATTGAGAGTGTTGTTTCATTTTCTTTTATCTGTTGGTTTCAGTCTCTGAGCTTAAAAAATAGAAAACGGTTGCAGTATTTAATATCTACGTTCAAAAATTGTCGGACTTAGATCTTTGAGTGCATTGCACAAACAGTTAACATTGAAGAAAGGACGGTCTATTATTAATGATCCTTCGCATGTTGTTTATTATGAGTTTGAACTTTTGCCTCATGGCCATATGTATCGTTGTCGTAGATGTCCGACTGTTCGACGGAGATTGACCTTTCCTGAAGCCATTAGACTACTAAATGAACATTGATATTATTGGATACTAGACTCATTGCTTGTGATTGGTATTCATATTTGTTTATGTTTGTCTGTCGTCTTGTGATGTTGTGCCCAATATTAATTGCCCCCTTGTGGATAAATAAAGTTGATTGATTGATTCATTCATTCATACTGATTGTACATGTTGACTCAATTGGAATTGTATCGCGTGACTCCATGTTCTTACAACCTCATTCCCCCGTGTGATGACATGATTTGCCGATCACATGTGCTGGCGCCCCGTGGTGTCTTGAGCACTAGTCACCACATTCTGAGGGTAGACACAACTTCATAGAGACTTCTTTTTATTAGGCATTAGGAATGTTTATTCAACCCTGTTTATAGTTACTGGTTACCAGAGTTACTGGATAGGGCCTTAGGAGCTTGTACATCCCACAGACATCCACTATCTGTTGTAGGTTATTTGATAGGGCCTTATGAGTTGTTCTTAATGTTATTTTCATATGTTCTTTCATAAGGCCTGGGGAGTTTGTACTGAGGTTCTTGGAAACATTGGTAATTAATTGGAGCATCGAATCATGCTCTACCAAATAGCTCAATTTCACACCTACAGCGAGTTCAGAATGCTGCTGCCAGGATCCTGACACGCAGGAGAAATAGGGATCATATTACACCTGAACTCCACTGCAGTGGTTACCTGTCAGCTTTAGAATTTATTTTAAGGTTCTGGTGATGGATTTTAAATGTCCTCATTGTAACACTGAGGACGAGGCAAGCGTGTTGGCACACACACACGTTTATTCACACACGAAAAGTCCAGCGCAGATAGCGCACAGCAACTCTTGCGTTGAACACGAAACATAGACATTGGCATTTGACAAAGACAAACACGGGACGTTGCGCGAACGCACATTAAATAGATGAACTACATAAGCCCCAAGTGATCATGAGATGAGCCACAGGTGAGACAGATGAACACGCTCATATACAACCACACCCACGGATATACATACACGTACATAACCAGATGTAGATTACATTAACACACGCCCAAAAGGAGGGGTCTGGAGCTGTTCCTTGACACTCATGGCTTTGCTGCTCTTTACCTTACTGAAATGATTGTTAGATATGTTCCAGTTAGGTCTGTCTGATCTTCAAACAGCAATCTACTTGTGAATCCTAAAACCCGGTTAAAGATAAAAAAATAATAATAAAAAAGGAGCACTTGTATAGCACCTTTCCCGATACCCAAGAATGCTTTACATACAAATAGTAGAAACATAAATAATAATAATAATAATAATAAGGAAACAAACAACAAAAGGCAAAGAAATCCCATCAAATGGACCTAAATTGGAAAAATTGGGTGGAAATGTTGAGCGAATAAATGAGTTTTTAATTGAACCCTGAATGTATTGAGAGATGATGAGAGACACAGAGAGAGGGGAAGAGATTACCAGAGTATCGGGGCAGCTAAACTGAAAGACCAACCAGCCATAATGTTTAACTTAAATCTGGGAACAACCAGGAGACCAGTGTCCGATGACCATAGCCTATGTGTGGGGATATAGCGGTGTAGGAGGTTGGCCAGATATAAGGGTGCCAAGCTGGAGAGTGCTTTAAAAGTGAGTACTAAGATTTTATTCTGGACACGGAGGTTAATAGAGAGCCAGTGTAGACATTCTAAAACAGGATTTATATGTTTGTATTTCTGAGCGAATGTAAATGTGATTCAAATGACAAAACGGAACAGAGCTCCAAGATTACGTGCAACAGAGAACAAATTCAAAGGAATATCAGCAACAGTTAGGGATGTGTTGTAGAGAAAAAGGACCACAGATTTAGAGCTAATTGTCACGGTGACAGCTCCGGACCCTTCCCTGTGGGCGTGTCTTTGCTTGTGTCTCAAGCAAAGACAGTCAACTCAAGTCAAGTCTCGAGTCAAGACAGGCAACCATCAAGTCAAGTCCCAAGTCTGAAACTTGGAATTTCAAGTCCTTTCGAGTCTTTTTTTTTACAGGCACCAACGTTTTACGAATGCTACGCTGATGCGTTTCTTTACTCGTTTTGTTGGTGTCCGCCAGCCAAAAGATGACAGATCATTTACATTTTATCTTCTCTTAATTACATAAATGTACTTAAACAAGAATGTTTCGTTACATCATTTTACATGAAAATAGCAAGCTTCATCGTAAGCAAGATGCTGTCATTACGAATGGTTATTCTAAACATTTGGATAAAATGTTTAAATATAGACTAATAAAAGGTTAGGGTTATTTTTTCATTGTTTTCTGTTATTGTGGGGTCACGGTGTAGGCTACTATTGTTACCTGGAGATTCAGTGGGGTCACATATTCTGATGGCTGCCGTCAGAATTGGTGGCCCCAGTTAAAAAGGCTCACCTGTACATCCCATTCATGATTTCTTTGTTGGCTGCAATGGTGAGGGGATGGTAAATCTTGTTTAAGTACATTTATGTAATTAAGAGATGATAAAATGTAAATATAAACATCTGTCATATTTTGGCTCGTGGACACCAACAAAACGAGTAAAGAAAGTGCATCAGCGTAGTTTACGTAGCTTTCGTAAAGCGTTTGTGCCTCTGAACAGAAACTGTGAAATAGCGCCCCCTGTGGTCACAAAACTCGACGGTCACAGAATCTGGTGTAACACCGGTCTGCGTCAGAAGGACGGAAATGAAATTAATGGGGTGCACTTTCTAAATATTAATATGCGTTTTAAAATTTAGATTTGGGGTTAAAAAAAATCAAGTCTTTGCAAGTAAACAGGTTCAAGTCCAATTCAAGTCCCAAGTTATTGGTGTAAAAGTCCAAGTCAAGTCTAAGTCTGAATATTTTTTCAAGTCAAGTCAAAAGTCTTAATATTAATGACTCGAGTCTGACTCGAGTCCAAGTCATGTGACTCGAGTACCCACCTCTGGTTAATAGTCAAGATTGAAGCAACATAAAAAAAAAATTGACATGAAAATTTAATTGTCAGACACTGTATTCAAAGTCCAGAGAACAGAGCAGTGGTGATGTTTGGGTCACATTATCCCAGGTCATGTCATGAGCCATGAGAGTTTTTAGAATTTCACTTACAGTGGAAAAAGACATCAAACTTAACAATAGGACTTTTTGCAAATGTCTAACTTACTTTTACTTACTTTACTTACGTTCACTAGTTTTGTGCATCTTGCATATGCTCATGAACCTGACATGTCAATGTAAATGTACAGATGTAAATGTCAGTACAGGTACAATAACAGTGGGGTTGAATTTAGGTGTTCAAAGCCTGCTGCATTTTTTATTTAATGCTATCCATATCATCCATATCCATATCATGTCCATATCATCTCCATTGGCCATATTCATGTACAAAATGTATTTGACAAATAGTGATAGTATCTATTTCCAATTACATTTATATACATTCCATAGTATAGTCTTAAATATACAGTTAAAATGAAGGGTTTAGGTATGCCAACACATAAAATGTTTATATTCTTCTAGTTTTTAACACTGTTGGCATTTGCTCGTGCAGGTTCATGACAGACACCAGGGATGGTTTTCCAGGACCACACTTTAGTACATATACTTTGCACTTCTTATAAAGGCTTGCTTGGATTGTCATTACTAGCCTACTCCAAGATATGATAAAAATACCATAAACAAAACTCCCTCAAAAACCAAATGTTTATCTCAATATATTATTTTAAAACAACACAATAAACTTTTCAAATGTACTTTTCATGTGGACATTATTCTCAACATGACATGAGACCAGGTGATCCTGACCTTAAAATCATTGATTTGTGTAAGTTGCTTAACATACATCATGACCATCTCTATTGGGATTCATGAGTTAATAATTCATTTGAAAACAACTCTTTACTCATCAAAACTGATGATATAAAAAGGCACCCTCTCTGAGGATCCACCACTGGATAACCAGCCATGAGAGCTGTTGTGCTTGCCTTGACTGTGGCCCTTGTGGGTAAGTTATGATCAGATAATGGTTTAATTTCCTCAGAAACACTCATTGGAATCTGTAATCGAGTTGCAAATCTTTGCAAAATGGTTATTTATCTATTTTTTTCTTACTTCATTTAGCAAGTCAACAGATTAACCTAGGTAAGTGTTTTTTTTTTTATAAAAATGAGGTTATTCTCATTGTAGACACACTCAGACATTATTATTTAAGGTATTTCAAAGATGAAATGTATTTCATAAGTTCCAGACTTTGTTGCCGGTAAGACCTTTGTGTACAACTATGAGGGTCGGATCTTGGGTGGTGTGCCTCAGGAGGGCCTGGCCAAGGCTGGTGTGAAAATCAGCAGCAAAGTTCTCATCAGTTCTACAGCTCAGAACATATGTGTCCTGAAGGTAAAATAATTTGTCATTGCATGAAATAGGAACTGTGGCTATGTCATCAACACATGCATGGCTAGTTTATGCTTTTAAGAAACTCTAACAAAGATTTGGGATCCTTTTGTGTTCAGCTCTTGGAACCCAAGCTCTTTGAGTACTCTGGTGTCTGGCCTGAGGATTCTTTCACTCCTGCCACTAAACTCACCTCAGCACTGAAGAGTCAGCTTGTAACTCCCATCAAATTTGAGTACTCTAATGGTGTGGTTGGAAAAGTATTTGCCCCTGCTGGAGTTTCCTCTACTGTTCTGAACCTGCACAGAGGTATCCTCAACATCTTTCAGCTCAACCTGAAGAAGACCCAGCACGTCTATGAACTGCACGAGGTACGAGAACACATTTCTTTTAATATCTCTTGATGTTTCAGTCATATTCTGATCTACCATCTCAGCTTAAATAATTTCATTTTCCAAGGATGGAACCCAGGGTGTCTGCAAGACCCATTATATGATCAGAGAAGATGGAAGAACCAATCACATTGCTGTGACCAAGTCCAAAGACCTGACCGATTGCCATGAAAGGGTGATCAAGGATATCGGTTTGGCCTATCTTGAGACATGTGTTGAATGCCAGCAGGTGAGATCAAACATTATCAATGAGTTCAGTATTTTTAAGTGAGCATTAAAACTGGTAAAGTGTACACCTTCTAGAACTCATTCTGTTCTCATCACAGAGACTTAAGAGTCAAACTGGAACTGCAACCTACACGTACGACATGAAGTTCATTGATGCTCAACCTGTGGTCTCTGAGGCTAGAGTTGAAGAGGTCCATGAGTTTTCAGCATTCAATACACTGAATGGAGCAGCACAAATGAGAGCCAAGTATGATCTATCGTCTCGTATTTTCCATCCTGTCACTACATTGATAAAATATTGTATGAAAAATCTGAAAAGTAATTTTTCACACCAGCCAAACGTTGAACTTACTGGAGGTGCAGAACAAGCCCACCGCTCCTAGCAATGACCAGTATTCAGCCCGTGGAAACCTACGGTATGAGTTTGGCACTGAGATTCTTCAAACCCCTATTCAGCTTCTGAAGATCAACAATGTACAGGCTCAGGTATCATTGCTCATGTACATTAACATGCATGAATATGTTTTCATGAATCTTTCTGAAAGAAACATCTTGTTCTTTTACAAGTGTAATTTTATTATGCCATCAAAACTTCAGCCATTTCCGTTACTTTCAGATTGTGGAGGTCTTGAAACATCTGGTTGAAAACAATGTAAATAAAGTCCATGACGATGCTCCTCTGAAGTATGTTCAGCTTGTGCAACTCCTGCGTTTTGCAACTATGGATGATATTGAGGCAATTTGGGCTCAGTACAAGACCAAGCATGATTACAGGTAAAATTCCTTAGAACATTTCAATGAAATACAGTGCAGTGTGATTTGTGCTTTTCTAAAACTCTTCTTCTGGTAGACGATGGATTCTGGATACGATACCTGTTATTGGTACACCAGTAGCTTTGAGATTCATCAATCACAAGTTCCAAGCTGATGAGCTAACCAAGCCAGAACTCATCCAGGGCCTTCTGTTCACATTGCACATGGTCAAGGCTAATCCTGACACTCTCCGCATGACTGCTGTGAGTAGATACTTTTATCCTTATGGTAAATGAAGTTCAGCTGACACTTATAAATGCTAAAAAACCTTCTGACTTTCTGCTATGTTGGACAGAGTCTGGCTTTGGACCCGAAAATCAAATCGATTGCAATGCTGCGTGAGTTGATCATGCTGGGCTATGGTTCCATGATTGCCAGATACTGTGCTGAAGTTCCTTCATGTCCTGCTGATCTCCTGAAGGTAAAACGTCTGATTTATGTGCATAAATCATCTCCTTTAGATTCAATTACTTTTCTTAATAGGTATCAAATGGTATCAAATATAACAATGTGGACAAATGTAATTTGGAAACATGATCCGAGATCAAGAGAGGAAACAATTATACTGTTCAGTGTGATGAACATTTTCATTTCAATGTTCATTAATTCTAATGGACGTGGTCTAAAAACAAACACATTTAATCTCTGAATTTTTCTCCTCAGCCGATCCATGACATTGTTGCTGAGGCTACTTCCAGAGCTGATATGCATGAACTCACCCTGGCACTGAAGGTTCTGGGCAATGCAGGCCACCCATCTAGCATTAAGCCCATCATGAAACTCCTCCCAGGATTTGGATCTGCAGCTGCAAACTTACCCATGAAGGTGAAAGATAATGCCATCTTGGCCCTTAGGAGAATTGCCAAGACAGAACCAAACATGGTAAGCATCCTATGATGATTGATCATAATATGCATTTTAGCACATTTTCAACCTGGAGCTCAGTCTAATTGCTCTGTTTTAGGTCCAGACGGTGGCACTTCAACTGTATATGGATAAGACTCTTCATCCTGAACTGCGTATGGTTGCCTGTATTCTGCTCTTTGATACCAAGCCTTCAGTAGCTCTTATGTCCACTATTGCTGATGCCTTGGATAAGGAACCCAGCATGCAAGTCACCAGCTTTACTTACTCTCACATGAAGTCTCTGACCAGAAGCATGGCCCCTGATTTCGTCAATGTGTAAGAATGTCTCACTTTTCAAATTATAACTTATATTGTTGAACTTTAAACTGCAACCCAGAAATGACTACTGTGAATCTTACAGGGCTGCTGCAGCTAATGTTGCCATCAGAATCTTAAGTCCCAGACTGGACAGACTGAGCTTCCGTTTCAGCAGAGCCTTCCGTGCTGACGTTTATTTGTGTAAGTGTTAAAGAACTTTGCTATTTTTCCAAAGACGGTAAATTACAGTAAAATAAGTAAATGATTTTATCGCTGAGGAATAAATGTTTATTTTACCTTCAAAGCTCCTGTTATGCTTGGTGCTGCTGCTAGCGCTTTCATAATCAATGATGGTGCCAACATCGTGCCCAGAGCTGTTGTGGCAAAATCACGTGCCTACCTGGCTGGAGCTGCTTCTGATGTTCTTGAGGTAGGACGCGCACTGTTTGAGGGTGTCAGTGCACTCATTTAAATGGTGAGATTTTTATTCTACAACTGGAATGACCACTTATTCTTTCATCCAGGTTGGTGTGAGAACAGAGGGACTCCAGCAAGTTGTGACGAAAATCCAAGCTGGTAATGAGAACACTGACTGGATGACCAAGATAAAGCACATCATGAAGGCAAGAAGACAACATTAACATTGAATTCAATTAATTTCAATAGATTAATCTGTATCTACTTCATCACATATTTACTTACTCTGTTATTCCTCTCCAAATTGAAGGACTGGAGAAATTTGTTGCCAACAAATCAGCCACTGGCTTCCATGTACGTCAAACTCCTCGGACAAGAAATTGCTTTTGGCCAAATTGACAAACACCTAATTGAAAGTGTCATGGAACAAGCAGCACAGGTATTTAATTATGCAATTATTTTATTTAAAAAGTAATGATTATTTACGTGCTAAAACTAATCTGTCATTCGCTCTGTGGAGGTTGCTACAGGGAAACGTGAATACCTGAGGGAGATTGTTAGGGCACTTCAGATTGGGATTGATGTCCAGTACTCCAAGCCCATGATGCCAGCTGAGGTGCGTCGCATCCTTCCCACTGCTGTTGGTCTGCCGATGGAGTTCAGTCATTACACTGCTGCTGTTGCTGCAGCATCTATCAATGGTAGGGCTTCACTTCAACATCACATCCTGGCTTGAACAATGCACGTTATTAGTTCTGTTTGATTAAAGGTGTTCCTTGATATCTTTTAGTTCAGGCAACCATCACACCTCATTTACATAAGCAAACAGAGCCCATCACTCTTGACCACTTGAGGAAGACTAATATTCAGCTGCATGCTGAGGCCAGACCAAGGTACAGTACCACAGACACCTTTCAACTGACTCAGAATACAAGCCAGTAAAACACCATCAAAATGTTCCCATTGTTTTTCTTTCAGTATTGTCATGCAGACATTTGCTGTAATTGGAGTGAACACTGCCTTCATTCAGGCTGCTGCAATAGCCAAAGGAAAGATCCATATAAATGTGCCAGGAAAACTTAGTGTAAAAGCTGACCTTCCAAAGAATAATTTCAAGGTGGAGCTTGTACCTGTTGAATGTCCTGATCATGTTGCAACCATTAGGTAATGGAAAAATGTCTTTATTGTATTTCTATTCTAAAAAACATAAAGCATTTAATAAAACTGTTAATATACGTAATAGGATCCATTTAGATCTTGCATATCGTCAGCTTTAATTTGTCACTGTAACCTGCTCCAACAGCTTTGAGACTGTGGCTGTAGCCAGGAACGTTGAGGACCTCCCTAGTCAGAGGGTTGTGTCTCTGGCACCTCCAGCGCCCTCTGATGCTCAGCCCACTTGGATCCCTACTTCGTTTCAAAAGACAGTGTGTGGTGTCATCCCCAAAATTCGCACGAAGGCATGCCTAGACATTTCCTTCCGCAACGCTGGCTTTATTCACAACGATCTTATTTACTACATTGTTGGACACCACACAGTTCGCATTTCAGTAATGCGAGGTAATTTCTCAGGATAAATCTTGAATAAGATCTGTTGTGATATTTTACCTATAGGAATAAAAATATGGCAAACTTACTCTCATGTTCACTTTAGCTGATGGCCCTGCCCTTGAAAGACTGGAGCTTGAGGTCCAACTTGGTCCTGAGGCAGCTGAAAAGCTGAGTAAAGGAATTAGCCTTGATCAAGGTGAAGGCTCAGAAGAACGTAACATCCTGTTGAGGTTGAGGGAAATGCTGAAGGCTGGACTGAAGAACATCGGGTCAAGCTCATCGAGCTCCTCTTCCTCAATCAGCAGCAATCAGAGTCCCAGCAATTCCAGCAGTTCCAGCAGTTCTAAGAGATCCAGAAGTTCCAGTAGTTCCAGTAGTTCATCCAGTGCTCGCACATCTGAGGTAAGTTTAGAGTGAATCACTGATTTCAGGATGTATGTGGTCTTCCAGTGCTTATTTTTATTTCTGACCTACAGAAACAATCTTATGAGTCATTCATTATTTTTTCTTAGGCCACTTCTACACGTGGAAGCTTCCAGCAATTCCATAAGAACAAGGTTTTCAAACATAAAAATATTTAAAGAAGATTTAATAATAGTGTCTAAACCGACAAATGTATTAAATAATGAGTTTTCTGCTTTTGTGGCAGTATTTGGCCTTAGAGGAAGTGGCAGGCACCAGCAGCTCCAGTTTTGAGAAACAGGTACCACAAAGTCTCATGTTGTGATTTTAAATATGACCAACACAAGGCAAAATTTTAGGTCCATGAGCACCACTTTAAGTGCTAAAGAGTCTCTTTACACTTGTAGGCTAAATTACTTGGAGATTCTGTTCCACCTGCCTTTGCCATCATTGCTCGTGCTGTTAGAACTGACCGTGCACTGGGATATCAGCTTGCTGCTTACTTGGACAAGTCCACTTCAAGAGTCCAGATTGTGTTTTCCTCAACTGCGCAAAATGACAAATGGAAGATCTGTGCTGATGGTGTTCTGCCAAGCAAGCATAAAATCGCTGTAAGTTTGGTTTTCTGTAGCAGTTTTCAAGACAAGACACCAACTTTTGCAAATGTACATGTATTGAACTTAAATTGAGCATGACTCTTTCCTAATAGGCCAAGCTTGCGTGGGGTGTAGATTGCCAGGAATATTCTGTACATGCCAAAATTGAGACCGGCCTGCATGAGTCAAAACTTGCTGCCCGTTTGAAGTTGAAATGGGAAAGACTCCCAGAAATCCTGAACATTCTCAGCATCTACAACAGGAGGTACATTAATGAAGATCAAAACAACAAATGTCTTTCACTGTGATAAACTAAATCACACTTACATTTTTCTTTGCTTTCCTCTTTGTTTTTCCTACATTAGGGCATCAGACTACATTACAGTGGTAGCTCCTTTGGTTGGAATTTCTGTTGACACAACCAATAACAAGAACAGACAGATTGTCTTGATCGTCTCTATTTCAGATCAGGACTCTGTAAACATTATTTTCAGGTGTCCAAAGGTGAGAAACATTCTCTTCATGGCATAGCACAATGTGATATTTCAATACTTTCATGTATTTATTATTTTAAATGCTGTTCATTCTTAATTGTAGATGACACTGTCAAGGAAAAATGTGCCTCTTCCGATTTGCCTGTCCCATGAATATGATCAACATGCTGCACTATAAGATAGACATCTTGTATCTATCTTAGGTATGTGTGCCATTATTGCAAAATTGCTCAAAAAGGCCTATTTCATTAGAATGTAACAAAGTAAATCATCATGTAAAATAAATATACAGCATCCCAAAAGAAACCTATGTCTCTTGTGTATTTTCTGTTTTTTTTTTTTTGTTAAATATTTGCTTTAAAAATATTGTACTGATCTATGCTCATAGCCTTCAATATTTTCTTCACTCAAACTCAGATCAGGACTACACCACTATGAGTTATAGAAGACCACCAGTAGATTTCAATTATACTATGATTATGCCTCAAGTACCAGTTTAATAGGTAAAAAGGGAATAAACTGCAATACCTCACATGCCATATTACCACAAACAATTATTACATCACTTTATAAAAGGGCACACAAAAGGACCAGAGTACTCCGGTTTCCTCCCACAGTCCAAAGACATGCGTGTTAGGTTGATTGATCATGCTAAATTGCCCGTAGGTGTGAGTGTGTGCGTGTGTGTTGGCCATGCGGTGGACTGGCAACCTGCCCATGGTGTACCCTGCCTTTGCCCGGAGATGCTGGGATTGGCTCCAGCCCCCCCGTGACCCCAACTAGCGGGATTAAGCAGTTTGAATAATGATGATGATGATGAATAAGGAAACAAACAACAAAAGGCAAAGAAATCCCATCAAATGGACCTAAATTGGAAAAATTGGGTGGAAATGTTGAGCGAATAAATGAGTTTTTAATTGAACCCTGAATGTATTGAGAGATGATGAGAGACACAGAGAGAGGGGAAGAGATTACCAGAGTATCGGGGCAGCTAAACTGAAAGTCCAACCAGCCATAATGTTTAACTTAAATCTGGGAACAACCAGGAGACCAGTGTCCGATGACCATATATATATAACCTTTATTTTGACTCGAAGGTACATTGAGGGTGACCCTCATTTTCAATGTAGCCGAGCATGTGATACAGGGATTGACATAAGTATACAAATAGTACATCAAATTTAATCAATTAATTAATATGTAAAAAAATTTTTAACTCAGAAGTACATTGAGGTAACCCTCATGTACTCATTTAAAACATTCACAGGCTTTCTGATGGTGATCAGTAACTAAAAGTTTTAAATGGTTTAGTGTTCCCAGCGCGCTGAGCTTCAACGTTTCCTGTAGTGAATTCCAGCTCGCTGGTGCACTGTAGCTAAAAGCAGATTTTCCTAGTTCACTAAAAACTCTCGGTACCTGACAGGTGATTCAGTCACTGGAGTGAGTCTGATAATTATTGTTATTTATGGAAATCAGAGAAGATATATAAGCTGGCAAATGGCCAGACAATGATTTAAAAATAAAAATTAGCCAATGTGAATCTCTTTGTGCAGCTAGAGAGGACCAACCAACTCTATCATATAGTCTGCAGTGGTGAGTATTATACGGGTCACCAGTAATAAACCTCAGAGCAGAATGATAGAGTGAATCTAGGGTTTTAAGAGCGCTGGCGGACGCTTTTCTATAAATTACATCACCATAATCCAGGACTGACAGTATGGTTGCCTCCACTATTCTTTTCCTAGCGTGCATGGGCAGACATGATTTATTTCTGTAAAGGAATCCAAGCTTTTGTCTGCATTTAATGGAGAGTTTGTTAATATGGGATTTAAAAGAAAGTTTTTCATCCAGCCAGATGCTGAGGTATTTATATTCACTGACTTGATCAATACTGGATCCTGTCAGGGAAGAAATAGTTTTAAAATTTAAAATCTTATTTGAAAATCTGGAAAACAGCATAAACTTAGTTTTATTAGCATTTAAAATCAACTTGAGTTTAAAAAGAGCAATCTGTAAGGTGTTAAAAGAATGTTGAAGTTTTTCTAGTGCAGCATTTGCAGAATCTGCTGAGCAGTATAAGATTGAATCATCTGCATAAAGGTGTAATTTGCAGTCTAAGGTAGAGGCGGCAAGATCATTGATAAAAATATTAAATAATACTGGGCCCAAAATTGAGCCCTGTGGGACACCTTTTGTTATCGACTGTAGGTCTGATTTTTGGTTACCGAGAGACACACATTGCTTCCTGCCAGAAAGGTAATCCTGGGCCCACAGGGCTGCATCATTACTAAAACCAATCTTGTGTAAGGAAGCTATTAGTAAATCATGATCTACAGTATCAAAGGCTTTAGTGAGATCAATAAAAATAGCAGCACAGTACTTTTTTCTGTCTAAGGCCAAGTAAAGATCATTTAAAACCAGCGTAGTTGCAGAGATGGTGCTGTGTTTTTCTCTGAAGCCGGATTGATAGCTGGACAGGACAGAATTTTCATATAAATAAGTCTTGAGCTGGTTATTCACTAGGGATTCTAAAATTTTAGCTAAACAAGACAGTTTTGAGATTGGTCTGTAATTATTAAGATCTGTCACATCACCACCTTTGTGCAGAGGAACAACGTGTGCTGTTTTCCAGATACTGGGAATTCTGCAAGATAAAAAAGAGAGATGAAAAATATATGTAATATGCTCTAAAATAACTGGGGTTGCCAGACGCAGTAGGTAGGGGTCCAGACCGTCCTCACCTATTGTTTTTTGGGAATTAATAGAAGAAAGAGCTTTAGCTATTACGTATGGGGAGCAGGTCTGGAGAGTGAAGATATGGTGATTCTGGGAAGCAATAGTAGTGATAGTAGGCTGATCTACAGGCAGGTTTATGTCAATGTTTCTAAAAGTCTGACCAGCTACAGCAAAGTACATTAAAAGCTTGACACAGTTCTTGCTGGTCAGAGATCATGTTATTGTTAACTAGAATTTTAGTTGGATTTTGTTTGGAGTGAAATGCTTGAGTGAATTAACTGCTTTCCAGAAATCCAGTGGGTTTGTGGAGATAGATATTTGGCTGATAAAATACTCTGATTTGGCTTTTCTGATTTCAAAAGTGCATTTGTTTCTCAGTTTCCTAAAAGTAAGCCATTTTTCACTTTCTCCTGTGCGTCTGGCAATCGACCAGGCTTTGTTTCTTGACTGTAGCAGTGAGGAAATTTCACCTGTAAACCAGGGACTAGATCTATCTCTTATTCGCAGTTTTTTGTAGGGTGCATAGCCTATGTGGGGACCATAGCCTATGTGTGGGGATATAGCGGTGTAGGAGGTTGGCCAGATATAAGGGTGCCAAGCTGGAGAGTGCTTTAAAAGTGAGTACTAAGATTTTATTCTAGACATGGAGGTTTATAGAGAGCCAGTGTAGACATTCTAAAACAGGATTTATATGTTTGTATTTCTGAGCGAGTGTAAATGTGATTCAAATGACAAAACGGATCAAACAGAGCTCCAAGATTACGTGCAACAGAGAACAAATTGTCACGTAGGGCTACGCCCCCTCTCCTCGCTGTCACTCAAATGTCTCTGTTCCTCGTGTTTCTGTTATTCCTTGCCCGCTAGCCTCGCCTAGCTCGTCTGTTGCCCTGGGTTCCCCTGTCTGCCACGCCTCGTCATCATCGTCCTCACCTGTGTCTTGTTAGTTCCGTGTTCATATAATCCCTGTATTTCCCCAGTCTGGTCATCTGTGGTTTTGTGCTTTGTTTATTCCTGTTCGCTGTCCTGGGGGGTATTCCAAGAAGCGGGTTTAACAAACTCTAAATCTAATCACTGTAACAGATGCAATAGTTTACTTTAAAAAAATAAACAGTATATAAAATTAATTTTTACAGTCATAATATGTAGAAAGCACACATTTTTAATGTTAATTTCAATGTTTTAGGTAAAATATATTGGAAAATTCCGTAATGTAGTAAACAAGGAATTACCCTAAAAATAAAAAAAATATTCAGTCTAAATTACAGATTTTGCTGATGAGTAGCCTACATTTCAATTTACAGTGAAAACCATTCATCAATCAGCAAAATCGCACCTTGATTTCTACAGAAAGAAAATGCTAAAAATATGGCCAGTGCTGAAAGGTAAAGCATGTTGAAATATAGGACAATGTACTGCCATTTTAGAAATTGTCTTTGTAAATATGGGTCAAATATTTATACATATAAGGAATACCGTATTTTCTGGACCATAAGGTGCACTTAAAAGTTTTCGATATTCAAGTCTTGCGTTATCATTGCTGCCTTCAGTCGAATGGTGACTGTAGAGACGCTTCTCCCAGCTGTTCTTTACTCAATTACGTTTTACGTAATGTTCTCTGGTTAGTTTATCGCTGCCAGCGTACACAATACGTATCTGTGTCAGGGACAGATTTTTTAATTCAGTGCACATACAAGGCGCACTGCTGATTTTTGAGAAAAGTTAAGGCTTTTCTGCTTAAAGTCTGTAAAATTGTGTAGCGTCGGTCCACTGGGGACGGCGCTACTTCACATGAGCCCCCGCGGCTCCGTTATTGATATGCGCTATGTGTAAGTGTTGACATGCTGTTGTTGATTATGTATTTGATTATATGTTTTGTTAGTTTAAGTCTCCCTGTATTAGTTTATGTAGTTGTACATTGTCTGAGTCTACCTACCGTGTTTGTGTAATGTTACAGTGCTAATGACCTGCCCTCATGTGTCACGTAATGTGTTTAATACGCGTGATTACGGCTTCATGCGTGATTACGTTGCTAAGGCAAAATAAAAGTGCCTTGTTGCCTTAAAATGTGGCAACCAATGATCTATATTATAGATAATAATACAGATCATTGGTGGCAACAACTGGGAGGCCCTAGTGATGGTGGCCTGCCAGTAATTTACTGTGAAGTTGGACTTTACAATCAAATACTGTAAAATAATAGTGGTTGTAATGTGTTCATCATAGAGATAAAACAGTAAATGTTCTGTCCTCGTCAGGCGCCCATTCACTTGACTAGACAGACAGCTAACGATGGAAAGAATTTCTGAGGCAGAAGCGAGTTTTGAACGTTTACTTCAATCTTCAGATACATAGAATTCTTCCTTCACTCTCGTAAAACTAAACAAACAAACAGAAATGTACATAGAAGTGTGTTCGCTGCATCTTCTTACATACATTTTCAGTAGCATACGAATTACATACAGAAACGAACATACTAGTTAGCTCTACATGACTTGCCGAAAATCGTCAGGCATTCTATCTATACACAAACAATATAGACTCATAAAGGCATGAATTGGTCATTTTACATAAAACTATAAACAATATCCACTTACAAGCAAAGCCTTCTCAAGGGCAAGAACGGCTTATAAGGATGAGCACCTCTTCACTTTGTGATGGTTTAAATTAACTGAAAAAACGAACTTCTTCTCGAGCTAGAAATGACATCACAGAAAGTTCCATCAGTTGAAGGTAGGCTTAATAATGGATTTTTTACTAGAAGACACCAGGGTGGCGTCAGAACCCCAAACATTTCCATGTCATGACACTCCCCGTCTGGTATTGTGGGATACCACTACAATTGCACACTATATATTACGTGAACACACAATTAGGGTCTCTAAACACTGTCCTGTGACTCTAGATCATTGTGAGACATGAGAAGCACTGTTTCAGATACAGGTCTTTGGTAGGTCTTAGTTGCTCCATTCTTGAATATCTTGACCTCGACTTTTCTGACCTTACCATCTTTGTCTGGAAAGGTGTCGTTGATGAGTCCCATTGGCCATTCGTTACGATTTACTTGCTGGTCTTTTAGCAGCACTAAATCTCCAACTTGAAGGTTCGGACGGTCGGTCTGCCACTTTCCCCGGCTTTGAAGCGTCCCTAGATACTCCCGTCTCCATCTGTTCCAAAACACATCCGCAAGGTGCTGCACCTGCCTCCATTGCTGCCTGTGCAGATCTTTTCCGTCTGAACCACCTGGGAAAGGAGGAGGAACGCAGACCTTTTGGGTGAGGAGCATCGCTGGTGTAAGCAGGAAAGGTGAGTCTGGGTCTGTCGTGATAGGGGAAAGTGGTCTGGCATTGATAATGGCCGTTATCTCTGCCATAAGAGTGGAAAGCACCTCATGTGTCAATTGAACACGGCTGGACTGGAGAAGCATTGCATCTAGGATGCGTCTAGATATCCCTATCATTCTCTCCCAGCTGCCTCCCATGTGAGAGGAATGAGGCGGGTTAAAGACCCACGTGCAACCTTCTTCTCCGAGGTACCTTCTGATGTTGGACATGTTCGGGTCTGTCTGCAGAAACCCCAGCTCCCGACAAGCGCCAACAAAATTGGTACCACAGTCTGATCGTATCTGTTTGGCAGGTCCGCGCAAGCTGGTGAACCTCCGGAAGGCATTAATAAAACTGGAGGAGTCCATCGACTCAATCAGCTCAATGTGGATGGCGCGTGTACTAAGACACGTGAAAAGGACAGCCCACCGCTTGCTGTTTGCATGCCCCCCCCTGGTGCGCCGTGTGACAACTGACCAAGGACCGAACACATCTAGACCCACAAAGGTGAAGGGAGGTTCCATGCTCAAGCGATCGGGTGGTAGGTCTGCCATCAGCTGAGTGTTTGTTCTGCCTCTAAGTTTTCTGCAGATGATGCAGTTGTGCAGGACATGCTTAATCAATCTTCTTGCTCCAATGATCCAATATCCAGCAGAACGCACTGCTCCCTCTGTGAAGACTCTGCCCTGGTGCATCACTTGCTGGTGATAGTGCCCTACAAGTAGTTTTGCAACGTGGCCCCCTGGAAGAACAAGAGGATGTTTCTCCTTATATTCTAGATCGCCATGTCTGAGCCGTCCTCCTATTCTCAGCATTCCTTCTTCATCACAGTAGGGACTAAGTTTGTACTGAGGACTGTGTGTGGGGATGTCTTTTCCGCCGGCTATGCAGGTAAGTTCTTCCTTGAAGGCTTCCTCTTGCACACTTTTGATGATTGCCTTTTCTGCCTTTGCTAGCTCTTCAACGCTGCGTGGCTGCTTGCAGTAATGCCATGGACGGCATGTCTGATCTTGGGCTTTGTTCTTGATGGATCTGATGTTGTGGACTAGCAAGCTCATGGCCCTGATTAGCTTCTTCCATGAAGAAAACCGTTCAAACCTCTGACATCCAAGCTGAGGTCGATTGGTGAGCAGGTGAGTAACTGTTGCTCGTACCTCCACATCCACATCAGGGTCAATGAGTTCATAGGCTTCCGTGTCTGTGTCTCTGTTGGCATGTGACAAGAAGGCAGGCCCCTTTAGCCAATCGCTGTCACTCAACATGGCTGCAGACACAGACCGGGTGCCTATGTCGGCTGGGTTACAGTTGGTGGGGACATAGTGCCACTGCTTGGGTGCTGACGATCTTCTGATACGTTGCACCCTGTTGCCAACATAAACATAGAACCTCCTAGTCTGGTTACTAATGTATCCAAGGACTACACGACTGTCTGTGTAGAATTCAACAGCATTCAGTTCAATGTCCAATTCACTGGTGATAACTTCTGCAATTTCCACAGCTAGAACAGCAGCACCCAGTTCTAATCTGGGGACGGTGTGCGCAGACTGTGGAGCTAGTTTTGCTTTGCCCAGTACAAACCCGACGTGAGGATTGTCTTCTACATCAATAACTTTGAGGTAGGCAACAGCTGCAATAGCTTTCACCGAAGCATCAGAGAAAACATGTAGCTCTTTCCTTGTAGCCATTGAAACTGAGGTAGCAGCATAAGGTCTTCGAATCTGTAACTGCTGAAGATCACTGAGAGAATCTCTCCATGCACTCCATCCAGCCTCCCTGTCTGCAGGAAGAGGAGAGTCCCAGTCCAAAGTCTTGCTTGAGAGTTCTCTGAGCAGCATCTTTCCCTGAATTGTGACTGGTGCAGCAAACCCCAGTGGATCGAATAGACCGTTGATGGTGGCTAGGACACCTCTCCGTGTGTAGGGTTTGGCTGTGTTGGTCACTTGGAAGGTGAAAGTGTCTTCGGTTAAGTTCCACCTTAGGCCTAGGCTTCGTTGAATAGGTGTTGCATCATCATCTAGGTTGAGTTCTCTGAGCTCTTTTGCACGATCATCGGCAGGAAATGCTTCCATGACTTCCTTGCTGTTGGATGCTACTTTGTGGAGACGGATGTTGGATATGGCAAGCATTTTCTGTGTCCGTTTCAATAGATCGATCGCCTCACCGGCTGTGGGTCGTGAAAGAAGCCCATCATCTACATAGAACTCTCTCTCCGTGAAGCAGCGCGTATCTGAGCCAAATTCCTCTTCGCCGTGAGCTGCAGCGCGTCGAAGCCCGTATATGGCAACTGAAGGAGAAGGGCTGTTGCCAAATATATGAACTTTCATGCGATACTCACAGAGGTCATTGGCAGGATCATTGTGCTTGTGCCAGAAGAACCGCAGGAAATCTCGGTGGTCTTCCCTGACAACAAAACTGTGAAACATCTGTTCTATGTCCACGGTCACAGCAACAGCTTCACGTCTGAACCGCAACAAAACACCGACCAAGCTGTTATTTAGGTCGGGTCCAGACAGCAGGACGTCATTGAGTGAAACGCCATGGCTCTTCGCACTTGAATCAAAAACCACCCTGATTTGGCCAGGTTTCTGCGGGTGGTAAACTCCAAAGAGAGGTAAATACCAGCACTCTTTCCCAGCTGGGAGAGGAGGAGCCTGCTCAGCATGGTCACGGTCGAAGGTGTTCTGCATGAAGGCGACAAAGTGTTTCTTCATTTCAGGTTTTTTCTCCAGAGTGCGTTGGACAGAAGCTAACCTTGTGAGTGCCTGGTCGCGACTATGAGGTAGGCGTTCGCGAGGTGTTCTGAATGGAAGTGGAGCAACCCAGCTGTTTGTATTGTCCATGAACATCTCTTTATCCATAAGCTCTAGGAACAGTCTGTCTTCCACAGAGAGCCCTATCTTGTCATCATCTTTGGTTGTCTCAAAGATTGTGCTTCCTAGTGAACACTCTAAAGATCTGTGAATGTCTGGAGTGGCTGTCTGCTCGAACAGGGACCCAAACTTCTCCTTGACGCGAAGCCTGTTAGGACAGGGTCTAAAGAAGGAAGGTCGTTTGTTCTCAAGAATGTTGGTGCGGTAAGTTTGAATAGCTGCAGGCCTGTGAGTGCTTCCTAAGCAGACATCACCTACAATGACCCATCCCAGGTCCACTCTCTGGGCATACGGCGTATCATGAGGACCATTCCGCTGCTCCCTTACTTTGTGGACTCTTAGTAAGTCACGGCCCAGCAACAGGAGGATCTTGGCTTCAGGATCTAGTGGTGGGATAGAGTGTGCTATGGGTTTGAGGTGAGGGTGGTATAGAGCCACCTCAGGAGTTGGGATTTCGGTCCGGTCGCTTGGAATGTTGCTGCACTCGATTAACGTGGGCAAGGTGAGCATTGTAGTTCCATCTAGTGACTGCACAATGAACCCTGTGGCTCTTCTACCTGTCATCTCGGTTGTTCCAGCACATGTACGCAGTGTGAAGGGTAGGTCTGATCCCTTGATGTTGTACATGTCAAAGAAGTCAGGTCTCGCGAGAGACCGGTTACTTTGGTCATCTAGAACCACGTAAGCTCTTGTCACTTTCTCTGGGTGTGCTTCAGGAAAGATCTTTACCAAACAGATCTTGGAGCAGGACCGTGGACTTTGACCCTCTCCACACACCTCAGTGCAGCTTGACTCGACAGTTAGTGGCGGTGTTACTCCTGCGCTCTCCCCGCCATGCCTAGATGGTGAATATGGCGGTCCAGGATGGAGAGCTGAGACGTGATTCGTACTATCACACTCCCTACACCTAATGACTGCAGTGCACTCTTTGGCCATGTGACTCGTTGAGGAGCAACATCTAAAACAGGCACCAATGTCCTTCAAGAGGGCTTTACGTTCCTCTAAGGATTTGCTGCGAAACTCTCTGCAGCGCTTGAGAGGATGCGGTTTCTTGTGAAGGGGACACTGCTTCTCTACATCGCCAGCTTGGTGTCCTGAAACTTCTTTCTTGTCTTTCTCTTGTGATATATCTGTCTTGTGGGCAAACACTAGACTCTTCTGTGGTTTCTTATCAGCGGCGCCTTGCTTTAGGTACTCTGTGTTACCAGTTTGCAACCTGAAACCTGGATCATTGCGTGCTCGTGCCTCATCGTAGACGAACTCACAAAAGAAGGAGAATGGAGGGAAGGTTACACCATGAGTGCTCTTGTACTTGAAGCCCTGTTTAAGCCATCGCTCTTGGAGGTTGTATGGTAATTTTTCCACTATAGGAGCGACACCACGTGCAGTGTCCAAGTAGCTAAGGCCAGGGAGGTAGCCTTCCAGCTTAGCGGCTTCTAACTCATGAAGGAGATCACTGAGTTCTCTCAGCTTCACTGGATCCTTGTTAGTGACCCTTGGGAAGTTTGTGAGCCTGTCAAAGAGTGACTTCTCTATAATCTCCGGAGAACCGAAACATTGTTCCAGGCGTTCCCAAGCCTTGATTAATCCAGCAGAAGGGTTACCTACATGCACGGCTCTCATTCTTCTGACATGCTGTGCTGACTCTTGTCCTAACCACTTAATTAGGAGGTCCAGTTCTTCACTGGCACTGAGGTGTAGTCCAGCGATAGCGTTGGTGAATGATGATCTCCATGCCCAATAGTTCTCAGGAGAATCATCAAACCGTGAGAGGCCTGAGGTAATCAGATCTCTGCGTGCCAAGTATCTAGCTACATCACTAACACCTGAACTGCCATCTACTGGCTGTTGTGAAACGCCACAGAGAGGTGAGAACTGTGCTGCACCAGCTGTAGGTTGCCATGGAGATGTGTGATGAGGCATAGGCTTGGTGGGTTGCGGTGTTGGTCTATAAAGTTTGGGCATTTTAGAAAAATTGGCTTCAACTGTGAACTCAGTAAGGCGCTGTCTAAGAGGAGACTCAGATTTCAGCACGTGAATTATTGGTGATGTGGGTTGTGCATGTGGCTTAACATCCTCTGTTAATTGTAACTGGACATACTGACGTGTTCTCTCTTCCGCTTCTTGCTGGAGCGATTTATCTGCAACCACTTCAGACTCCTCTGCCGCTTCAAGCGCACTAACTTCAGCTAAGGCAGCCGCCACCTCCCTTTCATGTCTGAGTGCGTTTAATCTAGCTTTAATTTGTGCTTTCTCAATCAGAATGTCTGACTCCTTCTTAGCGAATTCGGCTTCTGCGCGGGCTGTCTCTACTCTAGCATAAGCTGCAGCTACGGCTCTGCTGGCTGACGATTTGCCGGACAAAGATTTACTGGAAGACGCACGAGCAACTGACCTGGTTTCCACGGTAGAGGAATGTGTTGTTTTTCCATCCATCATTCAGATAAGCTGCAAACCAGGTGTGAGTAGTGGCAACGATGATGAGAAGTAGGATAACAATTGAAGATTACTTTCCTTGAATAGTTCCGCCCGCCCGATGCTTTTTTACTGTTCTGTCCTCGTCAGGCGCCCATTCACTTGACTAGACAGACAGCTAACGATGGAAAGAATTTCTGAGGCAGAAAAAAAAATTTTTTTTTAAATTTTAAAATTATTTGCCGTAAATAGGTTTATTTTAAAAAGTTGTTAATTTTACAGTGTATTATTGTAAGCTGTAAAGTCATTTTCCGTAAAAAGAACAGTTCTAAATGATGAAATTTACGGTTGTCAAAAAAGATACCATAGTGTTTTTTTACATTGTCACCGTTTCACCGTCAACCACAGTTGCCAGTCTATTACCGTAAATTTAATGGATTTTTTTTTACAGTGTGTCCATTCGACCATGGTTTTGGTATTCCCTTGAATAAATCTCGCTCTCCTCAGCGTTTGTGTCCGCCTCCTCACAGGAATATCAGCAACAGTTAGGAATGTGTTGTAGAGGAAAAGGACCACAGATTTAGAGTTAATGATGAAGTACTCAGTCTTTTGTGCATTTAATAGGAGAAAGTTATCAAGCAGCCACAGGTTGAGTTCACAGATGCACTTGGTGATGGATGGAGGTGGGAAAGGGCCATATAGTTTGAAGCTAAGATAAAGCTGAGTGTCATCAGCATAGAGTTGAAAGCTCAATTCATGCTGCCGTAGCAAATCGCCAAGTGTGACAGAAATTATGTCACTTTGAATTATGTCAACGGCCCGCGGTGAGGTGCAGCGATTCCCGCGGTGGAGTGAGAACGGCCCGCGGTGAGGTGCAGCGATCCCCGCGGTGGAGGGGAGAGATCATGGCTATGAAAGTAATACAAAAAGATATAGAGGAACTAAAAGATGAACATGAACATGATGTCCGGTGAGTTGGCTACACTGACTAAACAACAGACAATTATAACTGAACTACTAAATGAAATCAAGCAGCTCAAAATGCTAAACATGGAGCAATCTAAAATAATAGAGTCTTTGGAAAACAGAGTAGCTGATTTGGAGCAATATTCCCGATTTAATGATGTCATAATAACAGGACTAGTAATAAAACCACGGAACTATTCACAGGCTGTGAGAAGGAGCAGGACTGACAACATTTCAGAACATGAAAATACAACAGAGGAGCAGGTAGTCACATTCCTGCAGAGTAAAGATATTGACATTGAAATTAAGAATATTGAAGCCTGTCATACTCTATCAATCAAAAGTCAGAGAGGAAAGTCTGCTGTATCACCAATAATCATTCGATTCAATAACAGAAAACACAAGATTGATTTACTGAAGCAGGGAAGAAATCTGAAAGGCACAAATGTATATATTAATGAACATCTCACCAAAAAGAATGCAGACATTGCTAAGAAAGCCAGATTACTAAAGAAACAGAATAAAATCCAGGCAACATGGACAACAAACTGTAAAGTTTTTATAAAAACAAAAAATGCCCCTGAAAATGCTAAGGGTCTATGGATTAGATCCTTAGTGCAACTAGATAGGTTAGAAGATGATAAGTAGTTGGATACACAACCATTCATTTTTTCCCTCATTCTTCTTTTTTAAAATTAAATATGGTACTGTGTTATTGGACTTAGATAAATATAAAAATTAAATTAAATATGAATACTCATCGAGAATCAGAGTATAAAATATATGATGCTGATATTATGGGTGAATCAAATTTTTTTCCAGTGATTGAAGATTGTCAATATTATAATGAGGAGCAATTCAATGACAAGGAAATGGTAAATGGAGGTTTCTCAATCATTCATTTTAACAGTAGAAGTATGAATTCAAATTTTTCAAAAATAACAGACTATTTAAAACATTTAAACAGACACTTCAGTATAATAGCAATATCAGAGACCTGGTTCAATGAAGAAAATACAAATAATTATGAAATAGAAGGATATACTGTCACGGTGAGGCGGCCCCCTACCGGCCGCCTCCGTCCACAGCGGCTGTTGTTGTTGTCTGGTGACGTCATGTGCGTCCCTCAGGTGGGCGGAGCCCGTGATCCGTCTCACCTGAGGGTCGTTTGTTTGGCTATATATGTCTTGTCTTTGTACCAGTTGACCGCTGGTCATTATATCCTTAATTTGGAGATATTGCACGGGTTTTAGGTTTGCACACTTTCTATTAAACCATCATTTTTCCCTGAGACTTGGCGTGATCGCTTCCTTTTAGTTGCTCACCCCTGCCCGTCACATATACACTATATTATATGAATAGGAGCAATAAAAGAGGTGGGGGGGGTTGCGTTATATATTGATATTGAATTGAAGTGTCATCAATGAGCACCTGACAAAGTACAACGCTGACATGGCTAAGAAAGCACGTTATCTCAAGAAGCAGAAAATAATTCAACATACTTGGACTTCAAACTGTAAAATCTTTATCAAGCTGAATGGAACACCAGAAGAGGCTAAAGTGTTGATGGTGAAGAGAATTGAGGAACTGGATAAATATTAATGGAACTGGATTGTAAGGTAACTGAATCTGAAACATAATACAATAACATTACAGGTGCTGGAGAAAATATAGCTCAGAGGATCACTGAACTGGATAACTTGGATCTGCAAACTTTTCAATACACTGATCACAATTCACTGAGCAATGAACATGATATTGATCCAGATAATTACTTTTTTAACTCCATCAATAACAAATGTTGCTATTATACTGACGAACAGTATAATCAAATGAACAAAAACGGGAAATTATCTATTATACATATTAACAGTAGGAGTCTGTATGCAAATTTCTCAAGTATTAGGGATTACCTTAATCAATTCACACAACCATTCAATATCATTGCAATATCAGAATCATGGATTAATACTGAAAGAGGAGTGGATTTTGAGCTTGAAGGATATGATTTTGTACATAGGGATCGACACAACAAAGGAGGTGGGGGGGTTGTAATATATGTGGATAAAAATTTAAGCTTTAGAATGTTGGACACAATGTCAACTGTTGTTGATGATTTACTGGAATGTATATCAATTGAAATGTATACAGAAAACAAGAAAAACCTAATAATTAGCTGTATATATCGAACACCTGGATCTAGTATTGAACTGTTTAAGGAATGGATGGAGGAAATATTTATTCAAAAGAGTAATAGAACATATTTTATTTGTGGAGATTTCAACATCGACCTGCTCAATCCTAGTAACCATAAAATGACAGAAGATTTCATTAACACTATATGTAGTATAAATCTGTATCCAAAAATCACCAGACCAACTAGAATAACTTCACACTCTGCCACTCTTATCGATAATATATTTACAAATGACATCACAAGCAACATAACAAGTGGATTGATAATCAGTGACATCAGTGACCATTTGCCTGTATTTATAATATACGAACAAGTATATAAAATTAATCAACTTAACAGAACAGAATATAGAAGGGTGAGAACAGAAAATATGCTAAATACATTTAAAAGTGATCTACTAGCACAAAATTGGGATAATATGTATAAATCAAATAATGTAAACGTGGCATACGAGGAATTTTTAAGAATATTTTAAAAGTTATATGATAAAAACTGTCCTATAAAGAAATTTACCAAAAAATCCAATTACATTGGTCATCCCTGGATTACTAGAGGTTTACAAAATGCATGCAAAAAGAAAAATACATTATATAGAGGTTTTTTAAGAATGAGAACTAAAGAGTCAGAAAATAAATATAAAAAATATAAAAATAAATTAACTTGTATCTTAAGAATAGCTAAAAAAGAATATTATAATAAAATATTACAAAATAATAAAAATAATGTTAAAAGAATATGGAATATATTAAACACTGTAATAAAACATGGGCACAAACAAGTAAATTACCCAAAGTATTTTTCAATTAATAATAAAGATAATTATGATATGAATAAAGTAGTTGATAGTTTAAACAGTTTTTTTGTAAACATTGGACCAGAGCTTGCAGGACAAATTTCTGATTCAATAACTGCTATAGAACAAACAGAACCTTACATTGACAGAAATCTGAACTCAATGTTCCTCACAGCAGTTTCTGAGAATGAGGTAATTGATACAGTTTTTAAATGCACAAATAGAACATCTACAGATTGTGATGACATTGATATGTTCGTACTAAAAAAGGTTATCGAGGGAATTTCTAAACCCTTAACATACATTTCTAATTTATCATTTCAAACCGGTAAATTTCCAAATAAAAGGAAAATAGCAAAAGTGGTACCTTTGTTTAAAACTGGCAACAAACACCTTTTCACAAACTATAGACCAGTCTCATTACTACCTCAGTTCTCCAAAATTTTAGAAAAACTCTTTAATAACCATTTAGACCAATTCATTGATAAACACAAATTAATCACAGAGAGTCAGTATGGATTTAGAGTTAACCGATCAACAACACTGGCATTAATGGACTCAATTGAAGAAATTACTAACTCAATAGAACAAAAACAGTATACAGTTGGGGTATTCCTAGACCTAAAGAAAGCATTTGATACCATAAATCACAACATTTTAAATAAAAAGCTTGAGCGTTATGGGATCAGGGGAATTGTGTTGAGATGGGTGAAAAGTTATCTCAGTGACAGGAAGCAGTTTGTAAAAATGGGTGTGCACTGCTCTTCATGTTTGGACATTACTTGTGGTGTACCGCAGGGGTCAGTTTTGGGACCCAAGTTATTTATTTTGTATATTAATGATTTATGTATGAGTCCTTGAAATGTGTCTTATTTGCTGATGATACAAACCTGTTTTTTTCAGGGAATAATTTGAAATTGTTGGAGCATAGAATAAATACAGAGTTAAAGAAAATAAAAAATTGGTTTGACAATAACAAACTATCACTAAATGTCAGTAAAACAAAGTTCATTATTTTTGGGCACAGTGGAGATAAACTAGAACTACAAGTTCATTTAGATGGATGTCAAATTGAAAGGGTAACTGAAATAAATTTTCTTGGTGTAATAATTGATGATAAAATAAGCTGGAAATCTCATATTAGACATGTACAAGCTAAAGTATAAAGGGGAATTGCAATATTTTATAAAGCAAAACAAGTTTTGAATTACAAATCACTTCATATTTTATACCAGGGGTAATCAATTAAATCTTTCCGCGGTCCATTTTTGGCAGATAGCTCAGACCTTAGGTCCGGGTCCGCGGTGGCGAACGAAAGTTGTTGAGTTGTTGAGCGGGGGGGGTGCGAACGAAAGTTGTTGAGCGGGGGGGGGGGGGACGTAACACTCGTCTGAAAATAAATTCTCCCGTTTTAAATTTTGGTCTCCCGTTAAAATTTTTTTGGCATTTGGGTCCGTATCCAGTTAATCGGGAATGTGATTGGGTCCGGACAGGACGGCGTTCGGGTCCGGATCCGGACCGCGGTCCGCCATTTGGTGATACCTGTTTTATACTGTTCCTTAGTTCTCCCATACTTAAATAATTGTGCAAGTATATGGGGCAATAATTATAAAACTGTTATACAACCATTAATTATTTTACAAAAGAAAGCAATAAGGATAATACATGGGGCTGGCTACAGGGATCATACCAATTCACTATTCCTGTTGTCAAAATTACTCAAATTTACAGATCTTGTAGATTTGCAAACAGTAGAAATAGCATTTAAAGCAAAAAACAAATTATTACCAGCAAATATTCAGAAACTATTTTATTGAAAGGGAAGAGGGTTATCAATTAAGGGGACAGTTAATTTTTAAAAGAAGAAATGTTCATACAACACGTAAAGGGTTCTGTATTTTGGTGGTTGGAGTAAAATTATGGAACATTCTGAGTATGGAACTAAAGGAATGTCCAAACATGAAAAAATTTAAAGAAAAGTACAAAAATAATATTTTTAAAAGATATAGGGAGGCTGAGTGTGCCTGATTATTATTTATGTATATACATTGTAATAAAGGGAATTTAGGGGGTTTGTGTATATGTCTGTATGCGCTTGTACTTATGAGTGTATGCATATACACTGTATATTTATGTTTAAAGTTATATGATACAAAATATATTCATAGAGTTAAATGAAATGGTAGTTTCAGTATTTATGAAATGTAATTAATTGAGGGGGGAGGGAATAATATTTTTTTTTTTTTTTGTAATAAGCTTTGGAGAAGGGTGGGATTAAATAAGTTTTATACTTCTTCCCATTCCTTTTCAAATATGTAAAATTGTTTTGTTATCTGTTTTATCATTTGTTTTGTTTTTGGTTTTCCATATTTGAAATAAACATTGACATTGACATTGACATTGAAGTGTAAAATTAGAAAAAAAATGTCGATAAGCGTTGATGGTATAATGGAAATGATTACAGCTGAAATAATAAATGACAATTCAAAAAATATAATAATTAGTTGTGTGTACAGGTCACCCGGTTCTAATATTGACGTATTTACACACAAAATCACTGAGTTCCTGGAAAGTAGTTGTAATAAAACACTTTTTCTGTGTGGGGATTTTAACATTGATCTAAGAAGTCAAAACGATTCAAATAATACTAGTATGTTTATCAATACAATGTATAGCTTAGGACTCTATCCATTAATAACCAAATCAACAAGAATTACAACCCACAGTGATACAGTGATTGACAATATCTTTACAAATATAAGAAATGAAGAGGTGCTAAGTGGGATCTTGATAGCTGACATAAGTGATCATTTGCCAGTGTTTACAATTTGTAAAAATAATCAGCACAGCAAAGAGACAGTTTTAATTAAGAAACAAATGATAAATAGATCAAAAAAAGCTATGGATAAACTAAAAGATGATTTAAAAAAACAAAATTGGAAAGATGTGTATGTTAATGATGTAAATATAGCATATGATGTGTTTATGAATATTCTGAAAACACTGCATGAAAAAAATTGTATGCAAAAAATTTGTGTTGAGAAATGTTGTTGATAAGCCTTGGATGACGAACGGATTTGTCAGGAATAGCCGATGACATATCAAGTTCACCTGTTTTCACCACCACGCCCACATTCCATACATACTTAAGCACCAGCACCTCACTTCCTGGTTGCGAAGTATTGCCTCCATGTTGTTGCATACCAAGCCTTTTCTCCGGTCTGTCTGCCTGTGTACCGAACTCTGCTTGCCCCCTAGACCACGTCTCCCGCCTGATCCCTGGATACCTCCCGGACTCTGCTCTCGCCTCTCGACCTCGGACCGTTCTGACCACCGCTACTCCCCTACTGCCCTACACCAGCATAACACCGCTGTGTGCTCTACGTGGCCTGCTGTACTGAATTATCTTAATAAAAAGCACTTACTTCCGCATCAGGATCTCTCCTCGCGTGTTCTATTCGTTACAGAATACTTCGCCATCAACACAGATCCTGCGGAAACTCAGACTCGTCCGGCTCATCGAAAGACGCAGGTCACAGTTCTAACGAGGTACAATCGACAGTTCTCCGAGACCATACCCCAGAACACCCAAAGTGCCAATCCCGAGACACCTGTTCCCTTGACCGCTGCTATGCTCCTCGCAGACATCCCAGTGGCTGTACCTGAACGGTATGATGGCTCTCCGGAGCGTTGCCGGAACTTTTTAATGCAGTGCTCAATATACTTCACGTACCACCCAGTCCAGTACCAGACAGACCGGCAACGGGTGGATTGTATGCTGTCCTTCCTGACCGGAGAAGCAGGGACCTGGGCTACAGCTCTTTGGAACAGTGGAGATTCCGCCCTGGGGTCCGAACGCCGCTTCACAGAACTACTCAAGTCCGTCTTCGATCACCCCGCTGCAGGTCGCGATGTCGGTACCCAGCTATGCGAGATCGAGCAGGGGAGACGCAGCGCTGCAGATTACGCCCGGGAATTCCGTACGCTGGCTGCTGGTAGTGGCTGGAGTGAGACCGCCCTAAAGACTGTGTTTCGCCGTGGTCTGAGGACAGATCTGCAGGTTGAGATGGCCTGTCGAGGAGAGAAGCGATCCCTTACTGAGTTCATACAAACAGCGGTGAACGTAGATAAACTACTCACTACTCACCATCCCTTTTCAGCCGGTGCATGCTCGACCACTTCCCCCAACCAGTCATCTCGTTTCTCAGAAAAGGCTATGCAGCTGGGCCGGTCTCCGCTCACTCCCCTGGAGAGAGCTCGTCGCATACGTGAGGGGCTCTGCCTCTACTGCGGCGAGGAGGGTCACTTCCGTGACCAATGTTCCACACGACCATCTCGTCCCCACGAGGGCTCCCCCTCACAAACCGAAGTAAGACCACCTTTACTTTCTCTGTGTGCCAAGTCCCAACTTACCCTGCCTGTACAGCTCACCTGGGGGGGTAATGACCACTGCTTCTCAGCTTTGGTCGACTCAGGCGCAGGAGGGGACTTCCTCGATAGCGAGTTAGCAAAATCATTACATATTCCCGTTGAAAAAGTGAATCCCCCCTTGAGAGTGAATTCTGTGAGTGGACAACCCATTGGTACTGGAATGGTAAAGTTACGTACCAAGCCGTTGCTCCTCCGGGTTGGGCTGTTTCACTCTGAACTGAGACAATTCTATCTGGTCTCCGCCCCTCGTGATTCAGTGATTCTCGGTTTTCCCTGGCTGAGAGAACACGATCCGGTCATCTCCTGGCAGAAACGGGAATTAATCGCGTGGAGACCGCGCTGCCTGCAGAATTGTGTGCACTTACCCCTTCGCTCCTCGACAGTCGAGAGCCCTGAAACGCCCCTCTCTGATGCGGTTCCTGAACAGTATTGTGCATTCAAAGACGTGTTTAATAAGGAGCGCGCTAGTATGCTTCCTCCTCATAGAGCTTGCGACTGTGCCATAGACCTCCTTCCCGGGGTGACACTACCTAAGAGAACAAAACCTTACCCACTGTCCCGTCCAAAAGATGCCGCCATGGAAGCGTATGTCAGCGAAGCTCTCCAGAAGGGGTTTATCCGCCCGTCCACGTCACCTGTCGCGGCGGGGTTCTTCTTCGTAGAAAAGAAGGATGGGGGTTTACGTCCTTGTATAGATTACCGGGCCCTGAACGCTGTTACTTCCAAATTCGCTTACCCCCTGCCTTTCATCTCTGCCTCACAAGAACGGTTGATGGGGGCTACGATCTTCACCAAACTTGATCTCAGGAGCGCGTATAACTTGATCAGGATCCGCGCGGGAGATGAGTGGAAAACAGCCTTCGTCTCCGCCAGAGGGCACTATGAGTATTTAGTAATGCCATACGGACTGTCAAATAGTCCGTCTGTATTTCAGGCGTTCATGGATGACATATTCCGGGACATGATTGACAAATACGTGTTCGTCTATATTGATGATATCTTGATCTATTCCCCCTCTGTCCAGGACCACATACAACATGTTTCTTCGGTCTTGCAACGTCTGCGAGAGAACGGCTTGTATGTGAAGGCAGAAAAATGCGAGTTTCACGCACCGACTATCTCCTTCCTAGGCTGTACCCTCTCTCCAGGACGCATCGGCATGGACGACCACAAAGTGGAAGCCGTCGCTAACTGGCCAGTTCCCCGCTCTGTCAAGGATCTCCAACGGTTCCTTGGATTCGCCAACTTCTGTCGTCGGTTCATCAGGGGTTTTGGTTCGGTGGCGGCCCCCCTTACCGACCTCCTTAAGGGGGGAAAGAGGCGCCACTTCGTATGGACGCCTCTAGCGGATCGTGCGTTTAAGACGCTGAAGACCGCATTCACCAGCGCTCCCATATTGCATCTCCCGGACCCTTCGTTACCTTTCATCGTCGAAGTCGACGCATCAAACGTAGGAGTGGGGGCTGTTCTGTCACAGAGACAAGGTAATCCGCCCAAGCTGTTCCCGTGTGCCTATCTTTCTAAGAAGCTGAAACCGGCCGAAGTGAACTACGACGTAGGTGACCGTGAACTCTTAGCTATGAAACTGGCTCTCGAACACTGGCGACACTGGTTGGAGGGAGCGGAGCACCCCTTTCTGGTATACACGGATCATAAGAACCTGGAATACATCAAGTCCGCACGACGGCTCAATCCCCGACAAGCTCGATGGGCACTGTTCTTTTCCCGCTTCAAGTTCACCGTGCACTACCGACCAGGGTCCAGAAACACCAAAGCGGACGCGTTATCTCGGATTCACGATAGGACGCCGAACAACAAAACACCTGACCGTATCCTCGGGGAATCCTGCTTCATCGACCTCATCCGGTGGGATATCCAAGACGACCTGGAAGATGCGCTTCGCGCTGATCCGGGCCCTGCGGACGGCCCAGATGACAAACAATATGTCCCTGTTCCGATCCGGGGGCGTCTCCTCCAACTAGCACATGACACTCCCAGCACTGGTCATCCCGGTATAACCCGCACTAAACACCTGATCTCACAGAAATACTGGTGGCCGTCATGGGAGGAGGACATTCGCGACTATGTTCTCGCCTGCGCCGTATGCGCACAGTCACGCACCCCTCGAGCGCTGCCCACCGGTCAGCTCCTCCCATTGTCGATACCCCGCCGTCCATGGTCTCATCTAGCCATCGACGTCATCACGGACTTACCTGTCTCCGGTGGCAACACAGTAGTACTCGTGATCGTAGACAGATTCTCGAAGATGTGCCGCCTAATTCCACGACCTAAACTACCCACTGCTATGGAAACAGCCTCAGATGTGTTTCACTACGTGTTCCGAATATATGGACTACCTGAAGACATTGTGTCGGATAGAGGCGTGCAATTCACCTCCCGCGTCTGGACTCAGTTCTGTAAACTACTCGGGATTACTGCCAGCCTAACCTCCGGATACCACCCCCAGTCTAACGGTGAAGTAGAGCGATACAACCAGGAGCTAGGTCGCTTTCTCCGCCAGTACTGCTCTTCTCGGAGGGACTGGCATAAATATATCCCCTGGGCCGAATACGCACGAAACTCCAACATTCATTCGTCCACCAAACTAACCCCTTTCCAATGTGTATACGGTTACCAGCCTCCGTTCTTCCCTTGGGATAAAACCCCCGCTGATGTTCCCGCTCTGGACGACTGGCTAAAGAATAGTGCCCGTGCCTGGGAGCTCGCGCACGTACAGTTGCGGCGCGCGCTCCACACCCGCCGTATGAATGCTGACCGCCGTCGTCTCCCCGCTCTCATCTATCATCCCGGTCAGCGAGTGTGGCTGTCCACCCGCAACCTCAACCTCCGCCAACCTTGCCACAAGCTCAAACCCCGATACATCGGACCTTTCAAGATCCTTCGCAGGGTAAATGCGGTCACCTATAAACTCTTGCTACCCCCCCAATACCGCATTCATCCCGTTTTCCACGTCTCCCTCCTGAAGCCTGTCCATTACAGCCCCATGTCAGTATCCCCGTTACAGGACCGCCCCCCGGAACCTCTGGACATTGACGGTAGACCTGCTTACATTGTACGGGAATTACTGGAATCACGACGTCGACGTGGAGGTCTCCAGTATCTCGTCGACTGGGAGGGATATGGTCCCGAGGAACGGGCCTGGGTATCCGCTCGCGATGTCCTCTGCCCGTCGCTCATTGCTGACTTCCATACTGCACACCCACATTTCCCTGCCCCCCGGGGTCGTGGCCGGCCGCCTTCGAGGCGTGGAGCGTCTAGAGACGCTCCGTTGCGGGGGGGTAATGTCAGGAATAGCCGATGACATATCAAGTTCACCTGTTTTCACCACCACGCCCACATTCCATACATACTTAAGCACCAGCACCTCACTTCCTGGTTGCGAAGTATTGCCTCCATGTTGTTGCATACCAAGCCTTTTCTCCGGTCTGTCTGCCTGTGTACCGAACTCTGCTTGCCCCCTAGACCACGTCTCCCGCCTGATCCCTGGATACCTCCCGGACTCTGCTCTCGCCTCTCGACCTCGGACCGTTCTGACCACCGCTACTCCCCTACTGCCCTACACCAGCATAACACCGCTGTGTGCTCTACGTGGCCTGCTGTACTGAATTATCTTAATAAAAAGCACTTACTTCCGCATCAGGATCTCTCCTCGCGTGTTCTATTCGTTACAGGATTAAGAAACGCCTGTAAGAAAAAGAATTTCTTGTATTCATGCTTCTTGAAATTAAGAACAAAAGAAGCAGAAGAGAGATACAAGAAGTATAAAAACAAGTTGTCATGGATTTTAAGAAAACATAAGAAGGAACATTATAGTGCCTTACTAAATAAAAGTAAGGGTAACATGAAAGCAGCACGGGGAGTAATGAATAGTGTTTTGAAAAATCATAAAACAACTTCAGGTGTTTCACAGTATCTTGTAAAAGATGATAAAGAAATATTTAATCTTTTTAAATATTCAATTCAAATCAATACTATGCGAATGTTGGCCCAAGTCTTGCAGATAAAATACCAAAAGATGATAATAATACAAGCCATACAGTCAGGGGTTGTGTCAACAGCATCTTTCTTGGTGAAACTGATAAAGAGGAAATAATAAGCATTGTTAAAAAATGTACAGATAAAAGATCAAAAGATTGGGCTAACATGGATATGATGTTAGTGAAGGATATAATTGATTGTGTTATAGAGCCATTTACATATATATGTAATTTATCATTTTCAACTGGAATATTTCCTGATAATATGAAGTTAGCTAAGATAGTTCCTCTCTCTAAGAATGGTGACAAATCTCTCTTTGAAAACTATAGACCAATATCATTGTTGCCACAGTTTTCAAAAATTTTAGAGAAATTTGTGAAAAGATTAGATAAATTTATTGATAAACAAAATATTTTAAGTAGCAGTCAGTATGGGTTTAGAACAAATTATTCAACATCAATGGCCCTCATTGAGTTTATGGAACAGATAACAATGGCTGTTGATCAAAAACAGTACTGTGTTAGCGTATTTGTTGACTTAAAGAAAGCATTTGACACCATTGACCATAATATTCTTCTTGGAAAATTGAATAAATACGGGATTAGAGGAACAGCACTACTGTGGGTATCTAGCTATCTGGAAAACAATTTGTACAATTAAATGATATACGATCTGAACTTTGCAATATTACGTGTGGAGTACCTCAGGGTTCCGTACTTGGTCCAAAGCTATTTATTTTATATGTGAATGATTTGGTGAATGTATCAAGACTGTTTACATGTATATTATTTGCAGATGATACCACATTTTTTTGTTCGGGGAATGATGGATAGAACGCATGCTGGATATGACACAGAAAGAATTTGTAAAAATACAAACTTGGTTTCAACTTAATAAATTATCATTGAATCTGGATAAAACAAATTATATGATTTTCAGTAATAGAAAGAAAACTATAGATATTCCATTTAGAGTTGATAGTGTTGAGGTACGTAGAGTCAGTGAGGTAAAGTTTTTGGGTGTCATCATTGATGAAAAGCTGACATGGAGACCACACATAAATCATATAAGAACAAAAATTGCCAAATCTATTTCATTGATGTACAAAGTAAGGGATTTATTTAATGATTAAGCTCTGTATATGCTGTATAATGCAATAATTGCTCCACACCTGAACTACTGTATTGAAGTCTGGGGTAAAGCATGCAAAACAATTATCAATCCTATAATAACTTTACAGAAAAGGGCTGTACGAATAATCACCAGAAAACATTACAGTCACCCATCAAATACACTGTTTTATCAGTTAAAATTATTTAAGTTAAATGATTTGGTTGATCTGAATATTTTATTGCTAATGTATAAAGCACATAAAACCATATTACCATCAAACATCCAATCAAAATTTGTAAAGAGAAAGAGCAGTTATAACCTAAAAGGGATAGAAATGTTTGAAAAACCTAAATTTAGAACTAGCTTAATTAATTACAGGAAAATTAACGAACTAAAAAAAAATAACACATTTTAATGCATTTAACGCATGAGACACTTTTGCACCGTGGAATGTTTCTCAGTGCACGAGTTCCAGGCATACAGATTATATGGACGCACAATAAGATGAGCATGATGGAGATGACTGAAGAGGCTACGCTGGTGGATAGGAAATTTAAATATAAGAAACTTCCAGATGGAAGTACAAACACAAATAGTGTTATTTGCACTTTCTGCAGGAAGGAGTTCGCTTATCACAGGAGCACTTCCACCCTTCATTACCACCTCAACGCAAAACATGTTGGGGCTAACGCGCAGGTCAGTAATGATAACTTAGCTGCTAAATGTATTCCTAGTACGAGCAAACAGTGTCGCCAGTCAACACTTAACCACATGTCGGGGTTCAAATTAAGAAACAAAATGGCAAAGTCCACGTCGGACAAATTGACCAATTCAGTGGCGAGATGGATTGCTGTGGACTGTAGATGCTCTCTGTGGTCGAAGGCTTAAGTAAGACGCGGCGAGTTTAAACGCCTCCGCCGTAGGAGTCGCGCTCTACGGTCACTCGTGAAAGTATAATCCAGGCTTTACAAGAAGTTCTGCGAATTGCGTCAGCTGATGCAAGTTACGAACTGCCGTCCAGAAAGACAATGCCGAAGAAAATCCAGCAGCTGTATGACGAGGAAAGGGAAGTAAAACAGGTTTTTTTAAAGTGAGGAAATGTCCTGGTTTTTTAATTACCTTCATTGGACCATTAAGACTGGATTAAACTTTTGCGAGTGACCGTAGCGCGCGACTCTGCACTCCTCGCGCGAGTGGCGGAAGCGTTTATACTTGACGCGTCACATTATTTGCAGAGTTGTTCGCTGTGGTCGAATATAAAGGCTTACGATAAGCGCTGCAAATTGCGTCAACTGATGCAAGTTACAAACTGCCGTCCAGAAAGACAATGTCGAAGAAAATCCAGCAGCTGTATGATGAGGAAAGGGAAGTAAAACAGGTTATTGTGAAAATCGCCACAAACTGTGTCTCTGACTGAGATCACTGGACCTCTGTTAGCAACAAGAATTATCTTGGTGTGACAGCTCATATTATAGATGATGAATGGAAGATCCAGTCATTTGCTTTGATCATGCAGAAGACCACTTCTAGGCACTATGGAGATGCCTGTGGCAGAGGCCTGGGAAATTAAAGAAAAAGTATACCATCTAAAATGGTATTAAAAAACATCTTCTGATTTACTTCAATTCTTCTTATTTACATTTACGGTGTCACGTATGGCCTCGCGCCCCTCCCTTAGCTGTCACTCCGGGTTCCCTCGTGTCCGTGTTCCTTACCTGTTTGTCTCACCCTGCTCGTTTGTCTCCGTGATTCCTCGTTTATTACCACGCCCCTGTGTCATTGTTATCACCTGTTCCTTGTTTCAGTCCTGTGTATATTAGCCCCTGAGTCTCCCTTGTCCTTCGTCGGTTGTTTTGGATGTTTGGTTCTCGCTTGGTTAGTTGTGTATGTTCTAGTGTTGTCTGCTTTTCGCCCGTTGTTACTTGTTCTCAGTGTATCCCTGCCTGGTTAGTGTTTCTTGTTCATCATGCCCGTATATGCGTGTTTCTCTGACTGCCCTCCCGTTATGGACCCGGACTGGTTTTCTGACGACGATGATGGAATGTCCTTTAACACTAGGAACCCGACGGCCGCGAAAATTTTCGCAAGGCTTAGTAAGGTCCATGTAGCCCACTCCCCTGCTGTGAAGAGATTAACGCCCATTGTCTTGGTAATGCGGTGGAAGCGTCTCACCCCCAGCTCATACGCCTGCCAAAGCACAAGCGGCTCACCTCCAAGCTCATACAAGGCACCAAACGTGATACTTCACGAAAAACTTGGTTACAAACAAGCAGACTGTATATGTTACGATCCTACAACAAACAGCGGAAATTTTGTAGACTCGTGTTTCAAAAGATACAATTCAAGCGCACGTAGAGAGTTTCTCAAATGAGTCCCGTCAAACAATAAAAATAAATAAAATTGTCTGAACCTCTTTGTATATTGTTTGAAGCTCTTTGTATATTTACTACACTATATATTTGTTACACTTTCTGTTTCCGCGTTTGAATTCGCGTTTGAAAAGCTAAGAAATTATATGGCGCAATTATATATATGGCTGATAAATGTTGTGATCTAAACAGCAGACTGGAAAAGGAGAGGAAAAGACAGGAAGAACAAATTCATGTGCTGTAAAACAACTTTATTTTGATCAAACATGGATGTCTATTCCGGGTTTCTTGAAGTGGAATGTCAAGAAAGTTGAGGGTGTCTTGAAGTTGAGGGTGTACTCGCCAGATGCACTTGCCGCATGCAACACACGCGTTGATGCTGTGGAGAACAATTCAAGGTACACCTTACATTTTCAATAAAATCTTTCAGAAGACAAAAATACGTAACATATGTGGTGTTACGTATGTAGGCCTACTTATCAACGTACCTTCATGTAGTTGTAGCCAACAGTTGCTACACAGCCAGGGTGTACTCGCTGCATGCAACGGGCCACCGGCGTGTTCCTGCGTGCACTGTGTATGCACGCACCTTCATGATGTCTGTCAACGGCGCACTGCAAAGAACAAAGTACATGTTATATTTTGAACGAATTTATTCATGTGTACCAGCCAGGGACCCTCTTTCTTACATTTGCGGCAGGTTCATCGTTCATCGCTGCCAAGGTCAACGGGCCACCGGCGTGTTCCTGCGCGCACTGTGTATGCACGCACAGAAGTACATGTTATATTTAGAACGAATTCATTCATGTATAAATTGATTCTGTGAAAATGTCACAGGCATGGGTCATAACAGAACGGGAATCCAATTCCAGCAACCATGAGAAAAATAACCAGCAACCACGACGAGAAATAAACAGAGGACTAACACGGAAACAGACATGAAATGGCAGGAGATGCGGGGCAGACCGTGACACCGGGTTTCATGATGTGCGACTGTGGAACAGAAAGAGAAGAGATTTTTGGTTATGTTCAAATAATAGTGTGTGTGTATATATATGTGTGTGTGATTGGTTGTCTGTATATATATATAATATATTTATATATATATATATATATATATAAATATACTTATCGACGTACCTTCATGTAGTTTTAGGTACACAGTTGCCACACAGCCAGGGACACTCTGCCCTACACTTGCGACAGGTGTACTTGCCGCATGCAGCGCACGGGGTTATGCTGTGGTTCCGGTTGCAGTTTGTCTGCACCTGACACGTAGTCTTCTTTCCAGGAGCAGGCGAAGGACGTGGCGTTCTCTTCAACTCCTTTTCCTGTAGGAAACGAAGACGGAGTTCCTCAGCAAGAGTACACATAAAAACTCTCCTACTCTCTGTGGACCCCGTACATGCCGTGTACAAAACATGCGCGTTCATCGCTGCCAGGTCAAGTATGTTATAAAACACTGCAACGGGCCACCGGCGTGTTCCTGCGCGCACTGTGTATGCACGCGCCTTCTGGTCCATGATGTCAACGGCGCACTGCAAAGAACAAATACAAAGAAGTACATGTTATATTTTGAATAAATTCATTCATGTATGATAAATTGATTTATCAATGCCAACACATGCATACCTTCGTCCGGTTGTAGTCCGTCACAGTGTTTGGCTTCTTTTTGCGGTCGTCTGCAATCTCCACGTGCGTGTGCATAGTGCTCAGAACGCAAACTGTTTTGTTGGGCTTGGAGGCATACACCGTCAGAAGCGCATCATCGGATCTGTACACCTCCGTTGACAACTTCTCACGTCCCTTGGCGTTTTTGGCTTCCAAAGGAACTTCTCGGCGAATCTTGTTCATTGTCCCAAGCAGAGTCGTGTTGCATTCCAGCAGCTTCTTAGCCAGGGAAAGAGATGTGAAAAAATTGTCTGTGGCTACAGTTCTGCCCTTGCCCAGGTATGGCTTCATAAGCTTCATCACCACATTCTCGGACACTCTTTCCCCCTTGGGACGATCGGGGTCCTTTCCAAGGTATGGAATGGCGTTGCACATGTACTTTGTGTTCAACTCAGAAGCAACCCAAAACTTTATTCCAAACTTGTCCGGCTTTGAGGCAATGTACTGGGTGAATGGACAGCGAACCTTGGTCGGAAACAGCTGCTCGTCGACTGTCAGTTCCTTGCCTGGGGTATAGCACAAAATGCAGTTGTTCACAAATCGCTGCCAGATGTCCGAAATCGCAGCAAATCTGTCGCTCTTTGCACGCTCCGCACGGGTGTCCTTATTATCAAAGCGCAAGTACCGCATGATTTCTTGGTAGCGGTCCCGTGCCATTGTCTCCTGGATCGAAGGCACAGCGAACATTGCCGACCAACAGTCCGACATCGCTCCAACTGGACAGAGGACTGCTCGTAGAAATAGGATTGCTACGAATGCCATAAACTCGCTGACCGACAAACTCCAGCTGCTGTCTGTTCTGCGGGCTTCATGGACAGTGCAGTCTGTGATGATTCGCAGCATCTCCATGTCGAGCAAACACAGAAAACTCTGCAGTCTGCTTGTGATCCTACGCTGTATTAGTAAAAGTAAACAAATGACGCTAGGTAAATTACACGTACTAAATATCATTCAAACACAAGCAGAAACACTGGAAAGAAATATGAAGTTACTATACCTTTGCATGCTCTGTAGGCCCGGACGGCTCAACAAATGTTGAATTAGGCGAACAGCTGCTGACACGAGAGCGTGCGATGCCAACCTTCTCCCAAACAGTTCCATCTTTTGCCCGTACGGTTGGTGCAGGTGTGGTGTCAGCCTGTGTCCGTCTCTTCCTTGGAGGGCTCTGTTGTACCTCATCCGATGTACTGCTTCTTTCTTCATCGGATGAATCGCTGGTCAAAAAACAGGAGGGTCCTTCTCCCGCATCGGACTCACAGCAGTCCTCGTTGGTCAGCAAAGCCGCAACTTCTTGACCGGTGAACGTCCTCTGTCTTGCCATGGTGTTTTGCGTCGTCTCCACACAGGATAGTAGTGAAAATGTAAGTCGCCTGCCTTTGGGTTTCAGCTTTTATCATGACTCTGAAGAACACACCCACAACAGCGCATACTAATTATACTTTATTATAATAGGTGGCGCTTCACACATAACGCCGAAACCGAAACCGGGCTAATCCCCTGCATACACGGGAACAATAAAAGTTGATTGGACCCGTGATAATGGTTCACGGCAATCCGTGAATATCAGTCAAACACAAGCATAAACACTGCAAAAAATATTATATTACTATGCTGTATGAGTAAAAATAAATAAATGACGCTAAGTTATTTACACAAACGAAATATCTTATTTACACAAACGAAATATCAGTCAAACACAAGCATAAACACTGCAAAAAATATTATATTACTATGCTGTATGAGTAAAAATAAATAAATGACGCTAAGTTATTTACACAAACGAAATATCTTATTTACACGAACGAAATATCAGTCAAACACAAGAAAACACAAAAAATATTATATTACTATGCTGTATGAGTAAAAATAAATAAATGACGCTAAGTTATTTACACAAACGAAATATCTTATTTACACGAACGAAATATCAGTCAAACACAAGAAAACACAAAAAATATTATATTACTATGCTGTATGAGTAAAAATAAATAAATGACGCTAAGTTATTTACATGAACGAAATATCTTATTTACACAAACGAAATATCAGTCAAACACAAGCATAAACACTGCAAAAAAATATTATGTTACTATGCTGTATGAGTAAAAATAAGTAAATGTACAAATAAATATTACTTTACTATACCTTTATTACTTTGTTGCTGCTATTGAAGTGCATACACAAGAAAATCTGGGACGCTTGCTTCATACATAACGCCAATACCACGCTAATGATAATGTGTTTCACGGGAACAATATGAACCCGTGATAATGGTTGGTTCAGCCATGTAAATGTGTGGCGCTATTGAAGTGCATACACAAGAAAATCTGGGACGTTTGCTTCATACATAACGCCAATACCACGCTAATGATAATGTGTTTCACGGGAACAATATGGACCCGTGATAATGGTTGGTTCAGCCATGTAAATGTGTGGCGCTATTGAAGTGCATGCACAAGAAAATCTGAGACGCTTGCTTCATACATAACGCCAATACCACGCTAATGATAATGGTTCACCGCTCTAAATAATACTTATGTCAATATGTAGCGCTTCACACATAACGCCGAAACAGGGCTAAACTTTATTTATTTATTTTAGACTACAAACTAGACCTGGTGCACACAGACTGCACACAGACTAGACCTGGTGCACCACAGAGCTCCTGCCACAGAGCTCCTGCCTGTCTTTCTGCTCCTGTCTTGCTCTGAAATTAACATATGTATGGTCCTGCTAATTGGGCAGGAGAAGGAGGGGTGATGTCCTCAGAACCTTGAAATCTCAGGAGTTCCAGTGTTAATAAATCTCGCTCTTCTCAGCAGTTGTGTCCGTCTCCTCGCTCCGTAGCGCGAGCTTCGTGACATATGGCATTTAGCAGACGCTCTTATCCAGAGTGACTTACAAAGTGCTTTGCTTCTGATCACAGGATACATACTAGGAAATAGTACAGATAGGTTTGCAAGTTAGGCATTTGCCAAGAAGCACAAATAACCATAGACAGACATACAATTTAAGAACAACGGCAAGTGGTATCAGCTGAGTTAGTGCTCTGTTATTCTGTTATTCTGTGTTCTTATTCTTCCAATATCCTGAGCAAAACATTTTTGGTCAGAATTTTCAGTGTTCTGAAAACTGTTTGCTCTGTTTTCTGCACTCATCTATTGGTCTGTAGTAGACTAGTGGAAAAATAAACAAGATGTTGAAGTTTATGATTATGTTCATTGATTCATTCATCATTCAAACTTAAATTAATATTTCTCATGTTAAATACAAAAATGCGATTAATTTTGATTAATTAATTACAAAGCTTCTGATTAATTAGATAAAAAAAAATTTCGCGTCCCACCCCTAGTCATAACCCGACGCAGACTACATGAACACCAGTGGCGGATGCTGGTCTTTCAAGGAGGGGAAGCTCAATTTTGGCTTGAGTGATAGAAGTCAGTCTCCAAACACAAGCAGCTACAACAAAAACCACCAGAAATAGAAGCTCGATTTGTCGCTAGTCGTTTTTAACGAAGAAAATGTCGCTAAGAGGATTAGGAAAATCTCCGGTTCAACTCAGAACTGCATGAAAATAAAAAAAATTAAAATTAAATGCTCCCGCGGAGGTTTACACCAAAAGATCGCTGATTCGCTCATTTCACTGTCAATCAAAAAGGGATTCAGCCTCAGACAGATCATCCAATCATCATGCTGTAGATTCAGGGCCTTCCAGATTGGCTGGACGCTCCGAGAGTAGCGGGACCCGGTGGGGGGCTCTGTCCTCAGCTTGCCCGAACGCTCAGCCCGAAAGCTGAGCGTTCGGGCAAGCTGAGGACAGAGCCCCCCACCGGGTCCCGCTACTCTCGGAGCGTCCAGCCAATCTGGAAGGCCCTGAATCTACATCAATGGGCAGATCCGGAGCCGGAGTCCTCCCCAACAGCCGTGAATTCCTCTAGAACACCTTTCCTGGGAAGACAGGGCAAAACACGTTCACAAACATTCAAACAGGGACATGAAATAAGAACTTGAAGAAACACATCAATATAAGTTATAAACATAACCCACAGAAGACACACCAGCTTTAGCTGTTTATGATGTTTTTGACGTGCTGCAGTATTCACTTAACATTAGCTGGCAATCATAAAGGCGATGTTGTGTTTTTAGCGACAGTAAGCCGTGTCTCTTTTCGTGCTGACTAATCATGTGCCCATTTTTATAGTGTAGTGTTTTTATAGGGTAAGGGCATTTATTGGTGTCCCTGTGAGGCGCCCCCCTACCGGTCGCCTCCGTCCACAGCAGCTGTTGTTGTTTGTATTGTTACGTTGTGTGCGTCCCTCAGGTGGGAGGAGCCTGTGATCCGTTTCACCTGAGGGTCATTTGTTTGTCTATATATGTCTTGTCTTTGTACCAGTTGACCACTGGTCATTATATCCTTCATTTGGATCTAAGTCACGGGTTTTTGGTTTGCGCACTTTCTAAATTAAACCATCCTTTTTCCCTGAGACTTGGCGTGATCGCTTCCATTTTATTTCGCTCACCCTGCCTGTCACAGAATGACCAGCCACTTTCGGAAGCCGCCAGTCTCCTTTACTTTCTCCTTCGTTTGTGGTCATGTCTCGTGGTAAGTGTTTGTCTGCGTGGTGTTTTGTGAAGATTTCTGCCATGCTTTTGTGTTGTGTTTGTGGCACGGCGAGGACCAGGGCGTCTTCCCTGGGAACAACTCTTTGTGTTGTTTGCGGGTTAAAATGTGTGTGTGTGTGAACGGACGTGTGGATCAGTGTGCGCGCTCGTTGTGTTAAATGTTACATGTTCTGTGTGTGACGGTGGTGCCGCTCCTCATCGTCGCCTCGCTCCCCGTTTTGTCTTGTGTTTCATGTGGGGAACGACTGCGAACATGAGCGGCGCGTCACTATTTTGTATGTATGGAGAGCGCGCATTTGTGGGTCCCGTCTGTTTATTTGTATACTTAAAAAAATTTTGTCTAGTAATTGCGTGTATGTTTTGTTCTAGCGTGCTTGTGCTTCATGTTTAATGTAATTCCACACATGCTCCTCCCCTTACATGTGTGTTTGGGGGGGGACCAGCTGTGGTCCCGTGCCACGGAGTGTGGCACGGAGGGCGTTGCTCCTACGGGAGACCCTGACCAGAAACGTGGGGGGTTCTACTGATTTTGAGGAGACCCCTCCCCCATGGTAGGGGGATCAGGGTATGTACGCGTATGTGTTTTGTGTTGGGGTGTGGGTGTGTGTGTGTGTGTGTGTGTGTGTGTTTATGTGCAGGTGCTTCTCCCTGCCGGTGGATTGTGGTGTTCCTGGATCCTCCCTCCTGCTCGGGGTGACCAGGAGGCCCTTTGGGCTGTTCCCCAGCCTGCGATGGGGGTGCTCTGAGCCTCAGTCTCTGGCGCTCCTGGGTTGGGTGGAGGAGTCCCCGGCTGGGGCTGACTCCCCAGGAGGCTGGGGTGGCCCCTAGCAGAAGGCAGGGGTCAGCTCCGGGAGGAGGCAGGTCCAGAAGGTGACATAGCCACGCCCCAGGGAGGTAACCTGCACACACACACCTCGGACGAATAAGGAGCCATAGCTTCTCGTCCTCGCACCTGTGGGGCCCACCGGCTGAATGCCGGTTAGGGTGTGAGGACCCTGTGACCGACTGGGGCGTGGTTTTGTGTTGTTAACGGCCCAGTCGGTCCAGGGTCCCACCCAGGGAGGTGAGCTAATCAGTGTTTTGTGTTTCAGCTCCTGGACTGCAGGGGGTGTGTCCCTGCCTGTCCTTGCCTTCCTGCCCCTTCATGTTTTGTGCGGCCGCTGTGGGCCACACACCCAGTGGAGGGGAGTGCGGCTTGGTGGGGGGGTCTGTCACAGTGAGGCGGCCCCCTACCGGTCGCCTCCGTCCACAGCGGCTGCTGTTGTTGTTTGTATTGTTACGTTGTGTGTGTCCCTCGGGTGGGAGGAGCCCGTGATCCATTTCACCTGAGGGTCGTTTGTTTGTCTATATATGTATTGTCTTTGTACCAGTTGACTGCTAGTCATTATATCCTTCATTTGGATCTACGGCACAGGTTTTTGGTTTGCGCACTTTCTGAATTAAACCATCCTTTTTCCCTGAGACTTGGCGTGATTGCTTCCATTTTATTTTGCTCACACAGGGCAGTAGTCTCACCCTTAAAATCCGACGGACGGATTTTACATCCAAAATACACCTCGTTTTCAGCTAAATTAAGGCGAACTTGTACTTCTGCGTCAAACCTAGGACGTAGCGGGACATAGGTTATCTGTTTTTTGTGTACGAAGTGTTAAGCCCAGTTTTTTAAGTTGCTACTTGTTTGTACATACAGAATACTTGTGTTTGTGGTCTTTGACATCTTTGATTTGTAAGACATATATAAAAACAATAGATAATCAAACTTGACGGCTTTCTATAATTAATTCAAAACACAATACTTGTACTTTTTACTTTCAGTACTTGAGTAATAAATTTTAGAATAAACTACTTGCAATACTTAAGTACAAAAACTGCTAAATACTTCTGTACTTCTACTTAAGTAAAGTTTTTAAAGAACACTTCAACTTTTACTCAAGTAGAACTTCTACCCCCCCCCCCCCCCCCCCCCCCCCCCCGCGCCCAACAATTAACACTCGCCACCCTCCCTACTGGTCATCAATGTTTTGTTATTGTTATGCTCAATTACTATAAGTTCAGGTCAATAAAGTTGTTTGGAAATTTGTTTTTGTATATATTGCACATACAAACAATAATATTCTGTAACTGGTTAATAAATGTTTCATTTTGTGCAAGTGTATATGTAACGTTCCAACAAGGAAGACAGGGATCCAATTGCGGATTTTAGTTTTCTGTTTATTTTTTGAAGTGAACACGGAGCACTCGTATAGACGAGCAACACCGTGGAGTGTGTGCGGTGTATGTGTGTGATAGCCGAGGTCGAGACGGTTCGAGTTCACGCCGGGTAGACAGATGGCTGGAGGTACAAGAGGGCTAGGCTGGGAACGATGTCTGGAACGAGAGCAGAGGTCAGAACACAGGAGAACAATCACGAGGAGATAACGCTTAGTCAGTGGCATGCCAACAATACTTCGCAACCCGGTGGTGAGAGGGGAAGGCTTAAGTACACGTGGCTATGGGAGATAACGAGCGGCAGGTGCAAGGACTAAGTAGGTGGTCACGTGCTGTTCCTGACAGTACCCCCCCTCCGACGAGCGGCCCCAGCCGCAACCGAACGATTAGACGGGGGGCGACCACGGCGACGAGGGGCAGGGAAGTTAGGATGGGCAGCGTGAAAGTCCGCGATGAGCGGGGGATCCAACACGTCCCGTGCGGGGACCCAGGCCCTCTCCTCGGGTCCATAGCCCTCCCACTCAATGAGGTACTGAAGCCCACCCCGACGCCGACGGGACTCCAGAATCTCCTGGATGAGGTAGGCGGGGCGCCCGTCGAGCTCCAGCGGTTCAGGCGGCTTGGCAAGCGACGGCGTAGTGGACATGGGGCTGTAAAACACCGGCTTGAGCAGAGAGACGTGAAAGACAGGATGCACGCGATACTGAGGGGGTAGCTGTATCTCATACGACACGGCGTTGACACAACGTAAAACCTTGAAGGGCCCGATGTATTTAGGGCTCAGTTTCTTACAGTACCGCCGCAGGTTCAAGTCGCGCGTAGACAACCACACCCGCTGACCAGGGTGATAGACAAGAGGGGGCAGACGACGACGGTCGGCGTGGAGTCTCCGAGTGTGTAGCGCTCGCCGCAGGTGCACGTGGGCACGTTCCCATGTCCGTGCACTGTTCCGAAACCAGTCGTCTAACGCAGGTATATTCGACGAACTATTGTCCCAGGGCAAGAAAGCCGGTTGATACCCGTAAACACATTGGAAGGGAGTCATTTTGGTGGATGAATGCATTAACGAATTCCGAGCATATTCCGCCCAGGGTAAGTATTTACTCCAGCTCGTCTGAGAAACGCAATACTGCCTTAGGAACCTCCCGATCTCCTGATTGACTCGTTCCACCTCGCCGTTGGACTGTGGATGGTAGCCGGAGGTAAGACTAACGGCGACACCGAGTAATTTGCAGAATTGTTTCCATAGCTGCGACGTAAATTGAACACCTCGATCAGACACTATATCTTCAGGCAACCCGAAGACTCGGAAAACGAAAGAAAACACTGCTTGGGCGGTCTCCATGGCCGTAGGCAATTTTGAGAACGGTATCAAGCGACACATTTTGGAGAACCTATCGACTACAACTAAGATGACAGTGTTACCTTCGGACTTCGGCAGGTCAGTGATGAAGTCCATCGCAATGTGTGTCCAGGGCCGACGCGGAATAGAAAGCGGTAGCAGTTTCCCCACGGGGAGAGTGCGAGGGGTGCGACTCTTCGCGCAAACACCACAGGCTAGAATGTAATCCCGAACGTCGTCCTTCAGAGACGCCCACCAATACAGCCGTGACAGCAAGTGCACTGTGCGTGTGATGCCTGGGTGACCTGTACCTGCCGTATCATGTGCCAAGGGGTAAGGCTTCGTACGCCGTGGGAGGGGAGATCCGGGCAGTAGCTCGATTGCGCAATCCCATGGTCTGTGTGGCGGCAGGTGACTGGCGTTTTCCTTGCTGAAGACGTCGGCGTATGCTTGATATTGCTCGGGATAAGCAGTCTCGAGAGGAGAGTCGGGGCTCTCTACAGACGTGGATCGGAGAGGTAAGTGCATACAATAGTCGTGACAGTGAGAACCCCATTTTGTGATCTCCCTAGTCTTCCAGGAAACAGTGGGATTATGCAGAGACAGCCAGGGAAACCCGAGTACTACTGGATCGCGGGGTGAGGGCAGCAGAAGGAACTGGATGGATTCGGTATGGAATATTCCGACTTGGAGCGTAACAGGTACGGTACATTCAGTAATCAGCCCTTCTCCGATGGGCTGACCATTTAGAGCATTTACACGCAGAGGAGGACAGACAGAAGTCGTGGGGATGTGCAAACGACGTGCCAGACCCGCATCAAGGATGTTTCCCGCAGCCCCAGAATCTAACAGTGCTGAAAGGTGAGTAGACATACCCCCAGACGTGATTCGTACAGGCAAGTTAAGCTGGTTGTTATGGCTAAAACAAAACACAGGGTTGCTTACTCGTTTGTTCGTTGGAATGTCCTCCGCAGTGCGCGTCGGGCGAACGGGGCAGCGATCGCGGAAGTGGCCTCTCTCTCCGCAGTATAGGCACAAGCCTTCGCGTAGACGCCGAGTCCTCTCGTGCAAGGACAGGGGTGTTCTGCCCAACTGCATGGCTTCCGCGCCCTCATGCGTTGCATCAAGCAATGAGAGGTTCTGACGACTCGGTGCAGTAGAGGGAGAGCTCCTCCACGACGCTGGACGACGGGTGAGCAACAGCTTGTCTACGTTGACAGCGGTCTGGACGAACTCGAACAGTGACTTTCCTTCACCGCGGCAGGCGAGCTCCACTTGTAGATCGTGCCTCAGTCCTCTACGGAACACGGTTTTCAGGGCAGGTTCGCTCCATCCGCTACCGGCAGCCAGGGTACGGAACTCCCGAGCGTAGTCCGCCGCACTGCGTTGCCCTTGGCGAACTTCACACAACAAAGTGCCCACGTCTCTTCCCGCAGCCGGGTGATCAAACACGGATTTAAACAACATGGAGAACTGGGCCTCGGATTCGAGAGACGGGTCCTTGCTGTTCCAGAGTGCTGTACCCCAGGCTCCAGCTTCTCCTGTGAGGTGTGACAAGACGAAGTGGATCTTCTGTTTTTCTGTCTGGAACTGGACCGGGTGATAATCGAAGTACATAGAGCATTGCATGAGGAAGTTCTGACAACGCTCCGGGGAACCGTCATACCGCTCCGGCACTGCCACTGGAATACAGTGAGGAAAGCCAGGAGGAGCGATGGCCGCAGCAGCTTGGTGTTGTACTGCTTGTTGTGTGGCCTGCTGCTGAATCACCTGCTGCTGGATCGCCTGGTGCTGTGCCACTTGTTGTTGGGCTGTCTGCAGTTGAGCGGCTTGTGCCTTCATAGCCTCCGTGAGCTGTCGGACGTCATTTTGGAGTGAGGCGATGGTATTCCCTTGCTGAGCGAGGAGTGCAGGTACGTCCGCTGGATCCATTTGTAGTGGCGAAGTATTATGTAACGTTCCAACAAGGAAGACAGGGATCCAATTGCGGATTTTAGTTTTCTGTTTATTTTTTGAAGTGAACACGGAGCACTCGTATAGACGAGCAACACCGTGGAGTGTGTGCGGTGTATGTGTGTGATAGCCGAGGTCGAGACGGTCCGAGTTCACGCCGGGTAGACAGATGGCTGGAGGTACAAGAGGGCTAGGCTGGGAACGATGTCTGGAACAAGAGCAGAGGTCAGAACACAGGAGAGCAATCACGAGGAGATAACGCTTAGTCAGTGGCATGCCAACAATACTTCGCAACCCGGTGGTGAGAGGGGAAGGCTTAAGTACACGTGGCTATGGGAGATAACGAGCGGCAGGTGCAAGGACTAAGTAGGTCAGGGGTGCCCACAGTTTTCAGCTTGCGAGCTACTTATAAGGTGACCAAGTCAGAAAGATCTACCGGGGTGGCGGCGAACGTAATTTGTTGAGCCGGGGGGGGGGGGGGTGTCGAACGTAATTTGTTGAGTGTGGCGAACGTAACTTGTTGAGTGGATTGCAGATTGGCTACCGTGAATGTCAATCAAAATACAACCGTCAGTGCAGATGTGCGATTCATCTACTACTATTTTATGTGACGCGATCTACGCACATTCCTTCGCGATCGACCGACACTTCCTTCGCAATCGACCGGTCGATCGCGATCGACGTAATGAGCACCCCTGAAGTAGGTGGTCACGTGCTGTTCCTGACAGTATATAATGACTATTACACCATTTATATTTTAGTCAACTAAATTCTTTTGATAATTAGTTGACTAAATTCTAATGATAATTAGTCGACTAAAACTAGACTAAGACTAAAAACAAATCCAATGACTAAATTATGACTAAAACTAAATGACATTTTAGTCAAAAGACTAGGACTAAAACGAAATCAAAAATTGCTGTAGAAATTAACACTGGACTGTACAAATATAAAGCAGCAAGAAGATTGTGGTAATGAGGGAAAATGCAGAGGATTCCACGGCAGAGAAGAAAGTCGACAACTTGATGGATGAAAGTTTTACAGTAGGTGGGAAGTGATTTGGTGGATGGAGGCGCAGTGTTTAGTGAGATACATGAAGTAATAATCAAATGGTCAGACATGCCAGTGTCATGACCCATCACATTAGTAACGATACTGGGAGTTAAACAAACAAACAAGTCCCAAGATATGACCATGTTTGTTGGTTGGAAAGTTGACATGCTGATGCAAGTCAAAACAATTTAACAATGATAAAAAGCCAGTGGAACCAGATGAAAGAGTGTCAATGTGGATGTTGATGTCTGCAAGGATTACCAGTGAATTTGATAAAGGGCTAACAGTGGTAAGAACTTCACCAAATTAATGTATCATGTAAGAAGTCAGAGACTGATGTAATAAAATCAAATCAAATATATTTGTATAGCGCTTTTCACATCACATGTTGTCACAAAGCAGCTTTACAGGATTTACAAGCTTTAACAATCATATGGGTCCAAATCCCTAATGAGCAAGCCAGAGGCGACAGTGGCAAGGAAAAACTCCCTAGATGGTGGGGAATAGGAAAAAACCTCGGGAGGACCAAGACTCAAAAGGGAACCCATCCTCCATTGGGCGGATTAACACACAAATTACACAAAAACAAATTATACAGACTAATACACAAGTTAAAAACAAATCACACAATCAGGCTAAGTATAAGGTAACTAGAATGAAAGTTGATATTGTCAATGTAAATGTCTTGTGATGAACGCCAAGTTTTCATTCCGTGTCGGAGTGATGATACTGGTATTGTAGGCTCCGACTGCAGTGTTATATATATAAAATAGGATGGGGTACATGTAACTTGGATATCAAAGCCGTCTTGACAGGTTTATTGCCCCCCAATAAAACTTTATGACCCCAATAAATTTTTATGACCCCTCCCCCTTATCGTGTTCTGTACATTGTGGGGATGAGATCTAATAGTAATTGTTTTTTTTATCAGGAGTCCCTAAATGCTCCTCTTTGAAGTAGTGTGTGTGTGTGTGTGTGTGTGTGTGTATGTGAGGGCACGTGTCTATGTGTGTGTGAGGGCCTGTGTGGGATGCCGGAGCGTCTGAGTGGGGCAGCGTGGCAAGGAGGGTGGTGTGAATGGGGAGATCACCGTCTCCATTGTGCTTTAAACTATGTTTGTGTGTGATGGGTAAGAGCGTGGATAGCCCCCCCTAAACAATTGACTCCCACCAATCTAATGTATTAGGGATCATCCTGTGTCTGTAACCAGATAGTGATCCTGTCTTTGATGCGTGTGTGTGTGTGTGTGTGTGTCCAGGTGTGTGTGTGAGTGAGGGCGCGTGCCTAGGTATGTGAGGGCACGTGCCTATGTGTGTGTGTGTGTGTGTGTGTGTGAGAGCATGTGCCTAGGTGTGTGTGCTATCCAAAATCATATGGTCTTTTGAAGTATGAGCTGTGTGTCCCAAACCAGAGTGTCTCTAATTTAAATTAGTTGATTTTTATCAGAAACATATGGCTGTAGAGAGTCGTTTGATCAGGACCATCGTGAGACCCCTTTATCTAAATTAGTTTAGATGGTCTGAGCCATCTAACGCAATTACCATTTCAATCACCTGTCTGCACCGACTTCACACAGATAGTGTCTTCCATGGAAAATATTTTAGAGAAATAAAAAGTTTAATTACCTTAAAATATTTACAGCCTAAAACGTCCTGTGGTTCATAGCTGATATGGGTGTAGAGAGCCGTTTGATCAGGACCTTAGTGAGACCCCTTTATCTAAATTAGTTTAGATGGTCTGAGTCATCTTAACGCAATTACCGTTGCAATCACCTGTCTGCATCAACTTCACACAGATAGTGTCTTCCATGGAAAATAAATATATTTTAGATAAGTAAAAAGTTTAATTGTCTTAAAATATTTACAACCTAGAAAAGTCTCGTGGATCGGCCGTTATCTTAATCAACTGAGTTAATGCAGATACTCGTTTAATTCATGGGGGAGTGGCTTCTCGCGAACAAAGCAGATTTTTTTTTTTACGCGGGATTTCCCCCGTAAAACCTGCGTGGCTTTTCTATATAAATTCGTTACTAAAAAGCAAAGAGAAGTGTATCTTTTTTCTGCGTTGCCGAGAACGAAAAAGCGCAAGAAAACTATGGCATCTAACAGCGTTAACGGTAAGAAAGATTTTCACTATTTACTTTTATTTTCATTGTAGATGGTCTGATTTATCTTTTTTAAATTTGCAAACAACATTTTATTTATCAATAACCAACCTCTTCCTAAATGCTATGTTTCTCACTATTGTAATATATTGTTGCAGGGGGCGATGATCGTATGGTGTCAGAAGTTGCTCGCGATGCAGCGGGTGAAAGTATTTTATTTAGCATTTACTTTTTAAACGTTTACTTTAAAAAAAAGATTTTAAACGTTTACTTTTTAAAAAGATTTTAGAAGTTCTTTTCAACTTTTCAACTGTTCGTGAAGGGGTAGTGGGGGGGGGTGTGGCGTGTGTATCGCCCCAGAATGCAATGCGGGGGGCTGGGTGATAGGCGGGGTTTTGGGGGGTGCCTTAGTGTGATTTAAACTCGACGCGCGTTTCTCTTCAAAACAGCTCTATGCAACTGCCCGTGTTCCTGCGGACCGCTTTCAAGACGTCGTAAGTTAATTTACACATCGCAAAAAAATGTACTTAGTTTTTTCGATTACTGAGAGCATTTTGTATTTTTATTTACAGCTATAGTGTTTGGAGAATCTAGCGTGGTGAGGCCGGTGGCAATAGTGACGCCCAGAATTCGTTTAACCCTGCAAGTACCTAGTAAGTAGAGAGAAAATAATTATTTTTAATTATCAGTGATTTATGTTGTTAACTGTAATGAACATTTTACATATTTTCTTCATTAGATACGCCTGTTGAAGAAGAACCATCCGACGAGGGTAATATTTCGGATATTAATATCGATCCCGAGCAGGAGGGTTACGGGGCTCCGGATAATATCGAGGAATACGACGCAGGGTACACGCCTCCCGGTAAGATTTTAAAAAACAAAAAACTAATTTTATTTTACCGTTTACGTGGAATAATCGAAACTCATTTCTTTTATGCTTTGTTTTCAGCATCGGACTCCGAAGACGGATATACTGACGAAGAAACCAAGTCACCCTACGTGATTCTTTTGGGGAGTGTAGATGAGTACCCTACCGAACTTTTTATTCAATTCATGCAAGCCAAGGACGCTGTGGTTTTCGCTTTGGAGGACCTGGGTTTTAGTGAACGGAACGGACCATCTGAAGCGTTATCGGGGGAGCTACACCGCAGTTTGTTCGCAACTATACGCCTTGTTCAGGAGTTTTGGCGCATCATTGATCACATTCGCACGCGGTAGGCTCGAGCTTATTACCTCTTGTGTTTGTTTTTTCTGAGTTTTTTATTTTAATCTTATCCTTGTTAGCAACATGTCTGAAGAATCCAACTATGTAAATACTGATTTAATCAATGTTGTAAATGAATTACCGAATGTAATACTGCCTGCTACAAACCACCGGGGTTTTGATGAACCGCGTAGCGTGCCTGATGAGTTGGATCTAATCAACCAGAGTTTGCTCAGTTTACAGAATAGTGTTGTAAAGGCACCGTTTGATGTCTTTGACGAAATAAATCAGAATTTGATGACAATGGATGTTGAGAATAATATTGTTTCTAGTTGTGATTTTTTTTTGGGTCAAAGTTTAAATGTTGACGCTGATGAGGGTTGTTCTAATTGGACAGCAACCCGGTCTTTGCATGGTACACTAAATGAGCCCGCTAACTGCACAGAAATATTGTCGGATACACCTGTAGCTATTAGCCCCAGTTATAATGAGGCAGATTCCTTCGAATGTGTCGAGGAGCTGTCAGATATTTTAAATGATATTGACGGGGTACCGGCTGATCTCTCCAGCGATAACAGCTTGTTTGACCAAATTGAGCGCATGCTTGATAGTATTGAGGAGGCCGAGTTGATTAGCAACGAGCCTAATGCTCAGCAGAGTGGGTGTGGCTCTAGTTCAGCAGATTCTGACACCCGTATGGTGAAGAGACCGCGTTTTAATAACACCGAGCTTTGTAGAGCTATAAATTTTTCGGCTCTGCTACAAAACGTTGATAGCTTTGCTGAATTTTTTGTAATGGTTTTGGAACAGCTAGAGGGGTTGTTGGCCGAAGCTAACCCCTTAATTTCTGCCGGTGATGCGATTACTGTAGCAATACGTGGTGGTACGATCGATGTGGGGTCACGTGTACCTGTAGTCAATGGCAGGGTAGAAATGGATAATTTTCTGGCATTATTTGAAAATGCAATTCAAAGTAAAGTTGAAATATTATCGGATGATACATTAGAAATCGTTATTCAAATTGTTCATGCCCCCAGAGGCGGAGTCGGAAGGAAGCGTAAATTAGCTGATCTGCTGGAATCAGAAATTGTTTGTAAAAAGTTAAGAGTTATATGTTTTCCATAACCGGAATAACTTGTGTTTTGCATTATGTGTAGTGCAGTTATTGAATCCAGAAATGAACATTGTAGACGTGGAGGCGTCGACTAACAATTTACAGCGTGATGTTGGTCTAACTGCTGAGCATATGGTTAGTTTTGCTGATATACCTTTGTTTGAACAGCATCTGGGGTGTAAAATTGTGGTTCTGTATCGTGACAGGTCAAAGAAAGGCTACAGTTTTTTTCAAACCAGCGAGTTACCTCATGATATAACGATCTTCATATATCTGCAAAAGAATCATTATTACGGTGTAAAGAATGTCAAGGCCTTGTTGGGTGGTGAATATTTTTGTAAATTCTGCTATGCTACATACAGTCGTAAAATAGGTCATAAATAGGTCATAAATGTGTTTACCACTGTAATGTTTGTCTTGACGCTGAATGCTACAAACGTAGTGAGGATAAGTTAACCCGATGCGTGGACTGTCAAAGGTTGTGTAGGTCACCTTATTGTTATGACGCGCACAAACGACAGACGGGTTCTGTGGAGGGTAGTAGCTTGTGTAGCAGAGCGTTTTACTGCCGAAACTGTAACAAGGTGTTTGACATACCATTATCAGGCCGCATGAAACATAAGTGTGCGGAGCCGCGTTGTAAGCTCTGTGGCGAGACAATTGATTCGTCACATGATCACCAGTGCTTCATTCAACCACTGCCTGTGAAAGAGCCTTGTGAAAAGCTCATCTTTTATGATTTCGAATGCCACCAAGAAACGGGTAAACATGTCGCTAACTTCATCTGCTGTATGGATTTTAAAGGAGATACGTGGACTGCTGCTGGAGAGGATTGTGTGAAGCATTTCTTCACTAGGTTTAGAAATAAGAAATTTTCAGGGTACACGTTCGTAGCTCATAATGCTAAAGGGTACGACTCGTATTTGTTGCTCAACTATCTCGTCAAGCAGGGGGTTACTCCCACTATCATTGCGCAGGGCAGCAAGGTGATGTGCTTTACCGATGATGCATTCAATCAGAGGTTTATTGACAGCCTGTGTTTTCTGCCTATGAGGCTGGCAGCCATGCCGCGTGCGATGGGGTTCGCGACAGAAATCAAAGGGCATTTTCCCCACTGATTTAATATTCCTGAAAATCAAAGGTATGTGGGGCCTTACCCCGCCCCCGAATTCTACGATGTTGACAACATGTTGAGGAAAGACAGAGACGAGTTTTACCGCTGGTATGAGACTGTAAAAGATGGTGTCTTTGATTTTGCTAAAGAGATAGAATTGTACTGTGTAAACGACGTGAAGATTTTGAGAAATGCATGCATGATATTCAAACGGGAAATCTTAGAAAACTCAAACGTTGATCCGTTTAGCTACATCACTATAGCTAGCGTGTGTTTAAAAATTTTCAGAACTCGCTTTTTAGCTAGGAACACCGTGGCCATTCCTCCTTTGGACCTGTATATAAATAGACAGAAGACGTTTTCTACACCCGCTATTCAGTGGCTAGAATTCTTAAAGCGGTTTGGAGGGGGGGTGGTCTACCTGCATGAACTCAGTTGATTAAGATAACGGCCGATCCACGAGACTTTTCTAGGTTGTAAATATTTTAAGACAATTAAACTTTTACTTATCTAAAATATATTTATTTTCCATGGAAGACACTATCTGTGTGAAGTTGATGCAGACAGGTGATTGCAACGGTAATTGCGTTAAGATGACTCAGACCATCTAAACTAATTTAGATAAAGGGGTCTCACGATGGTCCTGATCAAACGACTCTCTACAGCCATATGTTTCTGATAAAAATCAACTAATTTAAATTAGAGACACTCTGGTTTGGGACACACAGCTCATACTTCAAAAGACCATATGATTTTGGATAGCACACACACCTAGGCACATGCTCTCACACACACACACACACACACACATAGGCACGTGCCCTCACATACCTAGGCACGCGCCCTCACTCACACACACACACCTGGACACACACACACACGCATCAAAGACAGGATCACTATCTGGTTACAGACACAGGATGATCCCTAATACATTTAAGATTGGTGGGAGTCAATTGTTTAGGGGGGGCTATCCACGCTCTTACCTATCACACACAAACATAGTTTAAAGCACGATGGAGACGGTGATCTCCCCATTCACACCACCCTCCTTGCCACGCTGCCCCACTCAGACGCTCCGGCATCCCACACAGGTCCTCACACACACATAGACACGTGCCCTCACACACACACACACTACTTCAAAGAGGAGCATTTAGGGACTCCTGATAAAAAAAACAATTACTATTAGATCTCATCCCCACAATGTACAGAGCACGATAAGGGGGAGGGGTCATAAAAATTTATTGGGGTCATAAAGTTTTATTGGGGGGCAATAAACCTGTCAAGACGGCTATGATATCCAAGTTACATGTACCCCATCCTATTTTATAAATAGTGTTACTCCCCAGGAGATGAGGCCGATGAGCAATAACAGTGGAGAGACAGATTCTGTATGTAGTAGGAATCCAGCCGAGATAGAAAACGCAGATTGTAAAGTTCTCCCAGGGAGTTAACTCGCTGGAAGTCCTCAACAATGAGAGGTTGATGATTGGTTGATGGGAGGTTTCTATTACAGCCATTAAAAAGTACTAAAACAGCCCCCAAGATGGGTTTTACAAATTGTTAAGAAAAGAGAAGGACCTGAAAGAAAGCAGTAGACCCTTCCAAAGTTATGGGGCTATGACCAAAACTAATTCATAAACCCCTGACTGCATTAATAATATTTAATACTTTTTCCATGAAAAACTAAAAAGCTTAGATGTAAAATGAATAAAAACCATGTGTAATATACAATATGGCATCAATCATTCTTTCAATTTAGGAACAAATAACTAAACATTGAATTTACAGGTAGCACAGAGGAGACTGTCTTTGTGTTAATAGTCAAGATTGAAGCAACATAAAAAAAATTGACATGAAAATTTAATTGTCAAACACTGTATTCAAAGTCCAGAGAACAGAACAGTGGTGATGTTTGGGTCACATTATCCCAGGTCATGTCATGAGCCACGTTATCTTTCACACTGCATAGGAGTTTTTAGAATTTCACTTACAGTGGAAAAAGACATCAAACTTAACAATAGGACGTTTTGCAAATGTATAACTTACTTTTACTTACTTTACTTACGTTCACTAGTTTTGTGCATCTTGCATATGCTCATGAACCTGACATGTCAATGTAAATGTACAGATGTAAATGTCAGTACAGGTACAATAACAGTGGGGTTGAATTTAGGTGTTCAAAGCCTGCTGCATTTTTTATTTAATACTATCCATATCATCCATATCCATATCATGTCCATATCATCTCCATTGGTCATATTCATGTACAAAATGTATTTGACAAATAGTGATAGTATCTATTTCCAATTACAGTTAAAATGAAGGATTTAGGCATGCCAACACATAAAATGTTTATATTCTTCTAGTTTTTAACACTGTTGGCATTTGCTCGTGCAGGATCATGACAAACACCAGGGATGGTTTTCCAGGACCACACGTTAGTACATATGCTTTGCACTTCTTATAAAGGCTTGCTTGGATTGTCATTACTACGCTAAGATATGATAAAAATACCATAAACAAAACTCCCTTAAAAACCAAATGTTTATCTCAATATATTATTTTGAAACAACACAATAAACTTTTCAAATGTACTTTTCATGTGGACATTATTCTCAACACGACATGAGACCAGGTGATCCTGACCTTAAAATCATTGATTTGTGTAAGTTGGTTAAACAACCATCATGACCATCTCTATTGGGATTCATGAGTTAATAATTCATTTGAAAACAACTCTTTACTCATCAAAACTGATGATATAAAAAGGCACCCTCTCTGAGGATCCACCACTGGATAACCAGCCATGAGAGCTGTTGTGCTTGCCTTGACTGTGGCCCTTGTGGGTAAGTTATGATCAGATAATGGTTTAATTTCCTCAGAAACACTCATTGGAATCTGTAATCGAGTTGCAAATCTTTGCAAAATGGTTATTTATCTATTTTTTTCTTACTTCATTTAGCAAGTCAACAGATTAACCTAGGTAAGTGTTTTTTTTTTTATAAAAATGAGGTTATTCTCATTGTAGACACACTCAGACATTATTATTTAAGGTATTTCAAAGATGAAATGTATTTCATAAGTTCCAGACTTTGTTGCCGGTAAGACCTTTGTGTACAACTATGAGGGTCGGATCTTGGGTGGTGTGCCTCAGGAGGGCCTGGCCAAGGCTGGTGTGAAAATCAGCAGCAAAGTTCTCATCAGTTCTACAGCTCAAAACATATGTGTCCTGAAGGTAAAATAATTTGTCATTGCATGAAATATGAACTGTGGCTATGTCATCAACACATACATGGCTAGTTTGTGCTTTTAAGAAACTCTAACAAAGATTTGGGATCCTTTTGTGTTCAGCTCTTGGAACCCAAGCTCTTTGAGTACTCTGGTGTCTGGCCTGAGGATTCTTTCACTCCTGCCACTAAACTCACCTCAGCACTGAAGAGTCAGCTTGTAACTCCCATCAAATTTGAGTACTCTAATGGTGTGGTTGGAAAAGTATTTGCCCCTGCTGGAGTTTCCTCTACTGTTCTGAACCTGCACAGAGGTATCCTCAACATCTTTCAGCTCAACCTGAAGAAGACCCAGCACGTCTATGAACTGCATGAGGTACGAGAACACATTTCTTTTAATATCTCTTGATGTTTCAGTCATATTCTGATCTACCATCTCAGCTTAAATAATTTAATTTTCCAAGGATGGAACCCAGGGTGTCTGCAAGACCCATTATATGATCAGAGAAGATGGAAGAACCAATCACATTGCTGTGACCAAGTCCAAAGACCTGACCGATTGCCATGAAAGGGTGATCAAGGATATCGGTTTGGCCTATCTTGAGACATGTGTTGAATGCCAGCAGGTGAGATCAAACATTATCAATGAGTTCAGTATTTTTAAGTGAGCATTAAAACTGGTAAAGTGTACACCTTCTAGAACTCATTCTGTTCTCATCACAGAGACTTAAGAGTCAGACTGGAACTGCAACCTACACGTACGACATGAAGTTCATTGATGCTCAACCTGTGGTCTCTGAGGCTAGAGTTGAAGAGGTCCATGAGTTTTCAGCATTCAATACACTGAATGGAGCAGCACAAATGAGAGCCAAGTATGATCTATCGTCTCGTATTTTCCATCCTGTCACTACATTGATAAAATATTGTATGAAAAATCTGAAAAGTAATTTTTCACACCAGCCAAACGTTGAACTTACTGGAGGTGCAGAACAAGCCCACCGCTCCTAGCAATGACCAGTATTCAGCCCGTGGAAACCTACGGTATGAGTTTGGCACTGAGATTCTTCAAACCCCTATTCAGCTTCTGAAGATCAACAATGTACAGGCTCAGGTATCATTGCTCATGTACATTAACATGCATGAATATGTTTTCATGAATCTTTCTGAAAGAAACATCTTGTTCTTTTACAAGTGTAATTTTATTATGCCATCAAAACTTCAGCCATTTCCGTTACTTTCAGATTGTGGAGGTCTTGAAACATCTGGTTGAAAACAATGTAAATAAAGTCCATGACGATGCTCCTCTGAAGTATGTTCAGCTTGTGCAACTCCTGCGTTTTGCAACTATGGATGATATTGAGGCAATTTGGGCTCAGTACAAGACCAAGCATGATTACAGGTAAAATTCCTTAGAACATTTCAATGAAATACAGTGCAGTGTGATTTGTGCTTTTCTAAAACTCTTCTTCTGGTAGACGATGGATTCTGGATACGATACCTGTTATTGGTACACCAGTAGCTTTGAGATTCATCAATCACAAGTTCCAAGCTGATGAGCTAACCAAGCCAGAACTCATCCAGGGCCTTCTGTTCACATTGCACATGGTCAAGGCTAATCCTGACACTCTCCGCATGACTGCTGTGAGTAGATACTTTTATCCTTATGGTAAATGAAGTTCAGCTGACACTTATAAATGCTAAAAAACCTTCTGACTTTCTGCTATGTTGGACAGAGTCTGGCTTTGGACCCGAAAATCAAATCGATTGCAATGCTGCGTGAGTTGATCATGCTGGGCTATGGTTCCATGATTGCCAGATACTGTGCTGAAGTTCCTTCATGTCCTGCTGATCTCCTGAAGGTAAAACGTCTGATTTATGTGTATAAATCATCTCCTTTAGATTCAATTACTTTTCTTAATAGGCGTATTGTATCAAATATAACAATGTGGACAAACGTAATTTGGAAACATGATCTGAGATCAAGAGAGGAAACAATTATACTGTTCAGTGTGATGAACATTTTCATTTCAATGTTCATTAATTCTAATGGATGTGGTCTAAAAACAAACACATTTAATCTCTGAATTTTTCTCCTCAGCCGATCCATGACATTGTTGCTGAGGCTACTTCCAGAGCTGATATGCATGAACTCACCCTGGCACTGAAGGTTCTGGGCAATGCAGGCCACCCATCTAGCATTAAGCCCATCATGAAACTCCTCCCAGGATTTGGATCTGCAGCTGCAAACTTACCCATGAAGGTGAAAGATAATGCCATCTTGGCCCTTAGGAGAATTGCCAAGACAGAACCAAACATGGTAAGCATCCTATGATGATTGATCATAATATGCATTTTAGCACATTTTCAACCTGGAGCTCAGTCTAATTGCTCTGTTTTAGGTCCAGACGGTGGCACTTCAACTGTATATGGATAAGACTCTTCATCCTGAACTGCGTATGGTTGCCTGTATTCTGCTCTTTGATACCAAGCCTTCAGTAGCTCTTATGTCCACTATTGCTGATGCCTTGGATAAGGAACCCAGCATGCAAGTCACCAGCTTTACTTACTCTCACATGAAGTCTCTGACAAGAAGCATGGCCCCTGATTTCGTCAATGTGTAAGAATGTCTCACTTTTGAAATTATAACTTATATTGTTGAACTTTAAACTGCAACCCAGAAATGACTACTGTGAATCTTACAGGGCTGCTGCAGCTAATGTTGCCATCAGAATCTTAAGTCCCAGACTGGACAGACTGAGCTTCCGTTTCAGCAGAGCCTTCCGTGCTGACGTTTATTTGTGTAAGTGTTAAAGAACTTTGCTATTTTTCCAAAGACGGTAAATTACAGTAAAATAAGTAAATGATTTTATCGCTGAGGAATAAATGTTTATTTTACCTTCAAAGCTCCTGTTATGCTTGGTGCTGCTGCTAGCGCTTTCATCATCAATGATGGTGCCAACATCGTGCCCAGAGCTGTAGTGGCAAAATCACGTGCCTACCTGGCTGGAGCTGCTTCTGATGTTCTTGAGGTAGGACGCGCACTGTTTGAGGGTGTCAGTGCACTCATTTAAATGGTGAGATTTTTATTCTACAACTGGAATGACCACTTATTCTTTCATCCAGGTTGGTGTGAGAACAGAGGGACTCCAGCAAGTTGTGACGAAAATCCAAGCTGGTAATGAGAACACTGACTGGATGACCAAGATAAAGCACATCATGAAGGCAAGAAGACAACATTAACATTGAATTCAATTAATTTCAATAGTTTAATCTGTATCTACTTCATCACATATTTACTTTGTTATTCCTCTCCAAATTGAAGGATTGGAGAAATTTGTTGCCAACAAATCAGCCACTGGCTTCCATGTACGTCAAACTCCTCGGACAAGAAATTGCCTTTGGCCAAATTGACAAACACCTAATTGAAAGTGTCATGGAACAAGCAGCACAGGTATTTAATTATGCAATTATTTTATTAAAAAAGTAATGATTATTTACGTGCCATAACTAATCTGTCATTCGCTCTGTGGAGGTTGCTACAGGGAAACGTGAATACCTGAGGGAGATTGTTAGGGCACTTCAGATTGGGATTGATGTCCAGTACTCCAAGCCCATGATGCCAGCTGAGGTGCGTCGCATCCTTCCCACTGCTGTTGGTCTGCCGATGGAGTTCAGTCATTACACTGCTGCTGTTGCTGCAGCATCTATCAATGGTAGGGCTTCACTTCAACATCACATCCTGGCTTGAACAATGCACGTTATTAGTTCTGTTTGATTAAAGGTGTTCCTTGATATCTTTTAGTTCAGGCAACCATCACACCTCATTTACATAAGCAAACAGAGCCCATCACTCTTGACCACTTGAGGAAGACTAATATTCAGCTGCATGCTGAGGCCAGACCAAGGTACAGTACCACAGACACCTTTCAACTGACTCAGAATACAAGCCAGTAAAACACCATCAAAATGTTCCCATTGTTTTTCTTTCAGTATTGTCATGCAGACATTTGCTGTAATTGGAGTGAACACTGCCTTCATTCAGGCTGCTGCAATAGCCAAAGGAAAGATCCATATAAATGTGCCAGGAAAACTTAGTGTAAAAGCCGACCTTCCAAAGAATAATTTCAAGGTGGAGCTTGTACCTGTTGAATGTCCTGATCATGTTGCAACCATTAGGTAATGGAAAAATGTCTTTATTGTATTTCTATTCTAAAAAACATAAAGCATTTAATAAAACTGGCAAATACGTAATAAGATCCATTTAGATCTTGCATATCGTCAGCTTTAATTTGTCACTGTAACCTGCTCCAACAGCTTTGAGACTGTGGCTGTAGCCAGGAACGTTGAGGACCTCCCTAGTCAGAGGGTTGTGTCTCTGGCACCTCCAGCGCCCTCTGATGCTCAGCCCACTTGGATCCCTACTTCGTTTCAAAAGACAGTGTGTGGTGTCATCCCCAAAATTCGCACGAAGGCATGCCTAGACATTTCCTTCCGCAACGCTGGCTTTATTCACAACGATCTTATTTACTACATTGTTGGACACCACACAGTTCGCATTTCAGTAATGCGAGGTAATTTCTCAGGATAAATCTTGAATAAGATCTGTTGTGATATTTTACCTATAGGAATAAAAATATGGCAAACTTACTCTCATGTTCACTTTAGCTGATGGCCCTGCCCTTGAAAGACTGGAGCTTGAGGTCCAACTTGGTCCTGAGGCAGCTGAAAAGCTGAGTAAAGGAATTAGCCTTGATCAAGGTGAAGGCTCAGAAGAACGTAACGTCCTGTTGAGGCTGAGGGAAATGCTGAAGGCTGGACTGAAGAACATCGGGTCAAGCTCATCGAGCTCCTCTTCCTCAATCAGCAGCAATCAGAGTCCCAGTAATTCCAGCAGTTCCAGCAGTTCTAAGAGATCCAGAAGTTCCAGTAGTTCCAGTAGTTCATCCAGTGCTCGCACGTCTGAGGTAAGTTTAGAGTGAATCACTGATTTCAGGATGTATGTGGTCTTCCAGTGCTTATTTTTATTTCTGACCTTCTACAGAAACAATCTTGAGTCATTCATTATTTTTTCTTAGGCCACTTCTACACGTGGAAGCTTCCAGCAATTCCATAAGAACAAGGTTTTCAAACATAAAAATATTTAAAGAAGATTTAATAATAGTGTCTAAACCGACAAATGTATTAAATAATGAGTTTTCTGCTTTTGTGGCAGTATTTGGCCTTAGAGGAAGTGGCAGGCACCAGCAGCTCCAGTTTTGAGAAACAGGTACCACAAAGTCTCATGTTGTGATTTTAAATATGACCAACACAAGGCAAAATTTTAGGTCCATGAGCACCACTTTAAGTGCTAAAGAGTCTCTTTACACTTGTAGGCTAAATTACTTGGAGATTCTGTTCCACCTGCCTTTGCCATCATTGCTCGTGCTGTTAGAACTGACCGTGCACTGGGATATCAGCTTGCTGCTTACTTGGACAAGTCCACTTCAAGAGTCCAGATTGTGTTTTCCTCAACTGCGCAAAATGACAAATGGAAGATCTGTGCTGATGGTGTTCTGCCAAGCAAGCATAAAATCGCTGTAAGTTTGGTTTTCTGTAGCAGTTTTCAAGACAAGACACCAACTTTTGCAAATGTACATGTATTGAACTTAAATTGAGCATGACTCTTTCCTATTAGGCCAAGCTTGCGTGGGGTGTAGATTGCCAGGAATATTCTGTACATGCCAAAATTGAGACCGGCCTGCATGAGTCAAAACTTGCTGCCCGTTTGAAGTTGAAATGGGAAAGACTCCCAGAAATCCTGAACATTCTCAGCATCTACAACAGGAGGTACATTAATGAAAATCAAAACAACAAATGTCTTTCACTGTGATAAACTAAATCACACTTACATTTTTCTTTGCTTTCCTCTTTGTTTTTCCTACATTAGGGCATCAGACTACATTACAGTGGTAGCTCCTTTGGTTGGAATTTCTGTTGACACAACCAATAACAAGAACAGACAGATTGTCTTGATCGTCTCTATTTCAGATCAGGACTCTGTAAACATTATTTTCAGGTGTCCAAAGGTGAGAAACATTCTCTTCATGGCATAGCACAATGTGATATTTCAATACTTTCATGTATTTATTATTTTAAATGCTGTTCATTCTTAATTGTAGATGACACTGTCAAGGAAAAATGTGCCTCTTCCGATTTGCCTGTCCCATGAATATGATCAACATGCTGCACTATAAGATAGACATCTTGTATCTATCTTAGGTATGTGTGCCATTATTGCAAAATTGCTCAAAAAGGCCTATTTCATTAGAATGTAACAAAGTAAATCATTATTTAAAATAAATATACAGCATCCCAAAACAAAACTATGTCTCTTGTTGTGTATTTTCTGTTTTTTTTTGTTAAATATTTGCTTTAAAAATATTGTACTGATCTATGCTCATAGCCTTCAATATTTTCTTCACTCAAACTCAGATCAGGACTACACCATTATGAGTTATAGAAGACCACCAGTAGATTTCAATTATACTATGATTATGCCTCAAGTACCAGTTCAATAGGTAAAAAAAGGAATAAAATGCAATACCTCACACACCATATTACCACAAACAATTAATACATCACTTTATAAAAGGGCACACAAAAGGACCAGAGCTCAAAAAAGGCACAAGCTAAAGGAATATTACTCTAGGAACAAAGAAAACAGTGGCTACGCAATTTAATTAACAACTTTATTGTGCTGTCCTGTCTCGACGCCTTGTCAGAGTCAACAGCCAGATAACTCCTCTCCCAAATAAAACACGGGAACACAAATCTCGATTGACCTTTTATGATATTGGGAATATAGTAAAACGAGGGTGACTTCAAAGGAAACCTTGAAAACTCAGCAAAGAAAATGACACCACGCTCTGCTTTTTCTTTGTCTAGCTACCCGTCTCTCACTTTGTACGTCATCCGCCAACCACCCCACAGAGAACATCAACATCTGCCAGTAGATGGCAACACATTAAACAGAACATTTACACTTTTCTCTCCAACTGCATCTATTTGCTGATATACCGGAAAAAGTAGAGGAACCACGGATGTAATTTCGGGGGGGGGGGGACACATAACTGTTGTATGTTTGTTTGTTGTTGTGAGTTTGTTAGCTGGATCTACCAATCTGCTTTTTATAGGATTTTTAAAGGACTTTTTCAGGATTTTCTAAAAGGATTTTAATTTCTTATGTGCATTTGAATTTGGGTGTATTGCGATGGGACTGCTTGTTTTTTTCTTGTTAGGCCTGCAGTGCTGTTTGCTGCTGGGAATGTTTGGCCTTCAGTTTAACTCTGGTCTTCTTCCAGATACGGTGTTTCATCGTACTTACTCGAGAGAGTTCCTTTTTAGCCTGAAAGATTGCTCTCCGAGTACTTACAACTTTTGGAATATACCAGCGGAGTTATTGTCTCATTCTGATGCCGGTCATCAGAAGAGTTTTGGTTGAGGGGAATAAAGAACATGGCATCAGTGAACTCATCTGGAGTACCTATCAGAAGAGTTTTGGTTGAGGTGAATAAAGAACATGGCATCAGTGAACTCATCTGGAGTCCCTATCAGAAGAGTTTCGGTTGAGGGGAATAAAGAACATGGCATCAGTGAACTCATCTGGAGTCCCTATCCGAAGAGTTTCGGTTGAGGGGGTTGCTGAAGGTTGTTGGCCTGATTCATTTAATTCATTTTTTACTAGGTTTGAAAGGGATATTCCAGGCAAATTAGATTGGGAGGCTAATATGGTACAAGGTTTTAGTTCTAGGCAACCTCTTAATCTTAATTTTAATATTTAATTTTGATATAGCCAGTGTTTCTCAGTGTTTTAAATCTATAAACGTAAATAAAGCAGCAGGCTCAGATGGAATTTGTGGTCGGACATTAAGATATTGTGCAAATCAACTGGCAGTTGTATTCCAACAATTGTTTCAACTTTCTCTGACCAGTGGTATCGTTCCCCAGACATGGAAACACTCTATAGTAGTTCCAGCAGTGGGGAACCGTCAGGGCCCTCTACGCCCTCTCAGAGGGCCTAAAATATTCTTAAAACATTATATATATAATTATCCAATTTTATTTTATCTACTTACAGTTTTACAATTGACATCTAAACAATTACAAAAATATAAGCAAATAAATTATTCAACCGTGTCTATTCAATCTGTGTTGGAAGGTGAGGGGTTAAGTGGAAACCTGTGAGCCTGTGTCTCCCCCTATCAGGACTGTGATGCCCGCTGTTCGTTTACAGAGGGCCTGGCAGTTATAATTCAACGCAATACCAGTTTCAAATGACAGTAAAATTGACCAATCATATCTTCCCTCTTAGTGGGCGGGCTTAACTGTATGATAATTTCCGCCCGCTGTGGCGACGCTAGCTGTTGTTAGCATACCGCCACTAGCTAGTTTCGATTCAGTCCTTTGACGCGCTCATTTACATATTCCGCTTCTGCGAACCACGGAGCTATGAAACCTTATTTTGTTTGGAAACTTATTTTGCTTAACAAGTTATCTAGTACAAATGTTATTGTTTACTGCGTTTCTAAAGCTATACTGTTGTCTCGGATTTTTCTTTATTCTTTATTATTATCTTCTTTATTAGGAGAGGAAAAAAACATTTTGGGGGGGGGGGGGGGGGGTGTAGCGGGCCCAGGTTTAATGGTCATGGTTCGCTACTGAGTTCCAGTTCCTAAAGTACCTCATCCTAAGGTTATGGGAAATTTTCGCCCAATAGCTCTTACCTCATTAGTAATGAAATCATTTGAAAAGATTGTTAAATCTCATATTCTTAAAGCTACTCAAGATAATTTGGATCCTCTACAGTTTGCATATTGCCCCGGAAGGGCATTTGATGATTCTAAACTATTTTTGCTGGATGTACTTCATAGACATCTTGAAGGACCTAAGACAAGAGCAAGAATTCTATTTGTGGACTTTTCTTCTGCATTTAATACATTATTAGCTGAGAAACTTGTACATTACTTTAGATTAGAGTATGGGCTGATACGTTGGAGTATGGACTTTTTGACCAAGAGGTCACAGAGAGTACTTGCAAATGGAACCCTCTCAGATATTATGTATACCTCAAGGTATATTATGTATACTTGTTCACCTCAAGGGTGCGTATTGTCCCCGTTATTATTCATCCTACACACTGATATCTGTAGGAGTGGTCATGAAAATCAGTATATGGGTCATTCCACCGAATGAGTGCCATTTGCATGTTGGAACTCTTCCAAATGAAACTTAATTTTGTATCTTTTTTAAGTCTGGATCTAATAACACATATATTTAACTATTCAAAACATGTATTGGTCAATCTCAGACAGCTGTATTTTATTTTTTACAAGGTTTCTAACCCGAAGATGGTTACATTTTTCTCAGTCCTGTTACCAAAACTTGTGTGACATTTAAAAAGCCTGTTTAAAAGAATGCCAGCTAATTTCTTCGATTTTCCCTCAAGAAAGTGTTTATTTTAAAGAAATTGTCGACTACATGTTCAAATAATTTATATTTATGACTAAAACATCACTATATATACACACATGTTATATTTTTGGAAAAGATGCAAAGCCATTTTTATCTTTTCAAGAAGACTCAAACCTGAAATTAATATTTTTTATATCATGTAATTTATTAAACAAAGAATAATAATAATAATTTAAAAGAATAATTTAAAATTTTAAAGAATAATCAAGTAACAGGAATGAAGATTGGGTAACAGGAATGAACACTGAGTAACAGGGACATGTGCCATGTGTGTGTGTGAACTTCTCTGGCCTTTTCTAAGACATCTTCTCTAACCTGGCCCAGAGCTCTTTTTTTATTTCCATATAGCGACCTGTGACTGGCCTCAGGGGTGGGATAATACCAGTGTTGTATAAAGTATTCAAGACCCATACTTGAGTAAAAGTACAAGTACTCTATCAAAACATTTACTTGAGTAGAAGTTGAAGTGTTCTTTAAAAACTTTACTTAAGTAGAAGTACAGAAGTATTCAGCATTTTTTGTACTTGAGTATTGCAAGTAGTTTAGTCTAAAATTTATTACTCAAGTACTGAAAGTAAAAAGTACAAGTATTGTGTTTTGAATTAATTAAAGAAAGCCATCAAAGTTTGATTATCAATTGTTTTTATATATCACTTACAAATCAAAGATGTCAAAGATCACAAATACAAGTGTTCTGTATGTACTTAAAAAACTGGGGTTAACACTTCGTACACAAAAAACAGATAACCTATGTCCCGCTACGTTGTAGGTTTGACGCAAAAGTACAAATTCTCCATAATTTAGCTGAGAAAACGAGGTGTATTTTGGTCGGATTCTAAGGGTGAGCTTACTGCCCTGCGTTTACCCCCAATAAATGCCCTTACCCTAGAAAAACACTACACTATAACATGGACACATGATTAGTCAGCACGTCGCCTTTATTGCCAGCTAATGTTAAGTGAATTCTGCAGCACACCATGAACATAATTAGGTTAGTTAGCTAAGATATCTAACCTAACTAGTGCTTGCTGCACTCTTCTGCTGTTACCAAACACGGTACCATCTCTTTTAATGAGATAAAAAGCGAATTATTTGGAATAATTTCGAATATATGTGTATTTGTATAAATATGTAAATGAAGCTGAAGGTGCTGGAAAATACTGAAAATGGACCTTCAAAGTGCCGTACAAGTGCATGAATTCCACCTTGTAACTTCACACGCACAAAAATCGAGAGGTGCATGACCTCGCGACGCGACTGCGCGCGTGGTTAAGGCGCATGGGCGGAGCCACTGCGATTGCGTCATTTTTGCCGCACGGACCCTTGCCGCAGTAACAGCGTGTCAAGTGAACCTAGATTACGAAGCTCAAGTGTTCAGTGAAGGCAGCAGCAGAGTTAACGAGACGCGACCGGAGCATGCGCAGTTTTCATAAGACAGCCTGATCGCTTGACCCGGTGACAGCGCCAGCTAACGTATATAATTGTAACGAGTAACTATACAGCACGTAAAAAATATATCAGAGTAAAAGTATTAAACTGATGGAAAATATGTAGTGAAGTAAAAGTGGAAGTAGGAGAAAAAAATAATACTCCAGTAAAGTACAGATACAGCATTTTAGTACTTAAGTACAGTAGCGAAGTAGTTCTACTTCGTTACTATACAACTCTGGATAATACACAAAACATCCTCAAAAAAGTACCAAAGCACGTCTTCACGTGTTGGCCAGAAAAACCTGTTGACCCCTATTTTGTGCATGCAACGGATCTCAACATGTGTTTCACTTGTATCTATGATGATGCCCGGGTATATGTCACTCTCGTACTTCACAACACACCATTTGCCAACAACTTCAGGACTTTGCCACTGAACTTCCATGGCTTTCATGGGAGTCGTCTGATGACTGAATTTGAAATGCTTTGTGTAACCCTGGTGAATTGTTGTGTCTCACTCATACACTGATTTTATTTATTTATTTTTTTTCCTTTTCTCATTTGTTATTTACAGGCGATTTTGCCTTAATATTACATTAAGGATAGAATATTGGCAGACGCTCCCTTGGGCCCCTCCCCCCATATGAGGAGTGATCCGTTGTTTTTTTCCAAACGGTTTTTTTTTTTTCCACCGTGACACACACGGAGATAGGGGAAACATCTGTACATCGAGTTAGTTAGGTTAAACGTTTAATATTGTTAACGAAGGGAATGGAGAATTCTACACTAATACGGACAGAGTTGATTTTGAAGAAGTTATGATTTCGTTTTTTTTCTTCTCAAACACTGAAGAATTGTTATTTGAAGATATCCTGGTAAGTTGTGAGCTAAATGGCTAATCGTTCATGTACGGAAGAATTAGTTACCTTGTTCAGTGTTTGAGAAATGAGAAAGAAACCAGTCAGGATACATTTCTGTTGTGAGTGAATTCTGAAAGTTATTCATACTTTGAAGGTGTTATTTCGATGTAATGCGTATGAAGGTAAAATGCAATTTAGCTATGTTAGTTACTTAGCTAAGTCATTGCTAGAAGAGTTGGCTATTGTAACATGCAATAGTGGGGGAAAGAGAGAGCAGAAACGTATTCAATGTATAAAGTTGTTGTAATTTCATGTTGTGTGTTATTTAAGTATGTACAAGATTCTTGATTTGTGATGATTGATAAATGTTGAGGGATTGGAAGCTGGCTTATCGCTCTGCACGTGTGTGCAGGCTGGTTTTTTTTTATGCTCCATTCTAGCGCCGTTCATCGGGTCGTCTTGAGGATCCCACCGTCGTACCGTCACATTGTCCTCCGCCTTCAGTGGACTGCTGTTGGTCACAGAGTGGTAGGACTGGGCAATTGTGCGCTGTTTAAACATCGGATCGCAGACCTATTTTTTTCCCAAACACACACACATACATATTTTTTCCTTTTTGACTCAATTTTTCATACATAATTTTCTCATCTCAGAATCTCAGGAAAAAGACTGTTTTTTTTGTTTTTTTCCTTTCTACTGCTGAATCCAACATAGGACTGAGATGCAATGACTGTTCTAATTCTGTGAACTTATGTTTGTAGTGTTAATGTTGACATTTTATGTATTTGTGCAGATGGTTGTTGGTCCTCATGCTATAGTGTATTATAGTCACTTCACCTTGTGTAATACAATACATCCATCCTGCAAGTTTATTGGTGCAATTGTGTTATTGTAGGTATAAAGGGCGTAAGATACTGATTTGTATTCGCTACCGCAGTCCTCCTATACGAACCCTACGATACCAGAAACGACTAGTCCCGGCAGAGATTACCTTGGTAGGCAGGGTTACATAAATAAGTGGCGAGCCAAGCCAGGAGGTCTGCTATAGGTAGCTTACCCTATCTACCCACAATACACCGAAATTTATTATCTATCGCTTCCGAAAATTTCTGAAGCAATGGACCTGGGTGACCGCTATAGAGTAAATGGGCAAAACACCCTCCTCGTTGCGGGTGTCGAAGACATTTACACTGATGAGGAAATAGACCAGGTGTTCTCTGTAAATGGGAGCGTCTCTCAGATTGTTAGGATTCCAGATGTAGGACATGAGCCGAAGGGTAGAGTCCTTATTGAGTACTCATCACACAAGTCCATCACCAAGGCTGACCCTATTATCTTAGGGGAAATAGCATGTCCAAGCGACCCCGGCGTGACATGGCACGTCAGGACGATAAGGAGCTTGTATGAGGAGGAAGTAGGGAAACGATTAGCCCGACAATACTTGGACGAACTCAAGGCTGTTGTGGGAAGTAACACGACAGGCTTTGTGAAAGCCCTCCAAGATGGGCTACGAGTCATTAACGACACTGATTGCAGTTCACCTGCCACGCCCCATGACCCAAATGCGACAGCCCAGGCCACGCCAAGTCCGCACTCTCACAGCACATTCTCCCCTTGCACTCCAAATAGTTCCGGCCACATACAGTTGTGATCAAATTTATTCAACTCCCAATGCTGCGAAGGCTTTTATGGAATTCAGTGCACATTTGTAATTGTGTTCATAATGAAATCTTACAAGGACTTGTTAAAGAACTAAATGCAACTAAGATAGCATCAATTTTTTTTGTCATAAAGTATTAAATGGCCTTTTTGTGATTTCTTCATTGACACAATTATTCAACCCCTTTACGACTACCACTCCTAAGAACAGAGGTTCATTCCAGTGTTTTCCATCAGGTATTGAAAACATCTGTGGATGTCAACGAGCAGCAATCAAGCATGATAAGCACCAATTAGGCAGATTTAAAAGGACTGTGATACTCAGCTCCTTCTAGACATCTACTGGTGTGTTTCCAAGCATGGTGAAGGCAAGAGAATGGTCCCAGAAGACAAGAGAAGAGGTTATTGCTCTTCACAAGAATGGCAATGGATATAAAAAGATTGCGAAGTTGTTAAATATTCCAAGAGACACTATCGGAAGTATCATTCGCAAGTTCAAGTTAAAGGGCACAGTGGAAACGTTACCTGGTCGTGGCAGAAAGAAGATCCTGACCGCGACTGCTGTGCGCTACCTGAAGCGTAATGTGGAGAAAAATCCCCACGTGACTGCTAAGGAACTGAAAAAAGACCTGTCAGATGTGGGCACTGAAGTTTCAGCTCAGACAATAAGGCGCGCACTGCATAACGAAGACCTCCATGCCAGAACGCCCAGACGCACCCCCTTGCTGACTCCAAAGAACAAGCAAAGTCGACTGCAGTATGCCAAAAGTCATGTGGACAAGCCACAAAGGTTTTGGAACAGTGTACTGTGGTCAGATGAAACTAAATTAGAACTGTTTGGGACAATGGACCAGCGCTATGTTTGGAGAAGGAAGAACCAGGCTTATGAACAAAAGAACACCTTGCCTACTGTGAAGCATGGCGGGGGGTCAATTATGCTTTGGGGCTGTTTTGCTTCTAATGGTACAGGAAAGCTTCAACGTGTGCAGGGTACCATGAATTCCCTTCAGTACCAGGAGATCTTGGAGGAAAATGTGATGGAGTCAGTCACAAACCTGCGGCTTGGGAGATGTTGGACCTTCCAACAGGACAATGATCCGAAGCACACATCCAAGTCCACTAGAGCATGGTTGAACATGAAAGGCTGGGACATTCTAGAGTGGCCATCGCAATCACCAGACTTAAATCCAATTGAGAACCTCTGGTGGGACCTAAAGAAGGCAGTTGCAGTGCGCAAGCCTAAGAATGTGACTGAACTGGAGGCTTTTGCCCATGAAGAATGGGCTAAGATACCCATAGGTCGCTGCAAGACACTTGTGTCAAGCTATGCTTCACGCTTGAAAGCTGTCATAACTGGAAAAGGATGTTGTACTAAGTACTAAAAAATAATGTCACTAGGGGGTTGAATAAAACTGATAATGATGTGAGCACAGTAAAGACATTTGTGGTTATTCCATCATAAATATTATGTTATGTTTGTCTAATTTATAAGTGCCTCTTTGATATAATTGTAAATAAGATGACTGAAATGATCAAAATCAATGTCAAACTGGCCAAAACACTTTATTTCAGTGGGGGTTGAATAAATTTGATCACAACTGTAGATGGAGATGTTGTGAACCCCCCACACATCCAGAAGATGGTCGTTGAACATGTCATTCGCAGTGAGCCTATCCTATCACACTCTCTCCCTCATCCCAGGCTTCGAACCTTTTCGGGGCGTACACCACGGCCCAATGGGGAAGTTGATTATGAAGCCTGGCACATCCAAGTTGACCTCTTGATCAGTGATTCTTCCCTGACCGACGGTCAGAAGGTGAGGAAGATCCTTGAGAGTCTATCGGCTCCTGCTACTGACATAGTGAAGCCACTTGGCATAGATTCACTACCAAGTAAGTACGTGACTCAACTTGACTCCGCTTTTGGCGTTGTCGAAGATGGGGAGGAGTTGTATGACACCTTTTTAAACTGCAGTCAGAACAATGGGGAGAAGCCCTCTGTTTATCTCAACAGGCTGCACACCCTACTCACCAAGGCCATATCTAGAGGGGGAGCTTCCCCTAGAGATGCAGACAAACAATTGCTTCGTCAGTTCTGTAGGGGCTGTTGGGATCAGAACCTCATTATGAGCCTGCAGCTGGAGCTCAGGAAAGAAGAGCCACCAGCTTTCTCTGACCTGCTCCTCATGCTGAGGACTGAGGAAGACCGTAGGTCTGCCAAGTATGATCGCATGAAGAAACACTTAGGGACCACTAGAGCTGCTATACATGCCCACTCCATACTTGGTATGCCTGCTTATGATACTGACCCTGTTCAGATGCCTCAGCACCAACAAGGTGAGAGTGCAAAGCAGGGAAAGAAAGCAGTTACGATCAACCAACAAGTGGAGGGCAGAGACGACACAAATGGGTTGGAGAAGAAAATTGAAGCATTAACAAAACAAGTGGAGAGACTGTGACAACATGCAAGAGACCCCAGAAAAGTTGGTAACTTTGAACGCAGTAGATGTCTTGTAGCTAGCACCACACACCAGAGGACTACAGTGCCCACTGGGATGCCAAGGGCATGGTTTTACTTTAGGTGTGGTGAAGATGGGCACATCGCTGCTAAGTGTTCGCATGAAGCGAACCCAGATGTAGTTCAGAAAAAAAGAACCGAACTGAGGGAGAGGCAATACCGTTTCAGATCACAGCAGAACCCCCCTTACTCCCCTTTAAATTGTTGACAGCTCCTGTTAGGGGACGCCCAGGGGCTGGGAGCTCGAGTACAGTGAGTCCCATCACAGTAGACTGTGAAGTCAATGCATAGAAAGATGCTGGAGCAAGCTATCACATCATGTCATCCGTACCGCCAGGGCTTATAGGCCCTCAATGTGCAGCATCAGTCCTCATTAAAGGGGTGCCATGTGAATCCATACTGGACACCGGTTCCCAGGTTACAACCATTTCTGAGTCTTTTCACAGGAACTTTCTGCCCTTTCTTGCTGTTCAACCCATTCATGCTCTTCTTGAAGTCGAGGGCGCGGGCGGACAGAATATTCCCTATCTTGGCTATATTGAAGTAAGCATTTCTTTTCCTCAACCTATAACCGGGAAGAAAGACGATTTAATGGCTCTAGTGCTGGTGGTCCCAGAGCATCATTTGAATAGCAAAATTCCCCTATTGATTGGCACCAATGTTCTTGACCGCCTTTACCAACATGGCATTGGGCGAAATGGCCTCAAATCACTTTTCCGTGTGTACTCCAATGACAGTTATGCACAACTTTTCCAGCATATTGCTCAAGTTCATAACACCACGAACCACACACACACTGTTAAATTGAAAGGGCCTAAGACTCTTACCATACCGGCCCGGCAGAGGCTGTGCACCTCTGGCACGGTTAGGATAGGGAAGACTGCTCACTACACTGACTTTGTGCTTGAGCCGCATGAAAACAGTCCATTGCCAGGTGGAGTCCTTCTTGAGTCCGCTTTAGTGAATGTCTCGTGTGAGGCCAGCTGTAAAGTCCCAATTGTCCTGCATAATGTGAGTGATCGTGATGTCACACTTCACCAACAGACTGTTCTAGCACAGATATCCGTAGCTCAGTGTATCACCCCACTCAGTCCTGACAGACGTGCGCCTATGCCTGAGTCGTCATCTGGTAAGCTCAGATTTGATCTTGAGAATTCGCCTATCACTGAGCAGTGGAAAAGACATATCACAGAGAAACTGTGCAGCATTTCTGAGGTATTTGCTATAGATGATCTGACTTATGGACATACCACGGCAGTCAAACATCGCATCAGACTGCAGGATGATGCTCCATTTAAAGAAAGACCAAGACCCATCCACCCATGTGACAGAGAGGCTGTAAAGCAACATCTCAGAGAATTACTTGGTGCAGGGATCATCAGAGAATCAGAGAGCCCTTTTGCATCCCCAATTGTTATTGTGCGGAAAAAGAATGGGACAATCCGCCTATGTGTTGACTACCGGAAGTTAAACACCCGTACTATTAAAGATGCGTATGCTCTCCCGAACATTGAAGAGGCCTTCACTGCCCTTAGTGGCGCTAAGTGGTTTTCAGTGCTGGACCTCAAGTCTGGATATTACCAAGTTGAGATGGCGGACGAGGACAAGCACAAGACGGCATTCGTGTGTCCGTTAGGCTTCTTTGAGTTTAATCGGATGCCCCAGGGTGTGACCAACGTGCCAAGTACATTTCAATGCCTTATGGAGAAGTGCGTTGTTGATTTGCATTTGAATGAAGTACTCGTTTTCCTGGACGATTTGACGTCTTCTCAGAGACATTGGAGGAGCATGAGGCTCGACTAATGAAAGTACTCACACGCCTGAGAGACTACGGGTTGAAGTTATCTCCCGAGAAATGCCAGTTCTTCAGAACGTCTGTAAAATACTTAGGTCATGTAGTAGACGCTCAGGGGGTTCACACTGATCCTGAGAAGGTTTCAGCTCTCAAGACTTGGCCACGTCCTTCTAACAGGAAGGAATTGAAATGTTTTTTAGGTTTCGCAGGATACTACCGGCGTTTTGTACAGGGATACTCAAAGATAGCCAAACCACTAAACCAGCTGACAGCGGGCTATCACCCAGCAAAGAAGAGAGGGAAAGTGTATAAGCGGCCTCGCATGGAGGGTCATCCTAACCTACAAGTCCCGTTTGGAGATGAATGGACTTCGGAGTGTGATGTCGCCTTCCAGACACTAATTGATAGGTTAACGTCGGCACCCGCCCTGGCCTTTGCCAATCCGCAGCTACCCTACATTCTTCACACTGATGCTTGCAGGCAGGGTTTGGGTGCTGCGCTCTATCAAGAGCAAGAGGGGAAAGTCAGAGTTGTGGCTTATGCCAGTAGGGGGCTCTCGAAGAGCGAGCAGAACTACCCCACGCATAAGCTAGAATTCTTAGCCCTCAAGTGGGCTGTCTGCGAGAAGTTCCAAGACTACCTTTACGGAGGTGAGTTCACGGTTCTGACGGATAATAACCCCCTCACCTACGTTTTGACGACGGCGAAGTTGGATGCTGCTGGCCATAGGTGGTTGGCCGCCCTTTCCACTTACCGTTTTAACATCAGGTACAGAGCTGGCCACGCGAATGGAGACGCCGACGGGCTATCTCGGCGGCCTCAGGACCCACCACAAGAAGACTGCGCCTTTATCGACGAGGAAGAGCGAATTGAGAGCCTTAAGAGATGGATTGCTGATGTGGCCGATACTTCAATTTCCTGTGAAGTATTCTCAGCCATATGTCAGCGCCATATTGCGGTCGGCGTGGGTGGGTGCTACTCAAGCGCAATCATAGCAGAGTCACTTGCTGCTGATGCATCCTCAATACCCGATTTCTTTGGCCTGGATGTCTTGCCATCAATGACACCGGCCGACTGGCGCAGAGCCCAAACTGAGGACCCACACATTGGCCGCGTTGTCGGGTTTCTGGCGAAGGCAGCTAAGCCCAGTAGCGCAGAGGTCAGATCCGAACCCGAGGAAGTGAAACTCCTGGTAAGGCAGTGGCGTAGACTGGAGTTTAGAGATGGGGTGCTGTATCGCAGGTGGCTAAGCCATGGCAGACCTGCATATCAGCTGGTACTGCCGAAGGAGTTCCGCCAAAGAGCTCTACAAGGCGTGCATGATGAAGTCGGACACCTAGGTGCTGAGCATGCCCTACACCTTGCCCGGGGCCGATTCTATTGGCCTGGCATGGCCAAGGATGTCGAGTCGAAGTGCTTGAAGTACGAGTGTTGCTTTAGGAGGAAAGCCCTCCCGCAGAGAGCAGCGCCAATGGAGAGTATCACGACAACATACCCTCTAGAACTCATCTGCATGGATTATTTGTCCTTGGAACCAGACAGTCGTGATACACGAAATATACTAGTCATCACAGATCATTTCACGAAATTTGCAGTAGCGATACTCACAAGGGATCAAAAGGCAAGGACGATAGCTAAGGCCCTGTGGGAGAACTTTATTGTGCATTATGGGTTCCCTAGTCATCTGCTGAGCGACCAGAGTCGGGACTTTGAGTCCAAGACCATTAACACTAGCAAGACTGAAATTTCAGGATCTCCAGGACATCACCCCTCCTTCTTGCTAGCAATTAGCCATCCTTTTATTATGCAAATGCGGAGCACTGAGGCAGCAGGTCAAACACTAATATGGCTAAAAGTACGAGGAGTTTCGCAGGCAAACCGCGCAGACCCCCGCTCTCCTTTCCACAGAAAACCAGCTCATCTGTATATCACAGCTTCAAGAAGCAATTCGAAAGTTACAACCCGTGAAACTATCTTTTTTTTTATAGCGCGAAGGTAATTATTCCTATGATGAATAGGAATGAATCTTTTGGTATGAATCTCGCTAAACATTCTAACTGAAATAAATCTTCGCGATAAAGAATAAACGTTGTATTTGTAGTAGGCATACGTGTTGTGCGATTTTCACAAGGCAAACCAGACACTGACTAGTGCATAGGAAAAAACATTGAATTGAATTGATATATTTCCTCTTTGTTATATTTTATAAATATATTTATATTATATTTCCTATTTTTTTTACATATAAGTAATGTTATCACGGATGGCCAACTATATTTCCTCTTTTGTAGATGTAAAGATGAAAAAAAAATTATTTTATATTTCCTATTTTTTTACATACAAGTGATATGATTTTTATTTTACTTCTACAGCGCAGAATCACAAGCAGGTTGCAGAGCTTTCTGTGTTTGATCGACATAGAGATGCTGAGGACAATCACACACTACACGGTCCATGAAGCCCACAGAGCGGATCAGAGCTGGAACCTGTCTGTCAGCGAGTTGATGGCTTTCATCGCAGTGCTTTTTCTGCGGGCAATACTCTGCCCGGTTGGAGCGGTGGCCGATTGTTGGTCTAAGAAATACGCTGTGCCTGCAATCAAGGACACGATGTCGCGTGACCGCTACAAAGAAATCATGCGGTACTTGCGCTTCGATGACAAGGACACCCGTGCGGAACGTGTAAAGAGCGACAGATTTGCTGCAATCTCGGACATCTGGCAATGTTTTGTACGTAACTGCACTCTGTGTTACACGCCAGGACAACACATCACCGTTGATGAGCAGCTCTTTCCAACCAAGGTCCGCTGTCCTTTCCTGCAATACATCGCTACAAAACCTGACAAGTTTGGCATAAAGTTTTGGATTGCTGCTGATTTGAAGACCAAGTATATGTGCAATGCTCTTCCATATTTGGGAAAGGACCCCAGTCGTCCCAAGGGAGAAAGACTGTCAGAGAATGTCGTCATGAAACTCATGGAACCATATCTGGACAAGGGCAGAACCGTCACCACTGACAACTACTTCACATCCCTGTCTCTGGCCAACAGACTGCTTGCATGCAACACAGCTCTGCTTGGGACAATCAACAAGATCAGAAGAGAAATTCCTCCTCCAGCAAAAAACACCAAGGGACGTGAGGAATTCTCCACACATGTGTACACATCAGGAAGTGCCATACTGACAGCGTATGCTCCAAAAAAAAACAAGGCAGTCTGCATTCTCAGCACAATGCACAAACAAGTCACGATCTCCGAAGGCCGCAAAAGGAAACCAAACACGATCACGGACTACAACAGCATGAAGGTATGCGTATATGATGATAAATAATGTCACATTATTGAATTTTTATGTCATATATGTCATATATGCGGGATGCTCAAAGCGCACTTGGCTGTATTTCAAATGAGATTTCTATTTTTCTAATAAAAATATTGTTGTTCTGCATCACACATTTGTTTTACCCTGTCATTGCTAAGGCAAGAATATCTTTATTGTTGTTATTACTGGGTGGGGTGTGTGTGTGTATAAAACTTTTACAACGGTTCTATTACCGGCATTATTTCTGTAAATCGCGTATATACTCAAACTCTAACACAATGTGCAAGTATGTTACATTACAAAAAATATAGGTACACAGATTGACTGGTATCTTACAAGTTTGTAGTGGATTCAAAATGTATATTTGTGTACTCTGCAGCACGATTCTGTGAATTTGCCATCGCACTACACATACCGCCAACGCATTGTTTATTCTTTAGTGTAAGCATAAAAAACATATGAAACACATACAAAATCACATAACACGTATGCTTACTACAAATGGATTGTTTATTCTTCTTGAAGCTGTGATATACAGATGAACTGGCCAGGCTGAATTTCCTTGGAAATGGAGCGGTGGTCGGCGCTTGAAACTCATAAAATGGGCTAGTCAGTGTCTGGTTTGCCTTGTGAAAATCGCACAACACGTATGCCTACTACATGCACATTATTGTAGTTTATTCTTTAGTGCGATGAAGTAAGCATAAAATGCGAATGAAACATATAAAACTGGCTAGTCTGTGTCTGGTGTGCTTTGAGAAAATCGCACAGCACGTACGCCTAATACAAAAACAACGCGAGGATTTATTTCACTTAGAATGTTTAGCGCGATTCAAACCAAAGGATTCATTCCTAATCAGCATATGAATAATTATCTTCGCGCTATAAAGAAATATAGATTGTAACGTTTGAATTGCTTCTTGAAGCTGTGATATACAGATGAACTGCCCAGGCTGAATTTCCTTGGAAAGGAGAGCGGTGGTCGGCGCTTGACACTCATAAAATGGGCTAGTCATTGTCTGGTTTGCCTTGTGAAAATCGCACAACACGTATGCCTACAACGAGCACATTATTGTAGTTTATTCTTTAGTGCGATGAAGTAAGCATAAAATGCGAATGAAACATATAAAACTGGCTAGTCTGTGTCTGGCTTTGCCTTGAGAAAATTGCACAGCACGTACGCATACTACAAAAACAACGCGAGGATTTATTTCACTTAGAATGTTTAGCGCAATTCAAACCAAAGGATTCATTCCTATTCAGCATATGAATAATTATCTTCGCGCTATAAAGAAAGATAGATTGTAACTTTTGAATTGCTTCTTGGAGCTGTGATATACAGATGCACTGGCCGGGCTGAATTTCCTTGCAAAGGAGAGCGGGGGTCGGCGCTTCAAACACGCACATATCTTTAGCAAGACAAAGGGCACTAATCTCTTCACAGCGGGGAAGTGGGCTACTCGGCGGCTGATTTTCCTTGCGACTTTTTTCGTAGCGTTGGCCTTCCCAGTGTTAAAGAGCTTTGCTCAGTCATGGGGATGACTAAGGTCCGAACAACCCCTTACCACCCCCGGGGGAACCCAGTGGAGCGGTTTTACCGGACTCTACTGGCTATGTTGGGGACCTTGGAGGATAAGGAGAAGCATCATTGGCGGGACTTTGTTAAACCGTTGGTTCATGCATACAACTGCACGAGGAACGATACGACTGGTTACTCGCCATAAGAGCTAATGTTTGGGAGACAGGCAAGGCTTCCCGTGGACTTCATTCTGGGGGTCGGCAGAATACGTCAAGAGCCTTCAACAGCGCCTTCAGGAGAGCTACTTCCTAGCCACTGAGAGTGCCCAAAAGATGAGGATGAAAAATAAGGTCCAGTTTGACAAGAAGGTCAGGGCAGCAAGGCTCCTGGTGGGGGACCGGGTCCTTGTCCGGAACGTGAACATTAGGGGAAAGCACAAATTGGCAGACAGGTGGGAACGTAAGATCCATATAGTGATTAGAGAAATTGGTGAGGGTCCCGTGTATGTAGTTAAGCCTGAAACGGGGGGCGGGGCCCATAGGACTCTACATAGAGACCTTCTTCTGCCATGCAGGTTCTTACCTGTGCCGGACACAGAGGAGACGAGTTCTCAGGCAAAGGTCACGAGGAGGCTGAGGTCTAGAGCCCAACCTGTTAACACTGGGAAGGCCAACGCTACGAAAAAAGTCGCAAGGAAAATCAGCCGCCGAGTAGCCCACTTCCCCGCTGTGAAGAGATTAGTGCCCTTTGTCTTGCTAAAGATATGTGCGTGTTTGAAGCGCCGACCCCCGCTCTCCTTTGCAAGGAAATTCAGCCCGGCCAGTGCATCTGTATATCACAGCTCCAAGAAGCAATTCAAAAGTTACAATCTATCTTTCTTTATAGCGCGAAGATAATTATTCATATGCTGAATAGGAATGAATCCTTTGGTTTGAATCGCGCTAAACATTCTAAGTGAAATAAATCCTCGCGTTGTTTTTGTATTAGGCATACGTGCTGTGCAATTTTCTCAAAGCACACCAGACACAGACTAGCCAGTTTTATATGTTTCATTCGCATTTTATGCTTACTTCATCGCACTAAAGAATAAACTACAATAATGTGCATGTAGTAGGCATACGTGTTGTGCGATTTTCACATGGCAAAAGCGCCGACCACCGCTCCATTTCCAAGGAAATTCAGCCTGGCCAGTTCATCTGTATATCACAGCTTCAAGAAGAATAAACAATCCATTTGTAGTAAGCATACGTGTTATGTGATTTTGTATGTGTTTCATATGTTTTTTATGCTTACACTAAAGAATAAACAATGCGTTGGCGGTACGTGTAGTGCGATGGCAAATTCACAGAATCGTGCTGCAGAGTAAACATATATACATTTTGAATCCACTACAAACTTGTAAGATACCAGTCAATCTGTGTACCTATATTTTTTGTAATGTAACATACTTGCACATTGTGTTAGAGTTTGAGTATATACGCGATTTACAGAAATAATGCCGGTAATAGAACCGTTGTAAAAGTTTTATACACACACACACACACACACACACACCCCACCCAGTAATAACAACAATAAAGATATTCTTGCCTTAGCAATGACAGGGTAAAACAAATGTGTGATGCAGAACAACAATATTTTTATTAGAAAAATAGAAATCTCATTTGAAATACAGCCAAGTGCGCTTTGAGCATCCCGCAAGCTAACAGTTGCTACATATCCATGGCCCATCCTTTCTACATTTTCGACAGGTGTACTTGGCGCACACAGCACACCGCTCCGAGCTGTGATTCCTGTTGCAGTGTATCTGCACCTGGCACTGCGTCGTCTTTCCAGGAGCAGGTGGAGGTCGTTGCTTTTTCGCCATTGTCTTTTCCTGTAAGAATCGACGCCGAAGTTCCTCAGCAAGAGCATGTAAAAAGTCTCTTCTGCTCTCCGTGGACCTCGTGCATGTCGTATACAAAACATGTGCATTCATCGCTGCCAAGTCCAGCATGTTGTAGAACACTGCAACAGGCCACCTGCGTGTTCCTGCGCGGACCGTATACCCACGCACCTTCTGGTCCATGATATCCACACCGCACTGCAAAGAAGAAACATAAAAAGGTTATGTTACATTATAAACATTATAATCATTTTGTCTGACATATATGACATAAAAATTCAATAATGTGACATTATTTATCATCATATACGCATACCTTCATGCTGTTGTAGTCCGTGATCGTGTTTGGTTTCCTTTTGCGGCCTTCGGAGATCGTGACTTGTTTGTGCATTGTGCTGAGAATGCAGACTGCCTTGTTTTTTTTTGGAGCATACGCTGTCAGTATGGCACTTCCTGATGTGTACACATGTGTGGAGAATTCCTCACGTCCCTTGGTGTTTTTTGCTGGAGGAGGAATTTCTCTTCTGATCTTGTTGATTGTCCCAAGCAGAGCTGTGTTGCATGCAAGCAGTCTGTTGGCCAGAGACAGGGATGTGAAGTAGTTGTCAGTGGTGACGGTTCTGCCCTTGTCCAGATATGGTTTCATGAGTTTCATGACGACATTCTCTGACAGTCTTTCTCCCTTGGGACGACTGGGGTCCTTTCCCAAATATGGAAGAGCATTGCACATATACTTGGTCTTCAAATCAGCAGCAATCCAAAACTTTATGCCAAACTTGTCAGGTTTTGTAGCGATGTATTGCAGGAAAGGACAGCGGACCTTGGTTGGAAAGAGCTGCTCATCAACGGTGATGTGTTGTCCTGGCGTGTAACACAGAGTGCAGTTACGTACAAAACATTGCCAGATGTCCGAGATTGCAGCAAATCTGTCGCTCTTTACACGTTCCGCACGGGTGTCCTTGTCATCGAAGCGCAAGTACCGCATGATTTCTTTGTAGCGGTCACGCGACATCGTGTCCTTGATTGCAGGCACAGCGTATTTCTTAGACCAACAATCGGCCACCGCTCCAACCGGGCAGAGTATTGCCCGCAGAAAAAGCACTGCGATGAAAGCCATCAACTCGCTGACAGACAGGTTCCAGCTCTGATCCGCTCTGTGGGCTTCATGGACCGTGCAGTGTGTGATTGTCCTCAGCATCTCTATGTCGATCAAACACAGAAAGCTCTGCATGTAACGCGTTGCCGCCGATCACGGCGGTGACGCGTTGGTTTAAACGTGGTGAGAACCCAAACGCTAACCAAAAAATAAAACGGCAAAAAGACAGCCAACTGAAACCTCCGCAGATGCGGGAAAAAACGAAAATAAAACTCAAGGGAAACAACAGAAGGATAACACGGAGGAACTCGACGTGTACAGGTAAGTAAACAAACAAAAAACACGCGGAAAGAAATACAACGCGTCTAATAAGGGAAAAACAGGAAAACGAAAAACACACGGAGAAACCTCAACGTGTCAGAAGGAGAGGAGAAAAATATACAAAACAAAAGACGAAGCTTTGGTACAAGACCAGCGGCTTCTTACCAGGTTACCTGTCAGACTGTCAACCAGAACACTGGAGGACAACCGACGAAGAACAGAGGGAGAAGACAAAAAAGAAACAAAACCAACCTGAGAACACTCAGGGGGAAAACGAGAGAAAGAGAGCAACGAGATCGTAGTGAGAAGAAGAGAGAACCTGGCTTAGGCTGTGAGAGTGCGTGACTACAGACAACTTCAGCAATGCGTTGCTGAAGTCGCCTGCTTTAAATAGGCAGCCCAACAGGTGTAATCTATCGGGCTCGATTACCCCTGGTACCAGCTCGCGGGCTCCGCCTAGTGGCGGCAGGAGGCACGTGCCTGGGTCCAACCCTGACAGAACCCCCCCCTCTAGGCCCGAGACCCCGCGGGCCCAGGGCAACAGCCCTGTCGCGGTAGAAGGCCCCGATCAGGGAAGGATCCAGGATGCGTGCCCTGGGAACCCAAGACCGCTCCTCAGGACCGTAACCCTCCCAGTCCACCAGGAATTGATCCCGCCCCCGGACCCGACGGACGTCCAAAAGACGCCGCACCGTGTAAACAGGACCACCACCAACCATACGCGGCGCAGGAGGAGCCGGGGCGGGAGAAGAACCACATAAGGCCGGAGATGGGACACGTGAAACACCGGGTGGACACGCATGGACGGAGGGAGAACCAAACGGTAGGTGACCGGGTTGATGCGACGGTCGACTTTGAACGGGCCCAGGAAGCGAGGAGCCAGCTTCTTGGTGCCGCCCCGCACCGGTAAGTTACCCGCCGCCAACCACACCCGCTGACCAGGACGGAAGGACAGCGCAGGGAGACGATGCTTGTCGGCGCTGCGGCAATAGGCGGAGGAGGCCTTCAACAGGGCCGAGCGAGCACGCGACCAAGCCTTGCGACAGCGCCGAAACTGAGCCACAGCAGAAGGCACAGCTACGGCCTGCTCGTGATCAGCGAACAGGGGAGGCGCATACCCAAACAAACATTCAAAGGGCGACATACCCAGAGCGGAATGCCATAGCGTGTTGTGGGCGTACTCGGCCCACAACAGGTGGTCGGCCCAGGACGCGGGGTTAGAGGACGCCAGGCACCTGAGCGTCTGCTCCAGGTCCTGGTTGACTCGCTCGGTCTGACCGTTAGACTGGGGGTGGAAACCCGATGAGAGGCTGGCGGAGGCACCGAGGAGGGTCAAAAAGGCCTTCCAGAAGCTGCTGGCGAACTGAGGTCCTCTGTCGGACACCACGTCCTGAGGAAATCCGTAGTTACGGACTACATGAACCAGTAATAGAGACGCAGTTTCTCGGGCGGAGGGTAGCTTAGGCAGGCCGATGAATTTGCTGTACTTAGAGAACCTGTCTACAATCACGAGAATGGTGGTCAGCCCTTTGGAGGATGGAAGACCGGTGATGAAGTCTAGGGAGATATGGGACCATGGTCTGGAGGGAATAGGCAAAGGGCGCAACAGCCCCCTGGGCTTGTTACGAGGGGCCTTACTCCTGGTGCACACCTCGCAGGAAGCCACGAAGTCACGGATCTCCTGATCCATCGCAGGCCACCAAAACCTCCTTTTTATGAGCTCGGCGGTCCGCCTAGCACCGGGGTGCGCCGCATACCGTTCGGTGTGTCCCCATAAGAGGACCTTACGCCGGACGGTCGAGGGCACGTAGAGACAGCCAGGAGGAACACCGCTAGGGCCGGGTTCGTTAGCGAGTTCATCCTGTACTGCTTTCTCAATACCCCACCGGATAGGTGCGACAACGACTCCCGGGGGAAGCACGGTCTCAGGGGGACTGTCGACGAGAGGTGGCTCCCACTGTCGGGACAAAGCGTCAGGCTTGGTGTTTTTTGAGCCAGGACGATACGACAGAGTGAAGTCGAAACGACTGAAAAACAGGGCCCATCTGGCCTGTCTGGCATTGAGGCGCTTGGCCTGCTGGAGATAGGTCAGGTTTTTGTGGTCCGACCAGACCAGGAAAGGATGGCGAGCCCCCTCCAGCCAGTGTCGCCACTCCTCTAAGGCCATCTTAACGGCCAGGAGTTCTTTGTCCCCTACGTCGTACCGTCTTTCCGTGGGGGTGAACCGGTGTGAAAAGTAAGCACAGGGATGCAGCTTAGGAGGAACCCCGACCCGCTGCGAGAGAACAGCCCCAACACCCAGATCAGAAGCGTCAGTCTCAACAACGAAGGGAAGCTCAGGGTCAGGAACCCGCAGTACAGGAGCACTAGTAAAAAGGCCCTTAAGGGTCTCGAATGCTTTCTGGGCTTCTGGAGTCCATGTGAACTTCCCCAGTTTTTTGCTAGTGAGAGCAGAGAGCGGAGCCGCGAGGGAGCCAAAATTTCTAATAAAGCGCCTGTAGAAATTGGCAAACCCCAGGAAGCGTTGGACCAAACGCACGGACGTGGGCACGGGCCATTGAGACACAGCTTTAATCTTGGCGGGTTCCATTGCCAGTTTACCGTTGGCAATGATGAACCCCAAGAAGGCTACTTCGGCAACGTGGAACAGGGACTTCTCTAATTTTACATAGAGGTGATTCTCGAGTAGCAATTGGAGCACGCGGCGTACGTGTTGCTGATGCTCTTGGACGGTACGGCTATATATTAAAATGTCGTCTAGGTAGACGTAGGCGTAGTTATCCAAAGCCTCCCTAAGGACGCCGTTAACAAACCGCTGAAAAGCGGCGGGTGCGTTCATGAGACCAAACGGCATGACTAAGTACTCGTAATGCCCGGAGGGCGTGTTGAAGGCGGTTTTCCACTCGTCGCCCTCCCTGACACGCAACAGGTTGTACGCACTTCTCAGATCTAGCTTAGTGAAGACCGTCGCCCGTTGAAGGGCCTCGAAGGCAGAGGACATGAGAGGCAAGGGGTGGCGGTCTTTGATAGTGATCTTGTTAAGCCCCCTGTAATCGATGCAAGGGCGGAGACCCCCATCTTTTTTCCCCACAAAGAAAAATCCAGCCCCGGCGGGAGAGGTAGAGGGACGAATAGTACCAGCCGCGAGCGCCTCCTGTATGTAGGTCTCCATAGCCTTGCGTTCAGGCAAAGCTAGGGAAAACAAACGCCCCCTAGGGGGAGTAGTACCGGGCAGGAGGTTGATAGCGATATCGCAGGCTCTATGCGGGGGTAGGAAGCCTGCTTTGCGTTTGCTAAAAACGTCTTTGAGGTCGTGGTAGACAGCAGGAACCTTTTCTATGAACGCTATCTTTTCTTGGCTCTCCCCGGTTTTGCTGCGGTGGGGCGCCAAGCACGACTGTTCACAGACCTTACTCCAACGGTTAATGGACAGATTAAGCCAATCTACGTCGGGGTTGTGGCGTTGGAGCCAGGGAAACCCTAGGATCAGCTGTAGTTTGGGTGCAGCGATGACATAGGGGGTGAGTGTTTCGTGGTGGTTCCCTATAGAAATGTTCAGAGGAACGGTTTGGTGGGTTATGTCCCCGGAAGTGAGCAGCCTACCGTCCACAGCGGACACAGAGATGGGCTTTTCTAGAGGAACCAGAGGTATGGAGAGTGAGGCTACGAGAGCGGTGTCTATGAAATTACCAGAGGCCCCTGAGTCAACGAGAGCCAGGACCCGATGTTCCTCAGAACCTCTCCATGACACCACTACATGAGGCATCAGTCCACATGCGGGGAAATAAGTGCCATGACCCGTCGGTGCAACCCCGTTCACCGACGGGTCTGCCCTTTTCCCTGTAACTCAGGACACTCGGCGATACGGTGGTTAGCCCTGCCGCAATAAAGACACTTGCCCTCTCGTATGCGGCTTTGTCTTTCCTGACGGGAGAGACGAGTGTGCCCTAATTGCATGGGCTGTTCTGATGACGCGCCCTCCTCGTGTGTGGTCTTACGCACAGGGGATACTGCCTTAACACTGGGCGAAGTGAACAAACGGCGGTGTTGTTTACGGTCCCTCAACCGATTATCTATTCTAATGGTGAGGTCTATAGCGTCGTCCAGACCGCTAGGAGGCTCCCTGAGGGACAGTTCGTCCTTGATCTCTTCGCTCAAGCCTTCTATGTAAACGGCCCCCAGCGCCTCCGAACCCCAATCACTTTCTGCCGCCAGTGTGCGGAAGTCCAGAGAGTATTCCGCCACGGTAGATCTGCCCTGTCGCAAACGTAACAGCCTAGAAGCGACCATACCCCCTGAAGCAGGATGAAAAAACGCCTGCCGCATAGCCCGAGAAAACCGTTCGTATGAGGAACAGAGCTCCGGCTGGTTCTCCCATACCGGTGTAGCCCACCGTAATGCTTTCCCCGAGAGTAACGCCATAACATAAGCCACTTTAGCACGTTCGGTGGGAAAACGGGACGGTTGTTGTTCAAAGATAAGAGAACACTGTAACATAAACCCCCTACACTCGTTGGGATCCCCGTTATAACGCGCCGGAGCGGGCAATGCGGGCTCAGCACGAGAGTCAGCAGGCAGCCCAACAGCCCCGGGGGAAACCAGAGGGCTGGGAGCCGCAGCAGGCGGATCAGGCTTTTGGACAGCGAGAGCGATAGCCTGGAGCTGAGTGTGAATTTCCTGCAACGCCTGCTCATGCCTGCCAATAGTCTGCCCTTGTATGGCAAGGGCGTTTCGCAAGTCGTCGGCGTCAGGGTTAGCTGGGTCCATAATAGGCTGAAGTTGTTCTGTAACGCGTTGCCGCCGATCACGGCGGTGACGCGTTGGTTTAAACGTGGTGAGAACCCAAACGCTAACCAAAAAATAAAACGGCAAAAAGACAGCCAACTGAAACCTCCGCAGATGCGGGAAAAAACGAAAATAAAACTCAAGGGAAACAACAGAAGGATAACACGGAGGAACTCGACGTGTACAGGTAAGTAAACAAACAAAAAACACGCGGAAAGAAATACAACGCGTCTAATAAGGAAAAAACAGGAAAACGAAAAACACACGGAGAAACCTCAACGTGTCAGAAGGAGAGGAGAAAAATATACAAAACAAAAGACGAAGCTTTGGTACAAGACCAGCGGCTTCTTACCAGGTTACCTGTCAGACTGTCAACCAGAACACTGGAGGACAACCGACGAAGAACAGAGGGAGAAGACAAAAAAGAAACAAAACCAACCTGAGAACACTCAGGGGGAAAACGAGAGAAAGAGAGCAACGAGATCGTAGTGAGAAGAAGAGAGAACCTGGCTTAGGCTGTGAGAGTGCGTGACTACAGACAACTTCAGCAATGCGTTGCTGAAGTCGCCTGCTTTAAATAGGCAGCCCAACAGGTGTAATCTATCGGGCTCGATTACCCCTGGTACCAGCTCGCGGGCTCCGCCTAGTGGCGGCAGGAGGCACGTGCCTGGGTCCAACCCTGACACTGCAACCTGCTTGTGATTCTGCGCTGTAGAAGTAAAATAAAAATCATATCACTTGTATGTAAAAAAATAGGAAATATAAAATAATTATTTTTTTTCATCTTTACATCTACAAAAGAGGAAATATAGTTGGCCATCCGTGATAACATTACTTATATGTAAAAAAAAGAAGAGGAAATATAATATAAATATATTTATAAAATATAACAAAGAGGAAATATAGCTGGCCAAATTCAATTCAATGTTTTTTCCTATGCACTACACTACAACATGCACTACAGTTTCATCTATACAAAAGAGGAAATATAGCTGGCAAAATTCACCTCTGTACTTTTCTTGTATACATCTACGAAAAGAGTTTTTTACATTACCTTGGCATGCTCTGTAGGTCCTGCGGTCTCACTGAACGTAAAAGTGGTGCTGCCGTGTCCAAGACTTCTTACAACATCAGTCTTTTCCCAAGCGGTTCCATCTTTTGCGTTTATGTTCGTTGCAGGCTTACTGACATCCTTAGCAACAGAACGCTTCTTTCGTGGAGGGCTACGGTTTTCTTCATCCGATTGTCCACTCGTATCTGCGCCAGTTGAAAGTGCCAGATCGGAGTCTTCAGCACTAAAACAAAGTTCCTCTCCTCCGTCGGAATCATAGTCATCCATTGCGTTCAGAAGAGCCAAAGCTTGCAAAGGAGTGTAAATCCTCTTGTGTGCCATCGTAGTGTCCGTGTCTTCCTCGCAGAACAAGAAAAATATATGAAATGACTCACCTGTGTTTGTGTGTCCGTTTTTATCCCAGCTTGGAGAAGACCACACCCCACCCATCTTCAACAAGTGTAAATTGTGAACCTTCACGGCGGCTGATGCAAAGGCGCTAATGACATGCGTATCGATACCCGCTAATCACTAACCGATACTTGCGCATTTCCATTTCTTTATATCTGATGGATGAATAGATGTATAGATGAATGGATAATCAGTCAGTCTCTGAGTTAAAATTTAATTTAATTGTTCTGTAATTATCTGGAATTAGGTGGAAAAACAAAATTGATATGGCTAGAATTTTTATATAAGTAGTGCTGTTTCATAAAAGCAGAACATAAATAACATGTAGGCTACAATGCCTATATTTGACTTTCTCTAAATATCTATATACAGATAGAATATATATCATTTTTATGATATTTCAGAGATTATTTTGTGGCATTTCCTGTCTATGTAGCAGTGCAAATTATATATATTCTCTACCTGTAAATTAGTGCTGTTTCGTAACGGACGAATTGCAGAAATAACATGCATACAATGTTTGATTCTGTCTAAATATCTAGATACGGATAGAATATATATAATTTGTACTGATTGATTTCGATTTTTACTTCATTTTAGATAATACTTGGATAGTATAAAACAAATAACTTCTAGCACATACGCCTACTACAAGTACAACGTTTATTCTTTATCGCGAAGATTTATTTCAGTTAGAATGTTTAGCGAGATTCAAACCAAAAGATTAATTCCTATTCATCATAGGAATAATTACCTTCGCGCTATAAAAAAAAGATAGTTTCACGGGTTGTAACTTTCGAATTGCTTCTTGAAGCTGTGATATACAGATAAGCTGGTTTTCTGTGGAAAGGAGAGCGGGGGTCTGCGCGGTTTGCCTGCGAAACTCCTCGTACTTTTAGCCATATTAGTGTTTGACCTGCTGCCTCAGTGCTCCGCATTTGCATAATAAAAGGATGGCTAATTGCTAGCAAGAAGGAGGGGTGATGTCCTGGAGATCCTGAAATTTCAGTCTTGCTAGTGTTAAAGACCAGCCAGGATGTTCCGATGATGTAAGGAGTGAGTCATCAGATAGTATGGATGAGCTGTATCCAGTTAACCAAGTGCCAAACTTTATCACTAGGGGACCTTTTGTGTTGGAGGATGGCCCTGTGCCAGAGCCAACTGCCAGACCATATCTTGGAGTACCCACGGCGGCTCTGCTGACACTTGAACCGGTCCCTGAGCTATCAGGTAGTGAAGTCCAACTTGAGTCATTGGGCGGTGAAGTTCAGCCTGAGCCCCAAGCAAGCCCTACCGAGGTAGATGTTTTTAGCTCATCAAAGAGAGCTTCGAGGCCAGATTATGTTGTGATAGACATACATGAGCCAGAACTTGCATGTTCCCTAAATCCAGAGCCTGTAAACTCTGAATGTGAAATCATGCAGGGGTTGCCTGAGGTCAGACGCTCAAGCAGGCCAAAGCGCCAGCACGGGTCATTACCAGTACCGGGTCTTGCCTTACGGCTTGGCCTCGGCTCCGTCGTTCTTCCAGGCGTACATTAACGAGGTCCTGCGCGAGTATTTGAATAAATTCGTCGTCGCCTATATTGATGACATCCTCGTTTATTCACCCTCTATGGACCAACATGTATGTGACGTGCGCGCCGTCTTGGGCATTCTCTTGCGCAATAGGCTCTATTGCAAGCTAGAGAAGTGCGAGTTTCATCTCACCGAGGTAAGCTTCCTGGGTTACATCATCAGGCCAGGTTCGGTGCACATGCAACTTGGCAAGGTGGAGGTGGTGATGGGATGGAATAAGCCGCACACACGGCGCGAACTACAGCGTTTTCTGGGTTTCGCGAATTTTTACCGGCGTTTCATCCGGTCATATAGCCGCATAGCACGGCCGATTACTGACCTACTGCGTGGGGGGGTTAAGCGGTTGCAGTGGACTGCTGCGGCGGAGCAGGCTTTCGAGGCTTTAAAAAGGGCATTCACAACGGCTCCTGTGTTGCATCAGCCTGATCCTAGCAAGCCCTTCATCGTTGAGGTGGACGCTTCGGATGTGGGAGTGGGAGCTGTGCTGTCCCAGCGTTTCAAGAAGCACAGCTCTCCCAAGCCGATCGCTTTCTTTTCTAAGAAGCTGAGCTCCGCTGAAAGGAATTACGGGGTAGGTGACCGTGAGCTGTTGGCGATGAAACTAGCCTTTGAGGAGTGGAGGCATTGGTTAGAGGGAGCGAGACATCCTTTCAGCGTTATCACGGACCACAAAAATCTGGAGGACCTGAAAACCACCAAGAGAATGAACGCACAACAAGCCCGCTGGTCTTTATTCTTCTCGAGGTTTCGTTTTCAGGTCACCTACCGCCCGGGGATAAGAACTCACGAGCCGATGCCCTCTCTCGGTCCTTTCCTGAGAGCAAGGAGTCCACGGAGGAGGAACCCATACTCCCTGCGAAGTGCTTTCTCAACTCTGTGGAGTGGGAGATCGACAGGGCGATCTCCGCGGCCAATCCGCATCCCCGATGTCCCCCTCATCGCAGGTATGTTCCCCCGGCACAACGCACTCCCCTCATTACCTGGGCTCATTCGTCTCTTGGCACAGGACATCCCGGGTCCACCCGTACGTCGCAGGTGCTGGGAGCCCGTTACTGGTGGCCCGGTATGCATCGAGACGTCTTGCGCCACGTTGCGTCATGCGCCGAGTGCGCGCGGAGCAAAGTGCCGCACACTCCTCCGGCTGGCAAGCTACTGCCGCTTCCAGTCCCCAGGCAACCCTGGACGCACATAGCTGTGGACTTTGTCACGGACCTGCCTGTGTCAGAGGGTAACAACACCATCCTTACCGTCATAGACAGGTTCTCTAAGATGATGAGTTTCATAGCGCTTCCAGGGTTGCCAACAGCGTGGGAGACAGCGGAGGTGCTGCTCCGCGAGGTGTTTCGGCTTTACGGAATCCCCCGAAGACATCGTTTCCGATGGAGGACCACAGTTCACCTCTCGGGTCTGGAGAGAGTTCCTCGCAAAGCTGAACATCACGGTCAGTCTGACATCCGGCTACCACCCACAGGCTAACGGGCAAGTAGAGCGCGCAAACCAAGAGCTGGGACGGTTCCTGCGTGCCTATTGCAGTGAGTATCCCGACACCTGGAGTTCGCTGCTTATGTGGGCTGAATACGCTCAGAACTCCTTGGTTCAGTTCAGCACCGGACTAACACCCTTTGAGTGCGTTCTAGGGAGACAGCCGGCTCTATATCCCTGGAACGCTGCCACATCCGACCAACCGATTGTGGAGGACTGGTGCAGGAGAAGCGAGCGAGTGTGGGCTGATACGCACCGTAAGCTGCAGGAGGCGGCGCAACGCTTCAAGGCTAAAGCAGACCGGCGGAGAAGCGAAGCCCCGGAGTACCACGCAGGGGACAAGGTATGGGTGTCAACCAGCGATGGCCGTCTCGGGCCAAGGGGTAAGCTGACAGACCGTTACGCGGGGCCCTACGTCATTGCCCGACGCGTTAACCCTGTTACATTCCAGCTTCGACTGCCTGGGGACAGAAGAGTGTCCAGAGCCTTCCACGTTTCAGCCCTGAAGCCGTACCGGGAAGGTCCTCTGAGCGCGGAAGCGAGACCGAGACCGCCGTCTCTGTTACAGCTGTCAGACGGACCTGCGTACCACGTTAGGAGGTTGCTGAGCTCTCGGCGTCGGGTGGAGCACTGCAATATCTGGTGGACTGGGAGGGCTACGGTCCTGAGGAGCGGTCGTGGGTTCCGGCTTCTCAGGTGCTGGACCCCTCCATGCTCGCCTCCTTCCATCGAGAGCATCCCAGTCTTCCTGCTCCGCACCGTCCGGGACACCCGAGGAAAGTCCGGCTGGAGGGATTCTTGGGGAGGGGTTCTGTCACGGTAGGCCGGCCCGGAGGCCACCAGAGGGCGCCCAAACACACACCTTCGGTCACACGCTTACCCACAACCACACGCAGCACACCCTCACAGCCTCGATCACTCCCACCTTCCCAATCACCAGAATACTAGCACCTGTCTCTAATCAGCTGGGGTGTATTTATTTCCACAGGTCGCGCCGTCCAGTGCTGCGCATTCACCTGGCTACCCCGTCTCGCTCCGTGGGAGAGAAGAGTATTACTCACCTGTGTGCCTTAGTCTTCGTTGCTCGCTTGTCTTCTATATTTCTTTTGCTTTACTGTTTCTACTGCCGTGGTGCCTGAGTTCCTAAGTTTCCATGGAGAATAAAACAGGTCACCCTCAGCCTCTGTCTCCTGCTGCTTCTGTCCAAACGTCACAGCAATAAAGAGGTGTAATTTAAAAAAATTTTATACGTGTTTTCAGTTGCACATGTTTTATCAAAATTTGAGGAGAATACAGATTTAAAAAAGAACACATGTCTATTATTTACATTTAAAATATACCTGCAACATTGGTTAAAAAAAAAAAGACTCGAAAGGACTTGAAATTCCAAGTTTCAGACTTGGGACTTGACTTGACTGTTGCCTGTCTTGACTCGAGACTTGACTTGATTTGACTGTCTTTGCTTGAGACTTGACTCGGGACTTGAGGATAAAGACTTGGACTTACTTGAGACTTGCAAAACACTGACTTGGTCCCACCTCTGCTATTACTATAGCCACGATGTAGCTATATTTCATGTTTTTGCTAATTCTATGCTAAAAACTCAGTCCTGTTACTTTCAGTCCTGTTACTCATTTAAAGAGTAACAGGACTGAGTGCCTGTAACAGGAGTGAGTAGAGGCCTCTGGTTTATTGATTTATTATTGTGAATATTACATACATTATGTAATACTATTTTGCCTTTTTTAAGGTTTTACATGAAATTAGTTAAGGTTCAGTTTCACAATATGGATGCCATACTTACAGGGTGCCAATCCACCACTAAGTGCTGCAGAAAAGCAGCGACGCTATCGTGCTCGACGTGATGCTGACCCAGAGAGGAGAGAAAGATATTTAGGGAAGGAAAGAGAAAAATACAGGGAAGACCTAGAATCAGGCAGGAAGAAACGAATTAATAACTTAAGTGATAGAGGAAAGTGCAGACAACGCAAAAAGTGGAGGGAAACATATCATAGCATCAAGGACAGGAAATATGCTCTACAACATCTCATCACCCCTCCACACAGTCCCCAGATATCACCAGCACAAGCTGGACATCCACAACCAACCACTTCCACGTGCAGTTTATATACAACATCTCATCACCCCTCCACACAGTCCCCAGATATCACCAGCACAAGCTGGACATCCACAACCAACCACTTCCACGTGCAGTTTATATACAACATCTCATCACCCCTCCACACAGTCCCCAGATATCACCAGCACAAGCTGGACATCCACAACCAACCACTTCCACGTGCAGTTTATATACAACATCTCATCACCCCTCCACACAGTCCCCAGATATCACCAGCACAAGCTGGACATCCACAACCAACCACTTCCACGTGCAGTTTATGCAATGCACCAAGTGTCCAAGAAAATGTGTAAGGGAGGCTATAGAGCAAGTGTGTATATTTGTTGGAATGTGAAAATGTGTAAGGGAGGCTGTAGGGTAAGTGTGTATATTTGTTGGAATGTGAAAATGTGTAAGGGAGGCTATAGGGCAAGTGTGTATATTTGTTGGAATGTGAAAATGTTGTGCATAGTGTTGCAAACATTGAAGGCAGAAATGTCAAGCAGAACTAGACTTCAGTTGTCAATAAAATGGTGTTACCTAGCAACAACCACATTTTAGAATGTTTTGGAGATGCCCAATGATGTTCCACCAATTCCATCTGTGAGTGACCGGCAGGCAAGGCACAGGGTCTGGTTCAAGTAGGGTGCAAAGAAGTAGTGGTGTTTATTTAATCCCCATATAGAGGCAAGAAAACTATTTACAGGAACAAACTAAGACATACAAAAAAAACTAGTTCACAAAAGACTCAAATCAATTGTCAGTTCAATCATCAAGATACTTGCTACTTTTAGCATTACCTGCTCTGCCACCAGAAAAAAAAACCTCTCTTCCCAAACAATTCACATCAGGCCTTTTATAGTCCTACCCCAGAGTGGTGTGATGTCACTTCCTGTATTATTGCCTTAATAAATCCAACCAATAAATCATATGTGTCTTCATTTGGTTATTAACTTGGAATATCATGAAACCAATGTCCATACTTGTATTGTGTACATCGTGGTGGAGGGCAGTTCCATCACACCATCCACCATGAGGATGCATCAGACAGTGACCATAGCCGGAGAAGAACTGACATACAGGGATGTCAGCTGCATGTGCACAGCCAAACAAAACCTGACCTGTGACTGCTTTAATGCAAAGTGTAACCCTGCCTACCAAGGCAATCTCTGCCGGGACTAGTCGTTTTCGGTATCGTAGGGTTCGTATAGGAGGACTGCGGTAGCGAATACAAATCAGTATCTTACGCCCTTTATACCCACAATAACACAATTGCACCAATAAACTTGCAGGATGGATGTATTGTATTACACAAGGTGAAGTGACTATAATACACTATAGCATGAGGACCAACAACCATCTGCACAAATACATAAAATGTCAACATTAACACTACAAACATAAGTTCACAGAATTAGAACAGTCATTGCATCTCAGTCCTATGTTGGATTCAGCAGTAGAAAGGAAAAAAACAAAAAAACAGTCTTTTTCCTGAGATTCTGAGATGAGAAAATTATGTATGAAAAATTGAGTCAAAAAGGAAAAAATATGTATGTGTGTGTGTTTGGGAAAAAAAATAGGTCTGCGATCCGATGTTTAAACAGCGCACAATTGCCCAGTCCTACCACTCTGTGACCAACAGCAGTCCACTGAAGGCGGAGGACAATGTGACGGTACGACGGTGGGATCCTCAAGACGACCCGATGAACGGCGCTAGAATGGAGCATAAAAAAAACCAGCCTGCACACACGTGCAGAGCGATAAGCCAGTTTCCAATCCCTCAACATTTATCAATCATCACAAATCAAGAATCTTGTACATACTTCAATAACACATAACATGAAATTACAACAACTTTATACATTGAATACGTTTCTGCTCTCCCTTTCCCCCACTGTTGCATGTTACTATAGCCAACTCTTCTAGCAATGACTTAGCTAAGTAACTAACATAGCTAAATTGCATTTTACCTTCATACGCATTACATCGAAATAACACCTTCAAAGTATGAATAACTTTCAGAATTCACTCACAACAGAAATGTATCCTGACTGGTTTCTTTCTCATTTCTCAAACACTGAACAAGGTAACTAATTCTTCCGTACATGAACGATTAGCCATTTAGCTCACAACTTACCAGGATATCTTCAAATAACAATTCTTCAGTGTTTGAGAAGAAAAAAAACGAAATCATAACTTCTTCAAAATCAACTCTGTCCGTATTAGTGTAGAATTCTCCATTCCCTTCGTTAACAATATTAAACGTTTAACCTAACTAACTCGACGTACAGATGTTTCCCCTATCTCCGTGTGTGTCACGGTGGGAAAAAAAACCGTTTGGAAAAAAACAACGGATCACTCCTCATATGGGGGGAGGGGCCCAAGGGAGCGTCTGCCAATATTCTATCCTTAACCCTTATATGGTCCAAGGGTCTGTGGGACCCATTTTTAAAAAATCAGCTTAAAAAAATTCTACAATTTTTTTTTTTTCAAACTGAGATTCATTGGTCCTTGGCTCATTTTCTGTGAGCAACATAAATCAGAAAATATTTTCAATGACCACCCCCCCGTACCCCCCCCTTCACATTTGTATTACATACAGGGTCCAGGGTCCACTGGGCCCTGGGCTAGTCAAAGTGGGCAATCAACATTGGGTTGGGTAGTTGATAGTCGTCTGTATGACTTTAAAGGATATACAAACAAAGGACAGAGGAGTTTGGCATGCAAAGGTGAGCAACCATCAACACCTTTGATGGTTGTCACATCAGGGGTTGATTGCATATTGTCAGACAGCAGACGAAGAATCTCTATAGAGACAAAGGGGTGAGATCTGAAAGAAGCATCTTTTCTCTCAGCCCTCATTATCCCTCCCTCCTCTCTGGACCTGTGTGTGTGTGTGTGTGTGTGTGTGTGTGTGTGTGTGTGTGTGTGTGTGAGTGTGTGTTTCATCCAATCATGGGGACATGATGCTATAAATGCTAAAAATGCTAAAAATGCTATAAAAGATGGCAAAGCAATTCTCAGTTCAGACTGCCTTACAGCTGCTATTGGAAGAGACAGAGGATTTTGATGGTGATTCAGAAGAAGAAATTTCAGGATCACATTTCTGAAATATCAGAGTCTGATAGTGATAATGAAAAGGAGGATGAGCAGCAGCCAGCTCCGTTAGCACCAGCCCGTCAGCAGCTAGCCATAGGACCAGCCTGTCAGCCAGCATGATTTATGATTCATTTCCTTATTGTGTTACATTTTAATAAAAAAGTAACTAATAAATAAATGAGAGCAAACTAATTTAACATATGTATTGTTTATTTTACTTGCAATTGGGCTAAATCTGCTGATTATTTTAACAAAAAATGCAATGGGTCCCCCACGCCCAGCTGGACCCCAAGAAGGTAGACCACGCCCGGATCTCATCAGGGTTAATGTAATATTAACATTTACATTTATGGCATTTGGCAGACGCCCTTATCCAGAGCGACTTACATTTTTATCTCATTTTTTATACAAGTGAGCAGTTGAGGGTTAAGGGCCTTGCTCAGGGGCACCTCAGTCATGGCCTCAGGTCTGGGGATCGAACCCACGACCCTCCGGTCACGAGACCAGTTCCCTAACCACCAGGCCATGACTGGATAATATTAAGGCAAAATCGCCTGTAAATAACGAATGAGAAAAGGAAAATAAATAAATAAATAAAATCAGTGTATGAGTGAGACACAACAATTCACCAGGGTTAATAGTCAAGATTGAAGCAACATAAAAAAAATTGACATGAAAATTTTATTGTCAAACACTGTATTCAAAGTCCAGAGAACAGAGCAGTGGTGATGTTTGGGTCACATTATCCCAGGTCATGTCATGAGCCACGTTATCTTTCACACTGCATAGGAGTTTTTAGAATTTCACTTACAGTGGAAAAAGACATCAAACTTAACAATAGGACTTTTTGCAAATGTCTAACTTACTTTTACTTACTTTACTTACGTTCACTAGTTTTGTGCATCTTGCATATGCTCATGAACCTGACATGTCAATGTAAACGTACAGATGTAAATGTCAGTACAGGTACAATAACAGTGGGGTTGAATTTAGGTGTTCAAAGCCTGCTGCATTTTTTATTTAATGCTATCCATATCATCCATATCCATATCATGTCCATATCATCTCCATTGGTCATATTCATGTACAAAATGTATTTGACAAATAGTGATAGTATCTATTTCCAATTACATTTATATACATTCCATAGTATAGTCTTAAATATACAGTTAAAATGAAGGGTTTAGGTATGCCAACACATAAAATGTTTATATTCTTTAGTTTTTAACACTGTTGGCATTTGCTCGTGCAGGTTCATGACAGACACCAGGGATGGTTTTCCAGGACCACACTTTAGTACATATACTTTGCACTTCTTATAAAGGCTTGCTTGGATTGTCATTACTAGCCTACTCCAAGATATGATAAAAATACCATAAACAAAACTCCCTCAAAAACCAAATGTTTATCTCAATATATTATTTTAAAACAACACAATAAACTTTTCAAATGTACTTTTCATGTGGACATTATTCTCAACATGACATGAGACCAGGTGATCCTGACCTTAAAATCATTGATTTATGTAAGTTGCTTAACATACATCATGACCATCTCTATTGGGATTCATGAGTTAATAATTCATTTGAAAACAACTCTTTACTCATCAAAACTGATGATATAAAAAGGCACCCTCTCTGAGGATCCACCACTGGATAACCAGCCATGAGAGCTGTTGTGCTTGCCTTGACTGTGGCCCTTGTGGGTAAGTTATGATCAGATAATGGTTTAATTTCCTCAGAAACACTCATTGGAATCTGTAATCGAGTTGCAAATCTTTGCAAAATGGTTATTTATTTTTTTCTTACTTCATTTAGCAAGTCAACAGATTAACCTAGGTAAGTGTTTTTTTTTTTATAAAAATGAGGTTATTCTCATTGTAGACACACTCAGACATTATTATTTAAGGTATTTCAAAGATGAAATGTATTTCATAAGTTCCAGACTTTGTTGCCGGTAAGACCTTTGTGTACAACTATGAGGGTCGGATCTTGGGTGGTGTGCCTCAGGAGGGCCTGGCCAAGGCTGGTGTGAAAATCAGCAGCAAAGTTCTCATCAGTTCTACAGCTCAGAACATATGTGTCCTGAAGGTAAAATAATTTGTCATTGCATGAAATAGGAACTGTGGCTATGTCATCAACACATACATGGCTAGTTTGTGCTTTTAAGAAACTCTAACAAAGATTTGGGATCCTTTTGTGTTCAGCTCTTGGAACCCAAGCTCTTTGAGTACTCTGGTGTCTGGCCTGAGGATTCTTTCACTCCTGCCACTAAACTCACCTCAGCACTGAAGAGTCAGCTTGTAACTCCCATCAAATTTGAGTACTCTAATGGTGTGGTTGGAAAAGTATTTGCCCCTGCTGGAGTTTCCTCTACTGTTCTGAACCTGCACAGAGGTATCCTCAACATCTTTCAGCTCAACCTGAAGAAGACCCAGCACGTCTATGAACTGCATGAGGTACGAGAACACATTTCTTTTAATATCTCTTGATGTTTCAGTCATATTCTGATCTACCATCTCAGCTTAAATAATTTCATTTTCCAAGGATGGAACCCAGGGTGTCTGCAAGACCCATTATATGATCAGAGAAGATGGAAGAACCAATCACATTGCTGTGACCAAGTCCAAAGACCTGACCGATTGCCATGAAAGGGTGATCAAGGATATCGGTTTGGCCTATCTTGAGACATGTGTTGAATGCCAGCAGGTGAGATCAAACATTATCAATGAGTTCAGTATTTTTAAGTGAGCATTAAAACTGGTAAAGTGTACACCTTCTAGAACTCATTCTGTTCTCATCACAGAGACTTAAGAGTCAAACTGGAACTGCAACCTACACGTACGACATGAAGTTCATTGATGCTCAACCTGTGGTCTCTGAGGCTAGAGTTGAAGAGGTCCATGAGTTTTCAGCATTCAATACACTGAATGGAGCAGCACAAATGAGAGCCAAGTACGATCTATCGTCTCGTATTTTCCATCCTGTCACTGCATTGATAAAATATTGTATGAAAAATCTGAAAAGTAATTTTTCACACCAGCCAAACGTTGAACTTACTGGAGGTGCAGAACAAGCCCACCGCTCCTAGCAATGACCAGTATTCAGCCCGTGGAAACCTACGGTATGAGTTTGGCACTGAGATTCTTCAAACCCCTATTCAGCTTCTGAAGATCAACAATGTACAGGCTCAGGTATCATTGCTCATGTACATTAACATGCATGAATATGTTTTCATGAATTTTTCTGAAAGAAACATTTTGTTCTTTTACAAGTGTAATTTTATTATGCCATCAAAACTTCAGCCATTTCCGTTACTTTCAGATTGTGGAGGTCTTGAAACATCTGGTTGAAAACAATGTAAATAAAGTCCATGACGATGCTCCTCTGAAGTATGTTCAGCTTGTGCAACTCCTGCGTTTTGCAACTATGGATGATATTGAGGCAATTTGGGCTCAGTACAAGACCAAGCATGATTACAGGTAAAATTCCTTAGAACATTTCAATGAAATACAGTGCAGTGTGATTTGTGCTTTTCTAAAACTCTTCTTCTGGTAGACGATGGATTCTGGATACGATACCTGTTATTGGTACACCAGTAGCTTTGAAATTCATCAATCACAAGTTCCAAGCTGATGAGCTAACCAAGCCAGAACTCATCCAGGGCCTTCTGTTCACTTTGCACATGGTCAAGGCTAATCCTGACACTCTCCGCATGACTGCTGTGAGTAGATACTTTTATCCTTATGGTAAATGAAGTTCAGCTGACACTTATAAATGCTAAAAAACCTTCTGACTTTCTGCTATGTTGAACAGAGTCTGGCTCTGGACCCGAAAATCAAATCGATTGCAATGCTGCGTGAGTTGATCATGCTGGGCTATGGTTCCATGATTGCCAGATACTGTGCTGAAGTTCCTTCATGTCCTGCTGATCTCCTGAAGGTAAAACGTCTGATTTATGTGCATAAATCATCTCCTTTAGATTCAATTACTTTTCTTAATAGGTATCAAATGGTATCAAATATAACAATGTGGACAAATGTAATTTGGAAACATGATCCGAGATCAAGAGAGGAAACAATTATACCGTTCAGTGTGATGAACATTTTCATTTCAATGTTCATTAATTCTAATGGACGTGGTCTAAAAACAAACACATTTAATCTCTGAATTTTTCTCCTCAGCCGATCCATGACATTGTTGCTGAGGCTACTTCCAGAGCTGATATGCATGAACTCACCCTGGCACTGAAGGTTCTGGGCAATGCAGGCCACCCATCTAGCATTAAGCCCATCATGAAACTCCTCCCAGGATTTGGATCTGCAGCTGCAAATTTACCCATGAAAGTGAAAGATAATGCCATCTTGGCCCTTAGGAGAATTGCCAAGACAGAACCAAACATGGTAAGCATCCTATGATGATTGATCATAATATGCATTTTAGCACATTTTCAACCTGGAGCTCAGTCTAATTGCTCTGTTTTAGGTCCAGACGGTGGCACTTCAACTGTATATGGATAAGACTCTTCATCCTGAACTGCGTATGGTTGCCTGTATTCTGCTCTTTGATACCAAGCCTTCAGTAGCTCTTATGTCCACTATTGCTGATGCCTTGGATAAGGAACCCAGCATGCAAGTCACCAGCTTTACTTACTCTCACATGAAGTCTCTGACAAGAAGCATGGCCCCTGATTTCGTCAATGTGTAAGAATGTCTCACTTTTGAAATTATAACTTATATTGTTGAACTTTAAACTGCAACCCAGAAATGACTACTGTGACTACTACATCTTACAGGGCTGCTGCAGCTAATGTTGCCATCAGAATCTTAAGTCCCAGACTGGACAGACTGAGCTTCCGTTTCAGCAGAGCCTTCCGTGCTGACGTTTATTTGTGTAAGTGTTAAAGAACTTTGCTATTTTTCCAAAGACGGTAAATTACAGTAAAATAAGTAAATGATTTTATCGCTGAGGAATAAATGTTTATTTTACCTTCAAAGCTCCTGTTATGCTTGGTGCTGCTGGTAGCGCTTTCATAATCAATGATGGTGCCAACATCGTGCCCAGAGCTGTTGTGGCAAAATCACGTGCCTACCTGGCTGGAGCTGCTTCTGATGTTCTTGAGGTAGGACGCGCACTGTTTGAGGGTGTCAGTGCACTCATTTAAATGGTGAGATTTTTATTCTACAACTGGAATGACCACTTATTCTTTCATCCAGGTTGGTGTGAGAACAGAGGGACTCCAGCAAGTTGTGACGAAAATCCAAGCTGGTAATGAGAACACTGACTGGATGACCAAGATAAAGCACATCATGAAGGCAAGAAGACAACATTAACATTGAATTCAATTAATTTCAATAGATTAATCTGTATCTACTTCATCACATATTTACTTTGTTATTCCTCTCCAAATTGAAGGATTGGAGAAATTTGTTGCCAACAAATCAGCCACTGGCTTCCATGTACGTCAAACTCCTCGGACAAGAAATTGCCTTTGGCCAAATTGACAAACACCTAATTGAAAGTGTCATGGAACAAGCAGCACAGGTATTTAATTATGCAATTATTTTATTAAAAAAGTAATGATTATTTACGTGCCAAAACTAATCTGTCATTCACTCTGTGGAGGTTGCTACAGGGAAACGTGAATACCTGAGGGAGATTGTTAGGGCACTTCAGATTGGGATTGATGTCCAGTACTCCAAGCCCATGATGCCAGCTGAGGTGCGTCGCATCCTTCCCACTGCTGTTGGTCTGCCGATGGAGTTCAGTCATTACACTGCTGCTGTTGCTGCAGCATCTATCAATGGTAGGGCTTCACTTCAACATCACATCCTGGCTTGAACAATGCACGTTATTAGTTCTGTTTGATTAAAGGTGTTCCTTGATATCTTTTAGTTCAGGCAACCATCACACCTCATTTACATAAGCAAACAGAGCCCATCACTCTTGACCACTTGAGGAAGACTAATATTCAGCTGCATGCTGAGGCCAGACCAAGGTACAGTACCACAGACACCTTTCAACTGACTCAGAATACAAGCCAGTAAAACACCATCAAAATGTTCCCATTGTTTTTCTTTCAGTATTGTCATGCAGACATTTGCTGTAATTGGAGTGAACACTGCCTTCATTCAGGCTGCTGCAATAGCCAAAGGAAAGATCCATATAAATGTGCCAGGAAAACTTAGTGTAAAAGCTGACCTTCCAAAGAATAATTTCAAGGTGGAGCTTGTACCTGTTGAATGTCCTGATCATGTTGCAACCATTAGGTAATGGAAAAATGTCTTTATTGTATTTCTATTCTAAAAAACATAAAGCATTTAATAAAACTGTTAATATACGTAATAAGATCCATTTAGATCTTGCATATCGTCAGCTTTAATTTGTCACTGTAACCTGCTCCAACAGCTTTGAGACTGTGGCTGTAGCCAGGAACGTTGAGGACCTCCCTAGTCAGAGGGTTGTGTCTCTGGCACCTCCAGCGCCCTCTGATGCTCAGCCCACTTGGATCCCTACTTCGTTTCAAAAGACAGTGTGTGGTGTCATCCCCAAAATTCGCACGAAGGCATGCCTAGACATTTCCTTCCGCAACGCTGGCTTTATTCACAACGATCTTATTTACTACATTGTTGGACACCACACAGTTCGCATTTCAGTAATGCGAGGTAATTTCTCAGGATAAACCTTGAATAAGATCTGTTGTGATATTTTACCTATAGGAATAAAAATATGGCAAACTTACTCTCATGTTCACTTTAGCTGATGGCCCTGCCCTTGAAAGACTGGAGCTTGAGGTCCAACTTGGTCCTGAGGCAGCTGAAAAGCTGAGTAAAGGAATTAGCCTTGATCAAGGTGAAGGCTCAGAAGAACGTAACGTCCTGTTGAGGTTGAGGGAAATGCTGAAGGCTGGACTGAAGAACATCGGGTCAAGCTCATCGAGCTCCTCTTCCTCAATCAGCAGCAATCAGAGTCCCAGTAATTCCAGCAGTTCCAGTAGTTCTAAGAGATCCAGAAGTTCCAGTAGTTCCAGTAGTTCATCCAGTGCTCGCACATCTGAGGTAAGCTTAGAGTGAATCACTGATTTCAGGATGTATGTGGTCTTCCAGTGCTTATTTTTATTTCTGACCTTCTACAGAAACAATCTTATGAGTCATTCATTATTTTTTCTTAGGCCACTTCTACACGTGGAAGCTTCCAGCAATTCCATAAGAACAAGGTTTTCAAACATAAAAATATTTAAAGAAGATTTAATAATAGTGTCTAAACCGACAAATGTATTAAATAATGAGTTTTCTGCTTTTGTGGCAGTATTTGGCCTTAGAGGAAGTGGCAGGCACCAGCAGCTCCAGTTTTGAGAAACAGGTACCACAAAGTCTCATGTTGTGATTTTAAATATGACCAACACAAGGCAAAATTTTAGGTCCATGAGCACCACTTTAAGTGCTAAAGAGTCTCTTTACACTTGTAGGCTAAATTACTTGGAGATTCTGTTCCACCTGCCTTTGCCATCATTGCTCGTGCTGTTAGAACTGACCGTGCACTGGGATATCAGCTTGCTGCTTACTTGGACAAGTCCACTTCAAGAGTCCAGATTGTGTTTTCTTCAACTGCGCAAAATGACAAATGGAAGATCTGTGCTGATGGTGTTCTGCCAAGCAAGCATAAAATCGCTGTAAGTTTGGTTTTCTGTAGCAGTTTTCAAGACAAGACACCAACTTTTGCAAATGTACATGTATTGAACTTAAATTGAGCATGACTCTTTCCTATTAGGCCAAGCTTGCGTGGGGTGTAGATTGCCAGGAATATTCTGTACATGCCAAAATTGAGACCGGCCTGCATGAGTCAAAACTTGCTGCCCGTTTGAAGTTGAAATGGGAAAGACTCCCAGAAATCCTGAACATTCTCAGCATCTACAACAGGAGGTACATTAATGAAGATCAAAACAACAAATGTCTTTCACTCTCTCTCTCTCTCTCTGGCGTATGTCCTTAAACCTTGAGTTCTGTTGCTGCAAGCCATTCCAATGTTTTGTCATCCAGGTCCCTTAAGCCACGAGCACCGTTCGGAGGCCGGAATTTGGGGCAGTTAGTTATCACATGTTCCACTGTCTGTAATGGGTCCCCACATTCACAGTGAGCACTGTCTACGAGACCCCACTTCTGCATTAATGCACCAAAACGTCCCACCCCTGTCCTCAGGCGATTAAGGGTTGTCCACTCCTTACGAGTGAGGTACTAGCCAGGGACATTTGTTGGGTCTTGGATGTAGTGGTGGAGCATAGATGGCCCTGCTACCTTCCACTGGTCCCTCCATTTTGCCTTCACCCAGGAGGCCTTGAAGGTGTCAGCTGATGTTGTGCGAAGCAATTCCTGGGCGTGTGTAGCAAAGGGGCATCGGGACTTGAGGCGCATGTGCTGTGGTGACTCTGTAACAACCTTATGAAGAAGGTGTGATTCACACACCTTTGCCTTCCGGGCGATGGCCAGCACAGCTGCTTCTCGCCTGACCTCTGCTGGAGCAATACCAGCGAGGGCAGGCAGTTGATAGGTTGGAGTAGCAGTTAGGCATCCAGAGATAGTCCGCAAGGCTGTGTTGAGCGTTGTGTCCAGCTTCTTCACATGAGGGCTACGGCACCAGGCCGGGGCGCAGTACTCGGCTGCGGGGAACACCAAGGCCTCAGTGGAGATGCGCAGTGTCTCTGTGCTGGCTCCCCATACTGTACCAGCAAGACGGCGTATCAGTGCAACGCGGGCAGTGGTTTTTGCCTTGACACTGTCCAGATGTTGTTAAAAGGACAGTGTTCGATCTAGCTTCACTCCTAGGTACGTCGGGGAGTGCTGGGCTTGTAGCCGTACGTTATCGACCATGATGTTAATCTTGCGGGTTGCTTCTTTGTTATAAAGGTGAAACATTGTTGTTACAGTTTTATCGGCACTGCGCTTGAGACGCCAGTTCTTCAAATAGGACGACAGGATGTCCATGTCCTTGGAAAGGCCCTCCTCTACTGCTTCCCAGGATGGCTTACTGAGTAAGATGGCCAGGTCATCTGCGTAGCAATACTTCCGGGATGTTGTTACAGGTAGATCGTAAATATAGATGTTAAACAACATTGGTGCCAGCACTGAGCCCTGTGGGACACCGTTCCTGAGCTTTCTCACCCTGCTACTTTGGCCACTGCTGGTGTGTAGCCTGAAGCTGCGGTTGCTCAGCATCTCCATAATGAAGCTCACCATGTGCTTGTCTGGGATGGTATCCAGGAGCTTCATATGTAGCCCACGCAGCCAGACAGTGTCGTAGGCAGCTGTGAGGTCCAGGAAGACGGCGCCAGCTTTCTCTCCTGCCTGAAAGCTATCCTCTATGTCTTGGCCCAGGAGGGTCACCTGGTCTGTTGTTGATGTCCCACTTCGAAAGCCAGCTTGTTCTTTAGGCAGCTGGGGATCAATCACTGGGGTGAGGCGCGCCAGGATGAGACGTTCGGGGAGCTTGTATGGTACACACAGCAGTGAAATGGGCCGGTATCCCTTAGGGTCGTCACTTGGCTTGTTTGGCTTCAGCAGGGCTATTACCTTCGTGCAACGCCAGATCTTGGGCACCTTTAAGTACTGAAGGCATGCAGAGAAGAAGGAACAAAGCCAATCAGTCACCTTCTTGCCTTGGTGTTTTATGTACTCAGGGTGAATGCCATCTATGCCTGGTGCCTTGCCAGTCTTCAGGCATTGGATTGCCAAATCAATTTCCTGCGTCGTGAAGTTAGTAGATAGGTTAGAATCACACCCTGGAGCCCTAAGCAGCTCATGGACTCTTGCTGATGTCTGTCGAGCGGAGTCCTTGTCTGCATTAGGGCATTACTCAACAGGAGCAATGCGATGGAGTTTGCAGTGATGGGACATTGTGCTGGAGTTGTTGACCTACCGGTCAGTTTGTTCAGGGTCTGCCACCCCCGTCGGCTGGAATGTGTGAAGTCGATTGACTCCACCGTCTCGATCCAGCGTTTCCTACGCTTCTCGGTTAACCTGCAGATTAGATCATCTGCTGCTTTGTCCCCATCTTCACTGGTCTGTGCTTCCGTGTGGGAGCGGAGTAGGTTTTCACATGCTTCGTCCCAGCAGGGGACATATGCCTTGCGTACACCACGGGGGATGTTATTCTTGGCGGCGGCCAGCAGCATCTTGCAGTATGAGTCGTAGGCATCGTTTAAGTTGTTAATACACGGGGCTAATAGACTGGCGGCCGCCTGGCTAACTTGTTCGGTAAAGCCTGCCCAGTTTGCTTTCCGAAAATTCCACCTCTTGACAGCCCTCCCCTGCACCGGCTGAGCCAAAGATGTGGTAGTAATAAGCAACGGTCGATGGTGTGACCGAGGAAACATGTCCAGAGTGCGTCTTACGTGGAGTGGTTGGTTGTTATGCCATTTTGCAATTGCCAGGTCTGGATTGGTAGTACTATTCCAGCGGGCAGAGTAGAATGTAAGTGGTTCCTTTGGGTCATATATGAGGGTTGCATCTACAGTTGAGGCCCAGTTTACCAGGACTTCGACATCGCTGTTGGAACTGCTGTAACCCCAGACTGTATAATGGCTATTAAATTCGCCAGTGTACACAACAGGGGCTGGGACATCTGGCAGGGACGATGGAAGCAGTCTACTGGGCGGTGGTTTGTAGATGTTGACAATGGCGATGTCATATACTTTCGTTATTACCCATTCTATCTCTTCCCCCTCTGGGGATTGCCCAGCAGCTGACCATGCCATGTCTTTGCGGACAAATGTTGCAATGCCATGATGTTTATTGGCAATGTAACCAGCCAAGGTGAACCCTGGAACTCTCAGCATGTTCTTGTTTTCCATATGGGTCTCCTGCAGGGTGATCACTATTACATTGTTCTTGTTGACTATTTGCTCGAGGACGGCAATTTTAGCGGTGGTGAGACCTTCAATGTTAAGCTGGAAAAGCGCTAGCACAGGAACTTTAGGCTGTGGACGTTGTGAAGACATTTGTTTCGCTTGAAGGGCATGCAACCTTGCAACTACTCTTCAGCTACTTGCGGGGGAGGCCACGTGGAGGCTGTCTTCGTCTCCCCCATGTCTTTCACTGTGATAAACTGAATCACACTTACTTTTTTCTTTGCTTTCCTCTTTGTTTTTCCTACATTAGGGCATCAGACTACATTACAGTGGTAGCTCCTTTGGTTGGAATTTCTGTTGACACAACCAATAACAAGAACAGACAGATTGTCTTGATCGTCTCTATTTCAGATCAGGACTCTGTAAACATTATTTTCAGGTGTCCAAAGGTGAGAAACATTCTCTTCATGGCATAGCACAATGTGATATTTCAATACTTTCATGTATTTATTATTTTAAATGCTGTTCATTCTTAATTGTAGATGACACTGTCAAGGAAAAATGTGCCTCTTCCGATTTGCCTGTCCCATGAATATGATCAACATGCTGCACTATAAGATAGACATCTTGTATCTATCTTAGGTATGTGTGCCATTATTGCAAAATTGCTCAAAAAGGCCTATTTCATTAGAATGTAACAAAGTAAATCATTATGTAAAATAAATATACAGCATCCCAAAAGAAAACTATGTCTCTTGTGTATTTTCTGTTTTTTTTTTTTGTTAAATATTTGCTTTAAAAATATTGTACTGATCTATGCTCATAGCCTTCAATATTTTCTTCACTCAAACTCAGATCAGGACTACACTACTACGAGTTAAAGACCACCAGTAGATTTCAATTATACTATGATTATGCCTCAAGTACCAGTCCAATAGGTAAAAAAAGGGAATAAAATGCAATACCTCACACACCATATTACCACAAACAATTATTACATCACTTTATAAAAGGGCACACAAAAGGACCAGAGCTCAAAAAAGGCACAAGCTAAAGGAATATTACTCTAGGAACAAAGAAAACAGTGGCTACGCAATTTAATTAACAACTTTACTGTGCTGTCCTGTCTCGACACCTTGTCAGAGTCAACAGCCAGATAACTCCTCTCCCAAATAAAACACGGGAACACAAATCTCGATTGACCTTTTATGATATTGGGAATATGGTAAAACGAGGGTGACTTCAAAGGAAACCTTGAAAACTCAGCAAAGAAATCAACACCACGCTCTGCTTTTTCTTTGTCTAGCTACCCGTCTCTCACTTTTTACGTCATCCGCCAACCACCCCACAGTGAACATCAACATCTGCCAGTAGATGGCAACACATTAAACAGAACATTTACACTTTTCCCTCTAACTGCATCTATTTGCTGATATACTGATTGTACATGTTGACTCAATAGGAATTGTATCGCGTGACTCCATGTTCTTACAACCTCATTCACCCGTGTGATGACATGATTTGCCGATCACATGTGCTGGCGCCCCGTGGTGTCTTGAGCACTAGTCACCACATTCTGAGGGTAGACACAACTTCATAGAGACTTCTTTTTATTAGGCATTAGGAATGTTTATTCAACCCTGTTTACAGTTACTGTTTACCAGAGTTACTGGATATGCCTTAGGAGCTTGTACATCCCACAGACATCCACTATCTGTTGTAGGTTATTTGATAGGGCCTTATGAGTTGTTCTTAATGTTATTTTCATATGTTCTTTCATAAGGCCTGGGGAGTTTGTACTGAGGTTATTAGAAACATTGGTAATTAATTGGAGCATCGAATCATGCTCTCCCAAATAGCTCAATTTCACACCTACAGCGAGTTCAGAATGCTGCTGCCAGGATACTGACACACAGGAGAAATAGGGATCATATTACACCTGAACTCCACTGCAGTGGTTACCTGTCAGCTTTAGAATTGATTTTAAGGTTCTGGTGATGGATTTTAAATGTCCTCATTGTAACACTGAGGACGAGGCAAGCGTGTTGGCACACACACACGTTTATTCACACACGAAAAGTCCAGCGCAGATAGGACACGAAACACGAAACATAGACATTGGCATTTGACAAAGACAAACACGGGACGTTGCGTGACCGCACATTAAATAGATGAACTACATAAGCCCCAAGTGATCATGAGATGAGCCACAGGTGAGACAGATGAACACGCTCATATACAACCACACCCACGGATATACATACACGTACATAACCAGATGTAGATTACATTAACACACGCCCAAAAGGAGGGGTCTGGAGCTGTTCCTTGACACTCATGGCTTTGCTGCTCCTTACCTTACTGAAATGATTGTTAGATATGTTCCAGTTAGGTCTCTCTGATCTTCAAACAGCAATCTACTTGTGAATCCTAAAACCTGGTTGAAGATTGGAGAGGGTGCTTTTGCACTATAATAAAAATAAAAATAATAAATAATAAAAAAGGAGCACTTATATTGCACCTTTCCCAGTACCCAAGGAGGCTTTACATACAAATAGAAACATTAATAATAATAATAATAATAATAATAATAAGGAAACAAACAACAAAAGGCAAAGAAATCCCATCAAATGGACCTAAATTGGAGAAATTGGGTGGAAATGTTGAGCGAATAAATGAGTTTTTAATTGAACCCTGAATGTATTGAGAGATGATGAGAGACACAGAGAGAGGGGAAGAGATTACCAGAGTATCGGGGCAGCTAAACTGAAAGTCCAACCAGCCATAATGTTTAACTTAAATCTGGGAACAACCAGGAGACCAGTGTCCGATGACCATAGCCTATGTGTGGGGATATAGCGGTGTAGGAGGTTGGCCAGATATAAGGGTGCCAAGCTGGAGAGTGCTTTAAAAGTGAGTACTAAGATTTTATTCTGGACACGGAGGTTTATAGAGAGCCAGTGTAGACATTCTAAAACAGGATTTATATGTTTGTATTTCTGAGCGATTGTAAATGTGATTCAAATGACAAAACGGATCAAACAGAGCTCCAAGATTACGTGCAACAGAGAACAAATTCACAGGAATATCAGCAACAGTTAGGGATGTGTTGTAGAGGAAAAGGACCACAGATTTACTCAGTCTTATGTGCATTTAATAGGAGAAAATTAGCACGCATCCACAGGTTGAGTTCACAGATGCACTTGGTGATGGATGGAGGTGGGAAAGGGCCATATAGTTTGAAGCTAAGATAAAGCTGAGTGTCATCAGCATAGAGTTGAAAGCTCAATTCATGCTGCCGTAGCAAATTGCCAAGTGTGGCAGAAATTGTCACTATTGATTAGGTCATGTCATTTATATTATAAGAGATCATTATGAACTTTATGATTTAGTACATGTCATTCTGATTAACACTAGAAGCGCCAAAGCTCCGGTCATTTGTGACGTCTACTAGAAGCGCCGCCTCTGTTCGACCTAATTATACCTAGAAGCGCCGAGCACCGGTCACTTGACCACAGCAGCACAAAATAAAATAATATCTTTGCACTGGATCCAATTTCAGAACCCTCCTTTCATGACTTTTCCCAGAATTGTCCTTTTAATAAACTAGTATTTTTACATTGTTAAAAGAAACCCTGCACAGGCTAGTTTAAAATCGATTTCGCTCGTATCTCTAATATTATCGTCGTCGCATGTGATTCTCTTTTCTGCCAGCGGGTGTCGCAAAGATTCGTGTGTCATTTAATATTTAGTATAACTAAATAAAGATCAATAGTTTTCAAAACTAAATTATTCACAGAGTTCAAACTGATTATTATACTTTATTTATTAATATTATTTGATATATACTATATATAAGTTTACATCAATGGTTTTCAAACCGTGAGTGAGTCTTGTTTTGCCTAATAAATGCTTTAGTAGTTTGCAGGAATTCTGCGAATGGTAATTACTTATCAAGTCAATATCTCAAAGAAATGATCTCTCGGGTATAATCCCTCTTCGCCAGGGCTAGCTGTTAGATACATACATTATGTATGGCTGCTTTTGACACACTGGCATTACAAAAGAATTAAGCAGAATGCAAGTTACGTATGTAAATGCATACCTTTGCGAGCGAAACTGAGATGATGGCATGGGCGGTGCTGTTATGAACACTTTATTCACAATAGCATTCATGAGGCAACGCGAGCTATAAATTCGTCGGGACGCGGTTGCACAGTTTGAGTGAAAACTCTGCTTGGGCGATCGAACAGCAACACAGTTTGCTTGAAAGCTCGGTTTGGGTGATCGAACAGCAACACAGTTTGCGTGACTCCTTGGTTTGAGCATTTGAACGGTTGCATAGTGCATTATAAAAATGGCACGGAGAGTGATGTACACCCTAAAGCAAGTGCTGGACATGCTGTGCAATATTGATGAGATGGAATCGGAGGGCGAACAATGTGAGGTGTCGGATGGAGAGGGCGAAAGTGAAATGGATCTGAATCTTGAATCTGATTCAGAATCGGACTCTGAAACTGAGTGTGGTGGTGACTCATTTCAGGCCAAAGACGGTACGGTGTGGTTTGAACAAACTGCTGGCAAACCTCAGGGTAGAGCACAAGAGTGCAATATTGTGAGAAACCCCAGGGCCTACGTGTTATGCCAAGGACAAAATTAAAAGTCCACTGACCAGCTTACTGTGTTTGTTTGACAGAAATGTGGGGCACAATTCTGAAATACACAGAGGCAGAGGCTGAACAAAATAATGCTCAGTTCAAACTAACAGCTAACGAACTGAAAGCATTTGTGGGTCTCTTTTATTTGAGAGGTATAACAGCCGGTAAAAGCATGAAACTTGATGAATACTGGTCTGCTGACTTAGGAAATCCCATTTTCAAAGAGACAATGTCTAGACAGACATTAAGAGATATCATGCGCTATCTGCGCTTTGATGACAAGAGCACAAGGGCTGCCCGCCTTGCAACTGATAAATTTGCTATGATCTCGGAGATATTTGATAAATTTGTGAAAAACAGTATTGCTTCTTACACGCTTGGTGAGAACACAACTGTTGATGAGCAACTGTTCCCAACTAAAGCTTGCTGTCGTTTCACTCAGTACATGGCCAATAAACCTGAGAAATTTGGGATTAAGTTCTGGGTGGCCGCTGATGTTGAAACAAAATATATGCTGAACGCCATTCCCTATCTAGAGAAAGATGAAAGCAGGCCGGCTGGTCAACGGTTGTCTGAAAAAATTGTGTTGCGTTTGATGGAGCCTTTCACGGGTAAAGGAAGAAATGTAACGACTGACAATTTCTTCACTTCATTGGCACTTGCAAACATCCTTTTGGCGAACAAAACCACTATTGTTGGTACGATGAATAAAATCAGACGTGAGATGCCCCCATGTACACAGGCACAGTCTGAAAGATTTTCCACCAAGGTGTTACGGGCTGCCTTCAAACTGCCTGAAACTGTTTCATACTACAACATATTACAACGTGGCATTGATGTTATGGATCAAATGGCATGACTGTATTCGGTGAAGGGAGGCACCCGTCGTTGGCCTGTAGCGGTTTTCTACAACCTCCTAGACCTGGCTGCAATAAATGCACATATATTGTTTAAACAGTGCATGAACGTTAACCTGAGCAGATGAAGGTTTATTCTCGAGTTGGTAAAGGAGCTGTGTGCACAGCAGAAAATGGCGAAAGCGGCTAGGGCAGTGGCACAAAAGCAAATTTTACCTGAAGCTCCTTGCCCGCCCTCAAAAAGAAAACAATGCCAAGTCCGCAGATGTTCAGGGAACAAAACGTATGACATCTGCCAGACATGTAAGCGACTGGTCTGTGGCAAATGTGCAAAGACTGCACCTAAGCTGTGTTTTGAATGTTGAGTTGTGTGAAGCTGACACACAAATCAAAACAAAGGGAACTTAATTTGAGGTGGGGAACGAAACTTATTCAATATACGCTAAAGAGAGACGGGATGCACCCGTTGTTGGCCTGTAGCTGTGTTCTACAACCTCCTAAACCTGGCTGTAATTAATAAATATTGTTCAAACAGTGCATGAACATTAACCACAGCGGTGGAGGTTTATTCTCAAGTTCACAATTCACTACATAAATGGAACTTAATTTGAGGTGGGGAACGAAACTTATTCAATATAAGCTACTTGTAAATCACCAAATGGCGATAACGCTCGGTGATAACACGGTCGTTAGGACATGGGATCACACATCGGCTATTCACCGATTAACACTAGAGCTCCTGAGAATTCAGGATTCTGAGGACATCACCCCTCCTTCTTCTCCTTCTTGCCAGCAATTAGCAAAGCCAAACATCACCCTTTATTATGTTAATTCACAGAGCAAGACTGAGGCAGCAGCCTCACCCAGAAAGTCTCTGATCACAGAAGTCTCACAGATCACAAACAAGCAGAAACACAAATGCTTCTATCAAATGCTTCTAACACAAATATAGATAGATAGATAGATAGATAGATAGAGGTAGTATAAGAAATGTACAAAGAGCAAGATTTAAGCCTGCTGTTTAGATCACAAACAAGCAGAAACACAAATGCTTCTATCAAATGCTTCTAACACAAATATAGATAGATAGATAGTATAAGAAATGTACAAAGAGCAAGATTCAAGCCTGCTGTTTAGATCATAAACAAGCAGAAACACAAATGCTTCTATCAAATGCTTCTAACACAAATATAGATAGATAGATAGTATAAGAAATGTACAAAGAGCAAGATTCAAGCCTGCTGTTTAGATCACAAACAAGCAGAAACACAAATGCTTCTATCAAATGCTTCTAACACAAATATAAATATATATATATATATATATATATATATATATATATATATATATATATATATATATATATATATATATAGATAGATAGATAGATAGATAGATAGAGAGCACATGAATTTGTTTTCCTGTCTTTTCCTCTCCTTTTCCAGCCTGCTGTTTAGATCACAACATTTATCAGTGATGCAGTGATGCAACGCGACCATGCTAATTTTCGCTAGCAATGATATGGGATTTCCTATATAACATTAGCATCAAGCTAATTGCGCCATATAATTTCTTAGCTTTTCAAACGCGAATTCAAACGCGGAAACAGAAAGTGTTTGATTACAACAAATATTATATAGTATAGTATATGAAATATACAAAGAGCAAGATTCAAACATTTTTATTTATTTTTATTGTTTGACGGGACTCATTAGAGAAACTGTCGTCTCTACGTGCGATTGAATTGTAACTTTTGAAACACGAGTCTACAAATTTTCTGCCGTTTGTTGTAGTATCGGTAACATACAGTCTGCTTGTAACTTCAACTTTTTCGTGAAGTATCACGTTTGGTGTTTTGGTCATATGAGCTTGGGGGTGAGCCAGCTTGTGCTTTGGCAGGCGTATGAGCTGGGGGTGAGCCGCTTCCACCGCATTACCAAGACAATGGGCGTTAATCCCTTCACAGCAGGGGAGTGGGCTACATGGACCCTACCAAGCCCTGTGAAATTTTTCGCTTCTCTAGGAGCTCTAGTGTTAAACACCTCATTTGAAACGGCAACACAATACGGCGAGATTAAAAAAAAGTGAACATTAGAGAGGAGAGAGGCAACTATATTCGTGAAGCCATCAAAAGTATAATTTTAATAATTTTGCATTTTGTTACGCAAAGGTACATAGCCTACCTTTTATAATGATATTTTTGTAATTAATTTTGCCTATTTATGTTTTGTCTTTGTCTAACACATTATAGACATTTATTTGTAGATTTGTAATTACTAAAAGTCAGTTTTTGAGATAGGGTTTCTTAATACAGAGGGTGCATTAGACCAGGGGTGTCACGGTGAGGCGGCCCCCTACCGGCCGCCTCCGTCCACAGCGGCTGTTGTTGTTGTTGTCTGGTGACGTCATGTGCGTCCCTCAGGTGGGCGGAGCCCGTGATCCGTCTCACCTGAGGGTCGTTTGTTTGCCTATATATGTCTTGTCTTTGTACCAGTTGACCGCTGGTCATTATATCCTTAATTTGGATCTATTGCACGGGTTTTAGGTTTGCACACTTTCTATTAAACCATCCTTTTTCCCTGAGACTTGGCGTGATCGCTTCCTTTTTGTTGCTCACCCCCGCCCGTCACAGAATGACCAGCCACCTCTCGGAAGCCGCCGAGTCTCTTTTTCTTTCTCCTTCGTTCGTGGTCATGTCTCGTGGTAAGTGTTTGTCTGCGTGGTGTTTTGTTTGAAGAGCTCCGCCGTGCTTTTGTGTTTTGTGTGTGTGTGTGTGTGTAGCACGGTGAGGACCAGGGCAGTCTGCCCTGAGACAGCTCTTCGTGTCCGTTGTATGTTGCGGGAGTTCCGTCGTGCGCTTGTGTGTATGTGGCACGGCGAGGACCAGGGTGTCTGCCTGGTAGACTCTCGTGTGTGTTGTGAATGTGTGTACATGTTGACGGACGTGTGGACCAGTGCGTGCTCGTTATGTTCTATGTTGAATGTTTTATGTGTGACGCGGTTGCCGCTCGTCACTGTCGCCTCGCTCCCCGTGTGTTGTGTGTTTAATGTGGGGAGCGACTGCGGCTCTGAGCGGCGCGCGTCACTGTGTTTGTGTAAGCAGAGCACGCATGTGATGGGTTCCGTCTGTCTGTTTGTACACCGTTTTTTGTTTGTCTAGTATTTATCTAGTATTCTAGTCGGGATTATCTCGGCTGACAATCTAGACAAACAATAGAAACCAATGCAAAGCGAAATATACTACAAATTGCACAAATACTAAATGCGATGCCATTCGCTCGCAGAGGTTTAAATGACGCTGATGGCGTGTAGGAACATTCACTGATAACCATACATCTATAATAATAAACCCTTTAAATTTAGTGCTGTCATTAACGGTCTACCACTGTAGATTCACGTACCCTCCTATAATCTTAATTCGACGTTATCGCTAAACAATATTCTGAACTAGTAATATAGAGCTGTTCAGCTGGATGTCGGCTAGTATTTCACTCAACATAATTTTTAACAAAAGTTATGAACCATCTTCATTTCAACAAATGGCAATTCGGAGCTCGTCGGGATGATTTTAAGCGAGTGGCCGATACGCAGAGTCACCCAAGAGTCTTTAGAAGTCTGTCAGCAGAGGCAGGCGACGTTTCTGGACAACGGAGACCACAATCACGCAGCACTGGCCACAATAAGTGCCACGATTATGTGGCAGATGCCACAAGGTGCCATTTCTGGGTGGCACAGTGGCACTTTCGTGCTGCTTACATGCTACTTACACGCCAAACAGGGACCACACTCTTACAGGAAATTTAGCAGCCTCCCAATGACCTCTGATATGTTTTGTGATTGGCCAGATGCAGTTCGATTAGCTCTGAGTTTGTTTGCTCATCCTACGTATCCCGGATGAACCGCATCTCAACCTGAACCTGAATTTCGACCCAAACCTGAATTTCGACCCGAACCTGAATTACGACCCGAACCTGAATTTCGACCCGAACCTGAATTTCGACCCGAACCTGAATTTCGACCCGAACCTGAATTTTGACCCGAACCTGAATTGCGACCCGAACCTGAATTTCGACCCGAACCTGAATTTTAACTCGAATTTTTGCATACCTGCGAGGATTTTACAGACTGTTTTTTCAAGTAATAATGATTTCAGGTTCAGGTTCTGGTGACACTATAATAGCTCCATACCTTTTCAAAAGCCGGTTTTGGTCCTCTGCAGTTTTAACGGTTAAAAAGAAATATTTAAATAGCGACGATCTAGCGCTAGGACCATGCAGAAATCGACCGCTCCGAGCTCCGCTCCGGTAACTACCGAGCCCGGGAGGGGACATGGGTAAAAAAAAAAATTAAACGAGGGAACGTTTTACCATTCGAGCGCACGTTTTCTGTAATTCGTGCTCACGATTTATTAATTCGTTTTGTTTTAATCGTGCGCACGTTTTAATTAAACTCGTGCTCACGATTTAGTAATTCGTGGGCACGATTAACAATTCGTGCGCACGTTTTCATTAATTCACTTGCAAACCCTACTGGCCTAAGCGCATACATTGCAGATACAAGGAGAGAGGCAGTAACAGTTCCCTGAAACTGTATATACTTTGATTGTTTAGATTTATGCCACAATGAACAGAGATACGTTTATTAGGTCTTATTTGCTTATGCTGTGGCTCTGCCCGTGCGCGAGGGGGTGGCGAACGTAAAATGGACACAGATTCAGTGTTATATCGCGATATTTTTTTTCGGCGTGAGATATCGGATGTGTGGCGTGAGAGCGTGTGAAAACGGTCAAATGCGTGTGTCTTACGCTCAATGCGTGAGAGTTGGCAACCCTGTGAACGTCTTCACGTTCTCTCATGTTCCGTCCTGGAATTACAAGAGGCTCGTATTTGTTAAGCTAATACAAGAGAACTGTTCAGTTAGACAGATATTTGTTGTGAAACGAAGTAGTTACAATTTCAAGCATTTAAAGTAGCCTATTCAAACCTGAAACACAAAGCAACATTAAAATTCGTCATAAATGTTCATTAAAAGGCTTAGAATTCGCTTTAGATGCAGTTTACTGATTGTGATTCCCCGCTGTGCAAGGGAAGCTACAAGGTTCTCATGACGCATAAGCAAATAAGACCTAATAAACGTATCTCTGTTCATTGTGGCATAAATCTAAACAAAGTATATACAGTTTCAGGGAACTGTTACTGCCTCTCTCCTTGTATCTGCAATGTATGCGCTTAGGCCAATGATTTGACGCTTAGGCAAATGAATGAATGAAAACGTGCGCACGACCGAATTACTAAATCGTGAGCATGAGTTTAATTAAAACGATTAACAATTCGTGCGCACGTTTTGTTTTAATCGTGCGCACGAATTGTTAATCGTGCGCACGAATTAATAAATCGTGAGCACAAATTACAGAAAACGTGCGCTCGAATGGTAAAACGTTCCCTCGTTTAATTTTTATTTTTTACCCTTGTCCCCTCCCGGGCTCCGTAGGTAACACTTTACGTTCCTAAAAATGAATTTTCCATGAAGCAAACCTGGCGACTTCGTGGCTGCATCTATGTAAACACACGTACGATTTTTAATTCACAGGTTTGAAAACTCGTTCTCGCCCCTACTGTGCAATTTGGTTAGGAATACAGCCGAGCTAAACTATCAAGTTGAAAGTCATCATCAGTTTGCTTACCCATTTTGACCCCGTTCCCAACCCAACTTTAAGAATAATTTTTATATCGCCCGATAAGAGTATCAAATTAACGAACGCCGTTAACGGCCCACCACTAATAGTAACGCACCGCTTTTAATGACCAGTAACGTCAACGGCGTTGTAACGACAGGAAAAGTAATTAATTATATTATCCCGTTACTGACAAAATGATGCCGTTACCTAACGGCGTTATTCCCAACACTGGTTGCTTCCGCTAACTCTAGGGAAGTCAATATTAGGAGATACACACATGTGAGACAAAGTAGCCTGTTGGGCGCCTATGTTTCGGAAAACATGCTGTGCTTAAGATAACCTGCTTGCTAGAGCTGCTGAATTGTGTTTAAAATTGTATATAAGCAAGGGGGACTGCCCCCCTTGCCTTCAGAGTTGTCATGCTTGAATTAGACTCTCATGTCTGTGTCTGTCTTGTGTCTGTCTTTGTTCTATTTATATATTTATATTTTTGTAACAAATTAATCACGTCTGAGTTCTCATCCATTTTCAGAAAATTTCCACGACACCAAGGGACAGAATATAAATGGAAATAAGCAGTGGTCCTAACACAGAGCCCTGGCTAACACACCGGGCAAACAGAATCGAGTCTGATTTACAGTTACCCAAGCTGTCACAGTGAGGCGCCCCCCTACTGGTCACCTCCGTCCACAGTGGCTGTTGTTGTTGTTGTTACGTTGTGTCACGCAAGCATATAAACTGATGTCTATCTGATAAGCAAATCTGTAATGTTTTGGGTGAGGTGTGATCAGGGGATGGACACACATGTGGAGAAGAGTATATAAAATCAGTAGGTTTTAATTCACTAGTTACACTGATGGACGAAATACGAACTGAACGCGGACGACGAGGCATATTGACCTACGAATGAACGCAAACTATGAAACACCAAGGCAAAGGAAAAGACGAAAACAAAGAAAACGAAACAAAACACAAGGTTACGATAATAGAAACACCAAGACCTGAACTAACCAACATGAGAAAGGTAACAGACAATTCTCAACATGTTAACAACCCTAGCATACACATACTCTCAAGCATAATACACAAACAGGTTAACACTATGAACAAACAACCAAGCATACAACCTTTCAGAGATCATGCACGGGTCAACGAGACAAACAATAGACAGGACATAACCATATAACACGTAACCATGAAAATAAACCTTAACAGGGATCTAGACAAAAGACAACAACAAATACAAACAAGAACTAACAGAACAATCCGCGGAACATGAAACCGTACATAGACATGAAACATGCATTAAAACACCAAAACATGATATAAACTTAACACACATCCTAGAACATGAACTAAATGACGTAAACCCTGAAACCTAAAGAATGAAGAAAATGAAATACAGAATAGGTGCAGACACCAGCATCTATTGACATACGCAACCATTGTAAGGGAAATTTGCTAATGTCATTTAAGTTTTAAAAAGAACAGTATGATTTAATACATGTCCTTCTGATTAGCAGAAGGTCTGTCAATAGTATTATTTAGTAATTCTGTATGTATCATGTGTGTGTGTGTATTGTAATTGGCATCAGAAGAATGTGCAGTGACAGAAAGCTTTTGTACAACTGATACGTCAGTTTCTTCGACTAAGAACAGGAAAGCTCCATATTAGGAGGAATGCACATGTGAGAGGAAAACTCACATGCTCAGCATACTTAGCCTCACTTATAGAGAAAAATAAAAACAATCCTAGATTTCTTTTTAATACTATTTCTAAACTTACAAAAAATCAAGCAGGCACAGAACCTCAGATTCCAGTAAACCTCACTAGTAATGTAGTTATAGATTTCTTTGATAATAAAATAGAGAATATTAGACAAAATATAAAACCCTTTATTAGCAATACAACTGGTATGTCATCTGGTTTGGTTGATATTGATTTAAATTACATACCGGGAGAAAAACTTGATGCTTTTCATCCACTCCCAAAATCAGAATTAGAGAAAATAATTTCTTCCTTAAATTGTACTACCTGCACATTAGACTCAGTTCCCTCAAAGTTATTAAAAGAGGTATTACCAGCTGTAACTGAACCTCTTCTAACTATAGTTAACTCATCCATTACAATAGGTCACATGCCCAAATCATGTAAATTAGCAATTATCAAACCTCTGATCAAGAAACCAAATCTTGATCCGACTGTGCTATCTAATTATAGACCCATTTCAAACACATCATTTATATCTAAGATCATAGAAAAAGCTGTTGCCCAGCAATTATGCCTATATCTGCACAGGAATAACACATTTGAAAAGTTCCAATCTGGTTTTAGGCCCCATCACAGTACTGAAACAGCATTAGTTAAAGTAACAAATGATCTCCTCCTTGCATCAGATCAAGGCTATGTATCACTGTTAGTGCTTCTTGATCTTAGTGCAGCTTTCGACACAATTGATCATAGGATCTTGCTAGAAAGGTTAGAACGCTGGGTTGGAGTCTCAGGCACAGCCCTTTCATGGTTTCAGTCTTACTTAACAAATCGCTATCAGTTTGTAGAGCTCAATAATATTTCATCCAAACGTACAATGGTTAAATATGGGGTCCCGCAAGGCTCCATCTTAGGACCACTATTATTTACATTATATATGCTACCATTGGGCACAGTTATAAACAAACATGGTGTCAATTTTCACTGCTATGCGGATGACACTCAACTTTACATATCAGCCAAACCCGATGACAAACTCAGTTTAGGAAAAATTGAGGCCTGTGTAAGAGATATTAAATGCTGGATGTCTCTAAACTTCCTACAATTAAATGAGGACAAAACAGAAGTTCTCCTTGTGGGCCCTAAGGCCGCAAGACAGAAAATTCCAAATTTAATGCTTAATCTTGCAGACTATCCCATTAAACCTGGCACAGTAGCCAAAAACCTAGGCGTCATACTCGACTCCGACCTATCATTTGATAAATATATAGATAATACTACTAGGATAGCTTTTCTACATCTCCGCAACATTGCCAAATTAAGAAATGCATTATCACAGGATGATGCAGAAAAATTGGTGCACGCCTTTGTTAGCTCTAGACTAGACTACTGCAATTCACTACTGTCAGGATGTTCAAATAGGAATCTAAATAAACTTCAAGTAGTTCAAAATGCCGCAGCTAGAGTTCTGACCAGAACTAGAAAATTTCAGCATATTAGACCAGTCCTATCAGCCCTGCATTGGCTCCCAGTTAAATTTCGTATTGATTTTAAAATTCTATTATTAGCATATAAAGCACTACACGGGCTTGCTCCTGAATACCTCCAGGAACTTATTTCCTACTATGAACCCCCACGTCAACTAAGATCACAGGGTGCTGGTCTGTTATTAGTTCCACAAATTAACAAGGTAACAGCAGGGGGAAGAGCCTTTTCTTATAAGGCCCCCCAGCTTTGGAATAATCTTCCTAAATGTGTCCGGGACTCTGACACAGTCACAATCTTTAAATCTAGGTTGAAAACCCACTTATTTAGTCTAGCGTTTGATAATTAATATCCCCCTTAGATAAAGGTACAGATCCAGGGGTTCATAGACGAAGGGTTTTATGGTAGACTGGGGTGCTGGTGCTGTCATCCTGTCACTGCTCGTGGTCACTCAAGTTTGTTGACAGTGCAGTGGATGGATGCCATTGTCTCAGAATGCCCCCAAGCCTATGTTACCTTCTGGTTCTGCCTTTTTTTTTTAGCTAGGCTGTAATAATTTAACTTAGTGCCGGAGTTGCTGCCACACTCCAGAAATGTTTATAATTTTACCTGTCCTGTATATGTCCTCATACAGAGCTAATTTTCCCTGTTTCATTTCTCCACATGGCTGCCCGCCTGCTTGAGGAATAATGAGATGAGGAGAGACAAGCGATTCATCCTGGCCGGCCACCTCCTGCCTAACCGGATGCCTACACCATGATGGACATTATTACATCTTTTTCGGTCTAAATGGACATTATTGCATCTTTTACATTCTGTCTACATTCTGTCTATATAAAGCTGCTTTGTGACAACAACTGTTGTAAAAAGCGCTATATAAATAAAATTTGATTGATTGATTGATTGAAAACTGTCTACCGTGCAATCTCCTTCCCTCAGTTTCTCAGTGTGCCCAAATGTACTGTAAACACAGGGTTGCCAACTCTCACGGATTGAGTGTGAGACACACGCATTTGACCGTTTTCACACACTCTCACACCACACTTCCGATATCTCACGCTGGAAAAAAAATCCAGTTTATTTACCTCAGATCCACATATATGATTCAATGAGTTACTAGTTCGCTCTGGCGCCAACCACCGGCGATCGACAGATCACGATATAACACTTAATTTGTGTCCATTTTACGTTTGCTACGTTACATTACCCCCCCTCCCCCGCTCAACAACTTACGTCCGTCCGTCCATCCCCCCCGCTCAACAATTTACACTCACCACCTCCTCCAGGTTAAAATCTCACTCCAAGCGAACGTCAAAAGTTGGCAACCCTGTGTAAACATGTCATAACAATTCAATAAAGGAGATTGGACTGCCCTCTTTCAGAGTTCTTGCTCTAGATGAGACTCTCATGCTTTTTTACTTTTGTAATAAAACTCTCTTTTAACCACATCTGAGTCTTCATCTATTTTCAGGAAATTTCCACGACAAATTGGCATCACAAACAGGATCGGCGAGAGGCATCCCGGAGTGGCGGTGACTGATCTTCTAGGATGCTCTCCGAGGGAAAAATCCCTGGCAGTGCTGGGCAAAGTGGAAACCACACGAGAAAAGGGAAAGTACCTATCCAGGAAGTGATGTCACCGCCCGTCTCCGGATGTGTTCTCTGCCCGATCTCACGAACCGAATTAAGTGGAAATATTTAATATAGGAATTATTACCTTTTTTTCTAAAACTTTAATTCCGCCAGAGTCTCTGTAATAAGGTAGAGATGTATAAAGATACCTGTAACGATGGGAGGCAGGCACAACAAGACAAGTGCGTTGCACACACACGATTATTCATAAAATGAACAAATAGTGCCAATAGCGCACCTCGATGAACAAACATATAATGCTTACACGAAATGTTAAACACAAAACTGACTTGGGCTTGCGAAAAAGACGAGCATGGGACATTGCGCGAATGCACATTAAATAGACAAACTACACAATCCCCAGTGATCACGAGACAAGCCACAGGTGAGACCGACGAACATGCTCACACACACAACCACATCCACGGAAATACATACATGACATAACCCGACGCAGACTACATGAGCACACCAACTTTTGGATACAGATATGTAATAATAACTATAGCATTATCACAAATACTAATTTACAACTAATCCAGTATAAAGTTATCCACTGAGTACACTATACCACATACAAAATGTATAAAATGGGATTCACAAACTCACCAAACTGTACACACTGTAATCAGAACACTGTTGATAATTATATCCATGCTATGTGGCACTGCACTCCAGTTAACCTGTTTTGGAATGAAGTCACTACTCATCTATCTCAAGCACTAAATACCCAAATTCATCCAACACCTTCATTATGCCTACTAGGGGACATATCAACCATTAGCACAACACCACAAAACAATAGAACAATCCTAATGTCGCTAGTCATTGCCAAAAAAGTCATCCTCATGAATTGGAAAACAAAAAATAACATAAACATCAATCACTGGAAAAATCTTCTAATATATTATATCCCCCCAGATACACACTTAGAGCCTACCATAAATACAGATACAGACTTAATCTAGACACAACTAACTCAAATATTACATCACAACATAAGCAAATTCAACTGTAGCAAACAAATCACAAGTTCATGATTAAAGAACATTTCTATCTTTTTATAAGCAATATGGTATATTATATATTATTGTATTATATTATGTTATATTATAATATACTATATTGCACTATATTATACCATATACATATTATATATCTGTATAACCCCCTCTTCCTTTTGTTTCTGTCCCCCTTTACACCCCCCTTTTCTTCTCCCTTTATACCCCCCTCCCCCCCATTTAAAATGTGCTAAATTTATATATGTTTTTATGATTAAATAAACAATAAACAATAAAGTATCAATAATCCTTCGAAGAGGGGGGGTGGTGGTGGGAAAAAAAAAAAAAAAAAAGACTACATGAGCACACGTCCAAAGGGATGGGTCTGGAGATGTTCAATGACAGAGCCCCCCACTGGGTTTCTGCTACTCCCGGAGCATCCAGCATATCTGGAAGGCCCCGAACCTACATCAATGGGCAGATCCGGTGCCGCTGGAACTACCAGCCTCTGGGAGTCGTCCTCCCCAACGGCGGGCCTGCCGTGAACTCCTCTAGAACACCTTTCCTGGGAAGACAGGGCAAAACACGTTCACAAACATACACACATGAACACAAAATACAAAAGACACAAGATGGAAAGGGGGATTAGGGAGAAACACAGGGATAGACACGCACATAGGCACCGGCACACATGAAAACAATCGCCCCGCTTGCAGGAGAGCAACCAACGGAGAGAGCCCTCCCAGGGCCGCAGGCGATGCTAGCGGCAGAGTCTCCCCTGTTTTGCGTGCAGCACCGCTAGGTGCTTCAGGGGATTGCGTGCCAGCTCTCCTTGCGGTGGACACGCTCACAGTTTCGCAGGGCGCCACCGGAGCGCTTGCCTGCTGGCTAGCATTAGGCGCTTCTCGGAGTGCCGAGTCTCCATACATTTCTTCTCCGCTGAGGCAGTCGAGCCCTGCGACATAGCCTCCCCTGAGGCATAGCACCGTGAGCAGTCCAAGCTGCTCCCCTCAGAGGGGGTGAGAGGAACGTCCTCGGAGTCAAGCCCCTTTCTCGACCTCACGATCACCTTTGAGCACTCTGACAGAGGAGGGCTGACGTCATCTTCCTCTTCGCAGTAGTACTCAGTGGGGGCTGAGCACACTGACGGTGGAGAGCTGACGTCGTCTTCCTCCTTGCCGTAGTACCATACAGTAGTAACTGCATATATAAAGGACAATGAACCCCAAGGGTAGTGTCCAGACACCTGCTATATATACACATACAATTAAGATGACCTAACACGAAACAGGTGTCACAAATGGGCATGGCTAAGGGAAAAAAACTAAGATGAAGACACTACCAGACATAAATAGGAGGGGCTTAAATGAACACATGAACATGATAGACAGGCAGGGGCAGGGCTTGTCCTGACAAAACCAATAACTGTACCTGAAAAACCAAGATCACGGAACGGTGAGATCAGAATTGCATGAGTATGAATGAATGAAGCAGAACTGAGATAGAGGAGTAAAAGAAGAGAAGCACAGCCATTACCAGAGGACGGCTGGTATGTGATTATGTGATCTAGTTATGTGATCAGGGTTGACTAGTGTGAATGTGGAAAATGAAGAAGGAGAGAGCAAGCCAGCCGTCAGGGAGGAAGATGGGACAGAGGAATTATGTGATTGATCTTTCAACAGGTCCTGCTAGACAACTGAGACTTTTTCACCGAAGAAATTAAGAAATGCATAGATCAGGTGTAGGAGCAAGGGAAGATGAAGGGGGACGAAGAAGATTATTGACAACTTTAAATAGTCACTTGGGGTCTGAGCCAGTGTTATTTATTGCATATGAGTAATAAAGAGTACAGGCTTTGTTTAAGGTATCCTTACATTTGGTCAAGTGATCGATGGTCAGAAGTAAACTAGGGTGATGTGTGAATGGAGGGCACAAGTCAAGTTTTTGCAGATGCTAGAGAGTTAAGGTTGTCAGTAAGGGAATGACTGTACCAGTGATTTACGATAAGCATGTGACGCATATAGAAAGTGACCGGTAGTTTTGTTTGTCAGACCAGTTTTGAGCATGGTAGATTGAACAGCTTACGTATTTGCGCTCATCCTCTTGTGAAATCACTTGTAGAAGCATAGTCTGTGAGTATTTTCATGTATACTGTTTGTATAAACATGTGTATTTTTGCACAGTTTGTAATTTCATTGAAGCAACAGTTGTTGATCATTTAGCATCTCGCTATTTCGCATGTTAAGCTAGTTAGCAGGGGTGGACTGGGGAGAAAAAGTGGCCCGGGAGTTCCTGACAGACTGGCCCACTAATATATATATAGTAAGTAAGTAAGTAAAATACATTTATATAGCACTTTTCACAGGCACAAGCCACAAAGTGCTTTACAACGGAAAATAAAATAAAATAAATCAAAGACACAAAAACACACACTATAAAACAGAAATAAAATACAGTGTACAAGGTCAACGGCTGCAACCTCCACCACTAACTAAACGCCTGCGTAAAAAGGAAAGTCTTTAGCTGTTTTTTAAAAGTATCTACAGTGTCAGCTGATCTTAAATGTGGAGAAAGTGTGTTCCACAGTTTTGGAGCAACCACCTTAAATGCTCGGTCTCCACGAGTCTTTAGACATGAGCGTGGCACAGACAGTAAACTCAGGTTGTTTGACCTGAGTAATCGTGATGAAGTGTAGGGGTGGAGCAGGTCAGCGACATACACAGGAGCTGTGTTGTGTAGTGCTCTGTATGTTAAAGTTAAAATCTTGAACTGGATCCTGAATTCTACAGGAAGCCAGTGTAAGGATTTTAAAATGGGTGATATGTGAGACCGTCTGCTTGACTTGGTCAGTAACCTCGCTGCAGCGTTTTGAATTATCTGTAAACGACCACGAGCTGATACACTGAGAGATGAAAACAAGGCATTACAGTAGTCTATGCGAGATGAAATAAACGCATGGATCAGCATCTCTAGATCTGCTGTTGAGACCATAGATCTCAGTTTACTGATATTTCTCGAGTGGAAGAAACAGGATCTTGACAGCTGTTTAACATAAGAATCAAATGCTAAAGACTGATCGAAGATAACTCCCAGATTTCGGAGGCTAGTGTGGACAGCAGAGGAAAGAAGTCCAAGATTTTGCTTAATCGTTTGACTAAGCCTATCAGGAGCAATGATCAATACCTCAGTCTTGTTATCATTTAGCTGTAGGAAGTTATTTGAGGTCCATTCTCTGATTGATTGAAGACAATCTAATAGCCTAGACAAACTATGAACCTCACTTGGTTTAAAAGAGAAATAAAGCTGAATATCATCAGCAAATAAATGATAGGAAATATTAAAACTATTTAAAATCTGCCCCAAAGGTAACATATACAAAGAAAACAACAAAGGCCCTAAAACTGAACCCTGTGGAACCCCACAGGTTAATGGGGTTGCCTCAGACGTGCAATTTCCCATCGTAACTGAGAAACTTCTCCCAGTGAGATAAGAAATAAACCAATCAAGTGCTGTTCCAGATATGCCCACCCAGTCACGTAACCTATTTATCAGTATTTCATGATCAATGGTATCAAACGCAGAACTGAGATCCAGCAGCACCAACACAGAGCAGTCACCAACATCAGCAGACATTAAAAGATCATTTGAGACCCTCAGGAGAGCAGTCTCTGTAGAATGCCTCTTCCGAAACCCAGATTGTAAAGAGTCGTAGCAATTGTGATTTTCTAAAACTGTAATCAGTTGGTTTGCCACCACCTTCTCTAAAATTTTGGATAAGAAAGGAAGCTTAGATATAGGCCTATAGTTCTTAAGCACAGCCGGGTCTAAATTTGATTTCTTTAAAAGAGGCTGAACAGTGGCGTGTTTAAAATAAGATGGAAAGCAACCTGTTAACAGTGAGGAATTTACAATGGCCAATATAGCAGGGCCAACGGTAGGTAAGACCTTCAACAATAATGAAGAGGGTATCACATCCACGGAGCTACTTGATGGCTTTAGCCTCACAATTACATCCAGCAGATCATCTAAGCTGATAGGCTGAAAGGAATCCAAAACAGTAAGAGAAGGTGGGCGGCTAGAAGAGGAAACACCTGCCACTGGCTTAATGCTGGACCTAATGTCCATGACCTTCTCCACAAAAAACACATGAAACCTATTACAGTCATTGACTGAAAGACATGGCAGCGCTACAGGAGGAGGAGCTACAATATTGTTTATGGTATTAAATAAAATCTTTGGGTTTCTTTTGGAGAGTAAAATTTGATTCGCAAAAAAGGAGGACCTAGCATCCTTTACTAGATCATTAAAAGAGATGCGAAGCTCCTTTAGGTACAGACGATGTACTTCCAAACCCGTAGCTTTCCAAAGTCTCTCAGATCTACGACACTTCTGTCTTAAAGAACGAACTTCATCAGTCATCCATGGAGTTTTGTTAATGATAGGCCTAGACCTAGTCTTTAGAGGAGCCACCTTGTCCAGTAACAGGGAACACTCTTCATTAAAAGACTGCATTAAAGACTCGACGTTGCTACAGTTTGGACTTAAATCACAGCAGAAGTTAGCCGAAAACTGGTTTACTGATTCTTGACTGATGGAACGAGTGAGCGTCGTTCTTTTTGGACAGAGAGGGTCAGTATTTCCAGAGAGATTAAAGAAAATACATTTGTGATCACTAATCAAAAAATCTTCACAACACACGTGATCAACGTGTAAACCCAAAGAAAACACAAGGTCTAAAGTATGCCCACCTGTATGAGTGGCACCAGTAATAAACTGTTTAAAATTGAAGGATTCAACAATATTAAGAAATTCCATAGCAGCACTATCCAGGTTATTATCAATATGTAAGTTAAAATCACCCAGCAATAAAACTTTGTCCATCTTTATAATAGATGTCAGAAAATCAGTAAATTCACATAAGAACTGACCTGCTGGACCAGGAGGACGGTAGACTAAAATGCAGTAAAACGGATTGATCTTACCAACTTTCATCAGTTGCAGTTCAAAAGTGGAGACGTGGTCAGAGCTCACTAGCTGGGAGAAATACCGGTTTTTCCAAACCACAGCAAGCCCACCACCACGACCAGACTGACGTGGAGTCCCAATAAAAGAGCAGTCTGCTGGGCACAGCTCATTTAAGTGGATAAACTCCAGATTTCGCTGCCAAGTTTCAGTCAGAAATAAAAAGTCCAGGTTTTTGCTTAGGAAAAGGTCATTTAAAATGTGAGCCTTATTCGCCACAGAGCGTGCGTTGATCAGACATATTTCAAGTGAAACCGCTAAATCCCCTTTGACGGAAGTTGATGTTTGGGCGCGAGCAAGCTGCCGGAGCACGCGCTGCCCACCGCGGTCAACAACAAGCCTGGCCCACGGGCAAGGTCGGTGCAAGCCCACCGAAATGGTGTTGGTGTTGGGACACACCACCCGCAGATACGACGATCTAACAGGGTCACACCGACGCCGCACCACAGAGAGGTCAATGGAGCATGGAGTAACAGATGGATGATGTTCTGAGGGCCGAGCACCAGATTTGGACTGAGTTAACTGGGAATGACGAGATGAGAGCCGATTAGAAGTCCAGATAGTGGGAATGCATCCAGGTCTAGGTACAGATGAATAATGGACCTTAGGTTTAGAGGAAGAGGTGCCACGGTGAATGTAACGTTTACGGCGAACTATACCCAGGGCAGCACAAGTAGTAGCAATGGACGTAGGGAGGCGGACAATCCTACGATTGAGCAGCAGAAGTTCGTAAGGGGTGTAGAAAAGCATCGTATCCGTCGAGTGAAGCGTGATCAGTAACAACAGGATAAAAACATAGAAGACTCGGGTTAAAGAGTTAAGCGGTGAAACAGCGAGCATAAACAATAGCGCTTAGCATTTGCATAGCAACCACTGTAAACACTCAGCAGGACGAAGTACAAAGAAAACAAACAGCAAACGAGAAAGTAGAGACTACTCGAGTGAAGCGTTATCAGTAACAACAGGATGAAAACATAGAAGACTCGGGTTAAAGAGTTAAGCGGCGAAACAGCGAGCGAAAATAATAGCGCTTAGCATTTGCATAGCAACCACTGTAAACAATGGCTGTTATCATTAGCACAGCAAAGCGAAACAACCTCCGAAAGAAGCGACCGGTAAGATATAAAAACCGCGGAGTCACAAAGGTATAAAACGGCAATATAAAGGTAAATAAAACTAAAAACACGAGACAAAACTAAAATAAAATAAAATAAAATAAAATATATATATATTATATATATATATATATATATATATATATATATATTAGCAAGTGCAAGGGAACTACTTTATTAAATACAAACACCACGTAATATAAACAGAATCCAGGGGGAGAACAAAACTAAGAGACATCAACTAGAAGGAGACAGACAAACCCTACCAGACAATACACAAAGGGAAACACGATACAAACCCAAACACAATAGACACAGCGCATACACGAAACAAGGAAGCTAAAGTAAACGCTACGGAAAGGACACTACTACAACGGTTAAGTAAGCAACAGGGAGGAGCGAACACATGAGAACATGATAACTAATGTAGTGTCTGTGCCTATGTAATACATTATGTAGTGTTTAAGTTTAAACTAACTGGTCTAAAATTTATTTCTCTTCTTGCTTATGGTGAGTTGAGCAGGACAAAGAGGTTGAAGAAATGTGGTTTACATATGGGTTTGGTTTAGGTGAAAAGGGACCCTAGTCCAAGGGTCAAAGGTCTGGTGGGCCCTTTTCCTGTCTCTGTTTAGACTAAGTATTGAGGCCCTTCTCGCCCTACTCGCCTTTCTCTATCAATATGTATGATGGTTTACAGATGTGAGGGACTCTACGACTTCTTTGTTTAACTTGCATATAAATATGGGTAGACTGGCAGTGTTCGAGAGAGGAGATTCACAATTGGCCCGAGACCTCTCTCAAGCAAGACCTAGGTGCTTGATTTGATGCTGTTCTTTTTTATAATAAACTTATTATTGACAACTAAGACAGTGTCGGCGGAGACTTCTTCATTCATCATCACAGCATTGCTAAAGAAGAAAATACACCTCAAGAGTTGGCACCCCAGATGGGACCGTGTTGTGACTGACAGCGCTGCTGACGACCTCTGCGCACTTATTCCTGCACCAGGCCAACAAACGGGTGAGCTGGTTTCTCACGTGTTTTGGGTGTTGGTTTATTCGTAAGGGCTGTTGTGTGGTTGCTGTCTAGTTGCACCGAGAAGAATCATTTATGTGCCATGCTGTGTTGCTGTTAGAGAAACTCTCCGTTTTAAATTTGGGTTTTAAATTTGGGGTTTATGGTGGTGCATATGTTGAAATATGGGAATAGAGATGAATGGGAAATAGTGAAGATAAAGGTTTAAAGTTGAAGTAAAGAATAGGAAATGGTTTAAGTGTAGAATAGCGTAACTAGTAATGATAACAGTGTGCTAAATAACACCATGCGAGAGTAAGTTGTTTGGGCCCTTGACTTCTTAACAGTAAGACATGTGTACATTAGTCACTGCATGAAAGTTGGCTTTGTGATATAGTCTGATTTGGTTAAAAGTAAAGAGACTAGTGGTAACCCTGGGCCCAGGGCAATTGGCTACTAATAAGCATAAATAGAGGATTAAAGAGGAAAAGGTAAAGAGATAATGAGAAATGAGTTTAAGAGTTAAAGGTTAAAAGTTAAAGGAAAAGCCGCAGATTTGGTTTAAAGCCCTCTGGGAGGCGATGTTAGATGGGCCAAAATCCTGGAAAGTCACTAGGTGAGTTTCAGGTCAGTTCAATGGAACTGGTGGTGTAGCCTTAAGATTCATTGTGGGTTCCCACTCAACATTAGCTGACGAGCTGTGTTCGAAGCAGCCTGACATTTGAATTGTCTACACTTCATATGGTAGCAAAAATTTGTAATGTAAGAGAAAGATAAATGAGAAAAGGAGCGGCTATAAAGCATGCTATAGGGAAGTGTATGAATGAGTCGACTCTGAGTGTTTGAGATTTAGTGGTTTGTAAGTTTATACAATTTATTTATTATAAGTTGAGAGTTGTTTTGTGCTTAGAGGGAGAGTTGTCCCTTTGCCTGGGTGTCTGTCTGTGTGTGTGTGCGAGCTGAGTTGGTCTCTCTGTGTGTGTGCGTATCTTGGTGGAATGCCAGATGTGTGTGAGAAGCTGAGTGAGTTGGTTTCCATGGATTATATGATTTTATATTAAATAAAGGCCTATATAAATGTTAGTAGTTGAGTTATATATGATATAGAAAATGTATGAGCCTTTTTGGGGGACGTGGAGTTGTTAAAAAAATTAATTAATTAATTAATAAGTAAATAAAATGTATGAGCCTTTGGAAAGAGGACTATGAATAAAGATGAGAACTTATGAGCCTCTTTCCAGGGACTTTGTTAAAATCTATGAGCCTCTTTTGAGTGGACGTAGGATATTTGAGTAAATTATATGAGCCCCAAAGAAGGACATTTATTCTTTGAAAGAAAGATCAGGGAGGATCATTTGTGTGCACAAGCATAGAGAAACATTTTGTTTTTGGAGTAAAATAAATAAAATGAAGTTTTTCATGTATGGTATAGAACTTTAATTGAGGTGGATATTTTGTAGACATATGATATATGTGTTGGAAGATAACTTGGCGCGAACTGTGTTAAGCTGCTCAGAGGGTTGAGACATTAAAACTCTGGTCTGTTCCTTTGTTTGTTCATGGTGTGTGTGTCAGAGAAGGAGAAGGAGGAGGGGCCACTGCTTGAGGTCTGCTAACTCCAGCCTGACAAAGGGCAGTGTGTCTACTGACAAACTTTTTGATCAATACCTGCTTCCTGAATATATATGTGTATAACCATTTAAAGTCACTAATGTTGATATATCTAGTCCAGTTTCACATTTAAGCTGTTAAAGGAAAATTTTCAGTTTGGGGTTTAATAGATGCATCTCTTGTTCTGTGTATGTAAGATACTACATGCTGTGTAGTCTTTTTATAGAACAAACCTTGGCAACAGATTGACTAGTTGATGCTTTAGTTACTTGAGGCTACTTTGATTTAGACTCTGTAAGGAGTTGTAGGTGAGAGTTTATCTCTGTGCATTGGTTACTTCTTATTTGAGTTGTATTGGAGATCCATTTGTGTTTATATGGTTTATATGATGAGAATACCTTTGGTGATAGTTGGTCTGTAGCTGGAGTCTATGCTTTTCCCTTGGGGTTGTTTTTCTTTCTAGGATATTTGAAGTGCTTTGATTTACAGTTTGATAGAGTGATTGGGAGTGACCAGTATTGTGAATGTACATTAATGTGGTTTGATTCCTCTGGAGTTGGCAAATTGTGTTCTTTTTCTCTTTGATTGCAGCAAAATAGTGGCAAATAAATTTAATAAAATGATTGGTTAATTGATTAGTTATAAATACTTATTGAAAAAAGGAAGATTAATAAATAAGTACGTAAATAAATTTAAATAATTAAATTAAATTAATTTGACAAAAGAGAGAAGGAGGAAGTCAGTAAATTTTTAATAGTTTTAAAGGAGTCTCAGTATTTTTAGTCAGTTTAACTTATAATAAGGGAATCAAGGGAGCTGTTGCAATGTCGGAAAAGGACAGTAAAGCAGTAAAAGTACTTACACCTGTTGATGTAGTGCAGAAGAATAATCCTTTAGTTAAAGGTATTGCAAAGATGTCAGAGAAATGGAATAAGCGTTGGCCTGATATAGATCAACCATGGCCACTGGAGGGGACTCTTAACCCGGATGTGATCAAAACAATGCAAGTGCTTGTGTCTACATACAAGGCAGGACAAAAGAAGGGTAGGAAAGGTAAACACCGCAAAGAGAAGAGACATGCAGAGCTTGAGTTTCTTCAGTTGTTTGAAAAGGAAGGACAGAAGATGATAAAAGTTGCAAAGGAAAAGAGAGAAAGAAGTGCAGAAGATATAGCAAAAAGTGAAAGAGAAACGGAACGGCTGACGTCAGAAATAGAGACACCTTTCTCTCACACGGATCTGGTAAAGAAGCCCCCTCCCTATGAGAAGGAAGTGAAGTTTAAGGAAATCTATCCTCAGCTCCCAGTGATCAGTCAAGAAGGCATCTATAATGTCAGAGATGAAGATGATAAAATAATAGAAACTGGACAAGCGGAGACAATTATCAAGATGTATCCAAGTTCTAAAAGCAAGAAGAAAATGGTAAGTCTGGAAACTAAGGGTAAAATGAAGGTTAAGAAGATGGTTTCTGAAGATGATGAAAGTGACCTGGAGGAAATCAGGGGTGGATATGACCCTGAGGTCAGAAGAATGCTGGAAAGAGCGGAAAGGAAGGGAAACAGAATGTGGAGGAAAGAAGATTCAGAAGATGAAAGTTCAAATGAAAGTGAGAATGGAGACAGTGATGGAGATATTGAGTGTAGGAGTTCTTCATATTCAAGAGGATCTTGTCTGGCAGCATCTAGTACTGGGACAAAAGAAGATAAGAGGAGAGCCTCAAGGGAGGTTGAGCGACAAGGCTCCCTAAGATCAGAAGCGAAATATGTATTGCGCTCAAGAAAAGGGAAGCGACCTGAGAAGATGTGTCCAGTCATCATTCGAGGGCAGAATATGGAGTACAAGCCCTGGCAGAATACTGATATGTCAGACATACTTGAGAAGTTGCCTACTCTTCAAGATGGAGCACATCCGTGGATTTCAAAGTTGGAAGAGATCATGGTGGGGACGCAGCCTGCCATAGGAGACATTAAGAGACTTTTGGCTAATCTCCTAGGGGTTCCAGCTATGGAAGAGATCATACTGAAAGCTGGACTGAATAGATATGTGGGAACTGCTGTGAATGATCCTGAGTTGTTTTCTGCGAATAGAGGACGAGTGTGGGGAGCACTGAGAGATACAATTCCGACAAACGTACATCCTGATAATATTCTCATTGAGCCACTGGGACAGGAAGAGAACCCAAGAGCCTATGTGTCAAGAGCACATCAAGTGTGGAGAAATGTCACAGGACATGATCCAGATATGAATCAAATGGAGCAGTCAATCCTGAGAGCAAAAATACAGAAGGGGCTGCCCTTACCAGTAAGAAGCAAACTAGCAGAAGTAGTTGGTCTTGGAAGTATGACCAAGGGTGTTTATACAGATCATATAGCCCATCAAGTGGAGCTATACCGGAAGAAAGACCATGACCAGAAAGAACAAGATCAAGAGATTCTAAGAAAACTTAATCAAATACAGCTGCTGGATAACAAGAAGAAGGAGAGAGGCTAAGTGGAAGGCTTTTGGATTTGATTCTTCAGTGTTACGAATTGCAGACAAATGGGCAGGTAGGAACTTATGGTTTCAGCAATTAACTCATTCTGTAAAATCAGTAAGGAGATTGAAATGTCCATGTGTGGTGAAAGTGCCAACGCCAAGCACATGGCCTTCAATTTTGGAGACAGTACCAGAACCGCTACTTGCTGAGTGTCAGTTTTTTGCGCTATCATGGTTGTTAGTTCAACAACGTTCATCTACAGTTACTATGCTGGCATTGTCTAAGTATTTGTTTAAGCCTAGGTATGATTGCTCTTGGCTGGAGGAGTTGCCATATATGAATTGGTTTGATGAGGATGATAGTGTGATGACAGCGGTTCCTGATGCTATGGATGTGCAACAGGTAGCGGCTGAAGACTGTTTTTGTTCTAATGCTACGCATAACATACCGGGAAGGTTTATGGGCATATCAGACTGTGATAATTATATGATGGATTTGAGTAATTATAAACGAAAGACAAAAGATGAGTTGCATAAAGTAACTTTTCAGGTTCCACATCATAGACGGGGTATGACATTAATGGTAAAGAATCAAGTTTTGCCTGTAAATGTGACCATAGGAAATTTCAGAGATAGAAGGTGAATTAGTGGAAAAGTATCCATTTTGATATTTATTCACATTTATTGTTTTGACATTTGTTGTTGTTTTTTTTGTATTCTAGTAGTTTTTAGTACAATAGAGTGTGTGAGTGTGTGTAGGGGGAAATGGAATAGGTGACTTATAATTTGGAGTGTGAAAGTATGATATGGTGAATTTTGCATTTCCATATAGGATTAAGTCTGTGTTTGATGTTTAATTCACATACATCTGTTGTTTTTGCAAAGATACTGGTTTGTGTTTTTTCTTCCCCTCCAGAACAAATAGTGGGGAAGGCTGCTATGAGGGGTTCAGGAGCTAAAAAATGGACAATACAGAAGGACTCTGAACAAGGATGCTGAGAGATGGTGTCCAGAGTCCACAGGCTGTCGACACTACACTGAGAGTCAAGCTGCTGAGGAGCTGCAGAGTGACACATCAATATGGTTTCCTTCGTATATACATCTGCATACTAGTAGATTGTGTGATAATATTAATCTGAATAAAGTATAATCATGTGTTTTGAATGTATTCTATGAGCAAATATGATGGTTGATGGTGATATAGAATGATGTTTCTGTTAGTTGGATGAGTACATGTGGGACCTCAGATGTTTTGTTTTTTCCTCGATGCTAGGGAAAGGGGTAACTAGGTAAGGAAAGGTTCGAATTTCAGGTCCGATGGGTCGACCAGCCTGGATTTGAACATTTTGACTTTATTTTCTGAGGTTTCTATATGTATTTGTTAAGCTATATAACTACTTCATTTGCTTGAAATATCTTCCTTTTTCAAATTAGTCTGGAGTACTTTATGTGGTCGCCTAGGCAGAGGGGCCGTAAGAGAATTTTCCTGTCTAGATTGTTTGATGGACATTTCAAGAAAGATATCTGCCTGACAGGTTTTTTGCTCTTACATTCCACAAAGATGTTGTATTGTTAAGTGTGCTGTAGGAAGCACTGTAGGAGAGTTGTTATAATGTGATTGTAACGCGTTGCCGCCGATCACGGCGGTGACGCGTTGGTTTAAACGTGGTGAGAACCCAAACGCTAACCAAAAAATAAAACGGCAAAAAGACAGCCAACTGAAACCTCCGCAGATGCGGGAAAAAATGAAAATAAAACTCAAGGGTAACAACAGAAGGATAACACGGAGGAACTCGACGTGTACAGGTAAGTAAACAAACAAAAAACACGCGGAAAGAAATACAACGCGTCTAAAGGGAAAAACAGGAAAACGAAAAACACACGGAGAAACCTCAACGTGTCAGAAGGAGAGGAGAAAAATATACAAAACAAAAGACGAAGCTTTGGTACAAGACCAGCGGCTTCTTACCAGGTTACCTGTCAGACTGTCAACCAGAACACTGGAGGACAACCGACGAAGAACAGAGGGAGAAGACAAAAAAGAAACAAAACCAACCTGAGAACACTCAGGGGGAAAACGAGAGAAAGAGAGCAACGAGATCGTAGTGAGAAGAAGAGAGAACTTGGCTTAGGCTGTGAGAGTGCGTGACTACAGACAACTTCAGCAATGCGTTGCTGAAGTCGCCTGCTTTAAATAGGCAGCCCAACAGGTGTAATCTATCGGGCTCGATTACCCCTGGTACCAGCTCGCGGGCTCCGCCTAGTGGCGGCAGGAGGCACGTGCCTGGGTCCAACCCTGACAGAACCCCCCCCTCTAGGCCCGAGACCCCGCGGGCCCAGGGCAACAGCCCTGTCGCGGTAGAAGGCCGCGATCAGGGAAGGATCCAGGATGCGTGCCCTGGGAACCCAAGACCGCTCCTCAGGACCGTAACCCTCCCAGTCCACCAGGAATTGATCCCGCCCCCGGACCCGACGGACGTCCAAAAGACGCCGCACCGTGTAAACAGGACCACCAACAACCATACGCGGCGCAGGAGGAGCCGGGGCGGGAGAAGAACCACATAAGTAAGGCCGGAGATGGGACACGTGAAACACCGGGTGGACACGCATGGACGGAGGGAGAACCAAACGGTAGGTGACCGGGTTGATGCGACGGTCGACTTTGAACGGGCCCAGGAAGCGAGGAGCCAGCTTCTTGGTGCCGCCCCGCACCGGTAAGTTACCCGCCGCCAACCACACCCGCTGACCAGGATGGAAGGACAGCGCAGGGAGACGATGCTTGTCGGCGCTGCGGCAATAGGCGGAGGAGGCCTTCAACAGGGCCGAGCGAGCACGCGACCAAGCCTTGCGACAGCGCCGAAACTGAGCCACAGCAGAAGGCACAGCTACGGCCTGCTCGTGATCAGCGAACAGGGGAGGCGCATACCCAAACAAACATTCAAAGGGCGACATACCCAGAGCGGAATGCCATAGCGTGTTGTGGGCGTACTCGGCCCACAACAGGTGGTCGGCCCAGGACGCGGGGTTAGAGGACGCCAGGCACCTGAGCGTCTGCTCCAGGTCCTGGTTGACTCGCTCGGTCTGACCGTTAGACTGGGGGTGGAAACCCGATGAGAGGCTGGCGGAGGCACCGAGGAGGGTCAAAAAGGCCTTCCAGAAGCTGCTGGCGAACTGAGGTCCTCTGTCGGACACCACGTCCTGAGGAAATCCGTAGTTACGGACTACATGAGCCAGTAATAGAGACGCAGTTTCTCGGGCGGAGGGTAGCTTAGGCAGGCCGATGAATTTGCTGTACTTAGAGAACCTGTCTACAATCACGAGAATGGTGGTCAGCCCTTTGGAGGATGGAAGACCGGTGATGAAGTCTAGGGAGATATGGGACCATGGTCTGGAGGGAATAGGCAAAGGGCGCAACAGCCCCCTGGGCTTGTTACGAGGGGCCTTACTCCTGGTGCACACCTCGCAGGAAGCCACGAAGTCACGGATCTCCTGATCCATCGCAGGCCACCAAAACCTCCTTTTTATGAGCTCGGCGGTCCGCCTAGCACCGGGGTGCGCCGCATACCGTTCGGTGTGTCCCCATAAGAGGACCTTACGCCGGACGGTCGAGGGCACGTAGAGACAGCCAGGAGGAACACCGCTAGGGCCGGGTTCGTTAGCGAGTTCATCCTGTACTGCTTTCTCAATACCCCACCGGATGGGTGCGACAACGACTCCCGGGGGAAGCACGGTCTCAGGGGGACTGTCGACGAGAGGTGGCTCCCACTGTCGGGACAAAGCGTCAGGCTTGGTGTTTTTTGAGCCAGGACGATACGACAGAGTGAAGTCGAAACGACTGAAAAACAGGGCCCATCTGGCCTGTCTGGCATTGAGGCGCTTGGCCTGCTGGAGATAGGTCAGGTTTTTGTGGTCCGACCAGACCAGGAAAGGATGGCGAGCCCCCTCCAGCCAGTGTCGCCACTCCTCTAAGGCCATCTTAACGGCCAGGAGTTCTTTGTCCCCTACGTCGTACCGTCTTTCCGTGGGGGTGAACCGGTGTGAAAAGTAAGCACAGGGATGCAGCTTAGGAGGAACCCCGACCCGCTGCGAGAGAACAGCCCCAACACCCAGATCAGAAGCGTCAGTCTCAACAACGAAGGGAAGCTCAGGGTCAGGAACCCGCAGTACAGGAGCACTAGTAAAAAGGCCCTTAAGGGTCTCGAATGCTTTCTGGGCTTCTGGAGTCCATGTGAACTTCCCCAGTTTTTTGCTAGTGAGAGCAGAGAGCGGAGCCGCGAGGGAGCCAAAATTTCTAATAAAGCGCCTGTAGAAATTGGCAAACCCCAGGAAGCGTTGGACCAAACGCACGGACGTGGGCACGGGCCATTGAGACACAGCTTTAATCTTGGCGGGTTCCATTGCCAGTTTACCGTTGGCAATGATGAACCCCAAGAAGGCTACTTCGGCGACGTGGAACAGGGACTTCTGTAATTTAACATAGAGGTGATTCTCGAGTAGCAATTGGAGCACGCGGCGTACGTGTTGCTGATGCTCTTGGACGGTACGGCTATATATTAAAATGTCGTCTAGGTAGACGTAGGCGTAGTTATCCAAAGCCTCCCTAAGGACGCCGTTAACAAACCGCTGAAAAGCGGCGGGTGCGTTCATGAGACCAAACGGCATGATTAAGTACTCGTAATGCCCGGAGGGCGTGTTGAAGGCGGTTTTCCACTCGTCGCCCTCCCTGACACGCAACAGGTTGTACGCACTTCTCAGATCTAGCTTAGTGAAGACCGTCGCCCGTTGAAGGGCCTCGAAGGCAGAGGACATGAGAGGCAAGGGGTGGCGGTCTTTGATAGTGATCTTGTTAAGCCCCCTGTAATCGATGCAAGGGCGGAGACCCCCATCTTTTTTCCCCACAAAGAAAAATCCAGCCCCGGCGGGAGAGGTAGAGGGACGAATAGTACCAGCCGCGAGCGCCTCCTGTATGTAGGTCTCCATAGCCTTGCGTTCAGGCAAAGCTAGGGAAAACAAACGCCCCCTAGGGGGAGTAGTACCGGGCAGGAGGTTGATAGCGATATCGCAGGCTCTATGCGGGGGTAGGAAGCCTGCTTTGCGTTTGCTAAAAACGTCTTTGAGGTCGTAGACAGCAGGAACCTTTTCTATGAACGCTATCTTTTCTTGGCTCTCCCCGGTTTTGCTGCGGTGGGGCGCCAAGCACGACTGTTCACAGACCTTACTCCAACGGTTAATGGACAGATTAAGCCAATCTACGTCGGGGTTGTGGCGTTGGAGCCAGGGAAACCCTAGGATCAGCTGTAGTTTGGGTGCAGCGATGACATAGGGGGTGAGTGTTTCGTGGTGGTTCCCTATAGAAATGTTCAGAGGAACGGTTTGGTGGGTTATGTCCCCGGAAGTGAGCAGCCTACCGTCCACAGCGGACACAGAGATGGGCTTTTCTAGAGGAACCAGAGGTATGGAGAGTGAGGCTACGAGAGCGGTGTCTATGAAATTACCGGAGGCCCCTGAGTCAACGAGAGCCAGGACCCGATGTTCCTCAGAACCTCTCCATGACACCACTACATGAGGCATCAGTCCACATGCGGGGAAATAAGTGCCATGACCCGTCGGTGCAACCCCGTTCACCGACGGGTCTGCCCTTTTCCCTGTAACTCAGGACACTCGGCGATACGGTGGTTAGCCCTGCCGCAATAAAGACACTTGCCCTCTCGTATGCGGCTTTGTCTTTCCTGACGGGAGAGACGAGTGTGCCCTAATTGCATGGGCTGTTCCGATGACGCGCCCTCCTCGTGTGTGGTCTTACGCACAGGGGATACTGCCTTAACACTGGGCGAAGTGAACAAACGGCGGTGTTGTTTACGGTCCCTCAACCGATTATCTATTCTAATGGTGAGGTCTATAGCGTCGTCCAGACCGCTAGGAGGCTCCCTGAGGGACAGTTCGTCCTTGATCTCTTCGCTCAAGCCTTCTATGTAAACGGCCCCCAGCGCCTCCGAACCCCAATCACTTTCTGCCGCCAGTGTGCGGAAGTCCAGAGAGTATATCACGGTAGATCTGCCCTGTCGCAAACGTAACAGCCTAGAAGCGACCATACCCCCTGAAGCAGGATGAAAAAACGCCTGCCGCATAGCCCGAGAAAACCGTTTGTATGAGGAACAGAGCTCCGGCTGGTTCTCCCATACCGGTGTAGCCCACCGTAACGCTTTCCCCGAGAGTAACGCCATAACATAAGCCACTTTAGCACGTTCGGTGGGAAAACGGGACGGTTGTTGTTCAAAGATAAGAGAACACTGTAACATAAACCCCCTACACTCGTTGGGATCCCCGTTATAACGCGCCGGAGCGGGCAATGCGGGCTCAGCACGAGAGTCAGCAGGCAGCCCAACAGCCCCGGGGGAAACCAGAGGGCTGGGAGCCGCAGCAGGCGGATCAGGCTTTTGGACAGCGAGAGCGATAGCCTGGAGCTGAGTGTGAATTTCCTGCAACGCCTGCTCATGCCTGCCAATAGTCTGCCCTTGTATGGCAAGGGCGTTTCGCATGTCGTCGGCGTCAGGGTTAGCTGGGTCCATAATAGGCTGAAGTTGTTCTGTAACGCGTTGCCGCCGATCACGGCGGTGACGCGTTGGTTTAAACGTGGTGAGAACCCAAACGCTAACCAAAAAATACAACGGCAAAAAGACAGCCAACTGAAACCTCCGCAGATGCGGGAAAAAACGAAAATAAAACTCAAGGGTAACAACAGAAGGATAACACGGAGGAACTCGACGTGTACAGGTAAGTAAACAAACAAAAAACACGCGGAAAGAAATACAACGCGTCTAAAGGGAAAAACAGGAAAACGAAAAACACACGGAGAAACCTCAACGTGTCAGAAGGAGAGGAGAAAAATATACAAAACAAAAGACGAAGCTTTGGTACAAGACCAGCGGCTTCTTACCAGGTTACCTGTCAGACTGTCAACCAGAACACTGGAGGACAACCGACGAAGAACAGAGGGAGAAGACAAAAAAGAAACAAAACCAACCTGAGAACACTCAGGGGGAAAACGAGAGAAAGAGAGCAACGAGATCGTAGTGAGAAGAAGAGAGAACTTGGCTTAGGCTGTGAGAGTGCGTGACTACAGACAACTTCAGCAATGCGTTGCTGAAGTCGCCTGCTTTAAATAGGCAGCCCAACAGGTGTAATCTATCGGGCTCGATTACCCCTGGTACCAGCTCGCGGGCTCCGCCTAGTGGCGGCAGGAGGCACGTGCCTGGGTCCAACCCTGACAGTGATGGGTACAAAAATGTATGACATGTAACAAATATGGAATTTTCTTTTGTTTTTCGAGACTCTGCGTAGTCTCGAAGGGGGGAAATATGTAGTGTCTGTGCCTATGTAATACATTATGTAGTGTTTAAGTTTAAACTAACTGGTCTAAAATTTATTTCTCTTCTTGCTTATGGTGAGTTGAGCAGGACAAAGAGGTTGAAGAAATGTGGTTTACATATGGGTTTGGTTTAGGTGAAAAGGGACCCTAGTCCAAGGGTCAAAGGTCTGGTGGGCCCTTTTCCTGTCTCTGTTTAGACTAAGTATTGAGGCCCTTCTCGCCCTACTCGCCTTTCTCTATCAATATGTATGATGGTTTACAGATGTGAGGGACTCTACGACTTCTTTGTTTAACTCGCATATAAATATGGGTAGACTGGCAGTGTTCGAGAGAGGAGATTCACAATTGGCCCGAGACCTCTCTCAAGCAAGACCTAGGTGCTTGATTTGATGCTGTTCTTTTTTATAATAAACTTATTATTGACAACTAAGACAGTGTCGGCGGAGACTTCTTCATTCATCATCACAGCATTGCTAAAGAAGAAAATACACCTCACTAACAAACCAAAACACACGAGATGCAATCAATACAGGGGGCCAACGGAATACTGGCAACACTACAGCATAACGAATAACTACATAGACCATGAGAGAATGGAACATAACATTACTAATGATGGGAAACAAAAGCAGCGATAAACAAGCGTAAAACAGAGGCGACAGCAGTACATTTAAAATAACATGTTATCTACAATTTAAACTGCTGTATGTTTTCGTAGGGCGGCCCGGATTTTCTGGGACAAGTTGTTTTTTTTCTGATCTCCGCTGCATACCGTCAGCCCTCATCAGCTGGCCCAGTCCGCGGCCCGCTCCAACTCGTTCATGTGTTTACTGGATCAGTCCGCGGCCGCGCTGAGCAGGTTAGTCTGACTGGAGCGGGGGAGGTAATAACACCGTTAAACAGCAGCGTGACTACGGGCCGCAGTGCGCGGCAATGGCTCCTACACGGGAAATCCCCGGTAGCAATGTATGCCAGTCCGCCCCTGCTAGTTAGTATTGTGGTAGGCTAGTTCTAGGCTTTATGCTTGAACATGTGCACAATATATGATAGTAAGTACATATTTTGTGCTGTCTTGTGTGTGTCTTATTTTGCTTATTTATTTTAGTTTACCCCTTTGCATGCCATCGGTGTAAATAAATTCTCCAAATCCGACTGTTGCATTGTAGAAGTCATCAGTAAAAGATGGACTGCTCAGTGATTTCTACAGCAGTGAGTAAGATATCCTGCCTGTTCTACATCTACTAGTGTCAAGATATCGGCAACAGGGGAAAACGTCTGTCCATTAAAGCCACAATGCCAATGGTAACAGCTGCTCATTCAAGGCGGCCGCCAGTGCTATTCACACCGAGAAGTGAATGAGGTCATGTTGCACCACGCCCAGCATCTGAACCAAGGAACCGATGGACGCCCAGACAAGATACAGGGGATTATAGTTATCCATGGAGAGGAGAACCCAGTGCTGATGCATCAGTGCTGGGAAGGTTCTTAGCTCGCCGTGAGCTACTCACAAAGTTCAATGACAAACCCGAAAATTACTGGGCTTGGAGGTCCAACTTCTCTAACAACACTGAAGATCTGGGTCTGAAACCTAGTGAGGAGCTTGACCTTCTGATTAAATGGCTTGGTCCAGAGTCGACGGATCACGCTAGGAGAGTGAGGTCAGTTCGTATCAACGACCCAAGTCAGGCCCTCAGTATGGTCTGGCAGAGATTAGAGGAGGTTTATGGATCACCAGAGGCCATGGAGGCGGCTCTCTTCCACAAGCTTGAACAATTCCCTAAGTTCTCCAATAAAGAACCCAAGCAGCTACGAGAGCTAGGCGACCTTCTCCTGGAGATACAGGCAACCAAAGAGGATGAGTTCCTGCCTGCCTTGGCTTACCTGGACACTGCGCGAGGCATTAACCCTATCCTGGAAAAATTGCTGTTTAACCTGCAGGAGAAGTGGATGGTGCACGGTACTAAGTATAAAGAAAAACACCACGCCATCTTCCCACCCTTTTCTGTGTTTGCCGACTTCATTCGTTCAGAAGCAAGGATGAGGAACGATCCGAGCTTTGCTGCAGCAGTGCCCAACAACACGCCACCTAGAGGGGAGAAATACTCACCTAGGTCAGATAAAGCCGTAGCTGTGCATAAAATAGAGGTGGCCAATCATGCCAAGAGGAGCGAGACTAAGGGTTCAGGCAACTTCAATAAAGAGTGTCCCATACATAAAAAGCCCCACCCCCTATCTACGTGTAGAGCCTTTAGAGCAAAACTGCTGGACAAACGTAAGGCCTTCCTTAAAGAAAATAGTATTTGCTTCCGTTGTTGTTCTTCAACCTCTCACCAAGCTAAGGACTGCAAGGCCATTATCCAGTGCTCTGAATGCAACAAAGATAAGCACATCGCAGCCCTTCATGCCGGTCCTGCACCATGGTCGACAAAGCCTGCTAGTGGCTCCTCAGAAGAGCATGGCGGGGAGGGAGAAGGACTTACTTCCGCTTCAGTCACTACCTCAATCTGCACGGAGGTCTGTGGAGACAGCGCGACTACTAAGTCATGTGCTAAAATTAGTCTGGTCTACGTATATCCTAAAGACTGTCCTGAGGAGAAAAAGAGAGCATATGCCATCCTGGACGACCAGAGTAATAGGTCACTAGCCAGGTCATCATTCTTTGAGATGTTCAACGTAGCCGACAACACTTCTCCCTACACACTCAAAACCTGTGCAGGTGTGTCAGAGGCTGCCGGCCGCAGAGCCAGGGGGTTCATCGTGGAGTCGGCTAATGAAAGAAACAGTCTAGCTCGACCTACTCTCATTGAGTGTGATCAACTGCCTGACAATAGGGTGGAGATTCCTACGCCAGCTGCTGTGATGCACCACTCACACCTGAAGTCCCTCACCTCAAAAATACCTCCTCTTGATCCAGAGGCTGAGATCTTACTCCTTTTAGGAAGAGACATGATCCAGGTGCACAAGGTTCTTGAACAGCGCAATGGCCCCCCACATGCTCCCTTTGCCCAGCGATTAGCCCTCGGCTGGGTGATAGTAGGGGATGTGTGTATTAATGGTGCGCACGCACCCTCGCCTGTGAATGCCTACAGAACTTATGTTCTTGAGAATGGGCGTCCCAGTGTCCTATGTCCCTGCCCCAACAAGATCGAAATCAAGGAGAAGCTCAATCTCATTGGCCAGTTTCAGGATCCTTCATTCTCCAATCAACCGTCCCTGCCCAAAGACAAAACGCAACACATGGGGAAGTTCATCTTCTGTCACACAAGAGATGAGAAGACAGCCCCATCTATGGAAGATATTGCCTTCCTGACAATTATGGAGAAGGAACTGAAACAGGGTGATGACAACAGCTGGGAGGCTCCTCTCCCCTTCCGGAGTCCACGCCAGCGTCTGCCAAACAACTGTGAGCAGGCAAGGACTCGTCTTGCTGCAGTTACCAGGACGCTAAGAAAACACTCAGAAAAGAGAGAGCATTTCATTGAGTTCATGAGCAAGCTCTTTGAGAATGGTCATGCAGAAGTAGCACCACCTTCCCCACCAGATGAGGAGTGCTGGTATCTACCTGTAGTGGCAATTTCTGTCTAACGCCAATGAGGATGGTGGTAAGTTGTTCCCGACACGCAGTCCAGTAAGCACTCACAGACAGAGAAATAAAAATAGATAAATTTAATTCCTTAGTCCGGTTTTCTTTCTACAAAACATCAGCAATATTGTGCGGTCTGAAAACTTTTTCCTACTCATGGCCATCCCCATCCCCAGACAATGAGCTAGCCACAATTAAATACTGGTTTCGCGCACCTGCGCGTCGAAGGGGGTGTGTCTGGGGTCGGTCCGCAAGTGAACAGGAAAGTCTTTCAGGTGCAGGTCACGTTCACAACAAACAAGCTCATAATAGACATAGACAGACAAACATGTATAAAAATGCAAACATGTCAGGTAAGTATACCACTAATTTGTGTTTTACAAGTTACCATCCACATGATGTACAATTCACAAATATGGCTCCAACACACTGGCCCCTAATTGTCACTGTTACTGCAGGACAATTCTAAACCATAATGAAAGGGAGCCATACATACTCAATAAAGGCTATGCACTACAGGTGTTCCAAAACCTTAATACACATACAATAGCCCACACACAAAGGTAACCATAAAAACCAAGAAACACCAAATGAAATGCTAGTCTCACATTTCGTTTCCATTTGCCCCCCCCCCCTTTTTTTGTGTTTTTATTTTAGTAAAGTTAAAAAAGGTAACTGATCAAGTCCAATGAACATGTAGCGCCACCTGTAAAAGTCCGTGTAAGTGTATGGACTGGTGTGAGAGCACGCACAGGAATATATGGATTTGTCAGTACTGTAAGTGTGCAATCAGAGCTTCTCTGAAGGTGCTTCATCGCCTTCAAGAAGCAAGCAAAGCTTACTGATAGGTCTCTGCAGCACATTGGTCTTTGTTTGCACCAACACGCTTCGCACAAGACCTTTGGGGCCAGGCAGGGTCTTAACCACCCTACCCAGGGGCCAGGAATTCCTAGGTGCTGCTGGATCTACAAGCACCACAATGTCATTGATTTTGAAATTCCTTTCAGTGTGGAGCCACTTCTGTCGTTCTTGCATTAGTGGAAGGTATTCCATAGTCCACCTTTGCCAGAACTGATCTGCTAGGTATTGGACATATTTCCACCGTTTCCTGCTGTACGCATCATTTTTGCTAAAGAGACCAGGAGGTGGCAACGGTTCACTCTTCAACTGCAGTAGGTGGTTTGGTGTCAAGGGTGCGAGATCATTTGGGTCACTAGAGGTTGTAGTAAGCGGTCGGTCATTGAGAATGCATTCAATCTCACAAAAGGCTGTTTGCAGCATTTCGTCGTCCAGTGTTTGTTGTCGTACAATCGAGAGAAGTGTCTTCTTAACCAGGCGGATAAGTCTTTCCCATGCTCCTCCGAAATGAGCTGCATATGGTGGATTGAACAGCCACTTGACATGGTTGTTTAGCAGGAATTCCTGAATCTTTTCTTTATCCAGCTGATTCCACGCCATTTCCAGTTCCTTCTGTGCGGAGGTGAAGTTGGTGCCACAGTCTGTTCTGATGGTAAGCACCTGACCTCTCCGACACAGGAACCGCCGGATGGCATTGATGCAAGCACTGGTATCCAGACTCCATGCTACTTCTAGATGGATTGCCCGGCTTACCAGACAGGTGAAGAGTACTCCCCAGCGCTTTACCCGTGAGCGACCACTCTTGGCCTCCACTGGACCAAAGAAGTCAATCCCCACATGGGAAAATGGTGGCAAATTGGGAGTAACCCGATCCTGTGGTAATTCCGCCATTTTCTGCATTCCAGGTCTGGCCTGCATCCGTCTGCAAAACACACAAGATCTAACAATGTGTCTAGCACAAGAGTTAGCCGAAGGGAGCCAGAATTTTTGTCTAAGTTTTGATAGCATGTGATTTCTTCCTGAATGTCCATTTTGCTGATGAATATCCCTCAGGATCAACTTAGATATATGTGATGACTTGGGGAGTATGATTGGATTCTTTGTGTTTACGGATACTGGTGCTTTACCTATCCGTCCTCCAACCCTCATGATGCCGTCGTCAATGAATGGATCCAGTCTGAATACAAGGCTATCAGATTTCACTGGTTTGTTCATTTTCATCAATTTCAATTCTGAATCCAGGTGGCAGTGCTGTTCATAACAAATGATTGCCTTTTCTGCTTCGTCCAAATCATCCACAGTTAAGCATTTTTGCTCTTGCTCACCTTGGCATGTGGATGTCACTTTGTCTCTGTCCTTTCGACTTCGATGCAGAAGGATGCGTTTGAGCTTCAGCAACCAGGCAACAGCTCTAAGTAGTTTCCTCCAAGAGGAGAAGTACTGAATCAGGGATGAAGTTGCATTAATCTCCATCTTCACACAATTGACAGTAATGGCATGTTTTACCTCTACATCACAGCTGGGTATGTAGTTCAGATCTTCTGGCATATCAGGCCAATCCGATTCCCCTCTTTTAAGCAAGGGAGGACCGTGGAGCCATCTGTTGGATGCCAAGAGTGGTTCAATATAGAGTCCACGTGAGGCATCATCTGCCGGATTGTCTTTCGAGCAGATATACCTCCACTGGTGTGCTTGCGAGAGGCCGTGGATTATTGCAATGCGGTTAGCAACATAGGTGCGGAACCTTTGGGTTTCGTTGTGAATGTATTTCAGCACAGTTGTGCTGTCTGTCCAGAAAGTGGACTTCTGAAGATCCATGTGTAGCTCATTCTGGAGCATTTTGTCGACTTTCACAGCCAGTGTGGCAGCAGCAAGCTCCAACCTGGGAATAGTCATCTGCTTCAGAGGTGCTACTCTTGAGTTCGCCATAATCAATCAATCCTCCTTGGGCGCATGCTTCCCTAAGGTCGTGCGTAAGCTGGATAGCCTCCGTCACAGAAGCCACAGACCGAAGGCAGTCATCTACATAAAAACTATGTTTGATGGTGTCAAGAGTTGTTGCACTAAACTGCTCTGAGTTGTCAACTCCTGTTTGTTTCAGGGCATAATTGGCGATGCTTGGAGATGACACAGCACCGAAAAGATGAACCTTCATCCTGTACGCTTCCAATGGCTTGCTCGTATCCCCCTGTGGCCACCAGAGGAATCGGAGGAAGTCACGGTGATGTTCATGAACACATACTTGATAGTACATCGCCTCGATGTCGGCCATTACAGCAATCCTTTCTTCTCTAAATCTCAGAAGAACACCCAACAGTGGATTCGCCAGGTCCGGACCCTGGAGAAGTTCTGTGTTCAGTGATTTGCCCTTATAAGATGCAGAGCAGTCGAATACAACTCTCAACTTACCTTTCTGCTTGTGGTAGACTGCGTGATGAGGTATATACCAGACCATTCCATCATTCCTTTGCAGCTGGCATGTAGGCACCTTTTCTGCATAACCCTTGCTGAGCACGTCTTCCATAAATGTGGTGTACTCACTAGCGAAAGCAGAATCTTTCTTAAATTTTCTAGCTAGATCCACTGTACGTTGTACTGCCATCTGCTGGTTGTCTGGCATATTTACAGCTTCATTGCGAAAAGGTAAAGGTAAGTGATAGCGACCATTTCTAAGCACGACTGACCTTGTCGTCACATCCATGAATTTTTTATCCTCAACGGACATCTCAGTTTCCTCTTCACATTCCTTTTCAGGGAAATCATGGTTGTATTGTCTAATAAGCGTCTCTCTTATGTTCTCCAATGTGATTCGGTTGACTGTTGCAGGTCCCTTGTCACCTCTTTCCATAGCAGAGCAGGAATTGAGTGGACCATTGACCACCCATCCAAGTAATGTCCTGACTGCATATGGTCCATCATTTTGGCTATTTAAGACATCCCATGGTTCCATCGCCTTCGGTACGTCCATGCCGATCAGTAGCTCTATATCAGCATCAATGCTGTCCAGGGTTATGCCACTGAGGTACGGCCATCTTTTGATGTCATTTGCTGTAACCAAGTGATCCTTTGACACTGGGATTTTGGCTTGTGTGTATACAGTGGGTAACTGAAGGAACACACTGCCATCAATGTTGCCAACTTTAAGACCTTTGAGCTCATAGCATCTCACCATTTGCTCCTGTCCCATCGTTCTCAGGGCCACCTCAGTCCTGCGTCCGCTGACGTTAAGCTGGTGCATGAGCTTGTCAGAGCAGAAAGTTGCTGAGCTGCCCGGGTCGAGGAATGCGTAGGTCATTATGGATCTGGAGCTTTTGGGTGACTCAATGATGACTGGCACAATGGCCAATGCACAGTGACTGGCCCCTGTGACATGACTTGCTGAGATGAGTGCGCTATTAACAGGCGCCTGAGTTTTAACAGTATCCTCACAGGTAATGTGCAGTAAGGTATGATGTTTACGCTTGCACAGCTCACAAATGGCCCTATTGAGGCAGTTCCTGCTAAGATGTCCTTTTTTTAGACACCCAAAACAGTAGCCATTTCTTCTCAGATATTCTACCTTCTCATCATGTGTCTGTGATTTAAATTTTTCACAGTCAGTGATGTCGTGCCTATCTGAACAGCAACTGCATGTCATTGACGCTGGAACGTACTTGTTGGTTTGCTGCGTCTTAGCTGTTTGTGCTGTTAACGGAGGGTTAGACAAGGTGACAGAGGTCACGAAGCTGCTTCCACTCTTTTGAGACTTTGCACTAGGCTTGGCTCTAGAGATGGGCTTGCTGATTGGGTTATCTCTGATGTCACCAAACACTGGATGGAGTAAGATGGTAGACTGGCGTTCTATGAACTCCACAAGATGAACAAACTTAATCCGCGTGTTGTTTTGTTGGGATTTTTCATACACTGTGGTTCGCCAGCGTTCACGGAGTTTGTAGGGTAATTTGGAAATGAGCAGTTTAAGATTAGATGTTACATTCAGTTCATCCAAATGGTCCAGATTTTGCATGGCAGTAAGACATTCTCTTAAATATAGTGCATATTCAAGGAGAGCCTTTCCATCATCAACTTTTAGCATTTGCAATTTTCGTTTCATTTCCAAAATGAGTTTTCAAGAGCACTTTTGCCTTGGCATAACCTTGGAGGGCATCCATATGCATGCAACTTTTGACGATATTCTTTGCTGGGCCATCAGTGAACTGTTCTAAAAAGTACAATCTGTCTTTACAATCATCAGTATTTTTTTCAATAGAATGCTCAAAGGCAAGCATAAACGGCTGGAATGACAAGGGATTACCACTAAATGTAGGCACATCTCTTTTTGGTAAAACGGAAAGATTTAGCTGTCTCACCATTATTTCTGTAAGGTCTCTCTGCCTGTTCAGCTCTGTGTCGGTGGCTGGAGTGGTGTTGATTCCGCCACATCGTTGCTGCTGGTTTGTGGTGGACGGCGCGATACACCTGGTGCTGCTTTGTAGATGTCGCACCGCTCGCTGGAGTGGTGTTTTAGGAACAGCCGCCACAGGTGCAAAGTCGAGGGGAGAGAGGGCAGGCTTACTCGACTCCTCCATACGGGAGTCATAATACTCATTCATAGCGTGTCCTTGCTCTTCAGCGTTGCTCAATGCTTTGAGTTTGGCATTTGCCTCGTCTAATTGAGCTTGTAGTTCCAGATTCTCGGGTTTGGATTTTAATGCCATTTCTTCCATGTCGTGCTTTAATCTCAGTGACATTTCCTCCATCTCACGCTTTATCTTGAGCCCTGCCTCCTCCATCTGCAGCACCTGAAGCGCTGGCAGTGCTTTACTCCGTGCCTCCAGAGCAGCCTTCTCGGCCAGTGCCATCTTCGCTGCAGACGAGGCCCTCGAAGACCTAGAAGTCCTGGAAACGTTAGAAACGCTGTCCTGTGGCTGTACGGTTGACTGCAGTTTGTTTTGTTCCATTCTCCAAATGTTCACTTTTTCAAGGAAATCCTCGATGTCCTGCAATTTTCCATTGAACCAGTCCGTGTCACTTTCGGTTTCATCCTCCAACAGTAATGATTGCACTTCTCCGTGTGATGTTTTAAACGACTGAATACTTAGCAACAGTGCCGTCACCTTTTCTTCAACTTGTTCCGTTTCTCCGTTTTGAACCAACAAAGTCCGAATTCCATTGATTTGTTTCGTGCAGACACTTAACTTGCCGCGGCGGGAGGCAATCTTGATCTTTACTAACTCAGCCGGGTCTTGTACCATCTCGCATTCCGACATTGTGATTTGATTTAAACGCAGTCCACCATCACTACGGTCCTTCAACCTTTAAAGTCCTTCGGGTATCGGTTTTCACACACTCTGCTTGCTTGCTTGCTTTCCTTTCTAATTTACGCTTCCATGTCGTCCTTTTTGTTTGCGCTTCCACAGGAAAACATCCAACGTATCCGAAGTAGGGTGAAGTAATCCAAGATATTTCAGAGTAATCCTTCTTACCGTCAGGTTAGGAAGTTTTCAGACTTTGTAGTGGCGATTTCTGTCTAACGCCAATGAGGATGGTGGTAAGTTGTTCCCGACACGCAGTCCAGTAAGCACTCACAGACAGAGAAATAAAAATAGATAAATTTAATTCCTTAGTCCGGTTTTCTTTCTACAAAACATCAGCAATATTGTGCGGTCTGAAAACTTTTTCCTACTCCCTTTCCCATGCAGAGAAGTTTAGAGGTGAGCTGGGATGTTTCAGATGATGTGTTCACCTTCCGAGTTGCTGATGCAGAAAAGCCATACACAAGAAGTGGGGTCCTGTCAACAGTAAACAGTCTGTTCAACCCATTAGGTTTTGCTGCTCCTGTGAGCATTCGAGGAAGGTCCATACTGAGAGGGCTTACCACCGAGTCATGCGACTGGGATGCCCCTCTTCCTGAGGAAAGGTACAGGGAATGGAAACTGTGGACAAACAATAATATTCTGTAACTGGTTAATAAATGTTTCGTTTTGTGCAAGTGCATATAATGACTATTATACCATTTATATTTTTTAGTCAACTAAATTCTTTTGATAATTAGTCGACTAAATTCTAATGATAATTAGTCGACTAAAACTTGACTAAGTGTCACGGTGAGGCGGCCCCCTACCGGCCGCCTCTGTCCACAGCGGCTGTTGTTGTTGTTGTTTGGTGACGTCATGTGCGTCCCTCAGGTGGGCGGAGCCCGTGATCAGTTTCACCTGAGGGTCGTTTGTTTGCCTATATATGTCTTGTCTTTGTACCAGTTGACCGCTGGTCATTATATCCTTAATTTGGAGATAGTGCACGGGTTTTAGGTTTGCACACTTTCTATTAAACCATCATTTTTCCCTGAGACTTGGCGTGATCGCTTCCTTTTCGTTGCTCACCCCTGCCCGTCACAGAATGACCAGCCACCCTTCGGAAGCCGCCGAGTCTCTTTTTCTTTCTCCTTCGTTCGTGGTCATGTCTCGTGGTAAGTGTTTGTCTGCGTAGTGTTTTGTTTGAAGAGCTCCGCCGTGCTTTTGTGTTTTGTGTGTGTGTGTGTGTGTAGCACGGCGAGGACCAGGGCAGTCTGCCCTGAGAAAGCTCTTCGGGTCTGTTGTCAGTTTGTGTGAAGAGTTCCACCGTGTTTTCGTGTTGTGTCCGTGGCACGGCGAAGACCAGGAATGTCTTCCTGGCGATAACTCTTCGTGTTGTTGTGAATGTGTGTATGCGTGAACGGACGTGTCGATCGATATGCGCACTCGTTGTGTTATATGTTACATGTTCTGTGTGTGACGCTGGTGCCGCTCCTCACTGTCGCCTCGCTCCCCGTGTTGTCTTGTGTTTCATGTGGGGAGCGACTGCGAACGTGAGCGGCGCGTCACTGTGTCTGTTTATGTAGAGCGCGCGTTTGTGGGTCCCGTCTGTTTGTGTGTACGCCGTTTTTTGTTTGCTTGTCTAGTCTTTGCGTGTGTGTTGTGTCCTAGCGTGTTGTCTAATGTTTGCGTGTAATTCCATGCATGCTCCTCCCCCTGAATGTGTGTTTGGGGGGGGACCGGCTGTGGTCCCGTGCCATGGGGTGTGGCACGGAGGGCGTCTCTCCCAAGGGAGGCCCTGAATAGGGTAAGGCGCGTTTGTGTTTGTATGTGTGTGTGTGTGTGTGTGTGTGTGTTCTTTGTGCAGGTGCTTCTCCTTGGCAGTGTTCCTGGACCTTGTGGGGGTCTCCACCTGGCAGGAGCCCCCTTGTGTTGTGGGGTGACCGGAGCCCGGTCATGAAGAGCCCCTCCCTAGAGGGCTGGGGCCCCCGGATGTTTGGGGACCATGGGGCTCCGGTCTGAAAAGCTCCTGCTGGGGATGGAGATCCTCCCTCCTGCCCGGGGTGACCAGGAGGCCCTTGGGGCTGCTCCCTAGCCCGCGTCGGGGGTGCTCTGGGCCTCGGTCTCTGGCGCTCCTGGGTTGGGTGGAGGAGTCCACCTTGAGATGAGAGGCCCCGGGAGGGGTTGGCTCCCCAGGAGGCTGGGGTGACCCCTAGCAGAACGCAGGGGTCAGCTCTGGGAGGAGGTAGGTCCAGGAGGTGAAGTAGCTACGCCTTGGAGAGGTAGCCTGCACACTCACACACACTTGAGGGACGAGAGAGGAGCCGTAGCCCCTCGTCCTCACACCCGTGGGGCTTACCGGCTGAATGCCGGTTAGGGCGTGAGGGCCCTGTGACCGACTGGGGCGTGGTTTTGTGGTGTTAACGGCCCGGTCGGTCCAGGGTCCCGCCCGGGGAGGTGAGCTGTGTAATGTGTGTTTTTGTGTTTCAGCTCCCGGACTCAGGAGGTGTCCATGCCTGTCCCTGCCTTCCTGCCCCTTCGTGTTTTGTGTGCAGCCGCTGTGTGCCACACACCCAGTGGAGGGGAGTGCGGCTTGGTGGGGGGGTCTGTCACGGTGAGGCGGCCCCCTACCGGCCGCCTCTGTCCACAGTGGCTGTTGTTGTTGTTGTTTGGTGACGTCATGTGCGTCCCTCAGGTGGGCGGAGCCCGTGATCCGTTTCACCTGAGGGTCGTTTGTTTGCCTATATATGTCTTGTCTTTGTACCAGTTGACCGCTGGTCATTATATCCTTAATTTGGAGATAGTGCACGGGTTTTAGGTTTGCACACTTTCTATTAAACCATCATTTTTCCCTGAGACTTGGCGTGATCGCTTCCTTTTCGTTGCTCACCCCTGCCCGTCACACTAAGACTAAAAACAAATCCAATGACTAAATTATGACTAAAACTAAATGACATTTTAGTCAAAAGACTAAGACTAAAACTAAATCAAAAATTGCTATCAAAATTAACACTGGACTGTACACAGATAAAGCAGCAAGAAGATTGTGAAGAGAGGTAATGAGGGAAAATGCAGAGGATTCCAAGGCAGAGAAGAAAGTTGACAACTTGATGGATGAAAGTTTTACAGTAGGTGGGAAGTGATTTGGTGGATGGAGGCGCAGTGTTTAGTGAGATACATGAAGTAATAATCAAATGGTCAGACATGCCAGTGTCATGACCCATCACATTAGTAACGATACTGGGAGTTAAACAAATTAAGTCCCAAGATATGACCATGTTTGTTGGTTGGAAAGTTGACATGCTGATGCAAGTCAAAACAATTTAACAATGATAAAAAGCCAGTGGAACCAGATGAAAGAGTGTCAATGTGGATGTTGAAGTCTGCAAGGATTACCAGTGAATTTGATAAAGGGCTAACAGTGGTAAGAACTTCACCAAATTCATGTATCATGTAAGAAGTCAGAGACTGATGTAATGAGGCCAATGAGCAATAACAGTGGATAGACAGATTCTGTATGTAGTAGGAATCCAGCAGAGATAGAAAACGCAGATTGTAAAGTTCTCCCAGGGTGTTATGGACCCAGAAACTTCCATGTTTGTTTGTTGGTTTGGAGCCCCCTTGAGGCCATTTGTGAAGTTATCTTTTTAAATACTTACCTCATTTCTGGTTTAGACAGGAAGTAGTTAGTATTCAGGAAATTCAGTGACAGTGTTTTTCTGTGCTACACATCCTTCTCCATCCTTTCATGCATGTCTATTAAGACGCAATGTCTGTAAGTATATATGTTTATAATGTTAATATTGATGCTTACAGTACATTATTTGTGACCTGTTACCATAAGTTGTGTGTTTATAATTAGGTGGTATGCTCCCCCTGTATGCCATGATGTTTACTTATAATAGCAAATTCATACACTTACTTGTGTGTATTATCTAGAATATAGATCCGCTCCTTATTTCTTGTGTCTGTAACATTTATGTTTATGATATTGTGTTGCAGTTTCACACTGTGGTTCAGTAAAGAGTCCAAGTACAAGCCTCAGCTTCAGTGGAATTTATTGAATACTGTGTTTAGCTGTCTGGGTAGCCCAACCGCTGGCGAGACCAGTACAGTGAAAAGACAGCAATACAATAGGCTGCAAAGAATCAAGAGTCTTTAAGGATCTCGCACGCTACACGCTGTCAGCAGATTTACTTCTGTCACCACCCCCAGAGAATTCTCTTCCATACTCAATATCATCATGCCTTCAAGCCACCAGGATGACACGTCACAGCGTGATGATAAACACTCAACGATGTCTAAGTCATACAAATCTAAACGGTCCTCGGCCTCCAGCTCCAGTATGGTGGTTATTCAAGCAAGGGCTAGAGCGGAAGCGGCCAAAGCCAGAGCCTCCTTTGCGAATAAAGAAATAGAGTTAAAAACCGAAAGTGCTCGTCTTCAAGCCACCTTAGAAGCTATGCAAGAGGAAAAGCAAATGAAGGCTGCTCTGGCCGAAGTCGAAATACTGGAAGCTGGCTTATTGGAAGACGATCTTGAGTCACAGAAAAGCCCACTAAGACCCGTCCCTTTACAACAACAGCTTCAGCGCACAGCAGACTATGTGCGTGATCAAGCCAGTGTCAAGTCCATTCCTCAGCCACACACATTGAATGAAGAAGGCGCAGTTTTTCAACCACTTCCAGTCAGCAGTCAAATGCCACCCAAGCCTGGTGCTGGTTGTCACAGTCCGCATCTCCACACCCCACCTAGTTACCTCCCTCAGCATGCCGCCAATCCACAACAACAGTGGCATGGCATCCAGCATTCAGGGCATGGCTTCCAGTTTGAAGGCCCCCAGACTGGCCCTGCGCAGACCCAGCAGCACTATGGACACAATCCGCAGCACCAACAGAGGCGACAGCCCACTGCCTACCAACCGGACTACAGCCCTCTCATGCATGCTGGCCAAGGTGTTCAAACCACTGCCCTTGACCTTGTCAAATGCATGGCCCGTTCCCAGCTCATAACTACTGGGCTAACCACATTTGACGATAAGCCAGAAAACTATTGGGCCTGGAAATCATCCTTCCAGAGTGCCATCTCTGGCCTAGACCTCTCACCCGGAGAAGAGCTCGACGTGCTCATCAAGTGGCTTGGGAAACAGTCGTCTGAGCATGCACGCAGGATAAAGGCCGCTAATATAAGAGATTCATCCCGAGGCTTAATAATGATATGGGAAAGGCTGGAAGAGACCTATGGCTCACCAGAAGCCATCGAACACGCCCTCTTCACCAGGTTAGAGAATTTTGGGAAGGTGTCTTTCAAGGACTCACATAAACTCAGAGACCTAGCGGACCTGTTGATTGAGGTAGAAGCCGCTAAGTCGGATGCCCTCCTGCCTGGGCTTTCATACTTAGACACTTCCAGAGGTGTCCGTCCGATCGTGGAGAAGCTCCCCTTCAGCATGCAGGAAAAGTGGAAATCCATGGGTTCCAAGTATAAGCTCAAACACAACATTCCCTTCCCCCCTTTTCGTGTGTTCGTGGACTTCATCCACACCGAGGCTAGAATGCAAACAGACCCTAGTTTCAACACTACATCCTTCCAATCCACCCCCGTACGTAGAGAGAGGTCCGTTCCAACACCTGTGGCAGTTCACAAGACCCAAGCTTCACCTGCTGAGAGAAGAGACCATAAAAGAGACGTGGATCTCACCAAGCACTGCCCTATCCATGACAAACCTCATGCACTAAAGAAGTGCAAAGCCTTCAGGGAGAGGAGTTATGAGGACCGCAAACAATTTCTGAGGGAGCGTTCCATATGTTTCCGCTGCTGCTCATCTACAAGTCACTTTGCCAAAGATTGCCAAGTGGACATACAGTGCAAGGAATGCAAAAGCACTCATCACATTTCAGCACTTCATCCAAGCCAGGCTCCTTCAAGGTCAAGGTCAGATCTACCTGCTTCAGAGAACGGCGGGGAGTCGGACGAACCCAGCGCTGACGAGGTTAGCCCCAACTGCACTGAAGTGTGTGGAGACGGAGTGAGCAGGAGAGCATGTTCAAAGATATGCCTCGTCAAGGTGTTCCCTGAAGGATGTAGTGAGCAGTGGAAGCCCATGTACGCCATATTAGACGACCAGAGCAATCGGTCATTGGCCAGGACCGAATTCTTTAAGCTCTTCGACATCGTAGGAGATGCACAACCTTACACACTTAAGACATGTGCAGGACTCAAGCAGACGGCCGGCAGAAGGGCCCGTGGGTTCATTGTTGAGTCAGTGGATAGCGCGATTCGTCTACCTCTTCCAACGCTTTTGGAATGCAACCAGGTCCCAAACAACCGCTCTGAAATCCCCACCTCGAACGCAGCTCTTCATCACAGACACCTGAAACGTATTGCCGGAGAGATTCCCCCCCTCAATCCACAAGCCAAAATCCTGCTGCTATTGGGAAGGGATATATTGCGAGTGCACAAGGTGCGGGAGCAGATTAACGGTCCTGACGATGCCCCCTTTGCTCAAAGACTTGACTTAGGATGGGTCATCGTTGGTGATGTGTGTCTTCGCGGCGCACACAGGCCATCCCAAGTGAATGCCTTCAACACCTCTATCTTGGAAAATGGTCGTCCTACCTATCTCACGCCGTGTACCAGCAAAGTCCAGGTAAAGGAGAACATCAATCACCTACCCCACAGCGCAAACCTCACCACACGTTGCTCACTGATGGGCACCAGAGAGGGTATTGGACAATCAGTCTTCCAGCGCTCGGCCAGCGACCACCAACTTGCACCATCTATGGAAGATTTGAGTTTCCTTCAGTTAATGGATGACGAGTGCTATCAAGACAGCTCTAATAGCTGGGTTGCGCCTCTGCCTTTCCGTTCCCCCAGGCAGCGGCTACCCAACAACAGAGACTACGCCTACCGACGTCTCTCCTCACTTCTCCGAACCCTAGAAAAGCGGTCTAAGATGAAATCACAGTACCTGGAGTTCATGGACAAGCTGTTTGCCAACCAGCATGCTGAGGTTGCACCACCACTCTCCGAGGGACAAGAGTGCTGGTTTCTCCCATCATTTGGGGTTTATCATCCCAGGAAGCCAGAGCAAATTCGCGTGGTCTTCGACTCAAGCGCACCCTTTGAGGGAGTCTCCCTTAACGATGTGTTGCTTACAGGGCCTGACCTCAACAACAGCTTGTTGGGTGTGCTGTTAAGGTTTAGAAAGGAACCCGTGGCTGTCACCGCAGATATCCAGCACATGTTTCACTGCTTCGTGGTACGAGAAGACCACAGAGACTATCTTCGATTCTTGTGGAATCGCAACAATGATCCAAGGAATGACATTATAGAATACAGAATGCGTGTGCACGTCTTCGGCAATAGCCCATCCCCAGCAGTCGCGATCTATGGCCTTAGAAGAGCAGCCAAGCAAGGAGAAGCGGAGTTCGGCAGCGATACTAGGCAGTACGTAGAACGTCACTTCTACGTGGATGATGGGCTAAAGTCCTTCTCCACAGAAGCAGAAGCCATTTGCGTCATCAAACGAGCTCAGAAAATGCTTGCTGCATCCAATCTGCGTCTGCACAAAATAACGTCCATCCGACCTGCAGTTCTTGAAGCTTTCCCTCCCAAGGACCGTGCCAAAGAAATCAAAGACTTAGACCCTCTCATTGACGATCTTCCTCTACAGCGAAGTCTCGGAGTGTCTTGGAACATTGCCAAAGACACTTTCACCTTTCAGACGTCGAATGATGAGAAACCGTACACTAGAAGAGGAGTCTTATCTGTGGTCAACAGCCTGTACGACCCTCTCGGCTTCTTAGCCCCCGTCACCATTCGAGGCAGACTTTTACTCAGAGAACTGTCTGGGCAAGCCCGTGACTGGGACTTGCCGCTCCCTGACGACATAGAAGGGAAATGGACAACGTGGAAAACCTCCCTTTTAGACCTTCAGGAGCTCCAAATACCACGCCCCTACTCATCATTCCCGCTCTCCGAGGCTCGCAACAAAGAGCTATTCATCTTCTCAGATGCCTCCTTTCAGGCCATTTCAGCAGTGGCTTATTTGAGATTAACTGCTGAAGATGGAAAGAGTGAAGTCAGCTTTGTTTTCGGAAAGGCTAGATTGGCACCCAGACCAGAGATCACAATTCCCAGGCTGGAACTGTGCAGTGCAGTCCTCGCAGTGGAAATTGCGGAACTGCTAGTTGAAGAGATGGATCTGATGTTTGACCACATCACCTACTACACCGATAGTAAAGTAGTTTTGGGATATATTCACAACCAAACGAGGCGGTCCCATGTCTACGTGAACAACCGAGTACAGCGGATTCGACAGTCTTCAAGTCCGGACCAGTGGCGATACGTTCCCACAGAACATAACCCAGCAGACCATGGGTCCCGGTCAGTTGCTGCAACCTCTCTCAGCACCACAACTTGGTTGTCAGGACCAGCTTTCCTCCAGAACACATCTCTGTATCCTTCTGAACAACAGGAAGCCTTTGACCTTGTAGACCCTCTTAGTGACAGTGATATACGTCCACTGATCACAGCTAGCGGTGCCGACATCGCAAAGAACCTGATAAGCACCAAAAGATTTGAACGTTTCTCTGCATGGGGCACGCTCATAACATCAGTGGCACGCCTAATCCACATAGCTCGCTCCTTTGTTCAGCACTTACCTGACGATGCCTGCCGAGGGTGGCACTTCTGTCATACAGGTCCTACTGAAGAAGAGCTGGAGAAAGCCAAGATCCTTGTGATTAAGAATGTGCAGCACGAGTGTTTCTCCAAAGAATTGAACTGCATTGCTAAAGGACAAAGCCTTCCATCCCAAAGCAGTCTACGGAAGCTATGTCCCGTGGTCGACCACAGTGGGCTGCTAAGAGTGGGGGGCCGCATTATGCAGTCCAAATTGGGAATAGAGGAAACCAACCCCATCATCATACCAGGACGACATCACCTGTCAACCCTCCTCGTACGTCGATACCATGAGTCTGTGAAGCACCAAGGTAGACACTTTACGGAGGGCGCCATTCGCGCCGGTGGGTTCTGGATCACTGGAGCTAAAAGATGCATTGCAAGATTTCTCTTCAGTTGTGTCACATGCAGAAAGCTTAGGGGTAAGACGGAACATCAGCAGATGGCTGATCTGCCGGCTGAGAGACTTCAAGCAGCGCCACCTTTCACCTATGTGGGCGTAGACATCTTTGGGCCATGGGAAGTGGTCTCACGCCGCACAAGAGGTGGACATGCCTGCAGCAGACGGTGGGCTGCACTGTTTTGCTGCATGTGTACCAGAGCTGTGCACATAGAGATCATCGAGTCCATGAGTGCCAGCAGTTTTATAAATGCCCTGAGGAGGTTCTTTGCTATTCGAGGACCAGCAAAGCAGATCCATTCCGACCGGGGCACTAACTTTGTTGGTGCCTGCCATGAGCTGAGAATGGATGTCTCAAATAGCAGTTCAGCCAGTGTAGATAGGTATCTTCAGGAGCAACAGTGCAAATGGGTTTTCAACCCGCCCCACTCATCCCATATGGGCGGTACATGGGAGCGTATGGTCGGTGTTGCCCGTCGCATCCTAGACTGTATGCTTCTCCAAAATCGATCATCTCATCTCACTCACGAGGTGCTGACCACATTCATGGCTGAGGTCACAGCCGTGATTAACTCAAGACCCCTCATTCCAGTGTCTTCGGACCCAGAGGCACCAGTCATCTTGTCCCCAGCTGTGTTGTTGACGCAAAAAACCGGCACCCCTCCACCTCCGCCCGGAGAATTTGGGAGAGTGGAACTCCTCAAAGAGGAATGGAAACGCGTTCAGAGTCTAGCAGAGACCTTTTGGAGCAGGTGGCGTCGGGAGTACCTGAATACACTGCAGTGTCGACGAAAGTGGCAAGACAACAGGCCTAACCTCAAGGAAGGTGACATAGTACTGATGAAGGACAACCAGGCCAAAAGGAATGAGTGGCCCATGGCAATCATCACAAAGGTCTCGCCGAGCCAAGATGGGAAGGTGAGAAAGGTGGACGTTAGAGTCTTCAAAGATGGAGCCAGGAAAGTCTTCTCTCGACCCATCACCGAAGTGGTTCTCCTTCTGTCTCCCGAAGACTCTGGGTGAAGAGCAAGTTAATGTGGGGTCGATTTACGACCCCAGGCGGGGAGTGTTATGGACCCAGAAACTTCCATGTTTGTTTGTTGGTTTGGAGCCCCCTTGAGGCCATTTGTGAAGTTATCTTTTTAAATACTTACCTCATTTCTGGTTTAGACAGGAAGTAGTTAGTATTCAGGAAATTCAGTGACAGTGTTTTTCTGTGCTACACATCCTTCTCCATCCTTTCATGCATGTCTATTAAGACGCAATGTCTGTAAGTATATATGTTTATAATGTTAATATTGATGCTTACAGTACATTATTTGTGACCTGTTACCATAAGTTGTGTGTTTATAATTAGGTGGTATGCTCCCCCTGTATGCCATGATGTTTACTTATAATAGCAAATTCATACACTTACTTGTGTGTATTATCTAGAACAGGCGTACTCAACTAAAACTGTCCGCGGTCCAATTTTGGCAGATACCTGTGACCTGAGGTCCGGTGCGGCGGGGGTGGCGAACGTAAGTTGTTGAGCGGGAAGGGGGGGGGGGGGTGCGCGAACGGTGGAGGCGTTTATACTTTCGCGAGCGTCACTGCAGTGTTCTCCGAAACGATAGGCGTTTTGTCCAAAACGATATGTGGTAGAAACACCCCTCAAAACAGGGGAATGAACATTTACCTGACCAATTTTAATGTTGCTATATGTTTCAGGTTTGAAAAGTGCTGGAATTTAGGTTAAAGTACTTTAAAATGCTTGAAATTGTAACTACTTGGTTTCACAACAAATATCTGTCTGACTGAATAGTTCTCTTGTATTAGGTTAACAAATACGAGCCTCTTGTAATTCCAGGACGAAACATGAGAGAACGTGAAGACGTGAAGATTGGGCGTTTTTAAAATAAACCACCATTAAATAATGTGATAAAAAGCGAATTATTTCGAGTATATGTATAAATATTTAACTTAATTATGTTTAACATGCTGGGAAATATTGAAATGGACCTTGAAAGTGACGTACAAGTGCTTGAATTCCACCTTATAAAGGTGTATGAACCCAGAAAACGTGACTTTGTTCATTGCGCTGAAGCGCGGCGCGAAGTTACAAAATTAGAGAGGTGCACGACCTCGCGAACCGACAGCACACGCGGAGCCACAGCGATTACGTCATTTTCGCCGCGCGGACCCTCGTGCCGCTCGCGAAGCGTCAACCAGGCAGGCTTGTTGTTGAGCGGGGGTGGGGGGTGGCGAACGTAAGTTGTTGAGCGGGGGTGGCAAACGTAACACTCGTGACGGAGTGTTTTTTCAATAGCCCTGAAATAAATGCTCCGGTTTTGTTTTGGTCCGTATCCAGTTAATCAGGAATGAGATTGGGTCCGGACAGGACTGCGTTCGGGTCCGGATCCGGACCGCGGTCCGCCAGTTGAGTACCCCTGATCTAGAATATAGATCCGCTCCTTATTTCTTGTGTCTGTAACATTTATGTTTATAATATTGTGTTGCAGTTTCACACTGTGGTTCAGTAAAGAGTCCAAGTACAAGCCTCAGCTTCAGTGGAATTTATTGAATACTGTGTTTAGCTGTCTGGGTAGCCCAACCGCTGGCGAGACCACTCGCTGGAAGTCCTCAACAAAACCGCATAGACCAGTAGAGTCGCACAACTGTAGGCAACTCAGAATAAATCCACCATAAGCAATCCAGACTTTTTTAAAAGTGTAGAGCAAAAGGTGCTCTGCGCCCACCTGAGGGACGAACACAACAACAACAAAAACAACAACTGCCGCTGTGGATGGAGGCAACCAGTAGGGGGCCGCCGTACCATGACATTCCTAAATTGAAAGAAGGATTGATGCCATATTGTATTTCACACATGGTTTTGGGTCAAATGTCTCTGTTGTGATCCTAGACAAGAGGATGTGCATCAGTGATGAGAGTCGCAAGTCTGATAGGCGGGATCTGTACTTATTTTTCATCATATGGAGATGTGAAAATCCCCTCTCACATGCCGCACTGCTCAAGGCCAGTGTAAGGGACAACAGAATGACTTTGTGAATGTTGGAGTAACTATCTGGATTGCTCATCTTCACTATGTTGACCAAGTCATACACAGAGGAGGCTGCCAAACGCTTCCCTGACTGCTTTAAACGCAGCCATTCTCTTAGGGTGGCATCTCTGTCAACAGACAAGCTGGCCTCATATTTCTGGAGCATGTTACTCAGTGTTTTGTTACCAAAACTCTGGAGGTGCTGCATTTCTTGAGGCCAAGTTGAAGGATCAAATACTAACAATTGATCGCATGATTTGAGTGATTCATATCTGCTTTCAAACTCTTGAATTAAACCTCTCAATACATCTGACTTGTCCCTGTCAGCATCAGCATTTGAAACAGCTTCTTTCCTGTACTCGCCTTCACTGTCAAGCAGTAGTGTCAGCTGTCCAATAGCTACCATGAGCTCATCTTTGCATTCACCAATAGTCAGCTTCTCTTGCTGGAACTTGAGAGATGTGAAGTGCAAAATATTTCCAGTGCCAAGCATGTTGGCTAGAAAACACTGAACACGCTCTGTGGCTATATGTTTTAGGTCACTGTCATCACTTGTAGCCACATGAATTTGAATGGCAGGTAATAGCCTCCATATTTTCAACAAAGTCTCTTGTCTCCATGCAGCCCATCTAATATTGTGAAATTTCCCTAGTTTGACAAAGGCAATGTCATTCTCAGCACATATTTTCTTCAGTTTATCTGTCCTTTTTGCACCCCCTTTCTGCAAATAAAAGCTTAACAACTTTACAATGGACTGTGTAAATGTCTCACAGTATGGAACCATGCAATCAGTTATGCAATCATGACTTAGCGCAGTTTTCGAGTGTGTGGGTGGTACACAGGATATGTACAAGTGAATCCCCGATCGCAACCATTTGACGCAATTTGGGAAGGACCCCGTTGTAAACTCCAACCAGGGCCGGCCCTTCCATTAGGCGATATAGGCAAATGCTAGGGGCGCCGGCTGTCCAGGGGGGCATTTAACAAATGAACAATTAATAAATGTGAAAACAAGCAAAGTCCACATACTCATAATTTCATTGTTTAATAATATTAGACAAATTAATAATTCTTATAATAACAACAAACGACACCTATCACCCGCGCGCCAACCCGCCCTCCCCCGCGCGCTCTGCGCACCTCGTTACTGTTTCTCTGTGGGGAAAAAGACACCACAGAGTGAGTGACATCTCCTCGTAAAGACATCAAAAAGGCAGAAGTCCTCTGGTGCCCACCAGGGTAGTAAAAGGAGAAAAGTGGAGGAAGAAAGGCGGCAAAAAAACAGGTAATATAATGGTAATATGTGGTGAATTAACACTATACCATTGGCGAACCGTCAGGGACTTCAACGCCTTCTCTGAAGGTTAATTTATCTTAAAAAGGATGCTTTATCTATTATATGTAATATATGTTAATAACGCTTCACCAATAATTTGTATTTTTCCTATAAATCGGCTTTCAAATCCACTTTTCGTACTTGTGCTTGAAAAAAACCTCAGCGGTGAAATAAAAAATCAACCAATCAGAATATTTCACACCGTTGTTTCTAGGTAAAAGAGAGAAAGGCCCTTTTACATTGAGAGCTTTTATTATAGATTGGCAGTTTTATCAACCAATCATATTATCGAATTAGAATCGTGGGGGCGTGCTCCAATGGTCTCTCATTTTTATTTGAAACATATCCAAAATGTTGCCAATCTGTAGCTGTTGTGTTTTTCTTTGAAACCAGCTCGCTTGACTCACAACTAACACTCAATCGTCATTGTGGCTTGTTCCTGTTACGGAACAGCTCCGGACCCTTCCCTGTGGGCGTGCCGCTACGTTGTCTGCGTGTCGTTATGTCCATGTTTGTACTTCCGTGGGTGTGGGTCGTTTGTGAGCGTGTTCGTGGTCTACACCTGTGCCTTGTCTCGAGGTCACGTGGGTCTGTGTAATTCACCTATTTAATGTGCGTTCGCGCGGTGTCTTGTGCTCGTCTTTGTCTAAAGTTCATGCCCGTGCAAGCATCCGTGTCAGCGTGCTTGCACCATCTGTGCTGGGCTTTGCGTGTGTGTGTGTTCAAATAAACGTTCTGTGTCACTCTAAGACGCTCATCGTGTCTACTGCTTCCTCCGGCACGCCAGCGTCACAGTTCCCCTCTGTATGATCTTAGTGAAAACCGCCACTGTCATCATACTGCCCATTACTAGTAGGTGCTATGATTAGCTTAGCACAATCAACCAGATGATTGATGATACAGGGGGCGCCAACCAAAATCTCGCCTAGGGCACCACATTGGTCAGGGCCGGCTCTGACTCCAACGTTCACTGCAGCTACCTCCTGCAGCCATTTTTCTGCGAATAATCTTTTTTTACCTTCAGTTTCAGTCTGGCATTTCTTTGGAGGTGGTGGAATGCCAAAGTAATTACTTAAGGTAGCTTGTTTCTTGGACATGCTGATGAATCGGTGGGAATCTTAAAACCAGTAAAAAAAATATATAAGCTAGCGCTAGTTATCAAATAAGCTAACTACTCTCTGGAGCCCGCCTATGTTATCGTGGCCCAAAAACGCCAAACATAATGGTGCGCAAACACGCTTCACGTTGTAATTCACGTTGCGCATAGATAATTTTGACCACGCATGCGCACCTGCTCACCACTTATGTGCATCCCTGCTTTATTTGGATCTAAGTCACAGGTTTTGGTTTGTGCACTTTTTCTATTAAACCATCCTTTTTCCCTGAGACTTGGCGTGATCGTTTCCATTTTATTTAGCTCACCCTGCCGATCAAAAGGAACAAATAATTAAACCATGAATTTACAGATTGCACAGAGGAGACCAAAAACTAATTCATAGACCCCTGACTGAATTAATAATATTTAATGCTTTTTCCATGAAAAACTAAAAAGCTTAGATGTAGAATGAATAAAAACCATGTGTAAAATACAATATGGCATCAATCATTCTTTCAATTTAGGAACAAATAATTAAACATTGAATTTACAGGTTGCACAGAGGAGACTGTCTTTGTGTTAATAGTCAAGATTAAAGCAACATTTTAAAAAATGGACATAAAAATTGAATTGACAAACATTGTATTCAAAGTCCAGAGAACAGAGCAGTGGTGATGTTTGGGTCACATTATCCCAGGTCATGTCATGAGCCAGGTTATCTTTCACACTGCATAGGAGTTTTTAGAATTTCACTTACAGTGAAACATTTCAGTGTAAATGTACATATGTAAATGTCAGTACAGGTACAATAACAGTGGGATTGAATTTAGGTGTTCAAAGCCTGCTGCATTTTTATTCAGTGCTATCCATATCATCTCCATTGGTCTTAATCATGCACATGTATTTGACAAATAGCGAAATTATCCATTTTGCTTGCATGATTACATTTGTACATACTTGCTGATATTATTAAAAGTTATGTAAACAGATTTAATATTCTCACTTGCATTCCATAGTATAGTCTTTAGTAGTATAGTATAGTATAGGCATGGCAAAACATTTAATTTTTTTTGTTTTTAACACTGTTGGCATTTTCTCATTCAGGTTCATGACAAACATCAAGGATGGTGTTTGAACTACTTATAAAGGCTTGCTTGGATTGTCATTACTACTCTAAGATATGACAAAAATACCATAAAACAAATCTCCCTCAAAAACCAAATGTTTCTCTCAATATATTATTTTAAAACTACACAATAAACTTCTCACATTATTCTCAACATGAGAATACATGACATGAGATCAGGTGATCATGACCTTAAAATCATTGATTTGTGTAAGTTGGTTAAACAACCATCATGACCATCTCTATTGGGATTCATGAGTTAATAATTCATTTGAAAATAACTCTTTACACATCAAAACTGATTATATAAAAAGGCACCCTCTCTGAGGATCCACCACTGGATAACCAGCCATGAGAGCTGTTGTGCTTGCCTTGACTGTGGCCCTTGTGGGTAAGTTATGATCAGATAATGGTTTAATTTCCTCAGAAACACTAATTGGAATCTGTAATCGAGTTGCACATCTTTACAAAATTGTTAATTATCTATTATTTTCTTACTTTATTTAGCAAGTCAACAGATTAACCTAGGTAAGTGTTTTTTTTTATAAACATAAGTTTATTCTCATTTTTGACACACTCAGACATTATTATTTAAGGTATTTCAAAGATGAAATGTATTTCATAAGTTCCAGACTTTGTTGCCGGTAAGACCTTTGTGTACAACTATGAGGGTCGGATCTTGGGTGGTGTGCCTCAGGAGGGCCTGGCCAAGGCTGGTGTGAAAATCAGCAGCAAAGTTCTCATCAGTTCTACAGCTCAGAACATATGCGTCCTGAAGGTAAAATAATTTGTCATTGCATGAAATAGGAACTGTGGCTATGTCATCAACACATGCATGGCTAGTTTGTGCTTTTAAGAAACTCTAACAAAGATTTGGGATCCTTTTGTGTTCAGCTCTTGGAACCCAAGCTCTTTGAGTACTCTGGTGTCTGGCCTGAGGATTCTTTCACTCCTGCCACTAAACTCACATCAGCACTGAAGAGTCAGCTTGTAACTCCCATCAAATTTGAGTACTCTAATGGTGTGGTTGGAAAAGTATTTGCCCCTGCTGGAGTTTCCTCTACTGTTCTGAACCTGCACAGAGGTATCCTCAACATCTTTCAGCTCAACCTGAAGAAGACCCAGCACGTCTATGAACTGCATGAGGTACGAGAACACATTTCTTTTAATATCTCTTGATGTTTCAGTCATATTCTGATCTACCATCTCAGCTCAAATCATTTCATTTTCCAAGGATGGAACCCAGGGTGTCTGCAAGACCCATTATATGATCAGAGAAGATGGAAGAACCAATCACATTGCTGTGACCAAGTCCAAAGACCTGACCGATTGCCATGAAAGGGTGATCAAGGATATCGGTTTGGCCTATCTTGAGACATGTGTTGAATGCCAGCAGGTGAGATCAAACATTATCAATGAGTTCAGTATTTTTAAATGAGCATTAAAACTGGTAAAGTGTACACCTTCTAGAACTCATTCTGTTCTCATCACAGAGACTTAAGAGTCAGACTGGAACTGCAACCTACACGTACGACATGAAGTTCATTGATGCTCAACCTGTGGTCTCTGAGGCTAGAGTTGAAGAGGTCCATGAGTTTTCAGCATTCAATACACTGAATGGAGCAGCACAGATGAGAGCCAAGTATGATCTATCGTCTCATATTTTCCATCCTGTCACTACATTGATAAAATATTGTATGAAAAATCTGAAAAGTAATTTTTCACACCAGCCAAACGTTGAACTTACTGGAGGTGCAGAACAAGCCCACCGCTCCTAGCAATGACCAGTATTCAGCCCGTGGAAACCTACGTTACGAGTTTGGCACTGAGATACTTCAAACCCCTATTCAGCTTCTGAAGATCAACAATGTACAGGCTCAGGTATCATTGCTCATGTACATTAACATGCATGAATATGTTTTCATGAATTTTTCTGAAAGAAACATTTTGTTCTTTTACAAGTGTAATTTTATTATGCCATCAAAACTTCAGCCATTTCCCTTACTTTCAGATTGTGGAGGTCTTGAAACATCTGGTTGAAAACAATGTAAATAAAGTCCATGACGATGCTCCCCTGAAGTATGTTCAGCTTGTGCAACTCCTGCGTTTTGCAACTATGGATGATATTGAGGCAATTTGGGCTCAGTACAAGACCAAGCATGATTACAGGTAAAATTCCTTAGAACATTTCAATGAAATACAGTGCAGCTTGATTTGTGCTTTTCTAAAACTCTTCTTCTGGTAGACGATGGATTCTGGATACGATACCTGTGATTGGTACACCAGTAGCTTTGAGATTCATCAATCACAAGTTCCAAGCTGATGAGCTAACCAAGCCAGAACTCATCCAGGGCCTTCTGTTCACTTTGCACATGGTCAAGGCTAATCCTGACACTCTCCGCATGACTGCTGTGAGTAGATACTTTTATCCTTATGGTAAATGAAGTTCAGCTGACACTTATAAATGCTAAAAAACCTTCTGACTTTCTGCTATGTTGGACAGAGTCTGGCTTTGGACCCGAAAATCAAATCGATTGCAATGCTGCGTGAGTTGATCATGCTGGGCTATGGTTCCATGATTGCCAGATACTGTGCTGAAGTTCCTTCATGTCCTGCTGATCTCCTGAAGGTAAAACGTCTGATTTATGTGTATAAATCATCTCCTTTAGATTCAATTACTTTTCTTAATAGGTATCAAATGGTATCAAATATAATAATGTGGACAAACGTAATTTGGAAACATGATCTGAGATCAAGAGAGGAAACAATTATACTGTTCAGTGTGATGAACATTTTCATTTCAATGTTCATTAATTCTAATGGACCTGGTCTAAAAACAAACACATTTAATCTCTGAATTTTTCTCCTCAGCCGATCCATGACATTGTTGCTGAGGCTACTTCCAGAGCTGATATGCATGAACTCACCCTGGCACTGAAGGTTCTTGGCAATGCAGGCCACCCATCTAGCATTAAGCCCATCATGAAACTCCTCCCAGGATTTGGATCTGCAGCTGCAAACTTACCCATGAAAGTGAAAGATAATGCCATCTTGGCCCTTAGGAGAATTGCCAAGACAGAACCAAACATGGTAAGCATCCCATGATGATTGATCATAATATGCATTTTAGCACATTTTCAACCTGGAGCTCAGTCTAATTGCTCTGTTTTAGGTCCAGACGGTGGCACTTCAACTGTATATGGATAAGACTCTTCATCCTGAACTGCGTATGGTTGCCTGTATTCTGCTCTTTGATACCAAGCCTTCAGTAGCTCTTATGTCCACTATTGCTGATGCCTTGGATAAGGAACCCAGCATGCAAGTCACCAGCTTTACTTACTCTCACATGAAGTCTCTGACAAGAAGCATGGCCCCTGATTTCGTCAATGTGTAAGAATGTCTCACTTTTCAAATTATAACTTATATTGTTGAACTTTAAACTGCAACCCAGAAATGACTACTGTGAATCTTACAGGGCTGCTGCAGCTAATGTTGCCATCAGAATCTTAAGTCCCAGACTGGACAGACTGAGCTTCCGTTTCAGCAGAGCCTTCCGTGCTGACGTTTATTTGTGTAAGTGTTAAAAAACTTTGCTATTTTTCCAAAGACGGTAAATTACAGTAAAATAAGTAAATGATTTTATCGCTGAGGAATAAATGTTTATTTTACCTTCAAAGCTCCTGTTATGCTTGGTGCTGCTGGTAGCGCTTTCATAATCAATGATGGTGCCAACATCGTGCCCAGAGCTGTTGTGGCAAAATCACGTGCCTACCTGGCTGGAGCTGCTTCTGATGTTCTTGAGGTAGGACGCGCACTGTTTGAGGGTGTCAGTGCACTCATTTAAATGGTGAGATTTTTATTCTACAACTGGAATGACCACTTATTCTTTCATCCAGGTTGGTGTGAGAACAGAGGGACTCCAGCAAGTTGTGACGAAAATCCAAGCTGGTAATGAGAACACTGACTGGATGACCAAGATAAAGCACATCATGAAGGCAAGAAGACAACATTAACATTGAATTCAATTAATTTCAATAGATTAATCTGTATCTACTTCATCACATATTTACTTTGTTATTCCTCTCCAAATTGAAGGATTGGAGAAATTTGTTGCCAACAAATCAGCCACTGGCTTCCATGTACGTCAAACTCCTCGGACAAGAAATTGCTTTTGGCCAAATTGACAAACACCTAATTGAAAGTGTCATGGAACAAGCAGCACAGGTATTTAATTATGCAATTATTTTATTAAAAAAGTAATGATTATTTACGTGCTAAAACTAATCTGTCATTCGCTCTGTGGAGGTTGCTACAGGGAAACGTGAATACCTGAGGGAGATTGTTAGGGCACTTCAGATTGGGATTGATGTCCAGTACTCCAAGCCCATGATGCCAGCTGAGGTGCGTCGCATCCTTCCCACTGCTGTTGGTCTGCCGATGGAGTTCAGTCATTACACTGCTGCTGTTGCTGCAGCATCTATCAATGGTAGGGCTTCACTTCAACATCACATCCTGGCTTGAACAATGCACGTTATTAGTTCTGTTTGATTAAAGGTGTTCCTTGATATCTTTTAGTTCAGGCAACCATCACACCTCATTTACATAAGCAAACAGAGCCCATCACTCTTGACCACTTGAGGAAGACTAATATTCAGCTGCATGCTGAGGCCAGACCAAGGTACAGTACCACAGACACCTTTCAACTGACTCAGAATACAAGCCAGTAAAACACCATCAAAATGTTCCCATTGTTTTTCTTTCAGTATTGTCATGCAGACATTTGCTGTAATTGGAGTTAACACTGCCTTCATTCAGGCTGCTGCAATAGCCAAAGGAAAGATCCATATAAATGTGCCAGGAAAACTTAGTGTAAAAGCTGACCTTCCAAAGAATAATTTCAAGGTGGAGCTTGTACCTGTTGAATGTCCTGATCATGTTGCAACCATTAGGTAATGGAAAAATGTCTTTATTGTATTTCTATTCTAAAAAACATAAAGCATTTAATAAAACTGTTAATATACGTAATAAGATCCATTTAGATCTTGCATATCGTCAGCTTTAATTTGTCACTGTAACCTGCTCCAACAGCTTTGAGACTGTGGCTGTAGCCAGGAACGTTGAGGACCTCCCTAGTCAGAGGGTTGTGTCTCTGGCACCTCCAGCGCCCTCTGATGCTCAGCCCACTTGGATCCCTACTTCGTTTCAAAAGACAGTGTGTGGTGTCATCCCCAAAATTCGCACGAAGGCATGCCTAGACATTTCCTTCCGCAACGCTCGCTTTATTCACAACGATCTTATTTACTACATTGTTGGACACCACACAGTTCGCATTTCAGTGTCAAAAGGTAATTTCTCAGGGTAAACCTTGAATAAGATCTGTTGTGATATTTTACCTATAGGTATAAAAATATGGCAAACTTACTCTCATGTTCACTTTAGCTGATGGCCCTGCCCTTGAAAGACTGGAGCTTGAGGTCCAACTTGGTCCTGAGGCAGCTGAAAAGCTGAGTAAAGGAATTAGCCTTGATCAAGGTGAAGGCTCAGAAGAACGTAACGTCCTGTTGAGGTTGAGGGAAATGCTGAAGGCTGGACTGAAGAACATCGGGTCAAGCTCATCGAGCTCCTCTTCCTCAATCAGCAGCAATCAGAGTCCCAGTAATTCCAGCAGTTCCAGCAGTTCTAAGAGATCCAGAAGTTCCAGTAGTTCCAGTAGTTCATCCAGTGCTCGCACGTCTGAGGTAAGTTTAGAGTGAATCACTGATTTCAGGATGTATGTGGTCTTCCAGTGCTTATTTTTATTTCTGACCTTCTACAGAAACAATCTTGAGTCATTCATTATTTTTTCTTAGGCCACTTCTACACGTGGAAGCTTCCAGCAATTCCATAAGAACAAGGTTTTCAAACATAAAAATATTTAAAGAAGATTTAATAATAGTGTCTAAACCGACAGATGTATTAAATAATGAGTTTTCTGCTTTTGTGGCAGTATTTGGCCTTAGAGGAAGTGGCAGGCACCAGCAGCTCCAGTTTTGAGAAACAGGTACCATAAAGTCTCATGTTGTGATTTTAAATATGACCAACACAAGGCAAAATTTTAGGTCCATGAGCACCACTTTAAGTGCTAAAGAGTCTCTTTACACTTGTAGGCTAAATTACTTGGAGATTCTGTTCCACCTGCCTTTGCCATCATTGCTCGTGCTGTTAGAACTGACCGTGCACTGGGATATCAGCTTGCTGCTTACTTGGACAAGTCCACTTCAAGAGTCCAGATTGTGTTTTCCTCAACTGCGCAAAATGACAAATGGAAGATCTGTGCTGATGGTGTTCTGCCAAGCAAGCATAAAATCGCTGTAAGTTTGGTTTTCTGTAGCAGTTTTCAAGACAAGACACCAACTTTTGCAAATGTACATGTATTGAACTTAGATTGGGCATGACTCTTTCCTATTAGGCCAAGCTTGCGTGGGGAGTAGATTGCCAGGAATATTCTGTACATGCCAAAATTGAGACCGGCCTGCATGAGTCAAAACTTGCTGCCCGTTTGAAGTTGAAGTGGGAAAGACTCCCAGAAATCCTGAACATTCTCAGCATCTACACCAGGAGGTACATTAATGAAGATCAAAACATCAAATGTCTTTCACTGTGATAAACTGAATCACACTTACATTTTTCTTTGCTTTCCTCTTTGTTTTTCCTACATTAGGGCATCAGACTACATTACAGTGGTAGCGCCTTTGGTTGGAATTTCTGTTGACACAACCAATAACAAGAACAGACAGATTGTCTTGATCGTCTCTATTTCAGATCAGGACTCTGTAAACATTATTTTCAGGTGTCCAAAGGTGAGAAACATTCTCTTCATGGCATAGCACAATGTGATATTTCAATACTTTAATGTATTTATTATTTTAAATGCTGTTCATTCTTAATTTTAGATGACACTGTCAAGGAAAAATGTGCCTCTTCCGATTTGCCTGTCCACTGAAAATGATCGATATGCTGCACTATAAGACAGACATCTTATATCTATCTTAGGTGTGTGTGCCATTATTGCAAAATTGTTCAAAAAAGGACTCTTTCATTAGAATATAACAAAGTGTATTATGTAAAATAAATATACAGCATCCCAAAAGAAAACTGACTCGTGTATTTTCTAAGTTCTTTTGTAAATTATTTGCTTGACAAATATTGTACTGATCAAAGATTTCCTGAAGAACCTTCAATATTTTCGTCTTCTTTAAAGGGGTGGGCGACCACCTGTAGATTACAACTATACTACGACTTCCTGAAGTATCAGTTCAAAAAGTAAAAAAAAGGAAATACCACATACACCATATTACCACAAAAAATTATTACATCGCTTGATAAAAGGGTACACAAAAAGTCAAGAGCTCAAAAAATTACGGTGAGGACTTTTAATCGCGGAACCTGGAATTGACACCGCTAATATATATATATGTGTGTATATATATTAAAATATATAGATATATATTAATTTTAAAAATTAATCAAATTAATTCGAAGCGTTGTAATTAATTAATCAAAATTAATCGCATTTTAATCGCATTTCAATATTTAACATGAGAAATATTAATTTAAGTTTGAATGATGAATGAATCAATGAACATAAGCATAAACTTCAACATCTTGTTTATTTTTCCACCAGTCCACTACACAGACCAATAGATCAGTGCAGAAAACAGAGCAAACTACCGAGCCCGGGAGGGGACATGGGTCAAAAAAGGGAACGTTTTACCATTCGAGCGCACGTTTTTTGTATCACTGCTTACGATTTATTAATTCGTGCGCACAATTAACAATTCGTGCGCACGTTTTGTTTTAATCGTGCGCACGTTTTAATTAAACTCGTGGTCACGATTTAGTAATTCGTGCGCACGAATTGTTAATGGTGCGCACGTTTTCATTCATTCATTTGCAAACCCTACTGGTCTAAGCGCATACATTGCAGATACAAGGAGAGAGGCAGTAACAGTTCCCTGAAACTGTATATACTTTGATTGTTTAGATTTATGCCACAATGAACAGAGATACGTTTATTAGGTCTTATTTGCTTATGCGTCATGAGGACATTGTCCAGTGCACTGGAGAGTTTGTACCATGTATACTTTGGCTATTTTGTACTCACTTATATTCCATATAAATTGATCTAAAAGAACTTTTGGTGTTAAGACTTTGCTTTGGTAACTCAGTCAAAACCAATCGGTTCATCGGAGCAGTGTTGGGGCCTATCTGGGTCAGGAGAAAATATCCCAACATTATCCTAATGTAGCAGGTAGGGGCTGAAGGCCATGTTTAATTGGTTGCAAAAAGGCATTGGTTGAGTTTCCTGTGGTTGTTTTGGACTAGCAGATATAAGGGCAGCTAAAAAGGGAGGGGGGGCTAGTTAGCAATAGCTGAGCTACATCCGTGCATGGTAGTCGCAACATTGGCGGCAGTGGGAGAGAAAATAAAGCAAGATATACGATTGGAATTGAGACGCTGTGTGGATCCGTGTGGTCGGCGTGAGTGTGCTACCGCAACGGAGAATGTTCCCTCCGGGACGTTGAGAACGCAGACGTTATTGAAAGCCAAGGACTGGGGCACGTTAGTGTGACAAAGTGGACTGGTTGAATGGTGGAGAAGTACTGCCTGAGATTTGGGGTACAAGAAGTGACATGAATTAGTGAACAAAATATTTGGGATACAAGAAGTAGTGACTTGGACATTTTTTTAAACATTACTTAATCACATTTAAAATAGTTGTATTAGATGCAGCACAATGTAACAAAAAAAAGATGCCTTAATTGTCAAATTTGATCAAGCCAGTCCAAAGATATTCACTTTTTTTTTTTTTTTTTGTGAAGAATAGATACAGGTCATACAAGACAAGGAATAAACATAGTTGAATCTTCATTTTTAAACAAAGAAGGATCCACAACACACTCATACACGCCGACCGCCCAACTACCAAACCTCATACCACCTAAGACCCATCCCACACCCACCCCACCCCTAAACCCAATCAAACCCTCTAGCACCTCAAAAAGGAAAAAAAATAATAATAAAATAAAAAAATAAATAAATAAATAAAATTAAAAAAATCTCTTGACAGACTACAATATGTGCGTTAAATGTCAATAATTACTAGACAGGACTGGTTCAGACCCTTATGATTCAAGATTCAAGCGCAGGGGGTGGCAAAAAAGGATCAACACTAACACCTAGGATGTCGCCCATTTATTGAGCAGGGGTTGCCATGTTCTCAGGAAAATGTTGTCTTTGTTTATAAGATTATAGCGAATTTTCTCCATGTGCAGCACATTACCCAGGTCCCTGAGCCACTGTTGAAACAGTGGGCTGGTTTCTGACTTCCACTGCTGCAGAATGAGACGTTTGGCTAGCAGTATACAGAGGGAGACCGCTTGGCCTTCATATTTATTTATGTGGGGGTTAGATACTGTAATTCCGAACATGGCCAATAGGGGATCTGGTATTAGCGTTTTATTGAAGGCCTTCGATAGGTAATGAAATATGAGAGACCAAAAGGAATTTAGTTTAGGGCAGGACCAAAACTGATGGGCCAGTGTACCGTGCTCTTGTTTGCATTTGTCGCAAATCGGCGAAGTGTCAGGGTATATAGTGTGAAGCCGAGTCTTAGAATAGTGGAGTCTGTGGACTACCTTGAATTGAATTAGTGTATGTCTAGCATTTATAGACTTCCACAATTCGTTGGATATTTGCACATCAAGCTCCTGCTCCCAATCGCTTTTCAGCTTATCAATAGGCACCGTCACGCGGGCCTGTAACACATCGTAGAAGAAGGAAACTGATCCCTTGGTACCAGGTACATGGCGAAGGATGCTATCCAGTGTATTGTGTTTAGGCAGGTGCACATACTGCGGTAAATGCGTCCTAAGAAAATCTCTGACTTGGAGAAATCTGTAGAAATGTGATGATGGTAGACCATGAGACTGCTGAAAAAAATGCGCCGTAATTAGACCCTTGATTAAAAAACAGAATCTCGATCCGCAGATTTTAGCCAACTATAGACCCATTTCTAATCTCCCATTTATCTCTAAAATTTTAGAAAAAGCAGTTTCCAATCAGTTAAACCACTATCTCCAATCAAATAGTATCCATGAAAAGTTCCAATCAGGATTTAGACCAAACCACAGCACTGAAACAGCCTTACTCAGGGTAGTGAATGATCTACTAATATCGGCCGATAATGGGCTCGTCTCGTTCCTTATACTGTTGGATCTTAGTGCAGCTTTTGATACTGTAGACCACAACATTTTGCTGGATAGACTAGAAAACACAGTAGGTATTAAAGGAGTCGCACTCTCCTGGTTTAGATCATATTTAACTGACCGCTTCCAATGTGTAAGTGTTAATAATAAAACCTCTAAATCTGTGCAGGTTAAATATGGTGTCCCACAAGGGACAGTCCTAGGACCACTTCTATTCACACTGTACATGTTACCCTTAGGCGAAATTATGCATAAGCATGACATCAGTTTCCATTCCTACGCAGACGACACTCAGCTATATTTATCGGCAAAACCCGATGATTTAGGCGCAAACAGTAAGATTGAGAAATGTGTAGAAGAGATAAAACATTGGATGGCATGTAACTTTCTAGCACTAAATGCCGATAAAACAGAATTGATAATAGTTGGGTCTAGGGCTGCGAGAGACAAGATACATAATGCAGCATTGAATCTACATTCTTTTACTATAACCTCCAGCGCAGAGGTAAAGAACTTGGGCGTCACAATAGACCCAGATCTCTCGTTCGATACACATATTAATAATATAACTAGGGTAGCGTTCTTTCACTTGCGCAACATTGCCAAAATTAGAAACATATTAAATATTAGTGATGCAGAAAAACTAATCCATGCATTCATATCCTCTCATTTAGATTATTGCAACAGTCTCCTAGCTGGATGTTCTGGTAAATCGATAAACAAACTCCAGCTGGTTCAGAACGCAGCAGCACGAGTTTTAACAAAAACTAAAAAGTTTGATCACATTAGTCCCGTACTATCGTCATTACACTGGCTGCCAATTAGATTCCGTATTGACTATAAAATACTTTTATTAACATATAAAACGCTGCATGGCTTAGCTCCAGACTATCTTAGTGAACTTATTGAACAATATAACCCAGCGCGTTCACTTCGCTCGCAGGACGCAGGGTTATTAACTGTTCCTAGGATCAAAAAGATCACAGCAGGTGGAAGAGCCTTTTCTTTTAAAGCTCCACAATTGTGGAATAATCTTCCTGCCTCTATTCGGGACTCAGACACAGTCTCAATGTTTAAAACTCGATTAAAGACTCATCTGTTTAGTTTGGCCTTTGATTAATCTGTTACATATTTACTACATCTCGTATCTTTTCTCCGAGGTTCACCTGGAGAGTAACATTGCAGTCGGAGCCTACAATACCAGCATCGCTGCTCCGACACGGAATGAAAGCCTGGCGTTCATCAACAGACATTTACAGTGACAATATCATAACCCAGAACTTTCATTTTTACCTTTACTTAGTCTGATTGTGTGATTTGTGTGTGACTTGTGTATTTGTCTGTATTTTGTGTAATCTGTGTGTTAACGGGCCGCCCAATGGAGGATGGGTTCCCTTTTGAGTCTTGGTTCTCCCGAGGTTTCTTCCTATTCCCCACTATCTTAGGGAGTTTTTCCTCGCCACTGTCGCCCTTGGCTTGCTCATTAGGGTTCTGGACCCGTAGTATTGTTAACCTTTTAAATCCTGTAAGGCGCTTTGTGACAACATGTGTTGTGAAAAGCGCTATACAAATAAACTTTGATTGATTGATTGATTGATTGAAACTGATGAAAGGACACCAGGTTTCCCTCTACGTAGAGATCTTTCATTGTGATAATGTTTCTGTCTTTCCATATGGAAAAAACAGGGTCTGATAAGGCAGGAGGAAAGGCGTGATTATGGCAGATGGGGCTATCTAAGTATATTTTTGGCAAATTGAGAAATGACTGAATTTGTCTCCAAATTTTTAAGGAGTGCAATATAACAGGGTTGTTAATGTAAGTTGGTATTTTTATCTTGGCAGGGTTATTGAGAAGTGCCGAGAGTGATGTGCTACCACAGGTTGCCAGTTCGATCTGAAGCCATGCGGGTCTGTTCTCGTGTCCACTGTCTCTCGACAAACATTCACGCCAAAAGGCTAGCGCGTTTAAGTTGGCTGCCCAGTAGTATAGTTTGAATTGTGGCAATCCGAATCCTCCCTTTGCCTTGTCTTTACATAGATTTTTTTTGGACGTTCTGGCTGTTTTGTTGTTCCAGATAAAAGATGTTATAATAGAGTCCAACTTCTTAAAGTAACAACAGGGAATAAACACAGGAATACACTGAAAGGTATAAAGAAATCTGGGAAGGGCGACCATCTTTATGGCGTTAATACGACCAACCATAGAGATGGGTAATGTGTTCCAGAATTCAATATTATGTTTTAGTTGTGCTATCTTGGATTCCCAGTTGAATTTCAGAAGCTGTGAATGTTCTCGAGTAGCTGTTATGCCCAAAGTTTTGAAGTGGTCCTTGGTAATCTTAAATGGCGTTGTACCTAGAAAATCTAAGTCTACTTCATCTGATATGGGCATCAGTTGACTTTTCTCCCAGTTAATCTTATAACCTGAGAAACTCCCATAGGTTTCAATTAGGTGCAATAGCGGAGGAATAGATGATTTGGGCCGTGATAGAAATATTGTTGTGTCGTCTGCGAATAGAGACAGTTTATGAGCCGTGTCGTTTATAATAACTGAACTGATCTCAGGACTCGCTCTAATTTTACTGGCCAGTACTTCTATAGCTAGATTGAAAAGATATGGTGAACAGGAACAGCCTTGGCGGACGCCTCTCTGGAGAGGAAAAGACTCTGAGATGTCACCGTTAGTGATGATTGAGGCTCGAGGGTGAGCATACATAATGCGAATCCAATTGGTGAAATTTTGGCCAAAGCCAAACTGTTCTAAGGTGAATAGCATGAATTCCCATTCGATATGATCGAAGGCCTTTTCCACATCTAGAGCAATCACAACAGACTCGACACTGTGCTTATGATAGATAACATTGAAAAGGCGACGCAAGTTAGAGTATATGTGTCGACCAGGAACAAATCCAGTTTGGTCGGAGTGTAATAGGCTGCCTATATGTTTAGACAGTCTATTCGCTAATACTTTGCTTAATGTTTTCATTTCCATTTGAAGAAGAGATATAGGACGGTATGATGACATCTCTAGGGGGTTTCTATCTTTTTTTAAAATCAAAGCAATATTTGCTATGTAGAGCGAGGGGGGTAAAACAGAAGTTTCCTTGGCGTGATTGAGCATGCGTAAGAGCAGTGGTGTAAGGGTTGGTAGGTGTGCTTTGTAAAATTCAATAACAAACCCATCTGGGCCGGGGGCTTTATTATTAGGAAATTGAGATATGGCTGTTTTAATTTCATCTAATGTAATATCGGCTTCCATTAACCCAGCTGCCTGTTTATCTAATGTAGGGAGCAGAATATTATCCAGAAATTGTTTCATGGTCTGTGGATCTTTAGTTTTAGACTTGGATTGGTACAGATCACTATAGAACTGCGCAAAGCATTTATTTATCTCTACAGGATCTGTGATGTCTACGCCTGTGCCATCTCTAACCCTATGGATTGCATGGGAAGCTTGTGAGTGTCGCAGTTGCCTGGCAAGTAGCCTATGGGGTTTATCTCCTAATTCAAAGTATTTTTGTTGGGTTTTGGCTAGGAGTGAGCTGACTCTGTGTGACAGAACGGTGTTGTACTCATATTTTAATTTGGTGATTAACTCTAAGGTGGCATCGTTGGGGTTGGACTTATAAGTGTTTTCATGGGTTAGCAGGGCCTTTTCTATATCTTTCAGTCTTTGGTTCTCCACTTTTCTCTTGTTAGAAACAAACGCAATAACATGACCTCTAAGCACAGCCTTTAAAGATTCCCACAATATTGAGTCGTTGACGTCCCCTGTATCATTCTCCCTAATAAAATAGGAAATCCGCTCTTGCATATAGTCAGTGAACAGTTTATCTGACAAGAGTTTCGGGTCAAGGCTCCACTGACGGCTTCTAGCTCTAGATTTACCGATTTGCAGCTTCATGGACAAAGCAGCGTGGTTGGATATAGTGATGGGATGGTACGTTACAGTTGCGACGGTTGATATCAGTTTAGAGTCTAGTAGGAAGTAGTCGATGCACGAGGAGGATTTGTGAACTGGAGAGAAAAAAGAATAGTCTCTGCCGGTAGGATTTAAAAGTCTCCAGATATCTACCAAATTTAAATTGTCTATCAATGTGTTTAGGCGAACACTAGAGTTGGACTGTTGGGAAAACTTAGGAGACTGCTTATCCAGAAGAGGATCCAATATACAGTTAAAGTCTCCTCCGACTATAATGTTTGTTTCTAAAATGTTTGGAATAGCATCGAAAACCTTCTGAAAGAATAGAGGGTCATCAAAGTTAGGCGCATAAATATTAACAAATGTTACAGGTACAGCATTTAAAGTGCCCAGCACAATGAGAAACCTACCATTAGGATCTGTGATTGTAGAGGAATGAATAAAAGGGACGTTTTTCCTAAATAAAATTGCTACACCCCTTGCTTTGGAGCTAAAGTTGGCTTGATATATTTGGTCTGCCCAGCTGACCTTGAGACCTCCCTTAGCACTGTGCCTGATGTGCGTTTCTTGTAGGAACATTATGTCGGCTGCTAAGGACTTAAGGTATTTAAATACTTTGGCTCTCTTAACGGCATGACCTAGACCCCTCACATTCCAGCTGACCAGCTTAAAACCTGCCCCCTGCGCATTTGTGGATGTATTATGTATTATCAACTATCCATGTATAGTTGGGTGGATCTATGCTGTCAAGATAGAAAGGAAAAGTTGCGGTAGTGTTAAATTTCACAAAAATAAACCGAAAGGAAACTAAAAAAGAACTCCTAACCCTACCCCTCAGGGAGCTACCCCAAATGTAGCCTCCACTGACAATCACTGTACTTACGGTACTTAAGCGCACAATTCCCTTGGTTAAGAAGCAGCCCTGATATTGCAAAACTGAAATATCTTACTCGTAAAATGTGGCCTCTACCACTCTTTATAAATACTGTTTCTTTCTGTTCAGTATGAACAATTATGTAGAAACTTTGTATAAAAAGACTCTTCTCGTAGGAACAATACAAGTTGGAGGAGAGAGAAAAGAAAAAAAAGGAAAAAAAATTAAGATAGCTGAATAAGCACTGAAAGGATATAAATGTTAAGACTTTGAGCGTGGTGTAAACATATCGCCAACAGAACTAAGTAGAACATTCGCCGAAAACGGCAAGACTAAAATGAAGACAGACTCTTAATGACAATGGTCAACTCACGACAAATTGGTAAAAGTTCCACAAAGTCCCTGAATCCCGTCCTCTAGAGCCAGGATAAACCCGTCCGCTCCTGCCTCCAAAGCGCACTGTCGTGCTGGAGTCTGACCTTACAACGCCAGCGCCCGTGGAAGTAGCTACACTGCCGGAGGTTCTGCTGCGGATCGACGGAACGAGGCCACCAGCTCACGGGCTTCCTGGGGAGTGGATAGTTGCTTCTTGCCCGCATTCTCGGTCGTGACGAACAGCTTGGCTGGGAAGTGAAGAGCGGGTTTGAGACCGAGATTGTACAGGTCTCTCATGACTTCGCGGTATGCAGATTGTTGTTCCAGAACATCGGGGCTGTAATCTTCGAATATGTGTATCGGGGTGCCTCGGTACTGAAGTTTACCCCTCATTTTGCGAGATTCGCGGATCACCATGTTCCGAGCGTGAAATCGGTGGAAGCAGACTACGACTGATCTGGGTTTCTCGCCGGCTTTAGGCTTAGAGGAGAGAGCGCGATGTGCGCGATCTAATTCCGGTGGTGATGGGAGCACATGCTCGCCCAGGACTTCAACCAGAAGACTCGAGAAAAATTCCGTGGGCTGGGAACCTTCAATTGACTCGGGTAGGCCTATAATACGTATGTTGTTCCTGCGGCTGCGCCCCTCCAAGTCTGTTAGCTTAGCCGTGAGCCTAGCATTGTCACTGGTTAGGACAGAACAGGATTCTTCCAGTGCTCTGATGTGGTCGCTAACTGTGTTAGCATTCGTTTCAAGGGACTTGATCCGTAGCTCCTGTCCCTCTACTTTGGATTGTATAGCGTCCAGCTTTATTTCGAGACCGGAGAAAGCTGATCTGAACTCGGTCGACAGGGCCGCTCTGTGGCTCTCCAGCATAGCAGCCAGGGCGTCCATGTCGGGACCGCTAGCAGGTGAGCTATCTTTTGTATTATTCTCCTCCTTTCTTAAGTTCCGGCTGGACTTCGAAGCCATTTTCGACGAAAGTCAGTTAAGGTAAAGTCACGAGCAAGTTGGCGGGGTTAAAGTGGTGAGAACAGGGCTGAATAGAATAGTTTGTTTTAAAAAAAGGTGGGAGCGCGATAGTTGTACGTCTACTCCATGTGTGCGGCGACCGGAAGTCCGCAGATATTCACATTTAAATCTGCCCTATTTTTTTTTTTATCTTGTGATCAAGAAATGTGCGCTAGTTTTAGCATGTGGCTAGTCCGTGCCCGCCGTTATCATGGTTCATCTGACCAACACGTTGTCTTGGGACCCTTAAAAAACTACCTTAAACTGTACAGACTGGGATAAAACTTAAGGAAACAATAAACAAGAATATAATGTAACGGTTCAGTTATCTATTAATATCTTTTGAACAGTCCCACAAAGTTTTTGAACAGTCCAAACGTGAAGTTAAATTTCAAGTATTTCAAGTTAAATATCATATTACGAAAACTCTGGGAAGAACCTCCTACAAACCGATAAAAACAGCTATTTTTTTACAGCGCGCTTGCGATCACTGATTTCGCTTAGACAGTGTGACCGGAGAAAAACGGCTACGGCTCAATCATTATCATGCGGGGATATCCAAGTCCCTACAAGCGGGGATATCCAAGTCCCTACAAGAAGTGACATGAATTAGCGAACAAAAATTATACATCTTAATTTCCACAAAATCTACAAATGGTACTTTGGCCAGAATAACATGAGCAAACACCGAGAAATATAATAAATACTTTAATATATGTCTTCGTTAACTGTTACCAGTTGTAAGGAAAAAGAAATTTAAAGGTGAATAACTTAATGTATCAACTTAATGTTTTTCAGGGAGACTGTGGGAAAGCAGGAGTAAGGAGGCCTCAGTGGCCTTGAGGAGAACAGAATGGGCCTATTCAGTGCAGGATGTGTAGCAAGTTTTTAGATAACCAGGCGGACAGGCTAAGGGGGCAGGTGGGTTTTCATGGAAAGCAGCCAGGATTGGGGAGTTATCGAAACTTAGAGACAAGGAGTATGAAAGGGAGGACATCGCCAAGCACGGGAGGCTTTTCGCTTGGACACTGCTGAGATCCACTTGGGTTAGGTAGATTCCTAGGCAACTAGCCACTAGGTGTCACTTCCTGTTGCCACATGCCAAATAGGGACTGAACCCTTACTGGTCTTTTTGAAGACCGTAGTTATATTTCTATTCTTTTTATAAAGTTGTGGGATCATACTTATTAAAGAGAATTGTGTTTTATTTTTAAGTCAGCCAAGTTTTAATAGTGACCAAGGGTTAATAAAGAACTTGTATCTTTTCTATAGAAGTAACCTGTGTGTTTGTACTCATTCAGAGCTCCTCTGTGCTCTTGGAGTAAACCAAGGGGTGGCGTAGTCCACTTTAGAATTAGGCAATAGGGGTGCCGGTGCCACACCAAGGAGCTGGCTCTTTGTTCCATGTGTCAGAACTCGCATGGTTTACTTTTGGATCTGGGTTGAAATCCCAGCTAGGATGACTTCCTTCAGCCTTTGTCACACAAGGTGTCAAGTTGGATGGCGGCGACACCATCGGGAATGTGCCCTATGAACCATCCCCTGCTGTGAGGGGATGTGAAGCCTGATTAGGCTCCTGATTAGGGTATTGGGCATGGTCCTCATGGAAAAGGGCAGTTGTGCACAGAGGGACATGTGGCAAGCTTCACATGTGGAGCTGCTCCCCAGAGATGAAGACGGTCTGACAGAAACCATCACTCACCAAAGGGGAGGATTGTGTCACTTAGGAACGGTAAATGGGTGTTCTAACTACTATGACAGGTGGCTGGCTACTTGATCCAATAGTCAGACCTCATGTCTACCTCCTTATGGACCTGGGTTTGATTCATGGGTAGAGTGGCTGCCTTAAGCCTTTGTCACAAAATTCATATAAAAAATGTTCTGTCTGACTGCATTGTTTTAAATACTTGTGCTGTCTACCTCAAGTCCTATTATCCTATTCTAGAAATACCAAATCAGTATTTTTCACGTGATGGGACGAATATAGAGGGATATAATGGAGTAAATGTACATTTCTAAGCTTGCAAATGTACTCTAATAAGAGTATAAAGTATCCTCTTTTAAAACACCTCTAGGACAAGTTATGGTTCTGTGACGTATGGCATGCAGCAATGAAAGGGGGCAGGATGTGTGAACACAGGCATGCAATTGAAAACAAAAGCAAAGCAGACATTCCACACAACAATCTTTCTTGGTGTACAGTCAGCATTACTGCTGAGATTTCTGTAACACTAGGATTTTCTGTTGGTTTGAATACAATTTGCTTTCTGCTCTGTTCTGAAACTGTGTATTTGTTCAGAAAATACTCTGCATTTTCACACTGAGCAGAATGCCTGAAACCTGTTCTGTTTCAACACTAGGTGGTGCCATTGCCTAAGAAGGATAGTGGCAAACAGCAGTCACTTCTCTACCATGTTGCTACCAAACTGACATTATCCATAACAAGAAACATGAATACAACTTGACTGCCTCTCATGAAGGAAAGTAATCTTGTTAAAAAAAAGACTATTACTAACATTCTAGTTTCTGTTTTCCAACAAGCACAGGCGCTAGGGGTTATGAAGGAAAACAAAGATGCTAAAGCAAATAAGGGACGAACATGAGGGTCATCAGTGGTGACCCACGAATTTTGGGACCCTTCCCTAAAACCGTGGGCAGCATGGTGGCTTGGTGTTTAGCTTGCTTGCCTCTCAGCACTATGGTCTCGGGTGCCCATGTCTTCTTATCATGCCTGTGTGAATTTCCTCTTAGGTCTCTGGTTTCTTTTCATAATCCATAAACATTTGTTACCCTAAAATCCAGAAACATTGAGGTTACCCTAAGAATTGGTGTGACTGTGTGTGATGGTGTACTATCCTGTGTGTAATCCTCTCCCCCCTTCCTCACTTGATGTTGTCCCGTAGCATCAGGGGCTGTGGCTTCCAGCAGAGAATATAGTAGTTAGCTGCCACTTCTCTCTGGTGTATTGACTGCATGTGAAAGCATTGTGCTGTGTATTGATTTTAAAGTGTCATTGGGTACTGAGAAAAATGCTATATGTGTAACATAATTCATTCGTATTTCATGGTCATAGAAAATATGGCTATACTCTGTCACTCAGCAACAGGGCGTTTGGATGAAAACAGTCACAAACAAGCTCACTGTTACCCCTTGGTAGGTAACTTGGCATATGAAAATCCTGTGGTTCAGAGGCTACAAACCTCTGTATATAAATACTAATCAGTGGGGAACCGTCAGGGCCCTCTACGCCCTCTCAGAGGGCCTAAAATATTCTTAAAACATTATATATATATATATATATATATATATATATATATATATATATATATATATATATATAATATATATATATATATATATATATATATATATATATATATATATATATATATTATATATATATATATATATTATATATATATATATATATATATATATATATATATATATATATATATATATATATATAATTATCCAATTTAATTTTATCTACTTACAGTTTTACAATCGACATCTAAACAATTACAGAAATATAAGCAAATAAATTATTCACCCGTGTCTATTCAATCTGTTTTGGAAGGTGAGGGGTTAAGTGAGCCTGTGTCTCCCCCTATCAGGACTGTGATGCCCGCTGTTCGTTTACAGAGGGCCTGGCAGTTATAATTCAGCGCAATACCAATTTCAAATGACAGTAAAATTGACCAATCATATCTGCCGTCTTAGTGGGCGGGCTTAACTGTATGATAATTTCCGCCCGCTGTGGCGACGCTAGCTGTCGTTAGCCTACCGCCGCTAGCTAGTTTCGATTCATCCCTTTGACGTCCTCATTTACATATTTACATATTCCGCTTCCGAGAACCACGGAGCTGTGAACCTTATTTTGTTTGGAAACTTATTTTGCTTAACAAGTTATCTAGTACAAATGTTATTGTTTATTGCGCTTCTAAAGCTATACTGTCATCTCGGTTTTTTCTTTATTGCAGTTTATTAGGAGAGGAAAAACAAAAAAATTTCGGGGGGGGGGGGGGGGGGGTGTGGTAGCGGGCCCAGGTTTAATGGTCACGGTTCGCTACTGATACTAATCATTGTAAATTATGCTCCAAGGTATCCTTAGGTTAGTTAACTGAGAAATGTCATGTGTAACGGTGGTGTACCCAAAGGTAGTGAGGGATCCATACGCAGGTGAACAATACGTAGGTTTATTAAACAAAAAGGAACAAGCAGACCCCGTAGGGAAAGCAGGCAGCAGCACAAAAAGGGCAAGGCAAAAAGGGAGAGTCAAAAAACCAGGCAGAGAGTCAAAAACCAGAACAATCCAAAGGTTGCAGGCAGAGGTACAGAAGGACTAGGCAAACGGGAATGTATCAAGAGGGCAGAGCTAGGATCTGTAACCAGGAATCTAGACAGAGTATTAAGTAACGGCTTGATAGTGCAACACGGGGAGGCAATACTTCGCAAATGGAGTGTGTATACAGAGTCCATTTGGTGAGAGAGGGTGTGGTGAGTGCTTCAGTGGATTCAGGTGTGCTGGTTAATATTCCGGCGATGGCTCCCTCTGGCGGTCACGGGCGTGATTGCTGTTCCTGACACCATGTCTAAGACCATGATACCTGAATTATTCATACTCTACATCCGTGTGGGGATCCAGGACAACTTCCTCGAGGACCAGGACACACATTTGTCTATCACCCCATAGGGTCTTTTACAGTTCCAAATTAAGCATGTCTGTACCTGTATCTGCCACATTCTAACTGATGGGCTTGCATGTCCTCTTTGTGGTAAGGGAGGTGCTGCAAGCCTATACTGTTTTTATTTCACATGCTCTCTTCTGTGATCATAGAATAAATCATTTGATTATTAAATTATTCATTTATAGCACAAAAAAGAAAAATATACACGTTTTGAACATATAAAACTAATTTATTTAAGGTTTTACAAGTAATTAATGAATAATTCAAATAATGAATTCCACAGTTGCTTGGCTCTAGGTATCTACAGACAGAACTATATAATGCAAAAAAAAAAACTTCATGGTGAACCAGGTAACTTCTAAATGAGAAGATCTAAATGATAAAAGAAAAAACTTACTAGCAGCAAATAGTAAAAATCTACAAAACTAAGTGGCACTAAATAGACTATTACAGTGGCTTAATGCAAGCTTAAAAATCTATGATAGTTAATGCTACGACTGAACAAGACATTTACATACTAGTATATTTTCTTGTCATCATCTCTACATCTGGACTTTTACAAATGGCATTAGTATGTTGTACATATTTTCTGTTTAGATAAAAAGAACTGTAGGGCAAAGTGAAATGCTAAAGCATGCTATGCATACATGGTTCTGCAACTTTTAACCAGTAATTATTCAAGAATAAAAACAATGATAAAATTCCTAAAATGTTGTTAGCACAGATAGCACAGAGAGTATCCCTTACTGTAAATATGTAAATAACACAGAGTATTCCTTAATAACAAATGTAAATAATCCTTTAGCAAAAAAGTTAACTGGACTCTGATCCCTTCCTGATCTGTTCCAAAGTGGGTCTAGTCCTCTCGGACACTTTCATTGGGCCAGTACACTCTAGAGTGGAGTTTTGGGAGATGATATGTGTTTCTGTTCTTGAACAGCATCTGTATGAAAATTAGAATACAATGATCTCTCTATTTGAGTTTGACTGTATCCAAAATATCCATGCGTTAAAGTTTAAAAAAATGATACTTACATTCTGTTAGGGCATTTTGAGTCTTTATGTTCACTTGGTCTGTGAATGTCATGTTCAAAAATTGATGTTTTAGCCAGGTTGCACGGTCTTCTTCAAACATTTTCCTCTGCAAAATAAAATGTACCAAGAACACAATGCTTGGTAAACAACTTTTTGCGTTTGTTCCAATGGTGTTACACCTATGTTGTCTACAGATTCATTTTATAAAACATTGCATCAGTAATATCCAAACTTTCAGCAAACTACAAGCTGGGATCATCCATGGGGAATGCAAGTAACTGTGTTTCCACTTAAGAGGCCAGTTGTGTCATGGACAATGTTGCACAATGGTGTGTTTGAGACAGTAGCGAACCGTGACCATTAAACCTGGGCCCGCTACCACACCCCCCCCCCCCGAAATTTTTTTGTTTTTCCTCTCCTAATAAACTGCAATAAAGAAAAAACCGAGATGACAGTATAGCTTTAGAAGCGCAATAAACAATAACATTTGTACTAGATAACTTGTTAAGCAAAATAAGTTTCCAAACAAAATAAGGTTCACAGCTCCGTGGTTCTCGGAAGCGGAATATGTAAATATGTAAATGAGGACGTCAAAGGGATGAATCGAAACTAGCTAGCGGCGGTAGGCTAACGACAGCTAGCGTCGCCACAGCGGGCGGAAATTATCATACAGTTAAGCCCGCCCACTAAGACGGCAGATATGATTGGTCAATTTTACTGTCATTTGAAATTGGTATTGCGCTGAATTATAACTGCCAGGCCCTCTGTAAACGAACAGCGGGCATCACAGTCCTGATAGGGGGAGACACAGGCTCACTTAACCCCTCACCTTCCAAAACAGATTGAATAGACACGGGTGAATAATTTATTTGCTTATATTTCTGTAATTGTTTAGATGTCGATTGTAAAACTGTTTGAGAGATTAGCATTCTCACACATGTGTAGAAAAGCACTTATCCTGGCTGTTTACCAAAAAACATGTAACAAATCCAACCCAACCAGTGACTCTGATGTGAGATACATTTGTTAGAGAAATGTATGATGTGAAAATTACAATAAATTTTTTATTCATAATTAGACTAATAACCTCATGGCCCAGTCTAATTGCTGCCTCTGTGAAAGTCCTCCTCTCCATTTCAAAGTTCGTCTTCTGCTCTTCAAATGTTCTCCATTCCTCTTTCAAGCGCTCCTTTTCTTCTAACATGTAGCAGTCAGTCAGTACAGCGGCAGTCTCTTCATCCCATGGCGTGCTGAGCTGTTGCTATTGATTACATAGATAAGAACCACCATCTACACCACACACATATCAAAGGTGGAAAGCGAAATTCCTTAGCATCGCTCTTTACCTGCAGGAGCTGCTGTTGAGTGTTAATGAAGTCCTTGCATTGCTGGATCTCCACCTTGAGTCTCTCCATCTCCTCCTGATGGACCTCTTTGGAAATCATCTCCTCACTGTTCTCTTGCCCCAGCTGCACCAGCGAGGCTGGAAAACAAATAACTGAAATCACAGTCTTCTTTAATGTCATGTAATATTGCATCACTGATTCTAAATCAGTTGTATTTTTGCAAGAAAAACACTTCTGTAGTTTAGACATCTGGTATACCTACACTAGATCAGGTAATGCAGGTAATGAAATGTGTATTTTGTTGTTCACTATAACATTAATTTCCCTCTCTCAACCTACTGCAGATCACACAACCCACTGCTCAACTGACATACACCTTCATCTTATGGATAGCCTGAAGTTTTTCTGAAGACCTCCACGGGTGTGCCCAGTGGAAAAACATGGAGGATGTTCATGTTTCAGTATACCCTTGTTGTCTAGGTTTTCCACATGGTGTTTGAGCTTCCTCCACTGCAGACGGATGCTGTTGCTAAGCTGTTCCCGAGCATGATCACATGACATCCCCTCCATGCAGGAATTCTCCTCCTCATCAGAAGTTATTTGCTGGACATAAAAAACATACATTTCATGATGGAATCATAAAACAGCAAATATTCTACCTATTTAACTAAATTAGATGTATTTGATATGCTTGCTCAAAATCATAATGGACTCGCCTGGTCTGTGAAGTCTGTGCGTTTCTCCTCTTTTAGTGTTCCACCGCTTGGTTTTTTGGGGCTTAAAATGCCCACCATTTCCTGTTTAATTTGCTGGAGGACTTTCTTCAGCTCAGCATTTTCAGTCATCAGCTCTCTCTGGTGTTTATCAAACTCATTTAGAAGAGCCTTGTACATTTCACTTTCGTGCCTGAGGTACCAAGTCAGTCAGATTAGACATGTAAAATTAGTTTTGACAAAATGTTCTGTAAAAACACATAAAACAAAATAAAAAATAGGCCAGAACGCCATACATAAAGATCACTATTATGATGTAACTGAATTCTTTTAAATCTTATTATATTTAAATCTTATTTAAATAAGATACACGAAACACCTCAGAAAGTAGTTAAGTAGTAGTACCTTGCGTCTGCTTTTCCAGTTTTCCACTGACTTCTTTTCCCATCTGATCTCCCAACATAATTCAAAACATCCATCCCTAACCCATGGCATATACATGCATACATTAAGTGTTACTTTTTAAATTAAACTTAAGGACTCTATTGTACACTCCGTCCACTTGTAAGTAGTTATAGCAAGTAGCAATGATGCCATGTCATTTTCATTTTCAGGCAGCACCGGGGTGACCCACTTGCTAATGAATTATATATGCATTTACTATATACTGTATAATATTGTTCATAATAATGATCCACAATCTATTTTAGCCATTTGAATTGAATTTAGTGTTTACATGAGGTTACTAATAGTGAGTACATACCGTGCTTCTGGTCTTTCTTGTCGGTCAGTAGCTGATTGAGGCGCTCTTTAAGTTTACTGAACTCCCTCTCTTTCTTTTTCAAATTGTGATTGTACTGTGTGGCACGGCTAGCAATGACATTCTGAAGCTTCTGAACCTGTTAAGGAGAAAAATAAGTGAATATGATTTAAATTAATTATTAAGTGTCAAAAGAATTCTTGAATATGACATAATGGTGTGGTTCCTGTCAAGTCTAATTATAATCCGCACTTCATGCTGTAGGCAGTGAAGTAACATCTACCTCTGAGTCTTCTATAGTTCTGTAAGCCTTTTCTTACCTCCTCTTTCTCATTTTTCAAACAGTTATGTAAAGCCTTTATATTTGCCTCCAATTGTCGTTCTCGCTCACACAGTCTGACATTTTCCTTTTTGGAGAGTTCAAGCTGGTCCTTTAGAAGGGGAATGAAGACAGGCAAGATGTTTTTTGAGTTGAAGGTAATCTGCATATATTCTAACAATGCCTTGTTGTGTTTGCATATTTAAAGACACCCCCCCCCCCCCAAGGCAGACCCAGACCTTGAGCTTGGAGCTAGAGAGCTGCTGGCAATGCAGGTCACTGCTGACCCTGAGCTGCTCCACTTCCAGCTCTGCCACCATCCCCACAGCACGACGATGCAGCTGCAACAGACCATACATGCTGTTCAGCGCCGGGATGACATCGAGCTCCCGGATCCCATTCAAGTCAAAGAAGATCGACGACAACCCCAGAGCCAAGAGTTCCTGTGGTTGTAAAAGAACGCTGGTTTAAATCAGTAGTTAGCAAATTACATTTTAATATATTTAAGGACAGTATCACCAACAAGGCCTGGACACTGGGCAGTAAACTGGACAATAAGGACTGGGTGATGCATGCTTACCTGACTGATGTACATCATGCATTCTGAAGTGTTCTCCTCTGTACAGAACTCTGCGGTGCCGCTGTAATGCCTAAATGGGTGGAGTGGTATGGTGGACTGGCTGTACTGCCTTGAGGAAGGCATTGCAGAGTAAACGTAAATGTTGCTTATGCCCTCTGCACAAGGAATAATAAATCAAATCATTGTTAGTTCTCAGCATACACAAAAACATAGCAATTGTGCAAGTCTGCTGTACAACATTTTTAAAAAGAGATGCAGAATACACATGATAACCATTTTAAGATGTTCTTAATTATGATTATGAGCAGAAACGTTATTATTAATGATAGCAATCCACATGCCAGTTATGATTGAGGTTAGGAGAAATCATCTCACTTAAAATAGCACTCTAATGTTATTTCTAGCACTTGTTTTTTTTACCTCTTTACACACTAACTAACTATGTAGAGCAAAGGTTCTAATAGAAATTGTAATAAAATGAGGTAAAATAAATACAAAAAAAACATAAAAAAGTAATATATATTTTATTTATAAAATAAAATATAAATGAAGTATACCACACTACACAATGCATTGCAGGGTATTATAACATATTACCAAATGATGACTCCGGCATTCTTTCAAAGTTCCATAGATCCAGTGTCCTATATACTATGTGGATCAGTTATGCAAACGAGAATAGGACACAAGTATCCTGAAAAAGAAGGTCATGTTAGGACAGCGGTGCTCTGTCAAGAAAAAAATAGAAACGGTCATGTAATGAGGTTACGTGCGTCTATTAGCATTCATGTTTTAATTGACTAAAATTAATAAAGCCTTTAAAAAAAATCCTGCAAAAGCATGGCACCAGGATCCTCATATTTAAGAGAGCAAATTAAACTGGGAAGTCTCTGGCGTGTTAGATGGACTCTTTTTTGCATTTGGACCACTTGCTTCAGGTAATATCAAAAACAGCACTGAATCTTTCAAAAGTAGGCCTAGTAGCACAATCTCTGGAAGTGTCCCGGGGGTGCGGGGGTATAGTGCGCATCTAAGTAGGTATCTAGGTCATTTCTGGAGCGGGTCGTTATTATAGCTGAGAGATTAAATCAGCATTTAATACCGCAAATGTTATTAACTAACCAGTTTGCTCAAGTGTTCTAACGAATACGAGGCGTTGGAGTCCAATCAAGGAGAACGTGTAAATCGTTTACGCAGCTAACATTCAAAACACATGGAGCAAATTTACGAACAATCCGTTTAACAATGCGTTTTATAACATCAACCGATACATACATAATTATTTGAACATGCACGAAAAGGTTAAACTAAGTGTTGATATGGTTTGGCACGAGCGATAATTCACTTACTTGCGTGTTTTTAGCTCAAGAGCATCACCAGGTCCCCGTAGCATCCCATATCAGCAAAAGATAACCGCACGACGCAATATAAAACGCTGTTTAAACACGTCGCATGCCAATGTTGCACGTACTCATAATTCTGAAATATAATTATTATTACCTTAGTTTTCACGAGTCTATCGTGGGCAACCTTGACATGTGAAGAGAAACAGTTACAGTTACAAGCATGCGTTGTTAGGCAACGAACAGCTGGCACGTCATTGGTCGACTTTCTCGTAAAACCAAATCCACCAATGAGACTGAGGCGCAGGCCAAAACGTGACAGACAGACAGATTCAACTTTATTGTCATTGCTCAGTACAGGTACATGGCAACGAAATGCAGTTATCATCTATCAGAAGTGCAAATAGTAGCAATAGTGCAAAAAGACAGAGCAAGTGTGCAATAAGTATACATAGTATACATATACATAGTGCAAGATTGATGGAATAGATTACTATTCTAAATGTGCAAAAATAGATTCACTGTGGATATGGTGAATATTACTGTTATAAATATACAAAAATAAATTAACTGTGGATATGAACATGTTGGAGACTGCATTGAAACTAGTCCGCTCTGTGCAGTATGAGTGGTAGTGTTATCGGTGAGGTGTGGAGTATGAGTGGTAGTGTTATCGGTAAGGTGTGCAGTATGAGTGGTAGTGTTATCGGTGAGGTGTGCAGTATGAGTGGTAGTGTTATCGGTGAGGTGTGGAGTATGAGTGGTAGTGTTATCGGTGAGGTGTGGAGTATGAGTGGTAGTGTTATCGGTGAGGTGTGGTGTTCAGCAGAGTGATTGTGGAGGGAAAGAACTTGGACCTGAGCCGGCTGGTTCTGGCTCGGATGATCCTATATCTCCTCCCGGATGGAAGTAGGTTGAACAGTTTGTGGTTGGGGTGGGAGGGGTCTCTAATGATGCTGTGTGGGGTGGGAGGGGTCTCTAATGATGCTGTGTAGGGTGGGAGGGGTCCCTAATGATGCTGTGTGGGGTGGGAGGGGTCCCTAATGATGCTGTGTGGGGTGGGAGGGGTCTCTAATGATGGTGTGTGGGGTGGGAGGGGTCTCTAATGATGCTGTGTGGGGTGGGAGGGGTCTCTAATGATGCTGTGTGGGGTGGGAGGGGTCACTAATGATGCTGTGTGGGGTGGGAGGGGTCCCTAATGATGCTGTGTGGGGTGGGAGGGGTCTCTAATGATGCTGTGTGGAGTGGGAGGGGTCTCTAATGATGCTGTGTGGAGTGAGAGGGGTCTCTAATGATGCTGTGTGGGGTGGGAGGGGTCTCTAATGATGCTGTGTGGAGTGGGAGGGGTCTCTAATGATGCTGTGTGGGGTGGGAGGGGTCTCTAATGATGCTGTGTGGGGTGGGAGGGGTCTCTAATGATGCTGTGTGGAGTGGGAGGGGTCTCTAATGATGCTGTGTGGGGTGGGAGGGGTCTCTAATGATGCTGTGTGGGGTGGGAGGGGTCCCTAATGATGCTGTGTGGGGTGGGAGGGGTCTCTAATGATGCTGTGTAGGGTGGGAGGGGTCTCTAATGATCCTGTGTGGGGTGGGAGGGGTCTCTAATGATGCTGTGTGGGGTGGGAGGGGTCTCTAATGACGGTGTGTGGGGTGGGAGGGGTCTCTAATGATGCTGTGTGGGGTGGGAGGGGTCTCTAATGATGCTGTGTGGGGTGGGAGGGGTCTCTAATGATGCTGTGTGGGGTGGGAGGGGTCCCTAATGATGCTGTGTGGGGTGGGGGGGGTCTCTAATGATGCTGTGTAGGGTGGGAGGGGTCTCTAATGATGCTGTGTGGGGTGGGAGGGGTCCCTAATGATGCTGATTGGGGTGGGAGGGGTCTCCAATGATGCTGTGTGGGGTGGGAGGGGTCCCTAATGATGCTGTGTGGGGTGGGAGGGGTCCCTAATGATGCTGTGTGGAGTGGGAGGGGTCTCTAATGATGGTGTGTGGGGTGGGAGGGGTCTCTAATGATGCTGTGTGGGGTGGGAGGGGTCTCTAATGATGCTGTGTGGGGTGGGAGGGGTCTCTAATGATGCTGTGTGGGGTGGGAGGGGTCACTAATGATGCTGTGTGGGGTGGGAGGGGTCCCTAATGATGCTGTGTGGGGTGGGAGGGGTCTCTAATGATGCTGTGTGGAGTGGGAGGGGTCTCTAATGATGCTGTGTGGAGTGAGAGGGGTCTCTAATGATGCTGTGTGGGGTGGGAGGGGTCTCTAATGATGCTGTGTGGAGTGGGAGGGGTCTCTAATGATGCTGTGTGGGGTGGGAGGGGTCTCTAATGATGCTGTGTGGAGTGGGAGGGGTCTCTAATGATGCTGTGTGGGGTGGGAGGGGTCTCTAATGATGCTGTGTGGGGTGGGAGGGGTCCCTAATGATGCTGTGTGGGGTGGGAGGGGTCTCTAATGATGCTGTGTGGGGTGGGAGGGGTCTCTAATGATCCTGTGTGGGGTGGGAGGGGTCTCTAATGATGCTGTGTGGGGTGGGAGGGGTCTCTAATGACGGTGTGTGGGGTGGGAGGGGTCTCTAATGATGCTGTGTGGGGTGGGAGGGGTCTCTAATGATGCTGTGTGGGGTGGGAGGGGTCTCTAATGATGCTGTGTGGGGTGGGAGGGGTCCCTAATGATGCTGTGTGGGGTGGGGGGGGTCTCTAATGATGCTGTGTAGGGTGGGAGGGGTCTCTAATGATGCTGTGTGGGGTGGGAGGGGTCCCTAATGATGCTGATTGGGGTGGGAGGGGTCTCTAATGATGCTGTGTGGGGTGGGAGGGGTCTCTAATGATGCTGTGTAGGGTGGGAGGGGTCTCTAATGATGCTGTGTGGGGTGGGAGGGGTCTCTAATGATGCTGTGTGGGGTGGGAGGGGTCCCTAATGATGCTGTGTGGGGTGGGAGGGGTCTCTAATGATGCTGTGTAGGGTGGGAGGGGTCTCTAATGATGCTGTGTGGGGTGGGAGGGGTCTCTAATGATGCTGTGTAGGGTGGGAGGGGTCTCTAATGATGCTGTGTAGGGTGTGAGGGGTCTCTAATGATGCTGTGTGGGGTGTGAGGGGTCCCTAATGATGCTGTGTGGGGTGGGAGGGGTCCCTAATGATGCTGTGTGGGGTGGGAGGGGTCTCTAATGATGCTGTGTAGGGTGGGAGGGGTCTCTAATTATGCTGTGTAGGGTGGGAGGGGTCTCTAATGATGCTGTGTAGGGTGTGAGGGGTCTCTAATGATGCTGTGTGGGGTGTGAGGGGTCCCTAATGATGCTGTGTGGGGTGGGAGGGGTCCCTAATGATGCTGTGTGGGGTGGGAGGGGTCTCTAATGATGCTGTGTGGGGTGGGAGGGGTCTCTAATGATGCTGTGTAGGGTGGGAGGGGTCTCTAATGATGCTGTGTAGGGTGTGAGGGGTCTCTAATGATGCTGTGTAGGGTGTGAGGGGTCTCTAATGATGCTGTGTGGGGTGGGAGGGGTCTCTAATGATGCTGTGTGGGGTGGGAGGGGTCTCTAATGATGCTGTGTGGGGTGGGAGGGGTCTCTAATGATGCTGTGTAGGGTGGGAGGGGTCTCTAATGATGCTGTGTGGGGTGGGAGGGGTCTCTAATGACGGTGTGTGGGGTGGGAGGGGTCTCTAATGATGCTGTGTGGGGTGGGAGGGGTCTCTAATGATGCTGTGTGGGGTGGGAGGGGTCCCTAATGATGCTGTGTGGGGTGGGGGGGGTCTCTAATGATGCTGTGTGGGGTGGGAGGGGTCTCTAATGATGCTGTGTAGGGTGGGAGGGGTCCCTAATGATGCTGATTGGGGTGGGAGGGGTCTCTAATGATGCTGTGTGGGGTGGGAGGGGTCTCTAATGATGCTGTGTGGGGTGGGGGGGGGGGTCTCTAATTATGCTGTGTGGGGTGGGAGGGGTCTCTAATGATGCTGTGTGGGGTGGGAGGGGTCCCTAATGATGCTGTGTGCTCTACGCACACAGCGCTGGTGGTGAATGTCTATGATGGCAGGGAGCTGCGTGCCTGTGATGCGCTGAGCGGTCTTTACCACCCTCTGCAGGGATTTCCTCTCCGCCATAGTGGAGCTACTCTACCACAGGGTCACAGTTGGTCAGTATGCTCTCAATGGTGCAGCGGTAAAAGGTTGTGAGGATCTGAGGAGACAGACGATCTTTCTTTAACCTCCTCAGGAAGTAAAGACGCTGCTGTGCCTTCTTGACCAGATGGGAGGTGTTGAAGGACCATGAGAGGTCTACAGAAATGTGGATTCCCAGGAACTTGAAGCTGGAGACACATTCTACCTCTGCTCCGTTGATGTAGACAGGAGAGTGTGTGCAGTCCTTGGTTCTCCGGTAGTCCACGATGAGTTCTTTAGTTTTGTCTGTGTTCAGGATGAGGTTGTTGGTGGTGCACCAGGAAGTCAGGTGTTGGATCTCCTCCCTGTAGGCCGATTCATCATTATTCCTGATGTGACCAATCACAGTGGTGTCGTCTGCAAACTTATTGAAGATGTTGGATGTGTGCAGAGTGTGTTACATTATAGCCGCAGTACTAGGAGCCCTATAGCAAACTAAATATCTGTGTCATGTAGGGCAACGCCCCCTCTCGTAGCTGTCACTCTGGGTTCCCTCATGTCCGTGTTCCCTGCCTGTTTGTCCCACCCTGCTCGTTGGTTTTGATTTCTCGTTTGTTACCACACCCCTGTCATTGTCATCACCTGCCCCTCGTTAGATTCCTTGTATTTAAGCCCCTGAGTCTCCCTTGTCCTTTGTCTGGTATTTTGTTTGATTGTTGTGACGAAGTTCTTGTTCAGCGTTTTACCCGACCGTTTTGTGTCCCTGTCTTTTGATTCCTCGCCTGTCACTCGTGTTCCCCTGTTTTGTAATGCCCGTGTTTGCATGTTTTTCGGACTGCCCTCCTGTGATCGACCCTGCCTGGCTTTCTGACGATGAGTATGGTATTCCCTTTAATAAATCTCGCTCTTCTCAGCGATTGTGTCCTTGTAAGGTCTGGTATTATGTAACGTGGCTTGCGCCACGAAGCGAGGAGACGGACACAATCGCTGAGAAGAGCGATCTGCATGCCTACTGTAGTGTGTAAATACACCACAATACAAAGACATGTGCATCATTTTGTAAGGCCAACAATATATTACATATCAATACATAGTCATAATATCACATCAAAGTTTAGACAGGGTATGCACCTAAATAGAGTCCCAAATTTAATTGCAGGTACAGGGTATATACAGAGATTCTTAAGTTGAATTTAATACCTTTTTAATACCTACAAAATATTTTTTAATACCAGCATGACTTAAAGCGGCGACTGAAGTGGCCTCTCGGTTGTTGCTAACCACTGGCCTAAACCAGTCTTTAAACAGGCATGAAAATGGGTCAGGGGTTAAAAAGGTGAGAAGACCGGTGGGGGGGTTATGACAGGTGATGGCATGGGGATACGGCAATTACCATTATGCAAGGGTGTTAGGAGCGGGTTTGACATGGGGGGACGACACATTTGCTATCAAATCAAAGCCCACCCTATCCTCTAAAATATTTATATAAACTGATTCCACTGTAGGTAAGGTAGTTAATCACTGTATGTATAGTGACATAGAACATTTGTGGAATTACGGTAAATTGCTAATAATAAACAAAATACAACATGATACTGTTGTCCACAAACTTTAAATAAATTATGCATGCAATGTATGGATTATATTCAGATATAACCAAAAAAACTTCTCTCTGCCTCAGAGGATGAAACATGGACTACTAAAAGCAACCAGAGCTTCCACTTGCCCAAATAATCCATGTACCTCTGAAGGCAAAGCACAAATGATCTCTGCAGCTTCTGCACTGTTACTGTATCTTTGTACCAGTACTCTCCTAATAAGATGATGCATAATATTTAAAATAATATAACAACAGGTTTGATGATTATTATTACGGAGTGTCTATTTGCACCCGGGTACAAGTAGCATTTGCCACACAGCGAGGCTATTTTCACCCCTTAATTTAAAAAAAAGAAAGCGAACCCATCTGCGCATGTCTACCAATGAACGCGCGGGAGCGAAAAGGCGCAAATTCAAAGGAACCGAAACGGAGACAGTAGGAAACGGTAAGCAGAATTTGGTTAATAGTTATGTATAAAGGACCATCACTCAATTTAACTTTACATTTTAAGATATATATTTAAGAAATAGTGTGAGAATTATTATCCAACGAACACTGATATATTTTTGAGCTAATAGGAGCATAATAGTGGCGAACGTAAAGTGTTACCGGGTGGGGGGTGTAAAATGGACACAGCGAGAAAAAAAGACAGATTTCAAGTGTGCAGAAACAGTCTAAATGGTCGTTTGAACTAACCTAGTGAAAACCGGGACATTAAATGATTTTTATTTTTTGCCGGGACCGAATATTAAAAAGAAGGAAAACCGGGACAAACCGGGACAGCGACGTGAAAACCGGGACAGGTGGCAACACTAACTGGCGCTACAGAGCTTGGAGGCGGACACAAACGCTGAGGAGAGCGAGATTTATTAAGAGGAATGATCATGATCAAAGTCGTTCAAACAGGCAGGGGTCATAACGGGCGAGCCATCCAGGTTTGACAAATAAACAGGCATGACGATACTAAGAATTAAACTAAGACACCGAACGAACACTTTAAACCAAACACGGGGTAAACGCATACAAACTAGAAAATCAGGCTACAGAAAACACAGACGACTGAGCAACGAAATGAGTAGAACTCACAGACCAGGAAGCGTAGAACACTGAACAAAGAGCATGAATAACAAGAGCACAACACGACCAAAGAGCATGAATAACAAGAGCACAACACGACCAAAGAGCATGAATAACAAGAGCACAACACGACCAAAGAGCATGAATAACAAGAGCACAACACGACCAAAGAGCATGAATAACAAGAGCACAACACGACCAAAGAGCATGAATAACAAGAGCACAAACTAACCAAATAGAACAAAACAACCGATATGTGAAACACTGGGACTATACATACACAGAACTAAACTAGACACACAGGTGAAGACACTGATGACACGGGCGTGTCAGACGAGGGGAAACCATGGAGACAGACACGCAGGGAACAACACAGACACGAGGACAGGAACCCGAAGTGACAGAGAGGGGGGCGTAGCCCTACGTGACAGTCGCATTGCTATCTCACAAAAACAATTTTGTCCAGTCTATTTTTTGAGTTTTGTGTAAAATTATATAATTTTGTCTTTTTGTTCTCTATTTTTGTGTTGTTTCAGTTAGAGGTCTGCACTCCCGCGGTAATCCCGCGGGTCCCGCGGGACCCGACAGAATATCTTGTGGCGCGGGACAGAATTTAATTGTTATTGGCGGGAGCGGGAGTTGAATTAGTCCAGGCGATGCGGGAGCGGGACCACATTTTGTCATTTTGATACAGAAATGGCAGAGACTGTAGACCAGGGGTCGGCAACCTTTGAGACATGGAGTGCCAACTTTAACATGTCCAGTCAATGAGTGTGCCACTATGGCGGCGAGTTTAAATTGTTGACCGAGGAGGGGGGAGGTGTAAATCGACACAAAAAGTATTATATCGCAATCGATCGCCAAGTTTAAACGCCTCCGCCGTTCGCGCGAGGTGTGCGTGCGGAGTCGCGCGCTACGGTCACTCGCGAAAGTCTAATCCATTAATATAATAATTTATATTAAAATATATATATTTGCTGATGCTGGTCCAGCGTGTCGCGTGCCAGTGACTATGCCTCGGTGTGCCAATGGTGGCACGCGTGCCATAGGTTGCCGACCCCTGCTGTAGACGGTCAACCAGTTTCAGCTGTGGAAAATTCTATTAAAACAGGCGAATACACCACAATTAAGCCAACTACAGGAAAGTCTGATGTATGGAAGTCATATTCCATTGTAATTAATGGAGAGGTAAATCGGCTTGTTGTGATACATGTCAGAAAGTGTTGGTGTACGTCACCTAACGGGATGTGTTTGGACTGTGGTAAGAAATGGGACAGCGCGATCCATCGCTATATTGCTGTTTTAATAAATACATAAGAAAATTTCAAGTACTAAATCTAATTAATTCAATTCATATTAGGATTGCGGGCGGGGGCGACAGAAATGTGTATGTGGTGGGCGGGTGCGGGATTAAAACAAGCGATTTTTTGGCCGGTGCGGGCGGGAGCGGGATTAAAACAAGCAGGTGCGGGCGGGAGCGGAATTAAAACAAGCGATTTTTTGGCGGGAGCGGGCGGGAGCGGGTCTAAAACAAGCGGGAGCGGGCGGGAGCGGGATTAAAAAAGCAGTCCCGCGCAGACCTCTAGTTTCAGTACACACAAAGGACATGAATGTGTATAACAAAAGATGTACAGTCCTTTTGAATTAAGGTTTTTGCATGACAGAGTCAATATGCCAGACTTATAATGTAATGACTATTTTATATAAGCTAATATTTGTGTTTTCTCCCAAGAAGGAAGAAAAGCTAAAGAACATTTGTGAAGGATACTCCTTCGACAGTTGTGAGGAATTCCAGAGAGCACTGAGATTATGGAGTGAAGAGGGCTACCATCCAATGCACAAAATTAAAATTTATTTAAACATGATGTAAATAATAAAAACCCCAATTTATTTCTTTAAAAATGTACAAACCATCCATAAAAAATGAATTAAAAAGTCAAATCTGTCTTCTGCATTCTGTGAAATTAAATAAAATTAAAGAGGCTGATAATGTACTGGCAGGAAGAATATTTGTATACATCATACTGTAACGCTGGCGACTGGGTGAAGGACGAGACACAGAATCCTGTTCGCTACAGACGTTACTTTATTTGTCTTTACACATATAGCGCAGACTGCACGTTTAACACTCATATAGAGACACGTAGACTCAAACAACGACGAGCACAAGACACTGCGCGAACGCACATTAAATAGACAAACTACATAAACCCCACGTGATGACGAGACGAGCCACAGGTAAAACGAATTATCACAGGACGCAACCGCACCCACGGAGATCCACTGACGCAGACGACGTAAACACACGCCCAAAGGGAGGGGTCGGGAACCGTAACGTGACACATACAATGTGGTGTACATATCAGGGTGCTACAGACAGATATTAACTTGTGTTACATTTTGTTTTAACATTATTTATCACTGGCAGTGTATATTACATGTAGTATTTACCATGTGATTACTGCCATTAGCGGTAAGCGACTTAGGATAATTAAATTGCTATTTAAATTCTAAGCATGGTAAAGAAAAAGACTCACAAGTGAAAAACAAAATTCAAACAGGTCTACCCCATAACCCCAAATAAAAGTATCTTCACTTCTTGTAAAATAATTTGTAAGTAAAATGGAACACAAAAAAATAGTACTAATCTTTGATAAATCAAAATGTTGGGTGCAAATAGTACACACTGCTACGTATAGCCGGGTGCAAATAGCACACACTGCTGCATATACCCGGGTGCAAATAGCACACACTGCTATGTACACCCGGGTGCAAATAGCACACACTGCTGCATATACCCGGGTGCAAATAGCACACACTGCTATGTACGCCCGGGTGCAAATAGCACACACTGCTGCATATACTCGGGTGCAAATAACACATACTGCTGCATATACCCGGGTGCAAATAGCATCTGCCTTATTATTATTATTTCTAAACTCTGTTGTATACTTAAACTATTTCCACTCTTTTTTAAAAAACTCAGGAGTGTTGTGTCCTGTGGTTTTATTTTTTTCTTTGGTGGCATGCTGAAATGAAATGACAAAAAATATATGTTAAGGTTTCCTGACTAGACAAGACTAACATTAATGTTGGACAGTAAGGCTGTGTCCTAAACAACACACTCTGGAACATTACATACTGCACTACTGAAAGCACTTCAAACCATGGTGTCCTTTTATTTATTCGTTTGTTTATTTGTTTTATTTATTATATTTTAATGTGTAATTTTTTACACATTCAGTGTAGTAGCAGTCCGCAGTTTGGGACGTGGCCAGAGAGTAATGTAACTTTACATTTCAGAGAGCTTTCTGACAAGTGTTAATATAAACGTTAGCTAACCCAAACCCTCCTAGTCTGTTACCATAACAGCACATTACAATAAAGCTATTTTATTGTCATATATATGGTCATATGATTAGCTATTCATTGCTCTTATCACTGACCTCGCTCAGCTCAGCACTGACGAGTCGGCTCTTTTGGCTCCCAAATGGCTCCCAAATTGGGGGGGGGGGGTACTTTAGAGGGGAACCGGCTCGGTCTTAGAGGGGAACCAGCTCTTGTCCTTCACTTAAAAGAGCCGGCTCTTTGAACCGGTTCATTCGCGACCGACACATCACTACTAGCAACATGTAAATAAATCTAATTTAATTAATTTTAGGAGAAAGGCCTGCACTTAACACAAATTCAAAAACGTCTAGGCAGTTGGATGAGCGTTTGAAAATTTAATACCTCGTCAGATGAAGCTTAATACTTTTTAATGGCCTTAATTTTGGTCAACTGAATTTACTACCTTTTAATACTTTTTACAACCCCGCGGACACCCTGAGGTAAAAGCAATTTGCATGTTTGGAAACATCACTTCACTGAACAGTTACCACATCACTAACATGTCAGTTATAGAGAGATGCTTCCTTTGGACATTGAGGTTTTGAGTTTCATCTGGAGTGTAGTGTTTCATCTGGAGTGTAGTGTTTCATCTGGAGTGTAGTGTTTCATCTGGAGTGTAGTGTTTCATCTGGAGTGTAGTGTTTCATCTGGAGTGTAGTGTTTCATCTGGAGTGTAGTGTTTCATCTGGAGTGTAGTGTTTCATCTGGAGTGTAGTGTTTCATCTGGAGTGTAGTGTTTCATCTGGAGTGTAGTGTTTCATCTGGAGTGTAGTGTTTCATCTGGAGTGTAGTGTTTCATCTGGAGTGTAGTGTTTCATCTGGAGTATAGTGTTTCATCTGGAGTGTAGTGTTTCATCTGGAGTGTAGTGTTTCATCTGGAGTGTAGTGTTTCATCTGGAGTGTAGTGTTTCATCTGGAGTGTAGTGTTTCATCTGGAGTGTAGTGTTTCATCTGGAGTGTAGTGTTTCATCTGGAGTGTAGTGTTTCATCTGGAGTGTAGTGTTTCATCTGGAGTGTAGTGTTTCATCTGGAGTGTAGTGTTTCATCTGGAGTGTAGTGTTTCATCTGGAGTGTAGTGTTTCATCTGGAGTGTAGTGTTTCATCTGGAGTGTAGTGTTTCATCTGGAGTGTAGTGTTTCATCTGGAGTGTAGTGTTTCATCTGGAGTGTAGTGTTTCATCTGGAGTGTAGTGTTTCATCTGGAGTGTAGTGTTTCATCTGGAGTGTAGTGTTTCATCTGGAAGGAGAGTATCTCTGGAGCCCCTTTTGTCTCCAGCCACCACGTTGTCATCTCACCTTTGCCCTTTAAGACAAAGAGTTACAGACACACAGTAAATCTCCCCTATCCCTCTGTTTTACACCAAGGCCTATAGGAGTACATTTACTCTGCAATTCTGGGGAGGGCGTGTTTGCTTGTGAATAAAAAATGAGGTCATAGAAGCAAAGGCCCCAAGGCCAGAGGTGGAGTTGTAATCAAGTCAAGACACAGCTGAGCCAGGACCTTCCGCTATGTCTCTTGGGACGGTTGATGCTTTTCTTAAATACTTGTGTGGGTGATGCATTTTTCTCTGACACACGTAGCCATAACATGTAATGTTAAAAAACATGTAACAATACAATTAGTTACAATAAGTTCCATATCAATTTTCTAGGTGTAAAAATATCAAAAGGCAGAAATCATTTGTTAAGCTGGAATAGGGTCATAAGAAGAGGTCAGACTGCTATGGCAACCATGGTGACTCATGAAAAAATCTTGCCCTGATAAGTTGACAACAGTATAACATGTGAGTGTAGCCTTGATCAAATTCTTGCATGTACCACCCAAAAGAAAAACCACAAGAAAAAACTGGGACGCACGATCACATGTTTCGTTTGGCCCTTATGATTAAAACAAATGGAATTACAGCACACAAGTAGAATAACTCAAACTATCTTATCTTCACATTCAGAATGCCATAGCGAGCCTCCCACACGGTGTATCCACTCAGCTGCAGACTCACTTCACCTTCAAGGCTGCCACATATAAGACAATATGGCATCATAACCAATGGGCACCTGTGGCATGGTAATCTGTTTTTGTGTTTACTATTATGGTTGATCTGTTTTTGTGTTTACTATTATGGTAATCTGTTTTTGTGTTTACTATTATGGTTAATCTGTTTTTGTGTTTACTATTATGGTAATCTGTTTTTGTGTTTACTATTATGGTTAATCTGTTTTTGTGTTTACTATTATGGTTAATCTGTTTTTGTGTTTACTATTATGGTTAATCTGTTTTTGTGTTTACTATTATGGTAATCTGTTTTTGTGTTTACTATTATGGTTGATCTGTTTTTGTGTTTACTATTATGGTTGATTATTTGACATGTGGATAAAAATATATATTGCTGATCCAACACAGCATCCCACATGGAGTCTGTCAGTACATGAGAATAGGTAGTTCTATCAGTACATGAGAATAGGTAGTTCTATCAGCACATGAGAATAGGTAGTTCTATCAGCACATGAGAATAGGTAGTTCTATCAGCACATGAGAATAGGTAGTTCTATCAGTACATGAGAATAGGTAGTTCTATCAGTACATGAGAATAGGTAGTTCTATCAGTACATGAGAATAGGTAGTTCTATCAGTACATGAGAATAGGTAGTTCTATCAGTACATGAGAATAGGTAGTTCTATCAGTACATGAGAATAGGTAGTTCTATCAGCACATGAGAATAGGTAGTTCTATCAGTACATGAGAATAGGTAGTTCTATCAGTACATGAGAATAGGTAGTTCTATCAGCACATGAGAATAGGTAGTTCTATCAGTACATGAGAATAGGTAGTTCTATCAGTACATGAGAATAGGTAGTTCTATCAGTACATGAGAATAGGTAGTTCTATCAGTACATGAGAATAGGTAGTTCTATCAGCACATGAGAATAGGTAGTTCTATCAGCACATGAGAATAGGTAGTTCTATCAGTACATGAGAATAGGTAGTTCTATCAGTACATGAGAATAGGTAGTTCTATCAGCACATGAGAATAGGTAGTTCTATCAGCACATGAGAATAGGTAGTTCTATCAGTACATGAGAATAGGTAGTTCTATCAGTACATGAGAATAGGTAGTTCTATCAGTACATGAGAATAGGTAGTTCTATCAGCACATGAGAATAGGTAGTTCTATCAGTACATGAGAATAGGTAGTTCTATCAGTACATGAGAATAGGTAGTTCTATCAGTACATGAGAATAGGTAGTTCTATCAGCACATGAGAATAGGTAGTTCTATCAGCACATGAGAATAGGTAGTTCTATCAGCACATGAGAATAGGTAGTTCTATCAGTACATGAGAATAGGTAGTTCTATCAGTACATGAGAATAGGTAGTTCTATCAGCACATGAGAATAGGTAGTTCTATCAGCACATGAGAATAGGTAGTTCTATCAGTACATGAGAATAGGTAGTTCTATCAGTACATGAGAATAGGTAGTTCTATCAGTACATGAGAATAGGTAGTTCTATCAGTACATGAGAATAGGTAGTTCTATCAGCACATGAGAATAGGTAGTTCTATCAGCACATGAGAATAGGTAGTTCTATCAGTACATGAGAATAGGTAGTTCTATCAGCACATGAGAATAGGTAGTTCTATCAGCACATGAGAATAGGTAGTTCTATCAGTACATGAGAATAGGTAGTTCTATCAGTACATGAGAATAGGTAGTTCTATCAGCACATGAGAATAGGTAGTTCTATCAGTACATGAGAATAGGTAGTTCTATCAGTACATGAGAATAGGTAGTTCTATCAGTACATGAGAATAGGTAGTTCTATCAGTACATGAGAATAGGTAGTTCTATCAGTACATGAGAATAGGTAGTTCTATCAGTACATGAGAATAGGTAGTTCTATCAGCACATGAGAATAGGTAGTTCTATCAGTACATGAGAATAGGTAGTTCTATCAGTACATGAGAATAGGTAGTTCTATCAGCACATGAGAATAGGTAGTTCTATCAGTACATGAGAATAGGTAGTTCTATCAGCACATGAGAATAGGTAGTTCTATCAGTACATGAGAATAGGTAGTTCTATCAGTACATGAGAATAGGTAGTTCTATCAGTACATGAGAATAGGTAGTTCTATCAGCACATGAGAATAGGTAGTTCTATCAGTACATGAGAATAGGTAGTTCTATCAGTACATGAGAATAGGTAGTTCTATCAGTACATGAGAATAGGTAGTTCTATCAGTACATGAGAATAGGTAGTTCTATCAGTACATGAGAATAGGTAGTTCTGTCAGTACATGAGAATAGGTAGTTCTATCAGCACATGAGAATAGGTAGTTCTATCAGTACATGAGAATAGGTAGTTCTATCAGTACATGAGAATAGGTAGTTCTATCAGTACATGAGAATAGGTAGTTCTATCAGTACATGAGAATAGGTAGTTCTATCAGTACATGAGAATAGGTAGTTCTATCAGTACATGAGAATAGGTAGTTCTATCAGCACATGAGAATAGGTAGTTCTATCAGTACATGAGAATAGGTAGTTCTATCAGTACATGAGAATAGGTAGTTCTATCAGCACATGAGAATAGGTAGTTCTATCAGTACATGAGAATAGGTAGTTCTATCAGTACATGAGAATAGGTAGTTCTATCAGTACATGAGAATAGGTAGTTCTATCAGCACATGAGAATAGGTAGTTCTATCAGCACATGAGAATAGGTAGTTCTATCAGCACATGAGAATAGGTAGTTCTATCAGCACATGAGAATAGGTAGTTCTATCAGCACATGAGAATAGGTAGTTCTATCAGTACATGAGAATAGGTAGTTCTATCAGTTCATGAGAATAGGTAGTTCTATCAGTACATGAGAATAGGTAGTTCTATCAGCACATGAGAATAGGTAGTTCTATCAGTACATGAGAATAGGTAGTTCTATCAGTACATGAGAATAGGTAGTTCTATCAGCACATGAGAATAGGTAGTTCTATCAGTACATGAGAATAGGTAGTTCTATCAGCACATGAGAATATGTAGTTCTATCAGTACATGAGAATAGGTAGTTCTATCAGTACATGAGAATAGGTAGTTCTATCAGTACATGAGAATAGGTAGTTCTATCAGCACATGAGAATAGGTAGTTCTATCAGTACATGAGAATAGGTAGTTCTATCAGTACATGAGAATAGGTAGTTCTATCAGTACATGAGAATATGTAGTTCTATCAGTACATGAGAATAGGTAGTTCTATCAGTACATGAGAATAGGTAGTTCTATCAGTACATGAGAATAGGTAGTTCTATCAGCACATGAGAATAGGTAGTTCTATCAGTACATGAGAATAGGTAGTTCTATCAGTACATGAGAATAGGTAGTTCTATCAGCACATGAGAATAGGTAGTTCTATCAGCACATGAGAATAGGTAGTTCTATCAGTACATGAGAATAGGTAGTGCTATCAGCACATGAGAATAGGTAGTTCTATCAGTACATGAGAATAGGTAGTTCTATCAGTACATGAGAATAGGTAGTTCTATCAGTACATGAGAATAGGTAGTTCTATCAGCACATGAGAATAGGTAGTTCTATCAGCACATGAGAATAGGTAGTTCTATCAGTACATGAGAATAGGTAGTTCTGTCAGTACATGAGAATAGGTAGTTCTGTCAGTACATGAGAATAGGTAGTTCTGTCAGTACATGAGAATAGGTAGTTCTGTCAGTACATGAGAATAGGTAGTTCTGTCAGTACATGAGAATAGGTAGTTCTGTCAGTACATGAGAATAGGTAGTTCTATCAGTACATGAGAATAGGTAGTTCTGTCAGTACATGAGAATAGGTAGTTCTGTCAGTACATGAGAATAGGTAGTTCTATCAGCACATGAGAATAGGTAGTTCTATCAGCACATGAGAATAGGTAGTTCTATCAGCACATGAGAATAGGTAGTTCTATCAGTACATGAGAATAGGTAGTTCTATCAGCACATGAGAATAGGTAGTTCTATCAGCACATGAGAATAGGTAGTTCTATCAGCACATGAGAATAGGTAGTTCTATCAGCACATGAGAATAGGTAGTTCTATCAGCACATGAGAATAGGTAGTTCTATCAGTACATGAGAATAGGTAGTTCTATCAGTACATGAGAATAGGTAGTTGTAGAGGCGCTTCGTTTCTTTCACCAGTTTCTTGTGCCACCTTTGCCTCTGAGTAACAACCAGTATTGAAAGACGCGAGTGAGATAGAATCCTCTTTAAATGTTTACTTATAAACATCAGACATTACACTGAACTCAACATGACTCGGTCCAAAAACTGTGTTGCTTCCAAAAACTCCAACTGACGTCTGGCCGTCCTAACTTAAGCAGGAAACAAAAAGGGTTACTGACGGAAGCTGAAAGTACAGAAATTTCTTCAAACTTATACATTACTAATTTCTGTTTTCATTTTAGAGAATGCAACAATTGTGGATTATTATTATTAATTATCTTCATCATATTTTAACCTCTTTAACTAAATTATTTTATACAATGAATTAACCCTTAACTGGCTCTTACATTACCCGGCCCCTAATTGGTTAGGCAGGAGGACTAAGCTATTACAAACTTAAACATTATGAGCCTACTACCTATACTTCAAATGTTCATGAAGACCAACTTGTCTTCCTTTGTTAGTCGTCTACATCACTTCTTTCAACAGACACAGTTTATTTACAGGCCTTTCCAAAGTGTTGGTCCTTGTCTTCAATTTCACTCTCCGCACCATTCCACTGGAGTCTGGCATTGTTTCAACTACCTTCCCCATGACCCAGGAGTTGCGAGGGGAAGAACTATCCACTAATAGCACGACATCTCCCATCATGAAGTTTCTTCTAGGTTTCAGCCATTTCTGGCGCTCCTGAAGAAGGGGTAGGTATTCTCGTGTCCATCTAGACCAGAATAAATCTGCAAGATATTGGACTTGCTTCCATCTTCTTCTTGCATACATGTCATCTTTGCAGAAGGTGCCTGGAGGCATGATTGGCTGGGACTTCAGAAGCAATAAGTGATTGGGGGTTAAAGGCTCGATGTCGTTTGCATCATCCGAGACACTCGTCAGTGGCCTTCCATTGATGATGCTTTCGACTTCACACATTATTGTATGAAGACAGTCATCGTTCATTGCTTGCTCCTTCACCAGGGAATTAAGGATCCTTCGCGCACTGCGGATTTGTCTTTCCCAAACCCCGCCTTGATGGGAGGCGGCTGGGCTGTTGAATATCCACTTTATTCCCTTTGGATGAAAGGCTCTTTCAATTTTGTCATTATCCAACTGTTGAATGGCTCCCCTTAACTCTCTTTCAGCTGCCACAAAATTTGTCCCATTGTCTGACCTCAGGGTGTTGACTTGACCCCTCCTACATACAAACCGGCGTATTGCATTAATGCAGGAGTCCGTGTCAAGGCTGTCAGCAACTTCAATGTGCACGGCTCGGAGAGAGAGACAAGTGAACATCACCCCGTATCTCTTAACAGTACTCCGTCTCTGTTTAACTTCAAACGGGCCAAAGTAATCAACGCCGGTGTTCGTGAAAGGTGGTTGGTCCGGGAGGAGGCGATCTTCGGGTAAGTCTGCCATCATTTGCTCACCAGCCTTTCCCGTCATCCTACGGCAGACTGTGCATTTGTTAATGATCTTCCTGATTGCGTTATTGGCTTGTGGAATCCAATATCTGCATCTCAGTTGTGCCAACACATAACTGCGTCCACAGTGTCCTGTTCTTTGATGTATGTCTCTCAAGATCAAGGTGGCAACTTTGCTGTGTTTAGAAAGAATTGCTGGATGTTTAGCATTTTCTGGCATAGCGGACTTGTTAAGTCTTCCGCCAACCCTCAAGGTGCCATCTTGGAGAGTCGGATCCAGTCTAAACAGCGCACTACTGCGACTGAGATTGTTGCCTTTCTGCAGAACTTTGATTTCCTCTCCAAAATGCTGTCTTTGGCTGAACCGTATTATTTCCGCTTCAGCTGTGTCCAAGTCCTCCAAGGTAAGCGATTTATTTCCTGATGTAGCTTTAAATTTCTTCATATGCCGTTCTAGCTCTAATCATCGCTTTCCAGTGTCTTTTTCAGTTTGATCGATTGCTCTTGATGCCTCTTTACTTTCTTCCTTCCATCTCCACAGAGCATCCTTTATTTTTACAATCCAAGCCACTGATCGTTTAAGCTTATTCCAATCTGAATAATAGCCGATCAGCCGGCTCATTGGTTCTGTACTTTCTTCTACTTTGACTGTATTAACAGTGACTGAGTTCTTGACCTCTGGGTCTTCGTCCAGGCTTTCCTTCCACAGCACAGGCTGTTCCGGCCAATCATTCTCGTTCGGCAGAAAATTTGGTCCACTCATCCACGTTCCTCCTTGCACCAAGCTTTTCGCTTTCAGGCCTCTGCTGGCTTGATCTGCAGGATTTTCGTCTGTTCTGACGTACTTCCATTGAGATTGCTTGGTTGCTTCTCGGATCAAGGAAATTCTGTTCGCAACAAACGTTTTGAAACGAGCAGCTTCACTGAAGACGTATCTGAGCACCGTTGTGCTGTCTGTCCAGAAGACAGATTGTTGCAGTGGAACTTGAAGTTCTTGATGTAACATCTTGTCGACCTTCACCGCGATAACTGCTGCTGTCAGCTCAAGTCTAGGGATCGTGACACGTTTGAGAGGAGCCACTCTTGATTTCCCCATAAGGAAAGCACAGTGTTTCTCGCCTTGCTCATTTTCCAGCAGTAGATAAGACACAGTGCCATATGCATACTCTGAGGCATCTGAAAAATGATGCAACTGCGCCGCAATAGAGCATCCAAACTTGGTGGGTTTTAAGCACCTACTCACGTGGAAGTTGGTGAGGTGAGTAACATCTTTCACCCATCTCCTCCAATCTTCAGCATGCCTTTCACCAATGTTCTCATCCCAACCAAGTTGTTCTTTACAGAGCTCTTTCAACAAAAGTTTAGCAGGCAAGATGACTGGGGCCAAAAACCCAAGGGGGTCATAGATGGAATTAATGACTGACAATATGCCTCTTCTTGTCATCGGTTTGTCTTGCAGTTTCATGCTGTATGTGAAAGTATCCATTTCTGTGTCCCACTGAACACCGAGTGTTCTCTCCACTGGCAGAGCGTCGTGTCGTAAGTCCAGGTCTTTCATTTTACTGGCTCTGTGTTCCTCAGGGATTGACAGTAACACCTTTCTGCTATTGCTCATCCACTTTGTTAAGGTGAACCCTCCACTGTTGCACAAGGCTCTAAGATCATTGACTAAGGTAATTGCGTCTTCATCTGTAGCTACGCTTTTCAGACAATCATCCACGTAGAAATTATTCAGGACTGTCTGAACCGCACATGGAGAAGTAACACTTCTGTGATCCTCTGCTGTTCTTCTGAGTGCGTAAGAAGCTACACTTGGTGAAGAGTTGGCTCCGAAGAGGTGCACGGTCATCCGGAACTCCGCCATGGGCTCATCCAACCTGCCGTTGGGCCACCAAAGAAAACGAAGTAGATCCGCATCATGTTCCGGCACCCTAACTTGGTAGAACATTGACTCAATGTCTGCCATTACTGCCACTGACTCCTCACGAAATCTCAGAAGGACTCCGACTAATGTGCTGGTCAAGTCAGGCCCCTGGAGCAGTTCGCTATTTAGACACCTACCCTGGAATGAGGACGTGCAGTCAAATACCACCCGCAACTTCTGTTTTCTTGGGTGATAGACGCCATGGTGTGGTATATAAAACACCCTTTTGTCATCTCTGTTCAGTTGGTGTGTAGGAACCTGGACAGCATAGCCCTTACCAATGATGGTTTCCATGAATCCCTTGTAGTCTTCAAAGAATTCAGCATTCCTCTTAAACTTCCTAAGCAAAAACGCTATACGTTGTTCCGCCACACAACGGTTATTAGGCATTTGGAGCTTCTCATTCCTGAATGGCAATCCAATGGTATAATGTCCATTCTCTAAAATTGACGTCTTCTCCACACACCGCAAAAATATTTTGTCTTCTTGAGACATCTCTTTCTTGTCGTCATAGCTGCGCTCTGGAAAATCAGCATTATACTGTTGGACCAATAACCTCTCAATCTCCATCAAAGAGATTTTGTTGACTGAGAAAGGTCGCGGTTCATTCTCTGTTTCATTCAGGTCTTTCCTTATAGGCCCGTTCACGACCCAGCCAATGGCCGTCTTCACAGCATAGGGACCTCCAGCCTGACCATTAATGATGCGCCAGGGTTCTAATGCTCTTGAACAATTTGCTCCAATAAGTAGTCCCACTTCAGCATCTATCTCTGGCAAGCTCACTTCGTGGAGGTATGGCCACTTCTGAACATCCTTCTGTTTGGGTATATTCCCGGCATGAACAGGTATGCTGCTGTGAGTAAACACCTTGGGTAACTCAATGAACATGTTGCTTTCCAACCCACACACTTCCAGGTCAGATATCACAAAACTGTTCACGAGCTTTCGTTCACCTGGTTCATCTTGGCCCATGGTGCTTAGAAGTATTCTTGTGGGCTTCCCTTTCACGTTCAATTTCCTTTGCAGGTCTTCCGTGCAGAAGGTTGCTGTGCTTCCCGGGTCCAGAAAAGCATACGTTTTTATATGTTTGTCGCTATTCTTTGACTTGATTTTTATTGGTACAATTGACAGCACACAATCAGCTTCTCCGGCCCCCGTAAGGCCACAGGACTCTTGTGAGATGGGAGCTTCTGCGCAGGGCACCTCTTTAATTTGAGCACCATCTTTCTTTACTGGGACAGAGACAGAACCTTCATCCTTAACTTTGTGCAGAATATCAGGGTGCTTTAATGCACATTCCTTGCACTCTAATTTTCTTTTGCAGAATGTGCTGAGATGGCCAGGAACCAAGCATCCAAAACATAGGCCCTTTGATTTCAGAAAGTCTAGTCGTTCTTTATGTGGCCGACCTTTGATCATACTGCATGAAGCAAGGGCGTGAGACTGCTGGCAGTACAAACATGGTTTATCAAAGGCATTCACTGTTGTACTCATGTTAGCAGGCTTGATATGTATTTTTTGGGACACTTTGCTTTCAGCAGCAACATTAGTTGCGAAGCTGCTTCCACGCACCTCTTTCCTTGCTGGCCTGTTTTCCCGCGCGGTTGTGCGGCTGTCTGAGATATTACCGAAGAGGGGGTCCATAGCTATCTTAGCTTGGCGATCTACGAAGTTCACCAAATCAGCAAACCTTGCTCTCCTTCCTCTTCGCTCTTTAAGTTCGAAAGCTTCAGCACGCCAACGTTCTTTCATTTTGTACGGCAGTTTGGATATTACTGTCCGTAGATTGGTTGGATTGTCCATCTCTTCTAAAAATTCAATGTCCTCCATAGTGTTACAACATCCAATCAAAAACATTGCATAGGCATTCAACGCTGTCCTGTCGTCCGACTTCACTTGTGGCCATTTGAGCGCTTTATCAATGTATGCACTGGCTATGCGAAGCTCATCCCCATAATGCTTATGAAGTAGCTGTTTTGCCTCGTGATAGCCTTTGCTAGGTGTCATGTGAACGCAGCTGCGTACCAGTTCTTGAGGTTCGCCATCCGTGTACTGTTCCAAGAAGTATAACTTATCCTGATCGTTGTCAGTCTTCTGCTCAATTGCATGCTCAAACGCCCTTATGAAAGATTTGTACTGGAGCGCGTCACCCTTGAACACGGGAATGTCCTTTTTCGGTAGCTGTGAAAGCTGTTGTTGTTTTACAAGTAGCTCGGTAATTACATTCTGTTTTTGTATGACTGTAAAGATGTCATCACCTCTGCTCGTTTGAGCTCTAGGACTCTGATTGGAAGCTGGCTGTGGCTGCTGTGGTATTCTGGAGTGCTGCACTTGCGTTGGTACATGAACATTCACATGAGCTTGCTGCTGTAGCATCATGGCATCTCTTTCCTTATTCATTTTCCCGCTTAGTGATTTCCACGCTGACGAATGGCAACTGGAACCATCTTCGGACCTCTCATATTCTCTAAGCACTTTTAGTTTTGCTTGGCTTTCAGCTAATGCAGTCTCCAGCTCTAGCTCTTCCTTTTCAGCTTTAATTCTAGCTGCTTCGAATTCAAGCTCCTGTCTTTTCCTTAACGCTGCTGCACGTTCCAGCAGAGCTGCGTGTTCTGCTTCTTGTCTAGCACGTGTGGACGATACACATGATGTTCCACTTACACGAGACACACGCAGGTGATCCTTTACAGCTCTGCAGACCCTTACCTGTGAAACACTGTCACTCGGTAGAATGGCATCTTGTTGTTCATCTATCACATGCTGCTCTTCCAGTTGCATGCTTTCCTTCATTGTGTATTCATGCTCATCTGCAATCCATCTTTTAGTTATTTTCATAAAGTCTTTGATAACTTCCATTTTTGGTACAAACCAATTATCCTGGTCAAGCATTTTTTCATCTTCAGACAACAGATTGCCAACTTCGTTGTTGAGACTATTGAACTCATTTAGGGATTGTGCAAATTCACTTTCCATCATATCTTTAACATTTTCTAAATTTTTTGCACTCATCAGTGCCTCTATCTCTTTCATTCGGCTAGTTAGAGTTCCCAAAGTTCGTCTCCTCAATGCTATGAACCTTTGTAATCTTTCATCTATACCCTTCTCAGTTAGCTTGCGTGCTCTTCCCTGCTCCACTCTGTCTTTGCCACGTCCGTTTTTATTTTCATCGGCCATCTTACAATTCGTGGAGCTAATGCTCACGTTGCGCGCACAAGGGTTTTAAAACACTTCTCAGTTGTCTTTCTTAACGAGCCGAGTGCACACAACCTTTCCAAATCGCAAAACTCCACCTTGACCGAATCCAATCCTGTTATTCGCGAGCGTTCTTACAGGGAAGAGATCCAACGCGCTAGCTCTTTTAACTTTGGTTAGCCCCCTTTTGTTTTTGTTTTTTTTTTACTTTCGTTTTCGTCCGAACTCGTGGACCATCTTAGAATCCATACAACGTACTTTCTTCACAAAGCTTAGAGGTAAAGAGGAATTTTCGATACCTTTTCCTGGAGAATGCTTCAGAGGATAACCCGTTTCACGGATTCTCTGGGCGAGCTCCGAACTGCGCTATCCAGGTTAATTCAGCGAGGCTCCGAGTTAGCTAGTTTTTGGACTAATGTAGAGGCGCTTCGTTTCTTTCACCAGTTTCTTGTGCCACCTTTGCCTCTGAGTAACAACCAGTATTGAAAGACGCGAGTGAGATAGAATCCTCTTTAAATGTTTACTTATAAACATCAGACATTACACTGAACTCAACATGACTCGGTCCAAAAACTGTGTTGCTTCCAAAAACTCCAACTGACGTCTGGCCGTCCTAACTTAAGCAGGAAACAAAAAGGGTTACTGACGGAAGCTGAAAGTACAGAAATTTCTTCAAACTTATACATTACTAATTTCTGTTTTCATTTTAGAGAATGCAACAATTATGGATTATTATTATTAATTATCTTCATCATATTTTAACCTCTTTAACTAAATTATTTTATACAATGAATTAACCCTTAACTGGCTCTTACATTACTTCTATCAGTACATGAGAATAGGTAGTTCTGTCAGTACATGAGAATAGGTAGTTCTATCAGCACATGAGAATAGGTAGTTCTATCAGTACATGAGAATAGGTAGTTCTATCAGTACATGAGAATAGGTAGTTCTATCAGTACATGAGAATAGGTAGTTCTGTCAGCACATGAGAATAGGTAGTTCTATCAGCACATGAGAATAGGTAGTTCTATCAGTACATGAGAATAGGTAGTTCTATCAGTACATGAGAATAGGTAGTTCTATCAGTACATGAGAATAGGTAGTTCTATCAGTACATGAGAATAGGTAGTTCTATCAGCACATGAGAATAGGTAGTTCTGTCAGTACATGAGAATAGGTAGTTCTATCAGCACATGAGAATAGGTAGTTCTATCAGCACATGAGAATAGGTAGTTGTCACGTTGTGGGGGGGCCCCCTACCGGTCGCCCCCGGTTACAGCGGCAGCGATCCTGTTTTTGGTCACGTGATGTTCGTCCCTCAGGTGGGCGGGACCCGTGATCCGTCTCACCTGAGGGTCGTTTGTTCGTCTATATACGTCTTGTCTTTGTACCAGTTGACTGCTGGTTATTATTTCCTTCATTTGGAACAATGCACGGGTTTTTGGTTTGCACACTTTCTATTAAACCATCCTCTTTCCCTGAGACTTGGCGTGATCGCTTCCTTTTTGAGTTGCTCACCCTGCCCGTCACAGAATAACCAGCCACCCTTCGGAAGCCGCCAGTCTCCTTTGCTTTCTCCTTCGTTCGTGGTCATGTCTCGTGGTAAGTGTTTGTCTACGTGCTGTGTGTTTGTTGTGTATTGTCTGAGAGAGCGTTGAGTCTGTCCCCACTCGTCCCGCCGTGTTTAAATGTTGTTTGTGTTTAAACCCGTAAATCACACGGCGGTGACTAGAGCTGGGGACCGGTAGACTCCGCTCTCGCCCAGCGAAACTACCGGTGCCTCACATTGCGCACGTCCGTTGTCCGTTATCGTCTCTGTGTGTGTGTGTATGTACGTTGTAGTGTTTTGTTTTAATAACGACGCGGACGTGAGCGAGTGTGTGAGTGTGCCGTGGTGTGTGTTTCGCTGGTGGTGTTCGTGTGTGTATGTAGTCGGGTCCACCGGTGCGTGCCGCACGCTAGACCGCGTTAGACGCGAGGGTCTCTCTGTGCCTTTTGCCTCGCTCACCCGATATCCTGTGGTGACGGGGGTGAGCGACTGCGCCCGAGAGACGCGTCGCTGTGGGCGTGACGCGCAAGCCGCTCGCGTATACCTCTCTCTCTCTAAAGATCTGCGGATCCCGTGGGGAAAACGGTGAGAGAGAGAGCTGGAGTAGGCGCGTCACGCTCCGCAGAGCGCGCGCATCGGTGGGTCCTGTCCGTTTGTTTGTGTTCTGTCTTTGCGTGTTTGTATTGTCCTAGAGTGTAGCGTGCTTTGTTTTATGTAATTCCTCTCTTGCGCCCCTCTTCACGGTGTGTGGGGAGGGGCCCATTAGAGGTCCCGTACCACTGGATGTGGCACGGAGGGCATCCTGGGTGCGTGTATGTTGTATGTTGTGTCTGTGTTTTTTGTTTTGTTATTCCCCAGAGGGGCCCCCCCTAAATATGTTTTTGGGGGGGAGCTATGGGGTTCCTGAGCCACGACATGTGGCTCAGAAGGCACTGCTCCATCAGAAGACCTGACCGGTTGGGAGGGACCCCTGAGCAAAGAGGAGCCCCTGTACCCCTTTGTAGGCGGAGGACGCCTGGGGTGTAAGGACAGGGTGTCTCCTCAGGCCAAGAAGGGGTCCCTTCCCCCCTGTGTAAAAGGGGGATCAGTGGTCGGAGCAGTGCGCGTTTTGTGTTATGTGTTGTCTGTGTGCGTGTGTGTGTGATGTGTTGCAGGTCGCTCCTGGTGGTGGACTGCGGTACTCCCGGACCTAGTGGGGTCTCCAGGAGGAGACCCTCTCCTTCGAGCTCGGGGTGACCAGCGTGTCCCTGTTGCGGATTGCCAGGGCCCTGGTCTCTGGCGCTCCTGGGTTGGGTGGAGGAGTCCACCTTGAGATGAGGGGCCCCGGGGAGGGGTTCACTCCCCAGGAGTCTGGGGTGACCCCTAGCGAAAAGGGCAGGGGTCAGCTCCGAGCGAGGAGGTAGGTTCGGGAGGTGTTTGTGGAAGCCGTGGCCGCACCCCAGTGTGGCGGCCTGCACACATCCACACCTGTGACGTGTGTTGGGCCATGTGCTCCCGGTCCGCACACAGCGGTGGGGCTTAAGCGGCCTAAGGCCGGTTAGGGCGCGAGGGCCCTGTGACCGACCGGGGCGTGGTTATCGTCTTGTTGACGGCCCGGTCGGTCCAGGGTCCCGCCCAGGAGGCGAGCTAACCTATGTGTTTTATGTTTTCAGCTCCAGGACTGCAGGGAACGGGTCCCTGCCTTGTCTGCGTCCTGTGACGAGGAGCTTATGTGTTTTGTGTTTTGTGTTTCAGCTCAGGACGGCAGGGAACGGGTCCCTGTCTTGTCCCCGGCCTCCCGCCCCTTTGTTGTGTTTTGTGTGCTGCCGCTGTAAGCCGCACATCTGGAGGGGAGTGCGGCTTTGGTGGGGGGGTCTGTCACGTAGTGGGGGGGCCCCCTACCGGTCGCCCCCGGTTACAGCGGCAGCGGTCCTGTTTTTGGTCACGTGATGTTCGTCCCTCAGGTGGGCGGGACCCGTGATCCGTCTCACCTGAGGGTCGTTTGTTCGTCTATATACGTCTTGTCTTTGTACCAGTTGACTGCTGGTTATTATTTCCTTCATTTGGAACAATGCACGGGTTTTTGGTTTGCACACTTTCTATTAAAGCTCTTTCCCTGAGACTTGGCGTGATCGCTTCCTTTTTGAGTTGCTCACCCTGCCCGTCACAGTAGTTCTATCAGCACATGAGAATAGGTAGTTCTATCAGTACATGAGAATAGGTAGTTCTATCAGCACATGAGAATAGGTAGTTCTATCAGTACATGAGAATAGGTAGTTCTGTCAGTACATGAGAATAGGTAGTTCTATCAGTACATGAGAATAGGTAGTTCTGTTGACAGAATGCTGACAGACAGTAAACATGTCTAACAGCCACTGACGACAGGAGGAATGATGTTTGGTAGGTTTTGGAAATTAGATGACTGCATTAGATAAGCTTTACTTATTTACTTAGAACAAATACCTCAGTAACTATGTCCCCAAACAAATAATAGTGTAGCATCTTCATGCCAACAGCCACCATCAGTCCTATCAAAGTCAAACACAAATATTGTTCATACAGCCTGAACCAACTCACATCAGTGCAGATGTATTTCTTTGACTTGCGAAGGAAATGTCTCAATACTTCCACCAATTGACAGAAGAAATTTACTCTGCAATAGGCCTTGGAATGCAAAGAAAACTGTAAGATGAGTTAGATAAAGTGTGTAAAGTGTGTGGACATTAAAGTACTTCAATAAAGTAACACCGTCATCATACATTTTAACAATTTATTTGGTATGGCTATGTAGTAGGCTACTTAGTAGGGACTTGGACATTTTCTTCAAAATTATTTAATCACATTTAAAATAGTATTATTAGATGCAGCACAATCTAAAAAAAAGATGCCTCAATTGTCAAATTTGATCAAGCCAGTCCAAAGATATTTCACATTTAAATCGGCCCTATTTTTTTAATGCAGTTAACCTAAATCTTGTGATCAAGAAATGTGCGCTAGTTTTAGCGTGTGGCCAGGTTCGTGGTTTTCACGCCAAATTGGGCTTGTTTGAAAATCCAGCCGTGGGTAAAAATTCTGGGGTGGCGGGGTGCGGTTTTTTGGGCTACTTTTGAGTTGGGCCACCGCGGGAGTTACAAGTCAACACAAAAAACCGCGAGTGGCGACTGGCGAGTGTAAAATGGAGACAAATTGAGTATTATATCGCGATCAATTCTTTGTGTTGACTTGTAACTTGTAACTATAACTTTATAGACACACACAGACACAATTCAAAGCAGCAATATTTTGTTTTTGCAGAAGCTAGTTTAATGTAAAGCAACTGCATGGAAAAGCTACAAAGAGTCAACTAAAAATCAAGTAAAGTATAATTTAAAAATTAACTAAAGAATCAACAATAAAAATCAATGTCTTTCTGTTATTAACTGTGTTAACTCAGCAGAATAATACTGTGTAGCGCATGCCAATAGGTAACCTCTGGGTGGGGTCTGTGAGGCCCCAGAGGGCAGTGGGCGGTTAGTTAATGCCACCTTGAATATGTGTGTTGTGTGTGGGAGTGCTCTCCCTCCCCTCTTCCCCCACTAGTGGGTGTGTTTCCTTTCTTTCCCCTGTTTGATGTAAGTGAGATTTATTTAATAAAAGAAAAAGAAAAAGCAAGAGCAATGGCTTACTCTCTGCATCATTCCTCACTGTCACTACAATACGAAAGATTGTGGATAAGGAGTGTCTACATCTGTCCACTAGACGGTGCCTCCAGAATAATTTTTTATCCCACTAGGGATAAATTTAGGAATTCATGCCTGCATTGTTCTGAAATGGTGTTCAATTTTGAAAAATCTACACAAAAGCGTAGCTCACCATTCTTTTTTAGAACTAAAACCACAGGGCTGCACCACTGACTTTTTGATGGCTCAATGATCCCTGCTGAGAGCATTTTCTCCACTTCACCTTTGAAATCAGGGACCAACCTTGCTGGAACAACCATGCTGGAGGCTGCCTGATCGGCTCCTCATTCCGGAGATGGATAGAATGCTCCATCACTGTCGTCCTCCCTGGATCTTGGCTGAACAAACCAGTCGGTATAACGCTACTAAGCGCCTCCATCTGCGTTGGAGAGAGGTGTTCCAGTTCTAATGTCTCCTCTTGACTTGTAGCTGAAGGGAAATACTGTTCTTCGCATTCCTCTTCCTCTCTGACAGCTTTCACCCACAGATGTTCTGTAGTTCCATTTTCCTTTTCATGCCACTGATGCAACATATTTATATGAAAAGTCTATTTTGTTTTCTTAACACTCGGGACGTGACAGCTCATAAGTGGTCTCATTCACTCTTCTCAACACCTCATAAGGCCCGTGCCATTTTGCTAGAAGGCTTGTGTCAGACGTCGGTAGCAACACTAATGCCTTGTCACCTGGTGTCAGTGTTCGTTTCCTCGTCAACTTGTCATACCAGCTCTTTTGTCTGCTTTGCGCTTGTTCCAGAGTCTCATGCGCCAACTGAGACAGATTTGCGAGTTTCTCTCTCATCTTTAACACATGGGAAAGAATATTCAACTGTAGGTCTGGTCTCTGTCCTCCCCACGTCTCTTTTAAGACATCTAATGGACCGCGAACCTCTCTCCCATATAATAACTGGAACGGGGAAAATCCTACAGATGCCTGTGACACTTCGCGTTATGCAAACAGAACGTAAGGTAGCCATGTGTCCCAATCCGACCCCGTCTCATTTACAAAACGCTTTAGCATTGCCTTCAATGTCTTGTTAAATCGTTCTACGAGGCCATCAGTTTGCGGGTGATATGGGGTAGTTTTTAAACCCTTAATGCCTAACAAACTAAAGACATCTCTAAGCTGTTTTGACGTGAAATTCGTACCTTGATCAGTTATAATTTCTTTGGGTATCCCTACCCTTGAAATTAGCTGAATTAGAGCTGAATTTACCACTTGTCTCATTTTAATCTTACGCAAAGAGAATGCTTCAGGATAACGAGTTGCATAATCACATAAAGTGAGGATGTACCTATTACCTGATCGGCTACGTGGCAATGGTCCTACGATATCCATCGCTATACGTGCAAAAGGTTCGTCTACTATTGGTAGGTTGATTAAAAACCCTGATAAAATCCAGGCTTTTTCGTCACCCTTGGGGTCCGGCTGGGTGTGGTGGACCCATTGCATTTTTTGTTAAGCATTAGATCTGGAATTTTCTGTCTTGAGACCTTAGGGCCCAGAAGGAGAACTTCTGTTTTGTCCTCATTTAGTTGGAGGAAGTTTAGAGACATCCAGCATTTAATATCTCTTACACAGGCTTCAATTTTTCCTAAACTGAGTTTGTCGTCAGGTTTAGCTGATATGTAAAGTTGAGTGTCATCTGCATAGCAGTGAAAATTGACATCATGTTTGTTTAAAACTGTGCCCAATGGTAGCATATATAATGTAAATAATAGTGATCCTAAAATGGAGCATTGCAGGACCCCATATTTCACTTTTGTACGTTTGGATGGAATATTATTTAGCTCTACAAACTGATAGTGATTAGTTACTGTAAGTAAGAGTAAAACCATGAAAGGGCTGTGCCTGAGACTCCAACCTAGCATTCTAACCGCTTTAGCAAGATCCTATGATCTATTGTGTCGAAAGCTGCACTAAGATCAAGAAACACTAACAGAGATACATAGCCTTGATCTGAAGCAAGGAGGAGATCATTTGTTACTTTGACTAATGCTGTTTCAGTACTGTGATGGGGCCTAAAACCAGATTGGAACTTTTCAAATATGTGATTCCTATATGCAGATATAGGCATAATTGCTGGGCAACAGCTTTTTCTATGATCTTGGATATAAATGATGTGTTCGAAATGGGTCTATAATTAGATAGCACAGAAATCTAGAATTGTTTTTATTATTCTCTATCAGTGAGGCTAAGTATGCTGAGCGTGCTTTAGTGAGTGCCTGTTTGTATTCAATAATGCTATCCTTCCAGGCACAGTGGAATACTTCCAATTTAGTAGATCGCCCGGCGGCGCAGTGGTGTGGTGGTTAGCACTGTCGCCTCACAGCAAGGCGGTCTGGGTTCGATTCTCGGTGTGGGCTGCTCTGTGTGGAGTTTGCATGTTCTCCCTGTGCCTGCGTGGGTTTCCTCCCACAGTCCAAAGACATGCGTGTTAGGTTGATTGATCATGCTAAATTGCCCGTAGGTGTGAGTGCGTGCGTGTGTGTTGGCCATGCGGTGGACTGGCGACCTGCCCATGGTGTACCCTGCCTTTGCCCAGAGATGTTGGGATTGGCTCCAGTGATCCCGACTAGCGGGATTAAGCGGTTCAGATAATGAATGAATGAATAGTAGATCGCCATTTTTTGCAGTAATTTACGTGCTATTTTTTTTTTTTTTTTCTAGTTTGGTCAGTGTACCATGGGGCGAGCTTTTTGGATCTAGCCTTTTTGTATTTGAGTGGAGCTACTATATCTAGCAGGGGCGCAGATGGCACTGGGGACGGGGGACGGGGGACGGGGGGGGGGGGGGGGGGACATGTCCCCTCCAGATTTATATTGACCCCATCCGTAATCTAGCATCTACAAGCATATATATTGTACAGCTTGGTCCCCCTCACTTCAGAATTTCCAACTGTGCCCATGATATCTAGAGTTAATCTGCAGGTATTCTCTATGCAGTCGGTTAGACTATCTAACTCTTCTGGATCGGATGGTGAAATCTGCATAAATATTAACAGTAACTTTCTTAAAGGTCTTGGAATTTGTCCAGCGGTATCTCTATATAATATACAACAGCTATTAAGAAAAATGTTGAAATGTAAAACAAAATAAATGTTTAAATCTTTTAAATTATGTTGCAATGTTGCAGTGCATTGTTGGAGCAGGAAACGTGAGAGACTTAATTTTGTTTATCTTGTGATTTTTATTTTACGTCTTAGAGCTCTCACAAAATTGTTAAATGAGAAGAAGGATGACTTGGATGTCTTCTTGGATGCTACACTGTTTCCCTACAATCAAAGATCCACACAACAACAAAACATTCTCCCTTTCTTATGATGTATGTAAGGGACGCAGTTTCCCCCTGTAACATGGTGGGTATGGTGACGTAACCACTGCGTGAATAAACTGAGAGACGGACCCAAGTGCCGGCTCGAACTGGCACAATAAGCCGTGATGTAAGTAGTGAGTGCAACAGTAAAGCACACACACGCACAGTGGCAAAAACACCAACACAAAATGATGCGGAAAACTCAACGTGTAAACCGAAACTCAATAGTGAACACTCGGGAGAAAATAGAACACAAAATGATGCGGCAAACACAACACATGCAAAGCAAAACTCACCCGTAAGAAAGCAAGAACGCCAGGGGAAGTAGCTGGCTGCAGGCAAAACACTGCAACAAACAAAACCTTCCCAAAATAAACGTATAACAGATAGGAAGTGAAACTGATGGAGGAAAACTTGAGATAAGCCAGGTAGCGGCACAGGAGATATAAACTCAAATAAGTGACAGGATTTACAAGAGAAACATAAAGAGAGAGGAAGGTGGCGAGCTACCATACAACACAGTGTAATGGCAGAGAAGGGCTGAAAACTAGAGGTGTGCCAAAAAATCAATTCATATATCAAAAATCGATTCTCATTTACTACGATTCAGAATCGATTTTAAATGTCCCAAAATCGATTCTAAGTCGTGGTGAAGTCTCACGTTACGTAATTACAAAATTACCTGAGACATTACGCAGCAGATTCTGGGACACACTCGTGCGGAAAAGTTCCAAAACAAATGGAGGAAAGAGATATTCAACCTGTCGTCTAAGGCAAAAATATGGGTTCATTTTGGTTTTTACCGAATGCCGGGGAAGACCGAACTTGACACAATGTAGCTCGTGTCCCGGTTTTCACGTTGCTGTCCCGGTTTTCCCGGGCTGTCCCGGTTTGTCCCGGTTTTCCTTCTTTTTAATAGTCGGTCCCGGCAAAAAAAAAATCATTTAATGTCCCGGTTTTCACTAGGTTAGTTCAAATGACACTTCTGTCTTTTTTTCTCACTGTTTCCATTTTACCACCCCCCCCCCCCCCCCCCCCGTCATCAATTTACGTTCGCGTATGACAGTGTCCTTGTTTTTTGTCAGACCTAGGTGGCAACCCTAACAGGAATGTACACACCGCGTGAAATAATATAGAGAAGGGTGGACCCAAGTGAAATAATATAGAGAAGGGTGGACCCAAGTGCCGGCTCACAAGAGCAAGACGTTTGATACTTGTCAGATGTATTAGCGAGAGGGAAACGCACACAGCGACCCAGAACGAACAAACTAAACAACGCGGAAGACTCAACGCGCAAAAGAATAGAAACAAAAACCGTGAGGGCACGGAGTAAATAGAAAATACAACGCGTGGAAAATAACACTCAACCGCAGAGAGACGGGAGAAAGAAGCAAAATAACAACAGTAACTAAAAAACAGCACGGATAAATGCAACGCGAAAACGAAACCAAGGACACCAGCAGAACTGTCACGGGTGACAATATTTTAAATATTTTTATTTAATTTTTACACTGTATATATTTTACCAATTACTTGTGAAGGTGGGACTTTTATGTTGATGGGCTGCAGCAGGACTGAGATTGCCGACTTGAAGCAGACATTATTTGTAAATAGGCTGCAGCTGCAACGGGGAGTTAGTAGAATGTGGGCGGAACTAACTTGCAGTTAAAACAGCCTGTTGGAGTGGAGAGGGGGCGCGGAAGTTTGATCAAGGGATGCCACACGTGGACACTGTTCTGGACTCTGGCAAGCACTACAAAGAAGCAGAGTGAGTCACTGGCCAAGGAAAGACTTCAGTGCTTGAACTGTGAGCCGAGTGAACCGAGTGGTTGCTGGTTGTATCGCTGATCCGGGAAAGTGGAACGTGCCGGAGTAAATACAGCTGAGCTGCGGGTGGACGTGAGCATGCGAGAGACTCTGCTGCTGGAGCTGTCTGCTCATGAGAGGCAAGAACACTCACCCTTCCCAAAGCTAAGTGCAACCTTCCTACTTTTGGAAGGATTTTAACCTTCTGCCATCCAACAGTCATAGTTTTAGGGCAGTACATTTTAATTGTGTTTTATTTCATTGATGGGAGTCAGTTGAGCTAAATAGTTGTGCTAAATAGTCTTTTGGGCTCCATTTTTGTGTTGTCTTTGTGGGTTTTTGTGTTTCTCTGTTACAATTTCAGTTATTTTGAGTAGTGACTGCGTTTAGTTTTTATTGTGTCTGAATTAAAGCTGCTTCTTTACAGCAACATAGGTGTGACACTGCCTGTGTGGCTTGTCGGTATGCTGTGACTGTTCCCGCTACGAGTGAAGCTTTGATCTGGGCTAGGTTACCTGGGCGGACAGGATACCAAGGGAGCTGTGTCCTTGTTGAACCGCATGGGGAGTGCCAGAATGTGGAAGTTGCAAGGAGCCTGACAACAACAGTTCAGCGTGGCCGTATTCCGGTGAGAGTCCGTAATCTTAACCCTTTCCCTGTGTCCATCTATAGACATCAAAAGCTGGCCAGAGTGTCTATGGTCGAACCTCAGCAGGTGCGTGAACAGAAAGATGTGGTCCTGACTGAAGTGGGCCCAGGGGTGGTGGAGGTGGACATTGTTCAGGTGGGTTCAGATGTAAGCCCTTTAAGGGATGAGTTGCCTGAATGGCTTAAGAGTGAGCCTTTGCAGGGCGAAGGGCTAGATGAGGGCCAACAGCAGCAATTACAGCAATTTTTGGGCAAGTGGCTGTAACGACGGTGGTAGGGACGCACACACCGTGTTGGAGAGAGCGAGAGAGAGGTGGAACCAAGTGCCACAAAACAATAACAGAACTAAAAGGAGCGCCTTAATAAACGCGGACTGCTCAACGCGTAAAAAAGAAATGAAGCAAAACAAGGACGCCAGGGGAAGTAGCTGGCTAATAGCAAAAAGGCTAATCAAACAAAAAACCCTTCCCATACAAACAGCAACAGGATAGGAAGATAAACAGTTTGAGGAAAACTTGAGGAAGGTCAGTAAGCGACGCAGGAGAGGACTCGAAAAAAGACAGAGAAAACAGACAGGAGAGATAGGTGACGGGACACCTACAGAGGCCAACGCTGCAACAGAGAAAGACAAGAGAGGCTGAGAGCGTAACGGCATAACTACAACGAATCAGCAATGATCTGTCTCCACTGGCTTCCTTAAGAAGCCATGGCAACAGGTGAGACAGATCATTGCCGATTGCGTTGCCGGAGTCTAGGACTGGCTCGGGTGCCCCTTGTGGATGTAGACGGCACGGCATCCGAGCCAGCCCTGACAGACTGGAGTCTAGGACTGGCTCGGGTGCCCCTTGTGGATGTAGATGGCACGGCATCCGAGCCAGCCCTGACAGTGGCAGCATCTTTTTGCTTCACATGATGAAGATTATGGATGTACTGATGTTAGACATTCCATCCCCACTGGGGATGCTCCTCCCATTCAGGAAAGGCATAGACCAGTTCCCCCTACCCTTTATGGAGAGATTCGTGGCCTACTACAAGGTATGTTGGAGGGAAATATTATAAGGGAAAGCTGTAGTCCTTGGGCTGCCCCAGTAGTGTTGGTCCAGAAAAAGTGTGGGGCCTGGCGATTCTGTGTGGACTATCACAAGTTGAACAGCGTGACTAAAAAGGATGCCTTCCCTCTTCCCAGAATGGAAGACTCCCTTACCGGCTTAGCTCGAGCAGAGTGGTACTCTACTTTAGATTTAGTAGTGGGTATAGTGGGCAGGTAAAGATGGATGAGAAGGATCGTGAAGACAGCCTTCACTACCCCTTTTGGCCTTTTTGAGTGGGAGCATATGCCCTTTGGATTGTGCAATGCTCCTACAACTTTCCAGAGGCTGATGCAGAGGTGTCTAAGTGGCCAGCTAGCAGAATCAACTTTGGTTTACCTTGATGATGCAATTGTTTTTTTTTCTGTAGATTTTACAGCACACCTGGCTCATTTGGACGCTGCATTTCAGTCTCAAACGGTATGGATTGAAACTTCGGCCTGAAGAGTGTCATCTGTTCCAGAAGGAGGTAAAGTTTCTGGAGCACTGTGTAAGTGGGAAAGGAGTTTCCCCTGATCCAGCTAAAGTTTCTGCTGTTGAGGAGTGGGCTACCCCAACAACTATGAGGCAAGTACGATCCTTTTTGGGATTTGTGGGGTATTACATGTGTTATCAAGGACTTTTTAAAAATTGCTAAACCTCTGAATGCATTGTTAGGGGGTACAGGTCGCCACAAAGGGCAGGGATCTCCTAGTGTAAAATGGACTCCAGATTGTGACGAGGCTTTTGATCAGCTGAAATGAACTTCAACCACCAATTTTGGCCTGTGCTGATTTTACTCAACCATTTCTCGTCTATACAGATGCTAGTAATCACGGCCTTGGGGCAGTGTTGGCTCAGCAACAAGATGGTATAGAGCGGGTTATAGCATATGCAAGTAGGAGTTGACATTCAGCTGAAAGAAATGATTCTAATTTATATTTCATTTAAACTAGAACTTTTTGCCTTGAAGTGGGCAGTGACCGAAAAATTAAGATTATCTGTGGGGTGCCAAAATTGTGGTGATTACAGATAATAATTCTCTGGTACATTTGGAAACTGCTAAGTTGGGAGCTGTTGAACAGAGGTGGCCAGCGCAATTGGCAAATTATGACTACCAATTAAGTATCGACCAGGCTGTAATCATGTAAATGCTGATGTACTTTCAAGGCTTCCTGAATCAGGGGTGGGTGGTCCTGCCACAACTATGCTTCCACAAGAAGCTACAGTGTGTGAGGTGGAAATGGTCCAGGCTCCAGGTGAACTGGCTGATGCTGAGTTTGGGTGGGGATGGGATTCAGCTCATTGGCAAGAACTGCAGAGTAGGCCTGTCGCGATAATTACATTATCGACTTATCGTATGAATTTTTTTTAACCGCGATCATTTTTGCTGATGTCGATAATTGACCATTGGGTTTCCGCTCAAATTTGTTTACATGAGAATAAACCGCAACTACGTTAGATTTCAATAATGTCAATAACAGTGCCTCCACGCACACAGGTGGAGATGTGTTAGCTCGTGAACGTATTTGAGGCTAATAGGACTCGAAATAATTCGCTTTTTATCACATTATTTAATGGTTGTTTATTATAGTGACTGTAGCGTGCGACTCCGCTCACCTCGCGCGAACCTCCGCGAACGGTTAAAGCGTTGTTGTTTGAAACGATATGTGGTAGTATAAAGGAAATCCCCTCAAAAACAGTGGAAGGAACATTTACCTGACGAATTTTAATGTTGCTTTGTGTTTCAGGTTTGAAAAGTGCTGGAATTTAGGCTAAAGTACTTGAAAATACTTGAAATTGTAACTACTTCGTTTCACAATAAATATCTGACTGACTGAACAGTTAACAAATACGAGCCTCTTGCAATTCCAGGATGAAACATGAGAGAACGTGAAGACGTTCTAAGATTGGGCGTTTTGAAAATAAACAACCCTTAAATGATGTGATAAAAAGCGAATTATTTCGAGTATATGTACAAATATTTAACTTAATTAAGTTTAACGTGCTGGGAAATATTGAAATGGACCTTTAAAGTGACGTACAAATGCTTTATGAATTAAACTCCGCATAGCCCGAATATGAACTCCGCAAACATGACTTTGTTCATTGCGCTGCGGCGCGCGAGCGCGAAGTTACAAAATTCGATAGGTGCATGACCTCTCGAATCGACAGTGCGCGAGGCCACCGCGATTACGTAATTTTCGCCGCGCAGACCCTCGCTCGGCTCGCGATGCGTCAAGTTTAAACCAGGCTTAAACCAGACTTAACTCACTATATAGCCAGAGATGCTGCCGTTAAATACAGTCAGAAAACATTAAACATGCTGCAAAGATTTAACATGCAGTATGAACTGCCAAAGAAAACCTTTATCTCCCAAACTGCCATTCCAACCTTATATAATGAAGTCGCGTGTTCTGAAGGAGATTAGACATCTCATTTTACTCTGCCACTACAGATATTTGGTCAAGCTCAAATATGAACCCATACATGAGCTTTACAATACATTACTGCCAACTGGTGTAATTGTATTATTATGCTACTATATTATTATTTTGGCACATTGTCTTAAAGCTCCTTTGGGGAGCCCAGAAGCAAGAAAAAAATTTATAATGGCACTTTAAAATGACAATATCGTTTATCGCAATAATTTCTGGGACAATATATCGTTCTGAAAATTGTTATCGTGACAGGCCTACTGCAGAGGGCTGACCCTGATCTTCAAGTTGTGAGGCTACTGGGAGAGCAGGAAGATGCCGGCAGCTCCTGAACGTAAGCAACAGTCCCGACAGGTATGAAAGATGCTGAGTCAGTGAGGTAGGCTAACTGTGCAAGACGGGGTCATTTGTCGGGTTGTGCAAAATCCACAGACGAATGAGCCAGTCTCCCAAATCTGGGTTCCCCAGCATCACATAAGGGTACTCTTGGAGGCTTACCATAATAAGACTGGGCACCAAGAGGTAGAGCGAACACTATCACTTTTGAAAAGACATTTTTATTGGGTGGGGATGGAAGTCACCATATGTGATTTTATTCGAGCATGTCCACGTTGTACATTTTGCAAGGCTAGACCTGAAAGTAAGGCTCCTTTGGTTCCTTTTACAGCTCAAGGTCCTCTTAATGTAGTGGCTATGGATTTTCTGTCTTTTGGCCGACCTGCCAATCGTTATCAAAATATACTTGTGATCACAGATCTTTTTACTAAATTTGCATGGGCAGTAAATGAATGAATGTTTCAATTTATATAGCGCCTTTCAAGATACCCAAGGCGCTTTACAATTGTGTACACAGCTACAAATCTCAGACAACCAATCACACACCGGCGAGAAGTGGCAGCCAATTGCGCACAGCGTACTCTCCACCGGGATCCACAGCACCCTGGGGGACTGAATGGGGTGCCCACTATAGATCAGTCTGCGCTAACCACAGCTAGAGTTTTGTGGAACTGTCATCCAGCCTTTTGGCTGTCCAGAGGTGTTCCATTCAGACCAAGGGCCTAATTTTGAGTCCTGTTTAATTCGGGAACTCTGTGCACTCTATGGGTGTAGGAAGAGTCGCACTAGTGTACCATCCTCAAGGTAATGGGACTTGTGAAAGATTCAATCAGACTTTGTTAGATTTGCTAGGGACATTGGAGCGTGAGCAACAAAGTCGGTGGGTAGAGCACCTCCCTTCACTTGTACATGCTTACAACAACAGTGTGCATAGTACTACAGGTTATGTCCCAACCTACTTGATGTTTGGCAGACACACACGCTTGCCACTTGACTTGGCACTGGGTGTGCCGAGGCAAGATGGGGAGGTTGGTGTACAGGAGTGGGTTAGGAGACATCACGAGCGGTTAACCTATGCCTATTGTAAAGTTTCTGAGCATTCTTTGAAAGCAGCGGATAAAAACAAACAACTGTACAATCGGACAGTTTGAGATGCACCTTTACTGCCAGGAGAACGAGTGTTGGTATGGGACAACAGGCGAAGAGCCAAGGGAAAATTGGGTGATCGTTGGGAGTCCCAACCATATGTGATTGTGCGACAACCTCTTAGGGATATCCCCACTTATGTAGTAAGGCCGGAGGGAAAGTCAGGGCCTGAACGCACCCTCCATCGTAACCTTTTGCGTCCTTGTTTGCACTTACCAGAAATCCCCCAGGTACGCCCCGTAGATGAGAATCCGAGGGTGGCTGAACAGTGGTGTTGGGTTCCTGTGTGCCAAGGGGACTCTGAACCTGCAGGGGTAGATGCTAGACGGTCCCAGCGGGTAAATCGGGGTCAACCACCAGTGAGATTTGGAGATTGGGCCTCGAGTTGAGGTTCTCAGGACTAGAACCCATTAGAGGGGGAGGATGTCACAGGTGATAATATTTTAAATATTTTTATTTTATTTTTACACTGTATATATTTTACCAATTACTTGTGAAGGTGGGACTTTTATGTTGATGGGCTGCAGCAGGACTGAGACTGCTGACTTGAAGCAGACATTATTTGTAAATAGGCTGCAGCTGCAACGGGGAGTTAGTACAATGTGGGCGGAACTAACTTGCAGTTAAAACAGCCTGTTGGAGTGCAGAGGGGGTGCGGAAGTTTGATCAAGGGATGCTACACGTGAACACTGTTCTGGACTCTGGCAAGCACTACAAAGAAGCAGAGTGAGTCACTGGCCAAGGAAAGACTTCAGTGCTTGAACCGTGAGCCGAGTGAACCGAGTGGTTGCTGGTTGTATCGCTGATCCGGGAAAGTGGAACGTGCTGGAGTAAATACAGCTGAGCTGCGGGTGGACGTGAGCACGCGAGAGACTCTGCTGCTGGAGCTGTCTGCTCACGAGAGGCAAGAACACTCACCCTTCCCAAAGCTAAGTGCAACCCTCCTACCTTTGGAAGGACTTTAACCTTCTGCCATCCACCAGTCACAGTTTTAGGGCAGTACATTTTAATTGTTTTATTTCATTGATGGGAGTCAGTTGAGCTAAATAGTTGTTTTCCCACTAGGCTGGTCACTGTTATAGATCTACTTCATTATTTGATTTTGGTTGTGTAGGGAATTTGGTGTTTTGGTTTGATTTATTTTGGGGTCTATGATTTGGAGTGTATAGTTTGTTGTGGTGCCTAAGTAGATATTTTCTCAGGGCTTGTCGTCTAGAGGACATTTATTTAGCTAATATACTCTATCTTTTGGGCTCCACTTTTGTGTTGAATTGTGTTACAATTTCAGTTATTTTGAGTAGTGACTGCGTTTAGTTTTTGTGTCCTTTGTCTGCAGCATTGCCTATCCAGAACACTAAGTGGACTGTTGCGTGTCCCTCTTTGAACTGGCTGCTGAGGTTCTGGACTGAGACTGGGTGGACTTGGAGTGGATGATCCTTTTTTAAAATAGATGTTATAAATTTATCTCTTTATTGAATAAATAAATTGTGCAAATTTCCATCCTCTCTCTGCACTTCTGTCAACTTGCGACTCCCCAAGGTGTAGTGGTTGGAATTGGGCTCAGGGAAATATAAATTTTGTCCTTTGTTGGGAAAGGCCGTGACAGAAGTAACTGGCAAAAAACGCCGCAGCAAAATAAAACCCTTTCCAAAAATAAAGGCAAAACGGATAGAAAGAAATACAGGATTGGGAAAACTTGAGATGAGTCAGGAAGCGACGCAGGAGATAGATACTCGAATAAGTAAAGAGTGTGACTTTATGTGCGAATTTCACTTTACCGCTGTTCATTTTTCTGGGTTACACACTCTCCCCTGGGCAAGTCTCCATGGATGCTGGTAAGGTGGAGGCTGTCACGAACTGGCCAGTTCCTCAATCTATAAAGGAATTGTAGCACTTTCTGGGCTTCGTCAATTTCTGTTGGTTCGGTGAGTTAGCAGCCCCTCTTACTAACCTCCTCAAAGGAGGGAAACAAGCGTAGTTTCAAATGGACTGCTGTGGAAGAGCGAGCCTTCTCCTGACTCAAGGCAGCTTTCACATCCGCACCCATCTTGCATCTCCCTGACCCACAGCTCCCTTTCATTGTGGAACTCGATGCTTCGTAGGTAGGAGTGGGTGTCTTTTCAAAGTTATTTTCCTGTGCCTACTTTTCCAAGAAACTACTATCTGCAGAGACGAATTACACAGTGGGAAATCGAGAGCTCCTGGTCATTAAACTCACTTTAGAACAATGGAGACACTAGCTGGAGGGTGCTGAACATCCCTTCGTATTCTACACTGATCATAACACGCCTAAACCCTCGGCAGGCCAGATGGGCTTTGTTCTTTTCCCGTTTTTGCTTCTGTGTCTTGCAGGCCCGGCTCAAGGAATACAAAGGCTGATGCCCTCTCGTACCCACGAGAAGGACCCGGGAGAGAAAAATACAGAATGTATACTACCTGGCTCCTGTTTGCTCACGACAATAAAGTGGGACATCCAGCGTCAGTTGGATGAAGCACGCAGCGCTGAACAAGGACCCAAGGACTGCCCAGAGAAAAAACCATATGTATCCATGTCTCTTAGAGGACGTATCCTTCAGCTCACTCACGACACTGCAGGTACTGGCCACCCCAGCATCACCCGTACTAAGCACCTCATTTCACAACAGTACTGGTGGCCCAGTACATGCTTGGTTGTACTGTGTGTGCCCAATCTCGCACTCCCTGCACTCTTCCTGTAGGCCAGCTCCTCCCTCTGCCCATTCCTCATCGACCGTGGACACACCTTGCAATCGACTTCATTACTGATCTGCCAGCTGCAGGGGGAAATACCATCGTGGTGGTGGACAGATTTTCAAAGATGTGTTGACTAATCCGAAGAGATCTTCACATCTTCACTATGTTTTTCACATTTATGGCCTACCCAAGAATATCGTGTCAGACAGAGGAGTACAATTCACCTCCCAAGTATGGAAGAACTTTTGTAAGTTACTGGCAATCATGGCCAGTCTAACCTCTGGTTACCACCATCAGTCCAATGGGGAGGTAGAACGATACAATCAAGAAATATGGCGGTTTCTCCGTAAGTATTGTGTCTCCCAGAATGACTGGAATAAATACCTCCCCTGGGTGGAATACGCTCGCAACTCTTTCATTCATTACTCAAACTCGCCCCTTTCCAATGTGTTTATGGTTACCAGTCTGCTTTTTTTAACTAGAGGCATTAAATGGTCTTACCCCACAATATCTGAGTGAACTCATTGCTTACTACAACCCATCTCACCCTTTGCGCTCTGAAAATGCTGGATTTCTCCTAGTTCCAAAAATACCCCCCCCCCTCAACAATTTACACTCACTAGTGAAAGTATAATCCAGGCTTTACAAGACGCGCTGCAAATTGCGTCAACTGATGCAAGTTACGAACTGCCGTCCAGAAAGACAATGCCGAAGAAAATCCAGCAGCTGTATGACGAGGAAAGGGAAGTAAAACAGGTTATTGTGAAAATCGCCACAAATGTGTCTCTGATTGGGGATCACTGGACCTCTGTTAGCAACAAGAATTATCTTGGTGTGACAGCTCATATTATAGATGATGAATGGAAGATCCAGTCATTTGCTTTGAGCATGCAGAAGACCACTTCTAGGCACTATGGAGATGCCTGGGAAATAAAATAAAAAAAAAAAACATCTGATTTACAGTTATTCTTATTCCAATATCCTGAACAAAAAATTAAACATTTTAGGTCAGAATTTCCAGTGTTCTGAAAACTGTTTGCTCTGTTTTCTGCACTATTGGTCTGTGTATTAGACTGGTGGAAAAATAAACAAGATGTTGAAGTTTATGCTTATGTTCATTGATTCATTCAACATTCAAACCTAAATTAATATTTCTCATGTTAAATATTGAAATGCGATTAATTTCTATTAATTAATTACAACGCTTTGAATTAATTCGATTAATTTTTTTAATCGCATCCCACCCCTAGTTTAAATCAATGGTGGTTTAAATTGATATCCACACACTCAGACTGTATTGTCTATCTTTTTGCATGCTTCCACCCAAGACGATTGCATGCCCAATGGAGGATGGGTTCCCTTTTGAGTCTTGGTCCTCCTGAGGTTTCTTCCTAATCCCCACCATCATAGGGAGTTTTTCCTTGCCACTGTCGCCTTTGGCTTGCTCACTAGGGATCTGGATAATAATTGACATCCCTGTTCTATTGCTTCTAACATTTTACCATAGAACAGTATGATGATCCGTATTGACTTAAAAATTATTTTATTAACTTATAAAGCATTGCACGGGCTTGCTCCTGAATACCTTCAGGAACTTATTTCGTATTACGAACCCCCACGTCCACTAAGATCACAGGGTGCTGGTCTTTTATTAGTTCCAAAAATTAACAAGGTAACAGCAGGGGGAAGAGCCTTTTCTTGTAAGGCCCCCCAGCTTTGGAATAATCTTCCAAAATGCATCCAGGACTCTGACACAGTCACAATCTTTAAGTCTAGGTTGAAAACCCACTTATTTAGTTTAGCGTTTGATAATTAATATCCCCCCTTAGATAAAAGTACAGATCCAGGGGTTCATAGACGAAGGGTTTTATGGTAGACTGGGGTGCTGGTGCTGTCATCCTGTCACTGCTCGTGGTCACTCAAGTTTGTTGACAGTGCAGTGGACGGATGCCATTGTCTCAGAATGCCCCCAAGCCTATGTTACCTTCTGGTTCTGTCTTATTTAGCTAGACTGTAATAATTTAACTTAATGCTGGAGTTGCTGCCACACTCCACAAATGTTTATAATTTCACCTGTCCTGTATATGTCCTCATACAGAGCTAATTTTCCCTGTTTCATTTCTCCACATGGCTGCCCGCCTGCTTGAGGAATAATGAGACCAGCGATCCATCCTGGGCCGGCCACCTCCTGCCTAACCGGATGCCTACATCATGATGGACATTATTACATCTTTTTCCTTTTCTTTCTCTTCTTTCTGTCTAAATTGTTGTTGTTGTCATGGTGACCGGTGTCGGCCAGAGGAGGATGGGTTCCCCCCCTGAGTCTTGGTTCCTCTCAAGGTTTCTTCCTCATGCAAAAAACTAGGGAGTTTTTCCTTGCCACTGTCGCCCTTGGCTTGCTCATTGGGGGCTAGGACTCGGCACTTGTAAAGCTACTTTGTGACAACAAATGTTGTAAAAAGCGCTATATAAATAAAATTTGATTGATTGATTGATTGATTTACTTCTAAGCAGCCATTGGGATTTTTCGGGAAAAAAAATTTACCTCGACCAAATCAAGCACCTGACCTGAACCGCAGTAATCACGGATCTCTCTTTCCAATGACTGAACCTGAAAAGTCCCCAAAACAAGCAGGAACTGAGAATGCCTGCATGGCAGACCTGGTAAACCATCATCAGGGAAAATACCTAAGATGCATCTGAGATTGTTTACAATGCTCTGATTGTTTCAGTACATACTCCTCAGTAATCTGGCAATAATGTGCGATTTTAATAATGTTAAATTCCATATTATACAGGATATGATTCGCATTGGTGTCTGCTAATCAGTACCTCAGAGTCTTCTCTTCTATAGGCTGTAAGGCTGTAATCTGTGGAGTCAAAGAGGTATATGGAATTGATCAGGATACCAGACATGACAGAGGACAGGAACATTAGGAAATCTGTCCATTTGAAAGAAAGTGTGTGTGCAAAAATACAAATGAAGGCAATGTTTGGGTCATGCTTCAGATTTTATTTACCTGATATTTTACACACCCACAGTTGCAGGAGTGAAGCCGACCATGGAGCAATTTGTGCTGGTGGAGGTAAGCAATTCTGTGGGTGATATCAATGGCACAAGTTGGGAGATATGAAGCCAGATAACACAGCAGGAAACACATACACTATATTGCCAAAAGTATTCGCTCACCTTCCTTATCACATATGAGCTTAAGTGGCATCCCATTTTTTATCCATAGGGTTGAATATGACGTTGGTCCACCTTTTGCAGCTAGAACAGCTTCAACTCTTCTGGGAAGGCTGTCCACAAGGACTAGGAGGTTTATGGGGATTTTTGACCATTCTTCCAGAAGCGCATTGTCACGTAGGGCTACGCCCCTTCCCCTAGCTGTCACTCCAGTTTCCCCTTTTTCTCGTGTCTGTGTTGTTCCCAGCCCATTGATCCCGCCTTGTTGTCTGTCTCCATGGTTTCCCCTCGTCTGCCATGCCCGTGTTGTTATTGTCTTCACCTGTGTTTAGTTTAGTCCCATGTTTTTATAGTCCCAGTGTTTCCTTTGTCCGGTATCGCGTATTTTGTGCTATGCATGTATCTCTATTCAAGTTCTCTGGCTCTAGTGTTTGTATTCATGTTTCCCCATTTTGTTCCTGCCTGCTCCGTTTCCCTGCCTAATTTTGTAAGTATTCCTAGTATTGGTATGTCGTTACTCGTTCAATGTTCGGACTCGTTCAATGTTCGGACTCCTTCAACGATCTGACCCGCGCTATTCTGTTCAACTCCGAGTTTGGAATTTCCCTTAATAAATCTCGCTCTCCTCCGCATTTGTGTCCGCCTCCATGTTCTGCTTCACGCAGTACTTTACACGCATTTTTGTGGTCACTTACTAATGTTGGATGAGAAGGCCTGGCACTAATTCTCTGCACTAATTCATCCCAAAGGTGTTCTATCAGATTGAGCTCAGGACTCTGTGCAGGCAAGTCAAGTTCATCCACACCAGACTCTAGCATCCATGTCTTTATGGACTTTGCCTTGTGCACTGGTGCACAGTCATGTTGGAAGAGGAAGGGGCCAGCTCCAAACTGTTCCCACAAAGTTGGAAGCATGGAATTGCTTAGTATGCTGAAACATTCAGTGTTCCTTTCACTGGAACTAAGGGGCCAAACCCAGCTCCTGAAAAACAACCCCACACCATAATACCCCTTCCATCAAACTTTTCACTTGGCACAACAAAGTCTGGCAACCACCAAACCCAGACTCGTCCATCAGATTGCCAGATTCGTCACTCCAGAGAACGTGCCTCCACTGCTCTAGAGTGGCTGAGTTGCTGTCATTCACAAAGACTTCCATTTTCTTATAATACAGCTGAGAGTTGACCATGGAATATTTAGGAGCGAGGAAATTTCACAGCTGGATAGGTGGCATCCTATCACAGTTCCATGCTGGAATTCACTGAGCTCCTCAGAGTGACCCATTATTTCATAAATGTTTGGAAACATAGTCTGCATGCCTAGGTGCTTTATTTTATACACATGTGGCCATGGAAGTGATTAGAACACCTTATTCTGATCATTTGGATGGGTGAGTGAATACTTTTGGCAATATAGTGTATATGTAGGTAGATTAGCGAGTTTTTGGCACAGTTGAGTACCTGTGTGACCAGAAGGTAATTATGATCATCAGTTTCATATGTAGGTTGGAACACAGTAATTAACTGAAACACACGATGTTTAGGTTTTTGGGGGATTTGGTCAGGAATAATAATGTCCTCAATGCTGCGAAATCCAGGCTGATCTTTGTCCATCATGCAATACTATCAGGGAGGCATCTGATTGGCTCCAAAATTATTTTGCAGCAGTACAATGATCCCCAAAAATGCAGGCAATGTCATTACGAACTATGTTCAGAGTAAAGAAGAACAAGGAGTCCTGGAAGGGATGATTTGACTCCCACAGAGCTGTGATCTCAAAATCACTGAGAAGGTCTGGGATTACATGGAGACAGAAGGATTTGAGCAAGTCTACATTACTGAAGATCTGTGGTTAGTTCTCCAAGATGTTCAGAACAACTTAGCTTCTTCAAAAAATGTGTGGAAGTGTTGAAGAATTTCTTGCTGTTTTGAAGACAAAGGGTGTTCACATCAAAAAATGTGGCAGGGCATGTGAGACGGCTCTCCTCTGGATTAGATATCATGTCCACTCTCTGCCACGGAGAATGGCATATGGCATGTATCCAACAGATACATGGAACGATTTATACACTCACAGTCACATCCAATGAACAACACACAAATCTCACAATCAACTAACATGTCAAAAGGAGCAAACACACACACACAACAGTCAAACCCTGTGCTAAACAACGGAGAAATGCTCTCTCTTCCTGGTCGGGCATGTCGTTTTTATAGGCGGTCCAGCGAAGCGCCGAAATGAGGCAGCCAATCCCGGTGCGGAGGCACATCTGGATCATACACCTAAAGAACACAACACAAGCACACGACTACACCTAATGCAGTCCAAGGGGTTGTAACACTACATTTCTCATGAAATGATCTATGATACATTTTGTTTTTCCTCCAATGTAATGAATGAACCTAACCTAAGAGCCTAATACAAGAAGGCAGACAACACCGCCATCAAGCACCAACAATAAGCAGCTTGGACTCCAGTGTAGCTCCTGCTTCAGTTTGATATGGGCAATTACAGATGTCGACAAATGGACAAGCACCACATGTGGAAAGATTTTACAGTTTTTACAGGTGAAAGTTGTTTTTACAATGTTATCAATACACATGAACCTTATCCTTATGCTAATAGGAATTAGTAAGTAAAAATAGTATGGATTAGATTGCTAATTCTAACATTATAGTGAACAGCCATTTTTGGGATGTGTATATGCTTTCAAACATTAATTTGAGTTAATCCAGTCCCTAATGATTCAGGAGAGGGAGGAGTTTGTACACCACAGATTTAGAAGAAGTGGAGGTGAAAGGGATCATTTAGACCTACCCACTTGCCATCAAAGAACCAGGCTAAATATTCAGGTTCACAAGCACCCAGACAGAGGCTGGTTGACATGAAACTATTACAGTAGCCTCTGACTGCAACCTTAACTGAGTGGTGTGGTGCCATTAAGCAGATCCTAGTCACTGCTAGCCGACAGCAGAAAATTCCATGACCTGTGATGTTTGCACACCGTGGCATCCATGCAGACTAATGCTCACAAGCCCGCAGGCCTATTTTTGCATAGTTATGCAGTATATATGTCAACCTGTCAGGGTTTACATTATTCCGCTAGGAGTATTTACATTATTATATGCTGCTGGAAGGACAATCGAGGAAGGAGCTACTTATTTTTTGAAATAGTAAAAGTCAACCCTAAGACAAATCAAATAATTTAAAGAAGGGTGGCAAGTTTCATAAAATAAACATTTAGGGCAAATTGTTATTTAAGGTTCTCCATGTAAACATTTCTTACATAAAGCCACATTAAACACCATGCCCTATTTGTAAACAGTGTCTCAGAGTTTAAACTCAAGAGTGGAACAGGTTAGGAATTTTCACAAATGGCCAAGCTATCTGAAACTTGGTTTGCCTGGATATGTATATTATTACCTATATTAGCAGTAAAAAAAATATTTTAAAAAGCACAATTCATTTAAACAGACAGTTCAGGAATCAAGGTAGGAGCTTTCCTAAGACTGAAATATAGAACAGAATCCTATTAATAGGGTGGGTTAATGCCTGTCACTATAGAGATTTTAATTATAATCACAGTATATAAAAATATATTGTTCCAGGCCATACCATAGATGATCTCACAGTGTGGATGTGCTAGATGTGTTGTTTGTAATGTGGTATACAGAGCAACACACAGGGCTGTCACCATGGGGATGTCACCTCTGAGACATCACTGTGGGAGAGTGACATCTTGTGACATGAAGTCAGTCAGAGAGCAGTCCAGAGGTTCCCAGTGCTGTGAGATTGCACTATGAGATTGTGAGATTAGTTTTGCTTTAGGTTTCCATGTTTATTAATTTTTCAAATACCAATACAGGTAAAGAAAACAAAAGACAATATTGAGATTAATTAATGAGTACAGATTAATATCAGAGATCAGCATTTATCTCTAAGATGAATTGGAACTACATAACATACGTCTTGTCAGTTGTCTTTAGGGTTTGGTAAATAATGTATTATTCCTCCCCCAAAAATCTGACAAACTCTGTCCAAGTTGGACAAAGATTACTCACCTGAACTGGAAGATCCTGTTCCTGACTACATATTCATAAAAGGCTTTCAAAGCTGAGACAGAATAGGTAACATTAAACTGCTCTCTATCTGTAACCCTCTCTTGTGAACACTGGGCCCAGGCCATTTCTAATCCTATGGGAAAAATCATTTGTCTGCGAATAATTTTACTGAGTATGAGCATGTGGTACTTGCCCCACACCTAAGGGTTTATTTGGATCAAGCGAGTCACAAGCAGGGTGGCACTGTAGATCTGTGGATTGATGGAGATTTTTTGATTGATGGAGATGGAGAAGTTACTGATATAAACAAGCTCCAGTTTATTTCTGGTTTGCACATGCTCGCAAACCCTAATCAGTCCACCTTGACACAACGCCACATCTAGTCTTGATGTGGTATCACCACATTAAACTGGATAAAGTGATTGTCAAAACTGTATAGTGTGTGGTGGGGGGAGGGGGGGGGAATGTCTTGTTTATAAGTTACCCAGTCAGATGTGCTTTTGTAAAGAGTTTTCCCTTTCCTATGGGGCATTCCCGGTCAAACATTAGCTTATTAGGGTTAGACTACACCAAGGCTTTTTCAACAGTCCGTCATCAAGGACACTTGATATGGCAGGATTTTCAACATTATCATATTATGGAATAATACACTAGGCAATTAAATATTTTTAAAAACTGCTGGAAAGCTTTCCTCCTTGGGGTGTGATGAGGACTGTAACGATGGCGCTCAGAGAGGCCACACATCAGTGTGGGCCTCACAACATGCTGCACTGCCATAATGGATAAGATAATGGAATAAACAGTAAGCCAAAAAAAAAAAACTTGAAAAGCCCTATTACTGCACTTACAGATCACAACACTGATACTGAAATGTCAGGTTATTCCACCACAGCTCATCATGTTGTAATCATCTGGGTCAGTTTTTGGCCAGCAATCATGTTCCATATTATCCAAGTCATGCCAGCCTTCAGTGACCTGGTCCCAGATAAAACCATAATAAAAACAACTATTTTCATAGGCAAAGAAGCCGAAGGGCTACTTTTAGTTGCTGCCTCCCTCGGTTACAGACTACACTTTAACATGCCCTGAACTCTGGTTTGATAATCTATAATACAATTTACGTGAGACATAAAAGCATATATTTACACAAACCTATCACCCCCGACATCCTACAGAGCAGGAGACACAGGGTGAAAGTGGCCCATTGGCCATGCTAACCACACAAGCACTGCGGAGTATCAGGAGGAAGGGCAAATCCACACTGGGTCACAAAACCATTAAACACTGCATGTCAGTGTCAGCGCTCGCCACATACCGACTGGGCCAATAGGCACAGAATCCACTTTTCTTTTTTTTTTTGGGTGCCTTGATAGATCTGTAATTAATTATTTAATCAAGCAGAGAGCCTCTCTAATCACGTCCACATCCAGTCATGTTAATGTCATCTATACTCAAGCAGACTCAACTCACCTTCAGACTCCACCAAAACAAGAGCTCAGTTATTGGTTCATAAATATATATTTTTTAAATGTTATGTCATATTAATTAAATGTTTTAGTAAGCCCCAAACCATCATATTTATCTGACACAGAATTAAAAAGTTTGTCCTGGGTAATTCTAACAGCATTTCCCTAGACCAAATAGTCATAAAACCGGCAGATTATGCCTGTTCCCACCTGTGTTGTTTTACTGGAACTTGATGTATATTTTAATTATAGTAAAGCTGTCCAGAGCAAGCTGGCCACAAATATTACAAGACATGAGAAATGAGAAACTGTGAAGCCTGATATTGGATGGCCAGTAGGATCATGCTGTATGTTTGCTGTAATGGACCCCAAAAAAAATCAGTAATGGATCAAATCTAATTATACCCAGAATTAATCAATCATGTTATGTCTAGCCACCAGTCCCTTCCCACTGGGACTCCACTCTTAAATTAATTAAAGTGCTAACTCACAGGTTTTGGCAAAGACATTACAGATATGTGAATGTGGAAATGTTTAGATTTTCTGTCTCATATATATCTTATTCCAACAAATATTTCAATAAAATTATGATTAAAGCAGTTTTTTGTTTTAAAAAATGACAAGTTTGTTTGTTTGTATGCAAGTTTTTATTCAGTATTGAACTTCTCCAATTGTCCCTTTACTGACAAACTCACATTTTGCACATCTCACTTCTCTAAATTATATTAACTACTAAAGATATAACAGGGACTTTTATATCTGTGATCCAAAACATCTGCAGAATATCTCTGTAATATGTAGCCAGTAATGAGCCAAAACCAATGCAAACATCTAAGAAAATCTGAACAAAACCTCTTTAGCCTTAAAATGTAGTTATGCTCATTCTCTTCAGTGTGAATTTCTGGCTTCAGTGTCATTTCATTTCACTGTAACGTTGTTCTCCTCAGTTTCTATTAGGGTCTGTCTTTTCACCCCTGCACTCCTCTTTTGCTCCTGTTGAGGTTTTATCTATATATCCAAGTTACTATAGCAACCCATGTTATGCGTTTATTCAGCCAATTAGAAGCCTCTTGTGGCCCACTAAACCTAAAAGAACCAGTTCTCCTTGTATCCTCAAAATGCATATAGCAGACCCCACATTAAGCTTGTGTGTCATATTTTTTCTTTTTTATTATTAGCTATTTTTATAAATATATACATCAACATATACATAGGCGGCATGAATATAAGGATACAGACAAAAGGATATGTGTATTTATGTTATTGAGAAATAAAACACAATATAAAACATTAATGTACACGTATTTGCAGTTTAAATTGCTTTTTCTTTGAAATAGTACAGAATACAATCACTGTAATGTTTCCACTACACAATAACTAAAAACAGGGCATTTTGCCTGAAAGTTCACATTTATGAATGTGAAAACTTTAAAGGTAAACAGTTTGTCATGCATTCATGAGTACACTGATTTGTGTGAGTTTCCAGACCAAATAATGCTTCTATAATAAAATGTAACATTCATCAGTATATTTAATCAATAAAGCACATGTATTTTTAGCTTGGTAGAACTTATTCATCCTAGTTAAATTTTGTCTAATTTGTTTGTCTAACTATTAGTAATTAGATATTGATTTCATTAGCCATAGCATCTTCCATGCAATATTCATTCATAGGCCTACATATTTTTTGTTTACAATACTGACGTAAGACGGCTGAAGACAGCATCGCTCCGTGGTTGGGTGGAGGTGTAATTTCTGTCCTCAACAGTAGTGGGAATCATCCTCTTTATGTGGGCGTATATAATGCTCCAGTGTGGCTTACATAAGGAGCTGTTTAGGGTTGTGTAAGAGCCCCATACATTACAGGCAATGCAGCTGTTAAATGTGATTTCCGGCATGGATCTGCACGTAAATTCCTGAGAAGTTACTGCCTGAATGGCATGTTTAAGATCAGACAGAGGCTTGTTGTACCTGCTGTGACTCACAGGTGACCTGTTACTGTGTCACTACGCATTACATCAGCATGTGGGTAATGGATAAAGCATTTCAAACTGCCCCAGCAATGACAGAGACAAAACAGGTTTACAGCCATTTCGAAACATGCCTATAGTCATAACCGGTAGATCCACCCGGCTTTGTGGATTCTGGATGGCTTGCCAAGAAACAAAATCAGGACTAAGAGTTTAGCTGGTCTCGTTTTGATGATAGTGATGTTTTATATGAGATAATGAGATTATCTTTGATTGTCAACCGATGTCGTGTGGTACAGGCTAGGGTATTTCACATGCAGTTTACGCTTCAACAGCTGAAACACGGTGAAACTTTGAATCTGGGTGGTGTAAGGACAGAACTCACAATAACTTTGAAAAATGACCAGATATTCTAAATGGTTTTAACTATCTATTATAATAACATTGGAAAAACTCTATTATCCATAAACGCAATTATATTATACCTAAATATCTACTTTTGCATCCAACAGAGGCTAAATGTGACAGGATGCCATATAATCAAGGTAAGTAACGGCAATTCCGTTTTTGTTTGTTTGTTTGTTTTTTTTAAAGGACATTAAGTTCTCACGCCCTTTTCTACCACAGCAGCGTTATGTATTTTATTCTGTCTAACTGCCTCCCTATCTGATTCATAGTAGATGCACTGTGTAGTCATGCTGCTCTAACAACTCGCTGTTGTGACATGTTGTGCTTGCTCTGTGGTTTGAGCTGGTGTGTCTTCATTTCAACCAGCTCTCTGGTTCAGAATGAATTCGGACTTTTCCTCATCCTCTAAGTCTCTGTATGACTGCAAGACCATCACTAAGTAGTGATTTATTCTTTACTTTTTTATATTCTGGCCTTTATATTTTATATCCTGAATTTTATAATTAAATTTATATTTTAACAATGAAACAAATGAAAAAAAGACACTTTACCCTGCTTGCAGGATTATAGCACTTCACAATATAAAATATTTAGAATTTGTCATTCAATTCAAGCTTAGAGCTCCTCAATGATGAATAGAAATGTATTGTACATCTAAAAAACAATCAACAAATTTACACTGATTTCTTTCAAGGTGAACATATAAATATATAAAATAATCTAATAATTATAATTAAAAAAATCTCAAGATCACACAGAGAAGAAATGCATTGAACTCATATTAATACACAAGGTGCAATAATCTTTGGCAATGTCCCATGCCACTACATAACACATTAATGGCAGTGTCTGGAGTGTCTGGACATGTGCGCACATGGAATCAGTCACTCTTATATGTGTAAAACCAGGACAGATCAGAGTCCTTCAGTTTTCAGCATGTCCACAGTAGTTGCCTTGTCCTCCGGGAGACGCAGACTGTTACTAGTTTCTGGGCTTGAGCTGGTAGCCCGCATATTGGCCCTGGATGATCTCTGCCGGCGAGTCCCTGTATACACGCAGTGCAGCAGGTTCTTGATGGTGGTCCACATCTCCTCGTCCTTGTAGGAGTAGATGATGGGATTCATGACTGAGTTGAGAATGGCCAGAAGAAGGATCCAGCGCTTGAATATCACCACATTGCACGCCTCACACTGTAATCCATCCATGAGCAGCAGCACCAGACCAGGTGTCCAGCAGAACACAAAGACTCCTATAAAAGGCATAAAAACACAAATGTGTATGTTTGAGATTTTATATATAAATATATTATATTTATATTATTTATTTATTTATTTATTTAGAGAGAGAGAGAGAGAGATTGTAGTGATGTGAAATAGCAGTGAAGAGTGAAACACACAAACAGAAGAGTTTCTGGGAGGTTGTGTACTTCAAGGTTCCTGGGAGATATCTACTCTAATTCTAACATTTTGAGCTGCTTCTGCTGACTCCTAACATTCCTGAGAATATGTCACATGGCACTTTGTGGAAGCAGACAAAGACCTGAAATTGCAACAGTGTAACTATTCTAGCTATTCTAACCAGGAAATGTATCTAGATCTAGATGTTCTGAACAAACTTGTCTCCTAACAGTTCCTTCTCCAAATTAAATTTGAGTTCTTCTTAACTAAATGTAGCATTAAACTGAATCTAAATCACTGGTGCGCTACCCATACCCGTATATTCAGTAAGCCATTGGGAATGTACACAGACAGCAGGAATGAACAAATGAATAAAATCCCTGCTTTGGTTGAACAAGCGCATACTGTACATGCAAAACATGGCATGAAATGCAATCTCATAGGCAGCCACTGAACAAGCTCTGACAAACAGGAGGGACAGGCAGGCAACATGTAGGGGCCTGTCGACTACCAATGTTCTTGAGCACAGTATAGCAAGACAAAACAACAATGTAAAATCAACAGCTAAAAGTACTGGTGCTGGTACTGCTGAAAGAGTGATAAATGAGTGAGTTATTGTATCATTCAGCAGAAATAGCCAGAAACATTTTCCAACAAAACACCATGGAATAGGGATTCCTCTGTGACTGGTCTGTTCCTCTATGTAAATATGCAAGCGTCCCCTCTCATCTCATTTTAAAATATCTGGAGGACAAGTAGAGTAGATGGGGCTATTGTGTGTTTTTATTTTATTTATTTTTTTTAGCTTTTTTGCTATTGTGTAAAGCGTTTTGCATATTCGTTCATATTAGTCATTGTAAGGTTTTATAAACACCCATAAAACAATGTGCTTAATGTAGTCTAGTGATTATGTGTACATTTAATAATTTAATAGCTGTACAGTAAATATACAGTATATCTTGATAAAATAAATTCATTTCATTTAGCTTTGAAAAAATACTGCTTTAAAAATATAAAGGGCCTTTTCCATCAGTAATGCCGAAGCAAGCCTCCGTTCCTCATGGGCCCTCACTGAAAAGGTTTATCACTGGAGCATTGCAAGCAAGAGGAATGAAGAAAACTGACTAAAGAGTTTCTTTTCGGCTGCATTCTTCTGGTGGCTTCATAAGCTTCTGTCACAGCACATTCTATAAAAGTTTCACTCATTTTAGACATACAACAGATTACTGTAACCTTTGTGAGAGGCACCATGAATGGAATGTAGCATGTAACAAACATTCAAACAACTCCTCTTATCTCTAGTTGACGCACATGTCATAACTTCTGATCTTTATTCGATGAACTTTGGTGTAGGTTCGCTGGATGACATGTATCCTCATGACATGTTCACTGCATGTATCAACATTATCCTGTACCTCAACAAAGTTTTCTTGGCATCTTCCACAATAAAGACAAATGATCTCCTCACAAAGACAACAGACAATACGTCTGAAGTACGGCAATCACACGTGTGAGCAATTGGCCCCACAGGAGAACACTGAATCAAAACACATCAGATATGAAGTTATGAACTCTTTCTGTGGATACCACATGTGATTCAAACTGGTGGCTCAGTTCAGGAAGTGCAAAGACCATTCTAGTGCAAGATAATTATACAGGTCTGGGAAAGACCTCATCAGATAGGAAGGAGATGATTAATCCACTTCGCAAGTTCAGATGTGAAGTAAAGCATACCAGCTTTGCCGAATCTGCCCTTTCTAAATCCAAATGTTTTTTTGCTTGTTTTTGGTCCTGGAATAATCAAAAAATAGTAAAAAACCTCAATTCTAAACATCTGCAGATAAGACAGTTGAAATGCAGGGATGAATGTGACATCCTGTTAAATCTTAAAGTAAATATCCTGTGAGCTGCTTATCTAGTCTGGTGAGTGCCGCATGACGACATACACCCTGATGCCCAAGATTCACACATGCAGTGCAGTAACCTACGAAACTACATTTAATTCACCAAAGCAAAACCCAGTAGTAGAGTGCTGACATTGTTAGATAAGAAATTCTGCCAACTTATAAGAAGCCTTAGCTTCTTAGCAAGCTCTAAGGGACTGTCAATTAAACTGATGATGTTGATTAAGTATACATACATAAATTATGCATATTAGCAAATTGTCTTGACTTCCGTGTATTTAATTAGATCATGACTTGGTTCTGTAATGAAAGAATGGGAAAATGAAAAATCCTGTGTTCAGCATATATGGACAATGTGCCTAGCTGTGCAGTACTGTGTGATGTGAGTAAGATTATACAATACATGCAGTTACTGATGAAGTTGAGTAATTGGAGAGTCATGACTTCTTCTCGGATTGACACCTCACAGTGGAATGTGTGCAGGAGTAAGTGTCTGCTTTACAGAGGTCAACGTGAGGTCAAACAAAAAGTCAGAAAGGATATCTCTGTAATATGATTTGTGTAATATCTCTAATTCCCTGTGCCAGGACAGTACCTAGAAGGGATTTTGAAGGGTTTTTTGCAGTTTTTAAACTGTTTTGTATAATAGTTCTATATTATTTTCTTGTGTTTCATTGAATATGATTGCTGCTCTATGCTCTACTGCTGCAATACTGAGGATTTTCTTTATTGGAAGTCAAGAATTTCATTATTGCAAAAGAAAAGGATCCATACTAATGTGTTTCTCAAACTAAATTCTCAGTTATAAATTCCTTTATCTCATTAATATTGTGTTGCCTTGTTGTCTGATGTTATTTCTACTAAAGACTTTTAGGAGAAAATCTTTGACAAAGTTGATAACTTAAATATATTTATCTTATATCTTTATCCTTATATGTTAATACTTTGTGTCTCCGGAGTCACTGAAGATCAACTTTTGTTGAAGTCTTCCTATGAGAGATGCTTACCCAACACGGTCATCACAGTTTTAATAAGCTTGATTGGTGTCCTCTTGTGATTTAGAGATCCACTTGTATGGGCTTTTAAGACAGTTGTTTTCTTCTTTACATAGATATAAATCCTTATGTATATGGACACCATTATCAGGAAAATAGCAAGGTTCGAAATGGACCAGAAGATCAGGTAGCTCCTGGAGAAGATAGGTGCAAGTGTGGAACACGACTCTAAACTACAAATGCAATTCCAGCCCAGGCTGGGCACAGCTCCCATGAATATGGAGATAGCCCACACCAGCACGATCAGGAGGGTAACCCTCCATTTATTGAGGTTACTGTGAATCTTCCAGTTCATAACTGAGATGTAGCGTTCCAGAGCAATCATCAGCAGATTGGCAAGCGAGGCGGAGAGGCTCGTGTCCAGCAAGCCCTGTCGAAGAAAGTACGTCTGCACAGAGAGGGTTTTTGACACCGAACCTGTGTTGAACATGAGATACACATATGCAATTCCAGCCAGGAAGTCTGAGGCGGCCAGGTTGGCCAGGAGATAGTAGAAAGGGTAGTGAAACCTCCGGTTGGTGATGACTGCTGCGATGATCATAGCATTGGCTACCACTATGAAAGTGCAGAAGATGGATCCAACACACTGGACAAGGATGAGCTGCGTGGAATTCCAATCATCACTTTTTTGTTTGCTGTTATTGTAGAAAAAGTCCATAAGCTGGCCATAGAAGCATTCGTCTTGATTTTCCATCTTGTGTAGAATATTCTACTGTTAAAAAAATAAATAGCCTAAGTACATATGCAGTGGGTAAAAAGACATGAAGGTTTAATGTTGTGAAAGCAAACAACAAAATCTTTAAAAGAGAACCAACATGTACAGAAGTACAGTATGGAATAAACAATGACATAAGAATTTCGTATGCCCTAATGCATGATATCAGAAAGAGGATGAAAGTAAGTTTATACACACACACACACACACACACACACACACACATTATAAGCTGTAGTATATTTACGTGTGGTAAAAAAATCTTTAAACGCTCTACGCGCGTCTGTTCCCGAGGAAATTGCCTAATCTTCCACTAAGCATTCAATGCAAAAATGTATAGCGCACCAGTTTACTTACCAAGAGAAAAACTCAAGCTGTTTCAGGTGTTTTAAGGCATTTGTTCATGAGTGTCGACGTAGGCCATTCCATGTGATTTTCATTGTTAAGTATTTTCCCAGGTCGCAACTAAACCGAAGAGTTCACAAAGCTGCGCCTAGCTGAGTTCCTTTGAGAGCGCTGGGACTCTTTGGGGCGGTCTGGAGGGTGTGTTCTAAGAGCTTCATGGGTGTGGATAGCTATTACACCCTTTTCACAATGCACCATGTAGTAGTGTCTTTTAGTTCACTCGATTGCATAATTACTGTTGCAGTATCAGATCAAAATATGTTTAAAATATCGTTGAGGACTTTAATTAAATATGATCAGGTACCGACTCAGCGTCGTTAGGCAGTACATAAGTTGCGTAGATTGTGTCATTATTTTTGCTTAAAGATAGATGTAAGATGTTATACTTACGTAACATTGAACTGGGTGCTTACAAGTGAATAACCTCGAGATCATATCAGGAATATGATATGTACAGTGGTACACCACATACTTTTATACAGATTTTTTTAATCGGTCTTAAGAAGTTTCACTTCTAAAAGTAGTTTTCAAATGGAAGTGAAACATACCGCAGAATGCGCCTCCCTTGGTGTAATGAAAATGAAACTTTACTGATTTGCGCTCCAGAAAGAATCTACTGTAGTCTATTTACCATTTTAGATATGTAGAAATTGCTGATAAAATTATGGTAAAAAGAAAAAACAAACATCGGACCCCCCACACCCAACACACACACACCAAACTGTTAAAAACTCAAAATGCTAAGGCTTACCATTAACTTTTAAATCATGGCTATGTTTCCAGTAAAACCCAAGCATATTCATTAACTTTTAGAAAGGTGTCATTATTAGGTTTAACACAGTCCGCCACTGCAACAAGCCACACCAGATGGCACATCAGATGGCTGGCTTTGTGTCATGTCACGACCGAAATACCTTGACAATTGCGCATTTCTGATACTTTAAAGCAAGAGTTTTCCTCTGGAAAATACTTAGTTGTCAACTGACGTTAAACAAGTGGATGCAACGGTGAAAGATGAAAATACCAAAACAAAACATTTAGCATTAATTATGCATTACTTCCTCAGGTAATTTCACGAATGCATCATTAATAATGTATTGCAACCTCAATGCATTTTCCCCATGTATCATTTTCATTAATGATGCATTTGGAAATGCAAAAAGTTAACCTTAGTCACCAAATAAGTAATTTCATTCAATACACTTCCTAACCTCATTGAAACCACGTGATAGGGGATAATATTGCACATCATATTAGGATCCATTAGACATTTCCTCCCTGACAGCAAACATCAATTATATGTCTCAATTATGCAGGAGCCCTCTTCAGCTGAGCTTACTCGCATTTATTCTCTTCCCTTAGATACAAGTCAATATTCCTTCTTCACGTGGAATACATGTTTGTATATTGTTTGAAAATAATGACAAAAAATATTGTTTAAAAAACATAGAGAATTCATTCATATTTTCTGACACAGAGCACAGCCTTTCTGATTTCTTCCTCATCCTAAGTTGATATCTGTAGTTGAGATTAGCTGATGAGAACAACACTCTCGTCTTTGAGAACTCTGCAAAGATAGACAACATACACATGTGAGAATTTAAACTGGCTTATTGTATCTTGAATAAATGTAGAGATGGTGAGAGTTATCATTTATGGTAATGCCCGACCTTTACCAATTTCAGTCCCAAGCCACATCGCAAATAGTGACTACAAGACATGTGTGTTCCTAGTATTTATAGCAACAAATCTCCACGGTCTGGAAAAAGCTCTGACTGTGCAGGTGATCTGCTTTTTTAGTCTATAGGTTAGGTATAACAATTTATGATATATTTAAATATATCAATGTATAGAAATCTATTAATGTATATAAAATGTGTACTATATTTTAATATATTTGTAAAAAATTTTCCGTTTCAAATCCCATTTACTAATACTAAATTAGCTAATGGCACTACTAGCTAAAAGATCAGTGGAATCATACTATAAATCAGGTAAAACAAATTGGCTTTAACAACCCCCAATAGTGGCTTTAACAACAGCCTACAACAGCCTAGTATCTTGCTTTTATTGATTGAAGTAGTCTAGCTGAAACTGTGTATCTTTTAATTTAGTAACATAGATAAGTGTCAGATACAAATATTTTCAGCATTTCAACTCAGACTGTTCAAATCAGACTGTTTTGTCTCCATGGAAGAGAGTACGATGCTATACACTAAGAACACGGTTAAGATTACACAATAACCTTGGACATGACTGATCAGTAAGAGAGAACAATGGTAATGCGAAAAAATGGATCCTGATCTTCTGGTTTCCTGAATCTAGTTACATGGGATCCAGCCTCATGATCACATTATTAAAATGAAATACAAGCCATCACTTAAGCAGACAGAAGCATTGCAAATGATCTAATCATGGATGATATCTGTCTATGGCCCAAATTAGGAGTAAAACCATTTTTCTTGCTCAGCACAAATCTACTCAGCATCCTTATAGCTTTGCCTCTTGGTGGATAAGTGGCTTTTATGTAAGTCTTATACACAACATCAAATTATGGTTGGGATCTCACTGACACTCCCTACAGATAAAGGCTGCCAACTGGACAAGGACACAGCAAAATAAACACTGAGCACTGTTCGTTTATGGGAGGTCTGCCAGACCTACACTTGTGGAGAAAGGCTTAAAAGGCTTTTGGTCCTTCAGTCTCACAAGAAAGTGTATCATTATGGTTATGCCGCTTTGGTATCAAGATGAATTTCTTTCTTAATGATCACATTTATGGTAGATCTTTGAAAGACCTATAATGACAGAAGAGCTGACAAATATTCAGTTGTCCTCAGGACAATGTCCTGGGAATGATCTTCTTAAAATCCAGGCCTGGTAGGCCACAGCACACTTTGTAATGAAGCAGGGCTCAAAACAAACAAACACCTGAGAAACACTATCTTTATATGTGCTATAACTCACTGTCTACATGATACTGAAATTTCCACTGTTTCCTACAAACTGACATGAAATTCTGTAGTCTTCATCCTCCACCCTTTAAATGTTTAAACCATGTGCTGACACTCGCAGACAACAGAGGATGAGATGCAGCATATCATTTGTTCTGTTCAGTTCTGTTCAAGGAGAATTGTCTCTGCTTCTGCCTGCTTATCACAAAAGCAGCTCACAGTCAAGGGAAAGCCTTCTAGAGGGTTTTTTTTTTCTGCCCCCTAAACTAACCCTACATTTCTCTGTAATCAGCACATAGCTGGGTGTGTCCTCCTCTTTCCCCCACCACTAGTTTCATGTCTTATGCCACAGCGACCTAACCTCAGGGCTGGAGGCAAGGCTGGAGCCTGCTGTCTGATGCTGGAGATTGTGTACCTTCTGCAGCAGGACAGCATGACAGAGGGGGAAACCATGCTGGCGTGGTCACCATTCTCCACGCCGCCCGCATCCTCCTCCCCCTCCAGGAGGGGAAGGTCCTTCCCCGCCCTCAGGAACAGCTGCAGTTCGGTCGCGGGGAAGCCAGTCTTCTGGTAACGCTAGCCCACAGAGAGAAGTAATATGCGTGTAGCCGTGAGTTAAAAGCTGGAGTCAGCTAAAAGCTTTGCCTCCAGATGAGGCGAAGTGGTGATCATTTGTTTATGAGCTACAGTCCACATGTAGTTTAAGGGTTTTGTAGTCACAAATGGTTTGACACTAAGGGTCATGTTACCCAAAGCAACAGAGCTACGTAAGTTCCTAATGAACCTTTTTGCTTTCTTTGGTTACCCAATTAGGAAAAGATTTGATGTTGGTACCTACTTGGATTTGCACCATTTGAACACTCAACATTTTTTGTGTTATTTCTTATGCTTTGAAATAAAATGAATAAAAAAGAGATATTTAAGCTTAGGCTGGCCATGGGTAAATACACTTGTAGGCACCAAACTTGTTGTTAAACTCGTCCCTTAACTGAGAAGTGAAACCTAACAGTAGCTCATGGATTGAATGCCACCTCTTGAAAATAAGTTGATATTAACTTGGCCCACAGGACACCCTGCACCTCTACTGACACTGAATGACATTATGATTAGTGGAATTTGGGGAAGTTACCTTGATGGTATCGTAGGCATCTGTGATGAGGGCTATGAAGAGGCTGAGCACCATGTAGATGAAGAGAGATATGAAGGTGTAGAGGTAGACTCGACTATACAGCCACACCAGCGTGTTCTTCTGCTGGAACTCAGCGAACGTGGGGAACATGTCGTCCCCGTTCACGAGGGAGAAGAGACACTCGGCCACGCGGCTCAGACCTTCAAACTGGTGCCGGCATGCAGCAATGCCGACCGGACCACGGGGAGATGAAGGACAGGTGTGAAAGTCGCAAACGGAGTATTTAATCTACGTGGACATGTGTGTGTGTGTGTGTGTGTGTACTGGCCAACACAAATTGGATATAATCGAGTCCTTTATGTGTCTGAAAAATAAGCCTCAAGAGAGTTCTTTAAAAACCACACAGAAACAGATCATTGTCGCGATTGTGTCACTTGAAGTGCAGGGAAATTCACTTTTGAGCAAATACTGCCATCTTATGGTCAGATGAGGGTACAGCATGCAATATGTTTTACCTTTTCATGGTAGGGCCCCAAAACGATCCAGCCACAGAACGTGTAGCCCAAGTAGATCATTCCTGCACAACAGCAGAAGCGCAACACTTTGGGCAGGGCAGCTTGCATGGTGAGAATAAGGACCTTCAGGAGGGAAGAGCACCTAACTTATTACAGGCTTACAAACAATCATGTGACTGAACAGTGTCTCAGGTACATGTTAAGATTAAGCATGTTATGTAACAGTGATATGTAAAAAGCTGGTCTCATTTAGCCTCAGTGATGGTTTTTGAGCACAGGGCTGTGTATGCAAAACTGTGTGATTAATGTGTGCTTACTCACGTTGTACTTCTGGAAGTATCCCAAATATCTAATGACACCAGCCCACACCATGAGCGTGGATGTTCCCAGAAAGATGCTACACACATCATAGCTGTTCAGGCTCTGGTGAGAGAGAAAGGGAATAACTTTAACAAAGCAACAAGGGTGAATTGTTAAACTGTCACTGAGAAGAGGCCCTTCTTCCTAACTGCTGTTAACAAAACAGTCAGTGAACTATGGCAATGAAAGGAACTCAGAAGTCCACTGTAAAGTCCATAGAGTCTTGAAATGTAATACGTTTTGAAATGTGCTTGAAAAGGCCAAAGTCCAGAAGGTAACATAGTTACTCTCGACATCAATAAACCTAGCCTCTAATGTCATAATATAAATCCTGTCTTTGTTCAAGTAGCAATTCAGTGAGCAACGGACAGTAAGAAATAGCAATTAAACAAGGTTAACTACTTGCATTTACTTTGAATCTAAATGGTTATTTAATACATCTTTAAATACTCTATATGACCAAAAGTATTTGGACACCATAGGCCATTAAAATGGAGTTGCTAGAATCCTATTGCTAGAATGGGAAAGAGCATTCAAACCTGATGCCTGTACTTTGTGCTCTTCTTTCAATTCTAGAGTTTCCATGGCTACGTGCTTGATATTATATGCTTGTCTGCAATGGCTGTTGCAGAAATGACTGAACTTCACACTTAGGATGGGGTGAACAGACCTTTGACATCTAATGCTTGGTCATCATATATAAGAAATGTTATTATAACATTTTAGAACGATGTAAGAAACTATAATTGTCTGATGAAATGAATGAATGAAAACATGCAAAAACACATTTTAAATATGATGTACTATATAGAGTATACAGTATAAACTTAGTATTGAGAACCAAAATGTCTATTTTCCCCTCTACTAAATGAAGCGTTATAAATGTAAGCATATCACTGAGTTAGTTACATTTCCTGCAAAAAGTCCAAGAGATCAATTGCTTGTTATATTTTTGATGTCCATATTCACCTTTGCCTGTATTTTCATCTTCAATATTGATCCTGTGATTGCCATAACATCACTGATAATTACCAAAATGTACCAGCCATTTAGGAATTCCCTTTGGTCATCCTCACATGCTTTATGGTTATAATTTTTGAGACAGAACTTGGAGAATCTCTGAAGAAAAAAAAGTGTTACGAAATGTCTCATGCAAAGTTTAAACCAACACAGAAGCAACATGAATCATAACCATATAATCAACAACGTGGAGCAAACTTAATGTTGACTTAAAAGCTCCACACAGGGTGAATCATCAGTTTGCACACATCTGTGACACATGCTCTGTGTCAGCTTCCTCGTAAATGGGAGGTCACCTGAAGTAATCGGATTGCAAGGAAAATCGAGCGAATGCATAACACTGCGGAGGTCAGGCACACCAAAATAACGAAGCCGTCAAAGACCAGCAGGTAGTGTGTGTTCTTGTGAGCTACAAAAGAGAAATGCTTTAGTGCATTAGTTGCTGTTATTCATACTAATTGTTGAGTTACCCACAAAAAAAAAGAAAAACAAACTCAAATGCATTTTGGTTTGCAAATTGTAGGCCTACTGACTAGCATGTTTACATGTGTGCTCCTATGAATGCAACTTATATATCCTTAAAAGACATTCAAGACGTTTTTATTTGCCTTCTCATATATGAATGAATGAATGTTCGATATATATATGACCTCACCGTTCCCTTTGAGAACACCCTGTTAACACCATCAGAAACTGCTCAAAGCCTGGGTGTAACCTGGGTGTCCTTCTCAACACATTTCAAAGCTGACCAGATCCTGCAGATTTCTCCTCTGCAACATACGGAGAATACGACCCTTCCTTTCACAGGAAGCTACTCAAGTGCTTGTGCAGTCTCTAGTAATCTCTAAGCTGGACTACTGCAATTCCCTACTTGCAGGTCTTCCTCTACGGGTCATCAGACCTCTACAACTAATTCAGAAAGCTGCAGCACGACTGGTCTTCAATCTCCCCAAGTTCTCACATGTGACTCCTCTACTACACTCTCTTCACTGGCTTCCAGGAGCAGTACGCATCAGATATAAAACCTTGATGCTTGCTTACAAAGCTAAAAATGGACAAGCCCCTCCCTACATGATGTCCATGGTCAAAGCCCGATCCGTACCACGAGCACTCCAAATATCAAGCATGGCTCGACTCGAAATATCACGCAAAGTCTCACAGAAGACAAAATTTAAGACATTCTCTGTCCGGGCTCCAAGATGTTGGAACGATCTTCCATTAGCTGCTTGGACTGCAGAGTCTCTTGCCATCTTCAAATGTAGACTGAAGACTCATCTGTTTGTTGAGTACTTAAATGACCACTCAGCAGATAGCACTTGTTGTCCTTGTTCTTAAATTGTACATCTATCTCTATCTATGGTTATTTGTGCTTCTTGGTAAAAGTTTAACTCCTGTTTAAGTGAGTCTGTTTAATTTAAATACTAGATATTAGTAGTAGTCTGGTTCAAGGATATCTTGAATTATGGCCTATCTGTGCTATTATCCAGGATGAATTCAGTGAACAGATGCAAAGCTCTTTGTAAGTCCTTACATGTAAATGTAGTCATTACTTAATATGAGTCACAATGAATGAATAAACATTACTTCCCATACCAGTTCCTGAAATCTTCCAGTTCTTGCATGCACTACTGACAGCATCAATATCAAGGATTATTTTCACTTTTCCACTGTGGCACTGATTGTCAAACGTAACCTGAAGAAAAGCCAGACGACAGATTTATTACTCACTCAGTGAATGGACATCCACACACTTATTAATATACCAACCCATATGTTTAGGTTAAGCATATCTTACCGTCACAGCAAAAGTATAACAATCAGGCAACTCAAATGAGCGCACAGTTTGTAGATTTATTCCTTTAAGTTGGAATGAGATTTCTATAGAGATAAGCCTGCATTCAACAACAAATACAAAGAATCTAAGTAACTAATAGATTAAAAAATAATAAACACAGAAAAACAGTTTCTTTTTCATACCTATAAAAGTCCAGTTCAAAAAAAGAGGCATTGTCTGTTTTCCATGCTGTAGCTAATTTGGGATCCACAGTTAAGCACACTGAATAAAGAGATATAAAGATATTTGGTTAAAATAACTAATTTCTCATGTAGCATGTTTCAGTTAGTCAGGTCTTAAGCAAGCAATTCCTCATAAAATGGGTTTTCTCAGAAAGGAGATCCACTCCTCCTAATCCAAAAAAAAAAACAATCAAAAAAATACACAACAAAACACAGACATGAGTGGCGGTTCAAAATGAATGACCTGTTTCAGTGTGGGCATCTATATCAAAGTATTCCTCTGATGGATCCACACTGCCCCGTCTGTAGTATTCTTTACATATAACCAGTGGAAGTGGCTTCCCATCGTCTTCAGCATAGCTAATAGGACCCACAGATAACTGGCCTATCTGAAAATACTGAAAGCCAGATGTATTTATTCATTCACATAAATGAAATATACATTTTTGGTCAACAATTTGGTATAAGATGTTAGATTATGTTAGACTATTATCTCAAATAACCATGTCTTTAGATGTTGACATTATACACACATTAAAGGAACAAAATAACTGTAGTGTATGAAAATAAAGAAGAGCAGACAAAACAGACCTGGTCTATAACATAGAATATGTTATCATAGACACTCTCTTTGGTGAATACAGCCATACTGTAGTCATCGTCATCAACTCCACTATAGCCCTTCAGAAACAAATTCTTGAAGGCTATCAAATTCTCGTCTTTGTAGGACACCACAAGCTGATTATTAAGCCCAAAGAGCACTAGCTTGAAAAGTACATTTAAAAGAAAAAGACATTGGTCACCATTCTGCATTTGACTGCAAACAAATACAGTGACAGTGGTACAGTGATTAGTCATTTCAAAAGGAAAAACCTTCTATTGTGTAGGTTAACATGCTGCACTCTGAGGTGGTACTTAAATTATACATTGTAAATATTGTCTTCATACCTGTGTAGTAATCATGACTATTTTTAAGATCTGCACCGTTAGCTTCCATGGTATTTGTCGTCGAGCTTTGTATTTTTCGCAGGGACTCATGAAGTAATATCTGAGGTCATCTCTTAGCGTTTCTTCCTCAATCCGGTCAACAGTCACAAACATGGTGTTTCTACACCGAAACAGACACCCAGCAGCTGTTTAACAGGTTATTGCCGATCAGTTTAAATCAACGCTGGTGCTTTTAACAGGAACAGCCGAATACAGCTCGCCAGGCTGCTCTTCTTCTGGTTGCGACCTAGTGCAACCTTACAACTTTATCAGTCATAAAAACATTTATAACAGGCAGTAGTCTTTTATAGCATACACATTTCCATGTGACAGGACTATTCTCAAAATGAGGAAGATGATAAATTTTTCCTCATACAAGAATGGAAGTGCAGTGTGAAGTTTCTAAGTCCCACTGAAGCTGTTTACATTTATGCGTTTTGATTTTTTTTCTTTAAGCCCTAAGCGCACTGTCAGCACTCTCATATGGGAAAAGTCCAAGGTTAGAAATGAATAATCAAAAATACTGAGAATGTTTCTGGTTACGTTTTAAAACTCAGACTATGGAATATCTTTATACGTACGCTAAGAACATTCGGTATAACAATTTCATTTTAAATAGCCTATGTCATGGTTTAACAGAGCTCTACGTTATAACGTGCGACCAATTAATCACTCGATAAAACTGCTCTTCATTTTAACAACACTTTACTTACTTTTTTGGTTCAATTTTGTCTCTTGCAAGCAGTTCCATGACATTTTATATGTCACGCAAATTTGTACCTGTACATTGGCGTATGGCCAACTGAATAAACATCTTTCCGACTCCACTTAGTCGGTGCCTTATCACAAACTTCAGTAGCTATGTGTCGTGTTTTTCAAGAAGCCAAAACAAATCGTTCCAATTTATATTAAACTGCATTACTAAGGCATGTACACCTTTCAACATCTAAAGCACATAAAAAGCTTTACAAAAGCATTTTTTCCAAGAAATTAAATCACGTGATCATAGACTGGAAATGTCGTCAAAACAATACACAGATAGTTGATGTTCCGTCGGGGATCTGCAGGATACCACAGCGGACGTTCATCCTCGTCGTCGGCGACGAGAGCGACACGGCGACCGGAAGTCATTCATTTTCAATGAGAGTGACTGTGCGTGAGTGATTTTTTTATTCCTGTTTGATCTTCGGGTCTGGGGTAAAAAGTAAAAAAAATACATAAACATTTTAGGTTTATATACTATATGTGTTTTATACACACACTATGTTTTATACACGCACTCCTTTATAATCGTGTGTCCTGTAATCAATAGGCCCTTTTCACAACAAAACGGAAATACGTCACCGCCGGGTAAAACAAGTTCCGGTACTCGCAGAAGATAGTTGTTGTCAATTCACCTCAGCATGGAGCGTGTGTTTACTTCATCCCTGTCGTCGCTGCCGAGACTGAATTTTAAATACGTTTCCAGTATTGTTGGAGAACATTCAACAACGAACGGTTCCAAGTTAAATAGAGGCTACAAATTGTTTGTAGAATAATTTATTCACTTATACCAGGGTAAGCTGACACCAGCTAGCACTAGCTAGGTAACTAACTATTATTTAAGGTATAGCTGGTTCCATTAGTCATCCTACGGAGTGGTAAAACAGTCTATATTATTATGATATATATTATATTACAAATGATACTGACAGCTTTAGTTAACAATATCTAGCTAGGTTAAGCTGGGCGTACACTGTGATTTTTGGCCCATTTTCAGCCGATTTTTCACTCGTGCGTCTATTTTTGCGATCGGGCTGAGTTTCAGCTCAATCGCGTGTCGTGCATCGTATAGTTTACACAGGTAAACGAGGAGCGATTCACACCTCACGACCAACTCTCGATCAGAAATCGCAGCGTCGCAAGAATATCAAACATGTTTGAAATTCAAATCGCTCCTCGTGAGAGTATCTCACTGTTGAAGCAGCTCCACGAGCCGACTCTCCCTGCGATTTAGTCGTAGTTTGAGCTGGAGCTGAGTACACGATTTAAAATATCGTACAGTGTACGCCCAGCTTTAGCAAGCCAAGGGACGTCAGCTATTGATTGTCTGGTTTACATCAGTATCAATAAAGTTCATGACACACACCAAGTTATTACGTGTTATTGTTTATTCAGTGTCCAATATAGTCGACAGCAGAGTGATGGTCAGAGCTGGATGCTACCGAGCAGAGCTGGATGCTAGCGGATCACAACTAGTTTCAGAGCCGTTTCAGTGGAACAGTTGCTGTCCGCATTTGAAAGAGCAAACTCTCGACTAGTAGATGTTCGTGGTGTACTGCCAGCCGAGAGCTTGCTCTTTTCTAGCTAGATGCTATCGGATCACGGCTAGAAGCTAGCGAACCGGGGCTAGAAGCTATCGGATCGGGGCTAGAAGCTATCGGATCACGGCTAGATGCTAGCGAACCGGGGCTAGAAGTTATCGGATCACAGCTAGATGCTAGCGAACCGGGGCTAGAAGCTATCGGATCACGGGTAGAAGCTAGCGAACCGGGGCTAGAAGCTATCGGATCACGGGTAGAAGCTAGCGAACCGGGGCTAGAAGCTATCGGATGACGGCTAGAAGCTAGCGAACCGGGGCTAGAAGCTATCGGATGACGGCTAGAAGCTAGCGAACCGGGGCTAGAAGCTAGCGAACCGGGGCTAGAAGCTAGCAAACCGGAGCTAAAAGCTAGCGAACCGGAGCTAAAAGCTAGCGAACCGAAGCTAGATGCTAGCGAACCGGGGCTAGATGCTAGCGAACCGGGGCTAGATGCTAGCGAACCAGGGCTAGATGCTATCGGACCGGGGCTAGATGCTATCGGACCGGGGCTAGATGCTAGCGAACCGGGGCTAGAAGCTATCGGATGACGGCTAGAAGCTAGCGAACCGGAGCTAAAAGCTAGCGAACCGGAGCTAAAAGCTAGCAAACCGAAGCTAAAAGCTAGCGAACCGGAGCTAGATGCTAGCGAACCGGGGCTAGATGCTAGCGAACCGGGGCTAGATGCTAGCGGACCGGGGCTAGAAGCTAGCGAACCGGGGCTAGATGCTAGCGGGTAACAGCTAGATGCTAGCGGACGTACGTGTACTCCCAGCCGAGAGCTTGATCTTTCAAACGCGGACAGCAACTGTTCCACTGAAACCGGCTGGGAACAGTAACAGTACTGGGAACAGTAACAGTAACAGGGAACAGCACCAACTTTTAGCCGCGAGCTTCCTGCTATGTAGTCTGCAGCAGTGAAATGCTGGCTACACACAAAGATGCTCCGTATCACAAAGTTTTCCCCTTCATCCCTCCTAATTGCACAAACCCATTTTCTTTTCTGCTCGTCGTCAGCCGGAAAACCATAGAAACTGAGATACGACTGTTTTTGCTTCGAGATCGAGCACCCTGGTGCACTGCAAAAGCTCTTGTTATTGGACTCTGCCATTGTTTAATGTGTAACGGAAGTAACTTTACCCTGCAACGAGAGCTTCCGGAAGAAAAAATGCGGAAGTGTGAAAAGGGCCTATAGATTAAAATAAATACTGCGTCCTGCTTTAAAAACGTGATTTGCATATCTGTCACGTGCTGTTACTACAGCAACATATACGTTTGAACTAACCTGCTCCGTACCAGGCTAGAGTTGAGGCTTAGCTTAGCGGGACCGCTTCTATTGGCTGAGCAGCGTGATGTCAGTCTCGCCATCCGGGAAACTGAATTGAGGAACAAGGTTCCGCTGCAGTCCTATCCATTAAATTGCTGTGGATGTAGCATATCATATCATATCTTTATACATTTAATTGAGTACTGTAATTATTAGTTTGGAATGATTGCACGTTATTATTATCAAAATTTAATAATTATATTTCAAAATGAAATTTATATTTTGATCTTAAAGAGTACATATTCATTGTTAATCAGTGAGGTTTCTGCACATTTTAATGTATTGGTTTAATCTTCACAAATTCAGGTCAGTGTAAAATGGAATACAGTGTCTAATCGCAGTTATGGTGCAGAAACATACATTAGCATAAACTCTATCACAAAAAATACAATTCTTTGTACCTGAGTATTAATAATTATTAATACTGAGTAATTTAGGCGAAGATACTTTTAGGTATATATTTATCCCCATACTTCCTCTTTTGCGTTCAAATTACAAGCAAATCATATCACTCTGCAATTTACATATGTTCAGTATAAATAATGTAAATGTGTGGTTAAGTTAATGGTGCAAAAAGGAAATGGACACAGACAAATACCTTACCAAGATTTTCATACAGGTGATACAAATAATCCAAAATGTAAGCTATAAAAAGATCAAACGCCAGCTGAGGTTTTCTTCCCTTATTTCACATACTAGAGCACACTGCATGACAGCACCGGCTCAAGAGGTCTAAAGCAGAAGGCGTCTCTACAATCATCAGCTCCTTCTCAAGGTCTCAGCACTAGTACTGCTGCACTGTGGGATGTTTGTGTTAAAGTGCTCATGCTGACACATCTCTTGGTATTTCTGGAGAGTTTGTTGTGACCAAACTTGCTCATGTGGACGACATGGAAAAAGCAATGAGAAAACACGCAGGAAGCCTGTTTGAAAGATCACCAGACTGAATGAACGGCGCTCACAGTCCTCGGCTGCACTATGATTTGCTCTTGACTCCACAGGGCGCTGAGAGCTCAGTCCCTCTCCCCCTCCGTGTCATGTCGCTTCCCTCTCAGCTCCTAGACGCCTCCAGTCAGGGCCGTGACCTTAAGGGGGACGACAGGGTGATCCGACGCATTAGGTTTAATGCCACCCACTCTGCCTGCCATGTTGATTTTTTTTTACCCCGTGGTTTGTTTATTAATTATTTTTCTCATAGAATTATGAGAATCAGGTTGTGAAGTATAAGGAGCTCATGACGATTTGCCAGGAAAAAGATGAAACGGTTGGCCGAACACAGTATCAGCACAGCAGTTTGTATGGTATGGTTACAGGCTGGAGACGCAGATGTGTGATGACTGGGATAAAATGAAGAGCTGATGTGCCCATCTGCTGCAGGAGAACCACATCTCATATCTCCACGGAGAGATGTTTCAGGGCAGCATCCACGCTGACCGGCTGCAGAAAGGGGTTAGTAAACACATAGAAATGCTATTATAATGTGTAATGACACATTATGCTGTGCACAAGACCAACCTTGTGGGCTTCCAGTAGCTGGTCGCAGGTTTTTGTGAGCACTGTTTCCATTTCTGAAATGAGGTCGACACTTCAGTCAGACAGGCAAAACACCAGCGTGCTTCGAAGTTCACCAGAGCGAGGAAACGCACCTTCAGTTTTGGTGCCCAGGAGCTTCTGGCGTTCAAGAACAGGGTTCATACACTTTTTTGACAATCAATTTCCATGACTTTTCCATGACTTTTCCATGACTTTGAGGCAAATTTTAATGACTATACATTCTCTAAACATATGTGTAGACATGAAAAATAAGAAAAAATCCAGGCCAAAATTCCACAGTATATCATAAATTAATGACAAGCCACGTGGTTTAATTGAAAAAATAAACATTTACCGTATTTTCAATATCAATATAAACCGGAGTTACAGTTGTGATCAAATTTATTCAACCCCCAATGCTGCGAAGGGTTTTATGGAATTCAGTGCACATTTGTAATTGTGTTCATAATGAAATCTTACAAGGACTTGTTAAAGAACTAAATGCAACTAAGATAGCATCAATTTTTTTTGTCATAAAGTATTAAATGGCCTTTTTGTGATTTCTTCATTGACACAATTATTCAACCCCTTTACGGCTACCACTCCTAAGAACAGAGGTTCATTCCAGTGTTTTCCATCAGGTATTGAAAACATCTGTGGATGTCAACGAGCAGCAATCAAGCATGATAAGCACCAATTAGGCAGATTTAAAAGGACTGTGATACTCAGCTCCTTCTAGACATCTACTGGTGTGTTTCCAAGCATGGTGAAGGCAAGAGAATGGTCCCAGAAGACAAGAGAAGAGGTTATTGCTCTTCACAAGAATGGCAATGGATATAAAAAGATTGCGAAGTTGTTAAATATTCCAAGAGACACTATCGGAAGTATCATTCGCAAGTTCAAGTTAAAGGGCACAGTGGAAACGTTACCTGGTCGTGGCAGAAAGAAGATCCTGACCGCGACTGCTGTGCGCTACCTGAAGCGTAATGTGGAGAAAAATCTCCGCGTGACTGCTAAGGAACTGAAAAAAGACCTGTCAGATGTGGGCACTGAAGTTTCAGCTCAGACAATAAGGCGCGCACTGCATAACGAAGACCTCCATGCCAGAACGTCCAGACGCACCCCCTTGCTGACTCCAAAGAACAAGAAAAGTCGATTGCAGTATGCCAAAAGTCATGTGGACAAGCCACAAAGGTTTTGGAACAGTGTACTGTGGTCAGATGAAACTAAATTAGAACTGTTTGGGATAATGGACCAGCGCTATGTTTGGAGAAGGAAGAACCAGGCTTATGAACAAAAGAACACCTTGCCTACTGTGAAGCATGGCGGGGGGTCAATTATGCTTTGGGGCTGTTTTGCTTCTAATGGTACAGGAAAGCTTCAACGTGTGCAGGGTACCATGAATTCCCTTCAGTACCAGGAGATCTTGGAGGAAAATGTGATGGAGTCAGTCACAAACCTGCGGCTTGGGAGACGTTGGACCTTCCAACAGGACAATGATCCGAAGCACACATCCAAGTCCACTAGAGCATGGTTGAACATGAAAGGCTGGAACATTCTAGAGTGGCCATCGCAATCACCAGACTTAAATCCAATTGAGAACCTCTGGTGGGACCTAAAGAAGGCAGTTGCAGTGCGCAAGCCTAAGAATGTGACTGAACTGGAGGCTTTTGCCCATGAAGAATGGGCTAAGATACCCATAGGTCGCTGCAAGACACTTGTGTCAAGCTATGCTTCACGCTTGAAAGCTGTCATAACTGGAAAAGGATGTTGTACTAAGTACTAAAAAATAATGTCACTAGGGGGTTGAATAAAACTGATAATGATGTGAGCACAGTAAAGACATTTGTGATTATTCCATCATAAATATTATGTTATGTTTGTCTAATTTATAAGTGCCTCTTTGATATAATTGTAAATAAGATGACTGAAATGATCAAAATCAATGTCAAACTGGCCAAAACACTTTATTTCAGTGGGGGTTGAATAAATTTGATCACAACTGTACGACCTACTTTTTTTTTTATTTCGCGCGTGCACGGAGGAGCAGTGGCAGCACAGTGGAGTGTTGTGGAGTGTTGTGTACGATAAGCTGAGGCAGCACAGGCTCCACTGCAGCCCATCTCGGCAACACGATCGCTCTTTCTCGCGTTGTACGCACGAGGACATCGTTAGTTTTTTTTCTATACTGTGTTTACGATCAAAACGTATCTAAATCTAGGGTCGCGCTTAACGACGAAAACTGCTTTATGACGGACTTTTCAGTCTCTAACCCCATCGTTAACCGTGCACATTTTGCACGCCCCGTGTCCTTGTCTTTCACAAGCCATAGCTTGTATTTGTCCAACTGAAGCAGTCATTGTTTAATCGGCATTTACCAGCATTATGCTGATTTACATCAAAGTACAATCTACAGCTCCGCTTGGAGTCCGACGCTAACGCAGTGAACTAATGTGTGAAGTTACGTTAGCGGTCCGCACAATGAAAAAAAATGGCTATATTATATTTATTAATTTTTTCTTCCGGTTATCAGAACAACATACATTTATTGTGTCAAGCAAATTTCCATGACTTTTCCAAAACATTTGAGTATTTTTTATTTTTCCAAAACTTATCCAGGCCTGGAAATTGCTATTTTCAAATTCCATAACTTTTCCAGGTTTTTCATGACCGTACGAACCCTGCAAGAAGTTCCTCCACTATTTTGTCCAGGAGTGCCCTCGGGCTTTTGACCACCCCAGGGGACCTGGTTGTGTTCCCCAGACACGTGTGCGTCACCTCAGCATCTCGCTTTATCTCAGCCAGGTTGTCCTGCAACACTTCCGTCATCCCGTCCAGACACTCCATTTTGGACTAAACGACAGAAACAGAAACTACCTGGCTATCATATAAATAAAAGAGGTCACCAAAACAAAAGATGTTCTGATTACAGGTATAGGTCACTGAGGTATATTACCGTGATAATCATTTTGGTGGTGTCGTCAGCAGGACTAGTGGCTGCCAAGCCACTAAGAGTTTTGTTGATTACATTCTTAAGTATTTCTAGTCTCATTTTAGCTCCTTCTTTCTCCAACAACAGATGCTAATCTGCTATTCTGCAGCTACTCAGTGTGGAGGTGGTGGGGGTTGCTATGAATAAGACGACGCAAGTGTGGAGGTGGTGGAGGATGCCGTAGCCTGACTGACCTTTTGAGACACTGCAGAAAATCTGAAGATGTTTAGGGTTTCATTGTACATAGAAGCACACTGGTTGATGTTAACTATCATGCAGGCTTTTTCATGGCCACAGAAACACGTCAGAAAATAGTGAGTGAGCAGAATCCCCCCCATCAGCTTCCGGGCCTTAAAAATCAAGAGGGAAAAACATGCAATATGCCTTTATATTGCAGAAGAGCTGTGCTGCGTGACAAGACCTCACATAAACAAAACCTCACCTAAAAACGTAAACGTTATTCCACCACTGGTAACTCCACAAGTGAAAACCAAAGAATTTTCTCCTTTGAGAACATCTTTCACAAGTGCTTTTGTCGTTCTGTCGAATATCTCCCACTGTGTTGCCCCCAGACCGTACACCTGGAAAACGAACTTGGAATTCAAGGGAGCACATGTCCCAAAGCATGACCCCAGTCAACCCATTCCCAATTAGTGTTGACACTATATGACAATGTGTTTCTCTTGGACCTTTGAAAACTGAAAATGCTGAGCGACTTGTTGCCCTAGTTTTTCATTTTGCCTGACTGCTAGTGATGTTCTTGGGGCCTTCATAACCTCCATCTCTGGGGATAAATTGAAATACAATCCTATTAAGTGAAAAAAATAATTGAAACATGTTAGAATTACATTGCAAATATTATTGTGTATGTTATTCCTATCCAGTAGCCTTTTCCAGTGCATTTATCAGATACTCTGATCTTTGTCTGTACTGGTGATTCACCAAATTCACTCTCTGTAGAGGTAAATGTACGTATTCAGAGTTAGACCTGTAAATGATCCTTATCCAGCAGAACAGACTCCTAATGGGATATAAATTATGCTTTGTTTGTCTTAGAAGTACGTCATACAGACTGTACTATGATGTAAATATGTACTAAAATTCGAAAAAGCCTACTACATACTTGCGTACTGATTGGGCCCCAAATCAGTATGCAGTATGCAACCAGAATATTCAAAGCCTCGTCGTGGTGTACTGTATCCCGTCATGCAACGCGCCCACTTTCTACATCAATGGGAAAATGTAATATATAGTTTCATATAAATATGTTAGAAAGCAACTGCACACTTTTATTGCTCAGTTTTAAAATGAGAGCTAATGAGCCAGCTAATAATTTGTGAACCATTTGATTATTTAAAAGGTTTTTTCTTAGTGTTTTACAGTAAACTGACAATTGCTTGCAGGTAAACACTTAAGTTAACTGAAACCCAAAAATGTGAACATGATACTGTTCTTAAAAACCTCTCATCCTTTGTTCTCAACAGTGTAGCAGTTGGCCCTTCACGTAATCTTTCTTTATTTATACTTTATTTAATTTTCACTTATTGTTTTTATTTTGTTTAAAGCCAGAAGTGCACTGAAGGGAAGAAATTCCTTATTCTTTGTATTATTTTCTTGTATTGTTCGACTTGAAAAAAGACTTTAATAGTTTACAGTATTTGTTGTAGTGTGTTAATTTTGTTGTATTGTGGTTTCTCGTCCCTCTACCTCAGAAGATTTTATTATAAGTTGTGTTGAGTGATTTTTTTACACTGTTTATTTAAGAAAAACAGAATTGCACTGAAAGGAAGAAAATTCCTTATTTTTTATAGTTTTTCCTAAGAACAATTCTATTTGAAAAACGAAATGTACTATTCAGTGGGGTCACATATTCCGTTGGCAGCCGTCAGAATTGGTGACACCAGTTAAAAAGCTCACCTGTCCATCCCATTCATGGTTTTTATTTTTATTGTCCAAAACGCTGCAGCCAGGGTATTGACCCATGAAAGATCTCGGGAACACATTACACCAGTGTTGAGGGATCTTCACTGGCTGCCAGTACAGTTGCGAGTCCAGTATAAAATACTGGTACTGGTTTTTAAATCTCGTCATGGCCTTGCCCCCTCATACCTGGCTAGCCTTTTAGAGAATTATATTCCGACACGCACTTTACGCTCCTCTAACTCACATCATTTAACAGTTCCATCTGCAAAAATGTATACTCTAGTTGACAGGGCTTTTAGTGTCTCTGGAACTCTGGAATGATCTCCCGTTAAAGTTACGTACCTGTCAGTCATTACCGTCATTCAAAATCAGTCTGAAAACTCATCTATATCAGCTAGCATGGGCGAGCAATTGTTTATGTAATCATTTGCTGGTACTTTATTATTTTATAGTAACATTTTTATTAATTTTTTATTGTACAGTGTCCTTGGGTCTCATGAAAGGTGCTTTATAAATAAAATGTATTATTATTATTTTATTATTATTTTGTAAAAGTGAAGGGATGGTAAGCCAGACTACTCAAATGTCGGCACGTGTAAAATGCTGTAAACATTCCTCTTTAAGTACATTTATGTAATTAAGAGACGATAAAGTGTAAATACAAGCGTCTGTCATCTTTTGGAACGCGGACAGCAGCAAAACGAGAAAAAGAAGCGCATCAGCGTTTACGGAGCGTTCGTGAAGAGCTCGTGTGTGTGAACAGATACAGTACTGTGAAATAGCGCCCCCTGTGGTTACAAAACTTAGCCCGGCGGACTGTTCATCGTGTAGGCCAGTGGTTCCCAAAGTGGCGGGCGCGCCCCCTAGGTGGGGCGCGGAGCCATTACAGGGGGGGCGCGGAGCTTGGAAGTAAAACATGTGCACATATGTCAATATTATTGATGCACCGATTCCGATATTAATATCTGAAAAAATTCTAGATCGGGTATCGGTGACAATGTGACCGATTCATAAAAACAGATATAATCAGTCTAATTCTATGCTTGTAACGCTTTTCGGAGTTAGTTCAACCTTAAATATCCACTCTGTCCCGGAACAGTGAACTTGGACAGTTAACAGACGAGCGAAACACGAAGCACACAGAGGAGAGGTGAATTGAATGCGTTACTTACAGAAATAAAATAAAGAGCAGTGGTCTGAGTCGGTCTACGGCAGAAAGCCAAAAAAAAACAATATTCCATACGCGCGCTCAACTCGCTCCCTTAAAGAGACAGTACACATATTTCTGGCCGTTATATGCTTTGTGCTCTGCGTGATGTCTGCGCTAGCAAACTAGCCGCATAGGTATTGCTGTTTCTCTTATTTCATCTCCTTATTTATTTTAAATGATATTTAGAATTCTTGAACCATTTCAAAGGTTTCTTGCAGTTTATTTTTTTCATGTTTGACCAAAGTTGTGAACCTATTGTTTTTGTCTGTTTCAGGTTCTTTGGTATTATTTTACATTCAATGTTATATTCATAATTGCACTGACTGAACAAATGCAAGTTGTGTTGTTTTTACATGCTTTTATGTGTTTAAGTGTGCTATAGTGGTGCAGAGTTTTCAATAAACTTGTAATTCAGTATGTCTGTGTTTAAATTAAATGTTTTAAGTCGATTCAGCACTGTTTTACTCTATCACATTGGTATCGGATCAGTATCGGCCGATACTAAGCCTCAGATATATGAATGGGTACAGTGGCGCAAAAAGGGGGTATGCAGCGTATGCGGCCCATAGGGGCGCTGCACTAGAGGGGGCGCCAAATCGATGCCAGAAAATTATTTGCTGAGTTAGTGGGGGTGGGGGGTGGAGTGCGGGGGGCGCCGATAGTATGTTTGCATACACCTCAGAAAGTATGTAGTTGCAACCCTGAATGGGTATCGGAAGTGAAAAACGTGAATCGGTGCATCCCTAGTCAATATAGGGGGGGTGCAAAAATATTCTCATCTACTAAAGGGGGGCACGGCAGAAAAAGTTTGGGAACCACTGGTGTAGGCCACTAAGGAAGCTAAAACATACAGGTGGTCAAAAAAAATTTAATATCATGGAAAATTTTATTTATTTCAGGAATAACTTTAAAGAGATATTCCAGCATTAATCATCCTAAAAAAGATTTGTAAACAGGGAACCTCCGGATCATTGTAAGATAATTGCAATTTGCAAATCACTTGCAGTAAATGTTTTCTGGCACATGAAGTCAGCCTGACCCTCTGTGGATTCACCCTTTGGCATCATCCCCCGGTTCCCATGGTGTTGAGTGCCACGCGATTTGTTTTGTTTTCATTCCAGTTCCCTACTGTATGGTCCGCCATGCGGTTGTCTGCGGTTCCTTTAGCCACCCTATTGCCTTCATATGCAATTCCCAAATATATACCCAGGTTTGTCCTGTATCTGGGGGTGAGTCATATGAGAATGAATATGAGAAACAGCTGGTTCTAAAACTGAACCGTTTTTTGGACTGGCGTCCCAATAGTTTCCACATTTTCCTTTTTGGACGCTGCTCCCAAGACAGTTGTTGATTCATCCAACTACAAAACAGCACAAAAAACATAATAATGAAACAATAAGACAAAACATACATGTTTTGATATAGTTAAACAGCAAGGAAAAAGGACACAATGATGGTATAGAAATATGACATAGGCGAGACACAGGAGCTCTGGGACCGTGACCAACCAGACAGTGTTTGAGGCCACATAATGCAATCAGCAATGTGTGAACTGCAACATGCTACAAGATACTATAACAAACACACAACATATCTATAAAATATGTAAAATATATCAAATGTAATGATGCAAAATGAGGCAATGCCATCATCATGCTTCCCTCTCCAGGCACCAGAGGGAACCTTCACCAGGAAATTAGCTCACCCATCTTAATATCTTATACATTTGATTCCCTTTGAATATATTTACTGTCCCTGTTGTGTCCTTGAAATGTTTTTTTTTTTTTTGAGGTATTGCTTATTGCTTTTTTGAGCAATTCTGAGCATTTTTTATATAGTGTGTTTCCTTTGGTTGTCACATTTTTCATTTTTATACTCAGACCTCAGAGTTTTAGATCCTCGCTGTCCATTTAGTTTGCTCAGTTTGAACAGCCTATTGGATTACTGAATAATCAAATTTCCTTTTAGACTATATCTCCTGTTGGATTCTGCCTATTGTTTTGGTTATTGAACATCTACCATTAAATCTACCATGTGGTTGGCTTCACATTGCACTTCTCTACTCTGCTCTTTGTTAGAGCCATGGGCTTCCTAATTATTCGAGAGACAAAAAACAACAAACCTAACACTTACAGCATTATCATTACGAATACTTACAACTCTCGTCGTTTGGTTTTCAGCATCATCGCTTTTAGCACTTGGCTCCTTGGGTGCAGGTTTTGAGAGCTCTGGCTTCATCGATGTGTGTGTTGATGTCTTATTTCCCTCCTCTGCCACATCTCCGTTGAGAAGCTCACTCTCTTGGGGCTGAGATGACCCTTCAGCCCTGTCCACCTGCCAAATGTCTGTCTCGTCACCGCTGTACAGGTCGTCCGCATTCCGCAAGGTTTCCACGTACACCCTCTGCATCGTTTCGTTGGGTCTAACGTGTCTCCTTTGCTGAACCTCAGGCCTGCTGTTCCCTTGATTTTGCATCGGACTTATGGCGCTACCCTCCTGGCGTGGGTCTGGTCTGGGCTGCAGGGTGCGATCAGCGTCCCCTTGTGCCCAGGGGTCCCTGTCCTCCTCCTCCTTCTGCTCCCTCAGCAGAGGGCGAGTAGGCTGTTGCACAGCAGGGGGTGGAGGGTCACCTCGCCCACCTCGCAGTGGCCTTGCAACAGCATGATGGACAGCTGCTTGGGCACTGACATACACAAACACCTGAGGAGGTCAAGAGGAGTGTGTATTTTGCAGTTGTGCTGAAAGGAAACAGCTTGACAAAAACAAGTATGCAGGACAAGCTGTTGACTGTTGAAAATGCATCGTCACACCTTACAGTGGTCCATGAACAGAGTAAGCACTTATTTTTATTTGAGGAAACTTAATGGAAATAATAGTTATTGCTATTGTTGCAGTTAAAGACAAAGCCAATCAGCAATGTTTGATCACTTCTTACCACGATACTGAGCACAACAGTGAGAAGCACAGGTATTTGCAGGTGGACAGGCAGGTCTTTCAGCAAGGCTCTGAGAAATTCACTAATGCCATGTCCAATCTGCTTCAGAGGGTCTGTAAAGAATGAGGTGATGGTAACACTGATGGCCTATGAAGACAGAAAAATCAGGTTTGTATGTCATGTAGTATTGTTTCTGTACGAATACGTAAACAGGGTAACAAAACAGCATGAACCTTGGTTGGAGGCACCAGCAAGATGGGGTTCACCATGAGAACTTCGTAGTATTGCTGACAAGGATCGTCCTGAAGAGTCCACGTGGTCCGAAACCACTCTAAGAAGATATTCAGACGATGCTAAATACATGTGACAGTAAATTTGTACTTTTCTTTTTTTCTATTTTGAATAAAGGTTCACATTTCTTATCCAATTGCCATTAGTGTGAGACTGTACCATTAAGGTAATACCTCCATCTATTCTAGGACAATGAAAGCCAATACATGCTCATGTTTGAAGCATGTGAAGTCAAATACTATTTCTTTAAGAGTACTGGTCACACAGCACTACACAGGAGAAAAAACAGGGGGCTGCCTACCAGGGTAAGAGACTGAGGGGCTGGCCTACCAGAGTATCAGACTGATCTGTTGATTTTGCATATTGCTTTACCTAAACAGGCACCATGTCATCCATGCAAAGGCAGAACACTTATTCATGGTCCAGGTCTCACCCTTGAAATTGTCTTTCCAGTCGAATTTTTTCAGTCCAACACATTTGTCATTCACATCTTCCACCTTTACAACATTGGCCTGATGTTTAGCAAATTCGATCTGGCAAACAGCAATACAAATTAAGCCAACATTATAATTATTTAAAGTCAAACGCTACAAGTGTACCTCATTACACTACAAAAAGAAAATGTTAACTTATCTGTATAGCTATCGTATACAGTATTTATAATAATTACATTTTAAAATAATCAGATCTATGTTTTAAAAGCATACAAGTTAGCAAGGCATTCTAGTAAGGAGTCTAAGGGATTAAGGCAGACTCTACCTTGTAGAGATAGAACCAGTTCCACACTAAACTGATGATGAAGCATATAACAAACATTCTTCTAAACTGCAGAAACCAGGAGACTGTGGACCACACCTCAGTGGTGATAATGAGTACAATTATCAGGATAAAGGAGGACACCTGTATAAGAATATATACATGTATATGAATATATTACAAAAACAGCAGCATAAAAACAGTTAACTACAGAGGTGTTACACTGACAGACTTCTGTAGCAACTAATTTCTGTTCATTAAATGAACTTAAAAAAGTTACCATTAGGTTTTGTTCACATGTCAAAGTACATACACACATCACCACCTGCTTTTTTCACCTTAATGACAGCTTCAAGCTCCACACCAAATGTATCCTCAAAGCGCCATTTCCAGGCCTCGTAGTCATGGAGTTTAAAGTTGATCAGTATTTGACTCAGAGCATCATCCAGAGCCCCAGTTGTCCAGGTTCCATCGTCTTTCAGAAATTTCTGAATTTCTGCGACCATTTGCTCGGACAGCTTTACTTCAGCATCGTAGTGCATGTCGGCACTGACGTAACTAGGCTGCAATTTCAAATAAACAGTGGGTGAGCTGTACAGAAATACAAAGAGGTACTGACTTACAGTTCTAGTGGCAGCGTACCAAGCCGAGTTTCTCAATTTCCTTTAGAAGCTTTGAGAGAAAGCGCTTGAACACTGGATTGCATGCTGGCTGCTGGGAGGATATAGTCTGCCTCCTTTTGTACTCTTCAAGCTAGAAGAGACATGAAGACAATATTATCAGTGACCCAAAACGTTGCAGATTATACCAAACTGACTATATGATACTATATAGGCTAACTCAATAGTTTACACACGTGTCATTTGTAATACTTGCACTGAGTGTGATTAAGGTTCCATCATTGTATCTGAACATGGTCGGCAAACATGAAGAAAACAGCCATAAAAATTCTTGCATAATTCCTCCGTTCTCAGCAGATAGACACATATTATCCCAAAAAGGTTTACATATTCACATATGGTGTCTTGCATGCTCATAGGTATACACGGTTTCTAAACTTTTCTAAGATTTTGGTCAGAAAATCTGGATGTTGGATCTCCTGGAACAGGCTAAATAAAAGTATACATAAATAAAATGGTTCTCTCAGATACACATATACATATGTTGCCTAAAAGACTCACATCTCTTTGTAACCTGTCCACCTTGTTGGTACACTGTGTAATGTCTGGGTATTGATCTACTTGACCATCATCTGGAATGAATCCTCTTCTTTTAGTTGGTACATTACTGTAGCTGGAAGCCTATAAACAATTAGCGGTAGTTTCAACAAAATAAATTCATAATCCGCATTCGAGCAACATGTCGGGGCTTCAAAAAAGTATCAAAAAGATATTTGACCTCATTGGGTTTTTTCATGGTTTTTGTGGTGGCGTCGTAGTTGATCATGTCGTACGGATCGATCCATTCGTCGTCAGCCGCCACAAAAGAGCAGCAGACAGCGAGCACAAGTGAGTGAGTGGCCAAAAGACCAACAGCTGATATTCTCATGATTATTCGTATCAAGATAAAGCCAGTGATAAAGACAGCGTGTCAAACTAACATACTCATGTTCATGCTATATGATTTTCATGCTGTATAATGCAAACATATTATTCGTGTTAAGAAGCCACGATATATTTAACAAGAGATTCCAAAGACAGTTACCATCCTGACTCCAGAATTAAACTACAACTTAAAACGTTTGTCAATTTAGCTATAAAAACCTAACCTAATGACTAATGAAAAGTAGTCAAGAAATTAACAGTCCAGCTAGCTACCTAAGCAGCATTAAAGAAATGTTGGTTGTAGTAAAATGAAACTGTTATATGATTTTAAACACTGAGCAAAAATCGCACAGACAGCGAAACAAGCCTTCCAGCTAACTTCCGGAAACACTGCACACTTTCGGTGTTACGGTCAATTCAGTCCCCCTGTTCCCCCAAAACCGCGCATGCGCGAAATCATCATGCATTAGCATAGTTGCCAGGTTCGCGGTTTTCACGCGACAACTTTAGGATTTGGGCTAGTTTAGGCTTCTGAAGGGCGGGTTTTACACTGAATTTGTGCGGTATATTTTTGTAGGACCTGGCATACTACTATGGAGGACCGAGTCTGCCAAATCGAAAAATAAATAAATAAATAAGTCAGGAAATAAATAAATGAATTCGAATTAGCAAAGAATAATGAATATAAATATAAAAATGTATAAATACACCTCGAAATTAAAATATCAATGAACAAAACCTTACATAATATTTATTTATTTTGTCATTTATATTAATTTCTCTATTTATTTATTGATGTATTTCCTTGTCCGTATTTATTTCCCTATTTATTCATTTCTGTATTTCCTTGTCCGTATTTATTTCTGTATTTATTTATTTTTGTATTTCCTTGTCCGTTTTTATTTCTCTATTTATTTATTTCTGTATTTCTTTGTCCTTGTATGCTAATGAAGAAGCTGTCAATCAATGATGTTACTGTGTCTTTATAATCCTATTGGTTGATCGATATCAGACGCTATAGATGATTGTTCATGTCTTGTTCAATCTGCAGTAACCAAGGACGAGACCGGACAGTAATGGCTGCTTGCAAGTCCGGATTATTTATTGTTTCGTGTCGTGGTTTTGGCGGACCGTTTGTTCCATTTAGCGGCATCTGCTGATACAGAGGTCAATCCTGCAGTGTTCAAATTTTTGGAGGAGGTGGTTCTTTTATTGCAAAACTCAGATGGCACCCAGCTAGGACGCCCTTCTCACATACTGCCCGCGGAAGCCCTTGAAAGTTATTTATGAGCAGGTTTGTCTGTCCGGGACATTGCAGTTCTTTTTGGAGTTGGTGAAAGAACAGTGTACCGGCTAATGGCAGAACATGGTCTGAGGTACGTGTCCATGCAAAGTTTTCAAAACTGTTTGAAGAAGTGCAAAGTTCTTGCATAATAAGAATTAATTCTTAATGAAGTATTTTTTGTCATCTGACCACACAACTAAATTCTTACTTTAAGGGTGTCTGACATGTTTACTAATATTAATAATGAAGAGCTGGATGCAACAGTACGTGAGATCCTCAGTTGTCATCCAAATGAAGAGTTTGGTTCCAAAACGCGATAAACGCCATTAAAAAAATGAGTTAGAGCCGGAATCAGAATGGTATATGACCACTCTTGAAAAGCCAATATTAAATTTTTATCAGAACGCCACATCTCCACTCATCCAATCACAGCGCACCACCACATATGGAAACACCATAGAACGCGACCTGTTGAGCCGCCCGGCATTTCTTGTAGCCTACTTTGTTAAAATATATCTCGTTTTTCACTCTCAAAATCCGCGAAAATGAACGGTTTTGATAGTATAGAGGAGCCTGTTCGTATAGGAGTTATACTATTTATGTTAATAGTTATACCATTTTACTATTTATGTCTGTAACGGGTCCGAGGGAGTCGAGGATGCAACGACGAGGTGCGTGCAAAGGCTACGTGTATTGAGCTTGACGATGGACACACTCACGGCGTCTTGAAACAGCTGTCAATCACACTACACAGTACACGCTCACGGCGTGCTGACACGGTTTAACACACAACGAATGTCACGTTAAAGACGAGCACCAAACACACACACACACTGTAATGAAGCGTGACGAATTAATTCAGTCTCAGTTAGACTTTTATTCAAGTTAGCGAACAGGGATAGCCACCGTCTCTCATAACACCAATACACTGGCGTGGAGGGCGCGAAAGACAACACTGGTCCCGCCCCCAATGTCTGTCTCGTTACTGATCAACAGTCCACAGTCCAATAGGAACACACGGTGTAAATATGCCACTAAATATACTGACTTTCCCATGTAACTATAACATTGCATGACATCTCCCCCTTAAAACAGTTACTTCTTCCCCTCTCAGAAACGCAAAAGGGACATGCAGTTCTATACCAACAGTGGACAAGAGAACAATACAAAATCTGCATAGTGCCCATTGCAAAGGATATTTTCCCAGCGAACATGAGAACATTTTCCTTGAACATGTTGTATTTTCCCCCAGCTGGAACAGTTGCTTATGAACAAACATAGTCTTTTAGCCAACCGGGTGGCTTGACCTGTCTCTTGGCCACAGTAGAATCAGGGATGGGTTGCTGTGTTGCTGGTTGCTCGGTGGACACTGGTGTTGAAGACAGGTCTTTCCATAGCGGTGCATCAGGGGCCACAGGTGGATTTGTAGCAGAAGATGTTTCCATGCTATCTCCTGTAGGGCTGTCGCGATAACCGCAGTATAGCAATACCGCGCTATTGACGAGAAAATCGCAACGTACGGGAATTAACCGCAACAACCGCGATATTGGTGTTTTTTCCCATGCGAGGGGAAAGTGCCTGTGCAAGAATTAAAGTCATTTTCCCATCAACCCCCTGTTATCGGGCGGCTGATCAACAATCCGTCTCCTTTTTCCAAGATGGAAACTACGGCAGATGCTCTGGTCAAAAAACAAAACGCGACTTCACCGGTTTGGGAGCATTTCGGGTTCAAGCCGAATAAAAAAGGAGAGCCAGCTAATTTAGATGAGGCAACATGTAGAATTTGTGGCAGAAATGTAGCTGTTAAACGGGGAAACACGTCAAACTTGAGGTCTCACCTAGCTACCTACCATCCTGCTATAGAAGCGCAACTTCCCCCACCAACAGGTCGTGGAGCAGCCTCTAAAGCTACAGTTCAGGCCGGGTGCAGCCGGCAGTTAGGAGTAGCTGAATCATTTGCAAGAACCGCCAAATACAGCCGTGAAAGTAACAGGCATAAAGACCTTACAGCCGCTGTTGCGCAGTATCTAGTTGAGGAAATGGTTCCGTTTCGAACGGTGGAGAAACCTGCATTCAAGTCAATGCTTCAAAAATTCGACAAACAGTATGAGTTGCCTGGCAAGACCTACTTCTCAGAGACTGTTGTTCCTAAAATGTACGACAAAGTAAAGGCTCTGTTGGAAAGCGAAATCAAGAATGTCGACTACTTTTCCGCCACTACTGATATGTGGTCGAGTGTCAATATGACTCCATTTATGAGTTTAACGGTGCATTATCTGACCCCGGACTGGACTCTTAGGTCACGTTGCCTTGAAACAGTGTTTATGCCCCAGAACCACACGTCTGACAATATTTCGGAAGCTCTCCGCCACGCATTTCATGAATGGTCTCTGGATGAAGAGAAGCTAGCCTGTATGACAACGGACAACGGAGCAAACATTGTAGCAGCAATAAAAAAGTTGAAGTGGTCATGGCTTAACTGTTTTGGTCACAATTTACATTTGGCAGTGACAAACGCACTAGCAAGTGCTAAGGATCGCACAGCCCGAGCAATGGGACTGTGTCGCACAGGGGCGTTGCCTGGGTACGTAAGGATCCGGGGCTCAGCCCAATTAATTATATAATATATATATATATATATATATATATATATATATATATATATATATATATATATATATATATATATATATATATATTTAACAAAGGGTGCACCCAATTCTGCAGAATGACTGTTGGTGACCTAAATAGTGATAGTGAGCTTTTACTAAAGGACATCGACCAGGTATATTCCATCAGTAAATCCATTCCTCAATAAAGTATGCAAAACAGTATGTCAACAATGGATTTCATGCAACTGTGTAATAATGTAAACAGTTCACTTGTTTCTAAATTGTTCTTTTACCTTTTATGACACACTGAAACAAATTGTTGAAAGAAATATTAATAATTAATAATTATTAGTGCTAAGGGGTCTACACAATTAATACTCTTTAAGAATTACTTATTATCTATCCTGTATGTTTTTGTTCTAACCTGTTCTTTCTTTAGATCAGTCCAGTCCTGATCAGTTCAGTTCATTTCAGGTCTCTCCACATTTCCTCTCTCTCCACCCTCTCTTCTACCCTGTTAAATAGTAATTCAGGAAAGCATGCTTAAAATACAGCTGGAAAAATTATTTTAAATACAAAAGACTGTGCTAAAACAAACTACATCTGGCATTATTTTGCTAGTCTTCGTACTAAAAACGTGTATTTTATTAATAATGTGTTTATTAGGCATTGTTTTCCATACCGCTTGTATTGTCTTCTCCCATCTCCTCTCCTCTCCAGTTCTACTCTGTTCTCCTCTCCTGTTCTCTCCTCTTTCCTCTCCTGTTCTCTGCTCTCCTCTCCTGTTGTCTGTTCTCCTCTCTAGTCCTCTGCTCTCCTCTCCAGTTCTCTCCTCTCAAGTTCTCTGTTTGTATTAGGAAATAAATTACACCACAATACTTGAGATTGAACAAACTCTAACAAACCCTAACCCTCAACTATTAAAAGTAAATTATTTTTTGCAACATTCATTCATTTATGCATATTCTAAAGTTTTCTTTTAAAATCACTTAATAAAGTAAGTGGTGATATGCTGTGCTGTGTAAACTCAATAAAGGATTGTTTATTAGCTGATCAGTTGGCTCCAGTGGAAAACACACAATTTTAGGGCAGTGACCAGGGTTAAGAAACTGCTTTAAACTACCATCATAAAGTATTGTACAAAATTTTGGCTATCCACAACGTCCACCTTCTAGCTAATTAGTTAATTGCTAGTTAACTAAGTGGATTTTCATTCATTATAGCTTACAGTCCTACAATCCTAAATTATTAAACACAATTTGAAAATGAAATAGTTATTAGCTTATTAGGTACATCGGGGCATGTTGAACATACTAACTATAACTATAACTAGCTATAACATAACTAGCTATATAAGTTTTTTTCTCTCAAACCTTCACTACCTAAGCTATCTAGGTTAACTAGCTAGATAGGTTAACTAACTAGGTTAGCTAACTAATTCTGAAGCTGACTAGTGACAAGCTGCATTTTATTAAGCACACAGTGGGTTTGATCTGTGTGTTTTGATTCGGAGACGTGTGTTTTTAACCAGCTATCAGATAGCTCCACAAACAATGTCATCACAGTTTACATCATTGACTGTATATTTAAGTGGGCTGGACGACGCGAGTGAAAAGTGAAGCCTCCGTGAGTCAGCTGCCCTCTAGTGGCTGGCTGCAGTACAACTTTTAACCCCGCCCATTCCCATGTAAGTGAATGGGCCGGACGAGAAATTTTGAATTTTTATTACACGTAAAATAAGTTTTTTGAGCAATTATATGTTGTCAATTATATAACACCCCATTGCGTTAGTATCTCTCCCAGTGTTTTTCTCTATGATAAACAGATTTTATAGAAGTTATTAAGTGTTATATAAAGGGGTGTGGCGATAAGGTGATTGACAGTTAATAGCTGCGTTGGTTGACATGTAATACCAGATGCTCAAACGTGAACGCGCTCAACATCAAAGCTCTCGTCAGCAAAACTCTCAACAGCAGTATTAAAACCTTTTACGTTTGTTTATTTTGTAAAACGTCAAAAGTTTCTATACTGGTGGGCGTATCCTAACGAATGTCGGAGCGGAGATAGGTTTCTGGCGGAGATACTGTCCTGCCTACCGGTTCTAATGCGCATGCTCTGGCTCCAATTTTCAAGATGGCAGCGTCCGTGCAGCCATCTTGGTGGCTTCAAAAACTCACAATGGGAGTCAACGGTGACGTACCGTCCATTATATATACAGTCAATGGTTTACATAGTTAACTACCGTTGCCTTTCTCCTTGAAAAAACGCCGTATATCCATTTTCTTTCACCGTCAGCTACCTGCAACCTGCTGCCAAAAATGGCCAGAGCGTGCGCTCCCTCACGGGGGTGGGGATGGGCTCTCCTCCGCGCCCGCAAAACCAGCAAGCTGATTGGCTGTTTCTCCTGAAAGGCGGAACTTTATCCTTGAAGCGGCACTATGATTGGCGTCAAGAGATTTCCTATTCTCACAGCAGCACATTAGCCTCCTCATTAATAGGAGGCTGAGCGAAAAGGTTCGGGGCTACTGGATAATCATTCGGGGCTGAAGCCCCGGAAGCCCACCCCAGGCGACGCCCCTGGTGTCGCACCTTGGTCAGTAAGTTCTCTCAGAGCTGGCTGAAGAGAAGAGATCTGGCCAAAGCCCAAATGGAGCTCCAGATACCCCAGCATGGCCTCATATCGGTAAGTTACGAACATTAGTTATTCGGTAATTATATGTACCTTTTATTTGTTCGCAAATTGGATTTTTATTTTAAAAATGTCATGATATTAAATGTATTGTCATGATTATTTCAATTATTTTTTTCGTTTGATAAAATATATTTAAAACGAATAAAAATTAAAAAGTAGCCAACAACGTAAATTATTTAGGATTAATAAATATAATAAGTTGACAAATTCCACCACTAATTTAATTGCCATAATTCTGTGCAGGACTGCGCTACAAGATGGGGTACCAAACAGAAAATGGTGGACAGAGTCTTGGAGCAAATCCCTGCTATCAAGAGAGTTTTGGATGACCGGCGACACCAGCATTTAATTCCAACCTGGCAGGACATCGCTGTCCTGGAGTCAGTGAACGCGGCATTGAAACCCGTGGCTGAGTTTACGGATCTGCTGTCTGGCGAGAGCTGTGTTACGGTGTCGTCAGTCAAGCCCGTCCTGAAACTCTTGACTGATGATGTTCTAAATCCATCAGAGGAGGACACCGCGTTAACATCAGACCTCAAGCTGAAGATGTGTAGTGTTCTCGAGCAGAAGTACGAAGCTCCTGCCTTACAAGAGCTTTTGTCAAAGGCCTGCTGGCTGGATCCCAGGTATCGGGGGAATCATGTCGATGATACTGATGAGATAAAACACGCGCTAATCGAAGAGATGTTGGGAATGGAAGGCGGAGGGAGCAGTGCCGGTGCGTCGGCAAGTGGAGACGAAGCTTCCACTTCGCAAGTTTTGATGCCACCTGCAGCAAAAAAGAAAACGCTTGGAGACCTGCTAAAGGCACGCACAGCAGCCTCCGTGTCCATACCCAAGAGAGCTCGAGCAGACATGGAACTCACGCGCTACATACAGGAGGAGCCCATAGACTCCAACGCAGATCCACTCGCCTGGTGGCGCGTCAATGAGGCTAGATTTCCTCTGCTCTCCAAACTCGCCCGCAAGTACATGTGCATTTGTGCAACAAGCACACCGTCAGAGCGAGTTTTTAGTACTGCCGGGAATATTGTTAGCCCTTTCCGCTCCTCACTGAAACCACATAAGGTGAATATGTTGGTTTTCTTAGCGCGCAACAGGGACGTGACAACTCAGGTTTAAGCTGAGACGTTGTTCTTCTGGTTTCGTTTTATTTATTTATTTATTTATTTAAATTCTCTTTTTGTGTTTAAAATCTCGTTTAAAATATTTACCCTACAGTTTTAAGAAAGCGAAAGAGCATGGGTTCTTACTGCATCTCATTTGACTTCTGTGTTCTCTATTTGACAATAAACACATATTTAACTGCTCTTAAAACTGTGTCTTCTTTGCAATTTAAAAACAATAAGAACCCCTTTACAATAAAAACAATAAAACAATTATATAGCTCTAAAATTAAGATTTTAGACGACAAATGACACATATCGCGTCATACCGCATATCGCGGTGTTGAGCCACCATAAATAACCGCAGGGGAAATTCTTTCACCGCGACAGCCCTAATCTCCTGTAGGCTCTGTGTCGCCTTCAGATGAACACGGGGCACTTTGCAGATGTCTCCGATTCCTGCGTGTTATAGTGCCATTGTCTGTTTTCACCAGATACGATCTGGGCTCAGATGCTTTAGCGAGTACTGTTGCAGGCATACGCCATCTCCTTTCCCCATCCAGTTTGACTCCGACACTCTGTCCTGGCTGCAGAATCGGCAACGTACGCACAGAGTGGCGTCGGTTATAGAAAAATCGGTATGCCTTTTTAGTTCGCTGATCTTTCTTGCGCACCTTCTCATAATCGATGGCATGTGGCTTCAGATTTTTAGGAAGCAGTGGAACAGTCGTTCTAATCTGCCGTCCGGTCATCAGCTCTGCAGGACTCAGCCCCGTGGCATTAATCGGGGTGGCTCGGTAGCTCATGAGTGCCAGTTCAGGGTCAGGCTGTCGCAAGATTCGCTTCGCTGTGGCAACACTCCTCTCCGCTGCACCGTTACTTTGCGGGTAATGTGGGCTGGAGGTTGTGTGGGTGAAATCGTATACCTTTGTGAAGCTCACGAATTCCGCAGAGGTAAATTGAGTTCCATTGTCGGTAACCAGCTCATATGGGATTCCCCATCTGACAAACATTCTCTTTAGACAGCCTATCACCTGCTGGCTAGTGAGTGTCGGCAGGTGAGCTATTTCAATGTCACGCGAGTAGTAGTCTACGACAACCAGGAACTTGTTACCATCCTGCTCACATATATCTGCTGCTATCTTCTGCCAAGGGCCTTCTGGCAGTGGAGTAGTGATCAATGGCTCCTTCCTTTGTGTGGGTTTATTTTGCTGACAGAATTTGCATATTTCGACTGTCCTGGTGATGTCGCGTCCTATTCCCGGCCACCACACAGACATGTTGGCTCGTGCTCTGCACTTTGTGAGGCCCTGGTGACCTTCATGGATCTTGCGTAGCACATCCTTCCTTTGCGATGCTGGAACAACAATTCTATCACCGTAAAGCAAGAGTCCATCCACAACGGACAGGTGAGCCCGCGCAGCATGAAACTCACACAGAGAGGGTGACAGGCGATATGCTGCCCTGGGCCAGCCTTCTTGGATATACCTGCCCACTGCATTTAAATCAGCATCCTCTTGGGTCGCAGTACGGAATGCATCCAGCCTGTCTCTAGTCACTGGCTTGGTGGACATAATGACCTGTACATATGCTTTCACATCCTCTTCCGTGTCTGACACACTGCTTTCCGTGAGTGGGTTTCTAGACAGTGTGTCTGCTACCACTAGCTGCTTTCCTGGAACATGGACTGCTGTTACACTGAATCTCATCATACGCATTAACAGGCGCTGGCATCGAAGCGGTGCTTTGTCCAGGTCATATGAATTTATTAGGGGGACCAACGGCTTGTGATCTGTCTGGAGGCAAAATCTGTCCCTACCTTGTAGATATCGTGCAAATCTTTCACATGACCACACTGCGGCCAGGCACTCCTTCTCAATCTGAGAGTACCGCTGCTCTGTTTGGGTCAATGTTCGAGAGCAGAAAGCCACTGGATGCAGTTCTCCTCCCTGCTCTTGTAGTAGGGCAGCCCCAAGACCGTAGCTACTTGCATCCGCACTCACCACGGTAGGCTTACTGCTGTCATAGAATGCCAAGGAAGGTGCCGAAACTAGCATATCCTTAACCCGGGTAAATGCTAGTTCTTGGGCGTCACCCCACATCCACACTGTGTCACTCCTAAGCAGTTCAGTGATTGGGTGCAGGACAGCTGACAATCCTGGAAGGAACCTGCCCAGGTAGTTAATCATCCCTAGCACTTGGCGCAGTTCAGTGATGTTAGTTGGACTGGGAAGATTAGTTATGGCTTTGACTTTGCCAGGATCCGGTCTGATGCCCTTCTTCCCAATTATATGTCCAAAGTATTGGATTTCTGTTTTCCCAAACTGGCATTTGTCTCGATTTAACTTCAGCCCAGACTCCTTTATTGTTTGCAGCACGGCCCTGAGATTTTTGTCATGCTCCTGTTTGTCTTTTCCATAGATCAAAATGTCATCCATCACTGCCACTGTGCCAGAATGACCCCTCAGGAGCGTACGCATTTCTCTCTGAAAAATTTCGGGAGCTGACGTTATTCCAAACGGGAGCCGCTTGAAACAAAACCTGCCCACTGGAGTAATAAATGTTGTCAACTTCTGGCTGGAGGCCTCGAGGGGTATTTGCCAGAATCCACTTGATGCGTCAAGTGTGGAAAAAACATTAGCTCCAGACAGCTTTGGTGCTATGTCCTCTAGAGTAGGAAGCATGAACATCTCTCTTTTCACAGCTTCGTTCAGCCTTTTTAGGTCCACACATATCCTCACTTTCCCGTTCCTCTTCATCACAGGCACCATAGGTGCACACCAGTCTGTAGCCTCCTTGACTTCCTCAATAATGTCCAATTTTTGCATGCGTTTCAACTCCTCTTCTACTTTTGGTAGCATTGGAAAGGGCACGCGGCGGGGGCTGGTGAGGCTATATGGCTTGGCGTCAGGTTTTAGCTCAATCTTAATTGGTTCACAGTTTAACAGGCCTATGTCCCCAAACAAGTCATTTTCAATTTCAACTTCTTCTAGTCTCTGTACTAGCCCCATACTGCAAGCAACTTTACGGCTGAGCAGATTGTTTGTATATGGGCCCTTTACTACATAGACCCAAAAGGTGAAAGTCTGCCCCTTTCTTTGAGTGGAAGCCAGAAACTTGCCTAGACAGTTCAACTGTCCACCAGGACTACACACACTAGCCTTGATTGATTCTAGTTTGGGTTGCTGTGGTAACCTGGTAAACTCGTCCTCGGACATTACGGTAATATCTGCTCCAGTATCAATTTTGAAATACACAGCAGTGCCGTTTAGCTGCAGCTCAACTTGCCAATCATCTTTAACGTCAGCATCCTCTGAGATATGGCCTAAAAACCAGGAATCCTGACTGTTACTTAGCTCCTGGGTGACAGTGACCTCTTTAACAGCCTTCGTTTTGCACACTGCTTCGAAATGGCCAGTTTTATTGCACTTGCGGCATCTTTTCCCCCATGCGGGGCATGCTCTAGGCTCATGCGTACGTGCACACCTTGAACAGCTTCTCACGTTGCTGGCTTCACCTCGTTTTATGTGAGGTTTACCTTTCCCACTGGCTTGTGACTTAAACGGCTTATTCTTGTGTCCCACTTGGTCCACGCACTGTGCTCTCATGCCTGCGTTTTGCATTTTAACTAACTCTGCTTGGCGTGCCACCTGTATTGCCTTCTCCAGAGTGAGCTCAGGTTCTAGCTGGAGCTTCTCAGACACATCGCTGTCAGACACCCCAATCACAATGCGATCGCGTATGTGTTCATCTTTAATTGCTCCAAATTCGCAATGCTCCGCCATCTCATACAAACTCTTGACAAAGGCCTCCACACTCTCTCCACTCCGCTGTGCGCGTTTGTGGAAGCACGCGCGCTGGTGTATTATATTGCGTCGCGGCACAAAATGGTCGTCAAACTTTTTCACCACAGCTCCATAATAGTTAGCCTCTTCCTCTGCAGTAAATATAAACGTACTGAAAATAGGCTCTGCTTCTTTGCCCATTGCATAGAGAAGAGAATTAACTTGTACATCACCGTCTTCATGGTCAAGCTTTGTTGCTGTCCGAAAGCGGGAGAAACGCTGTCTCCAGACCGGCCATGACGCCGGCTGGGTGAAATCAAATGATTCAGGTGCGTGAAACTTCGACATTACAGCTCTTTATTCCTTTTCTCCCCTGAGGCACGTGAAGTCGTCGATTCTGACACCATGTAATGAAGCGTGACAAATTAATTCAGTCTCAGTTAGACTTTTATTCAAGTTAGCGAACAGTTAGCCACCGTCTCTCATAACACCAATACACTGGCGTGGAGGGCGCGAAAGACAACACTGGTCCCGCCCCCAATGTCTGTCTCGTTACTGATCAACAGTCCACAGTCCAATAGGAACACACGGTGTAAATATGCCACTAAATATACTGACTTTCCCATGTAACTATAACATTGCATGACACACACTATATACAAGTAGCCTAACAAGCACCGCGTGAAACACATTAGTCTTAACGAGACAAGTGAACACACACACACACCAACGGACGTACATATAAAGACACGGACAACATTAACACACGCTCGGGGTTCGGGGCTGTAGCGTGACAATGTCTTATTCGTTAATGAATTGTTTTGAAATTTGTGTTTTTAGGCCCAATGGTCAAACTATTATATTAAGATGTACAATTTACAGTTATTTGTTATTGTATTTTGCACATTTTCAGTCAAAAAAAAATTTCTATTGATGCCAAAGGATATACAAGACATTTTGAAAAAAACATGGCATGGATTTATTGCGTTTTGCGAAAAAACGAATTGTTTTTTTTTTTAAATAAATCTTTAAATATTAAAATCTTGATTTGATTTGTTTGTGTTTTTTTAACCTTAGTATGGTATTTGATAGTTTGAAACAGAAAACAGTGGTTTTCAGCCTACCACTTTCTTGCTAAAGAAAACACATTTTTACTCAAATTGATCAAAATGGATTTATAGCGTTTTGGAACCAAACTCTTCAAATACAGGATATAAGATGATGGTTGGCCATCTGAACGCTCGAGGCATTCTGATACAAAGTGAGTGGTTCTTTGCAGGCATTAAAATAATAATGACAATTATTTGATTGTACAAGTGTAAATAGGTTATCTATTATGTAAAATCCATTTTAAAACTAAAATTTCTATACTATTAGTGGTAATGGGACAATGTATGGAACCATAGTAGTTTCAGCTTCCTCATAGACTAATGAGGAAGATGGAGTTGCCATAATACCACTTTTTTTTTATTTTTTGTACAACGCATACAGACATAGTTTTTAATATGTTTTCTTTGAAAACTCATAAGCTGTTAATTATCTAATTTTCAGGTATGATTTTATATAGTTTATTAATTTCCCACTTATAGCCCTTCAACATTTTCTACTTATATCAACCTACAACAAGTACCTGGTATTATATCAGTGTCATCTCTAGATGAAGGCCATTTTTGGTTGGTGCAATAGACATTCATATAATGAGCTTTAGAAGTATTCTTAATTTATATGAAAAGTAAACATTTAACTAAAATCAGTAAATTTACTTTTATTAAGGGCATCGCGTTCAAGAATCTATGTGCCGTGAAGATCCAGCAGGAGTTGAAATACGTGCTCTTCAGTTGCGTTCAGTGCGCCGCAGAAGGTATTCTGTGCCTGCTCCCAACAGTTTGTGGCATATAGATGGCAACCATAAGCTTATCCGGTAAGATGTGCTTATATGAACTGTTTTTAAATACAACTCATACCGTGTAAAATCATATAATCATTTTGCATGTATGGTTTTATTTATTCCAGTGCTGCCCATATTTGTTCTTAGTGAGGCAATATAGACAGTTTAGTTTCATTACTTCTGGTTGTAATTTTCAAATGCTCCTGAAGGTTTTGATTTAAAAAATGTCTTTGTAAATCACTAGGACTGCACCTAGCCAACCTTAGTTTATACTGGAACAATCACTGTGCGTAAGGGTCAAGGCTGTAAAACTCTACTGGATGCTTGTGATCTCCGGGCCCTTAAACATCACTGCACCTCAAACAGGCGCCACTGTCAAGGAAATAACAGAATGGGCTCAGAAATACTTCCAGAAAGCATTGTCAGTGAACACAATACACCATGCCATCCGCCGTGACCAGCTGAAACTCTACAGTGCAAAGAGGAAGTCATTTCTAAGCAAGCTCTACAAGCTCAGATGTTTGCACTAGGCCAAGGGTCTTTTAAAATGGAGTGTGGCAAAATGGAAAACTGTTCTGTGGTCAGATGAGTCACGATTTGAAGTTCTTTATGGAAAACTAGTATGTCATGTCATCCAGACCAGAGAGGACAAGGATAACCCAAGTTGTTATCAAAGCTCCGTTCTGAAGCCTGCATCACTGATGGTATGGGGTTGCATGAGTGCTTGTGGCATGGGCAGCTTGCATGTCTGGAAAGGCACCATTAATGCAGAGAAATATGTTCAGGTTCTAGAACAACATCTGCTCCCATCTAGACGTCGTGTCTTTCAGGGAAGACCCTGCATTTTTCAACAAGATAATGCCAAACCACATTCTGCAGCAATCACAACATGGCTACGTAGGAGAAGGAAACAGGTACTGAAATGGCCAGCCTGCAGTCCAGATCTTTCACTTGTAGAGAACATTTGCGGAAGGTGCGACAAAGAAGGCCCAAGACGATTGAACAGTTAGAGGCCTGTATTAGACATGAATGGGAGAGCATTCCTATTTCTAAACTTGAGAAACTGGTCTCCTCTGTCCCCAGACGTCTGTAGAGTGTTGTAAGAAGGGGGGGATGCCACACAGTGGTAAAAATGGCCTTGTCCCAACTTTTTTGGGATTTGTTGATGCCATGAAATTTTGAAACAACATATTTTCCCCTTGAAATGATAAATTCTCTCCGTTTAAACTTTTGATCTGTGATTTTTGTTCTATTCTAAATAAAATATTAGATGATGGCACCTCCACATCATTTAAATTTGTTTAGTGTCCCAAATTTTTCCGGTTTGTATGTGTTTCATAGTACGGTTTTTTAGATTGAAAAAAAAAACTAATGCCTACTAGTAAGTAGTTTTATTTCTGAATATGTTATGATTTTCAATTTCCTAAATTACAGATGGCGAATAGTAGTACATGGTGGCATTGGCGACAAATTACAGATGGCGAATAGTAGTACATTGGTGGCACCAACAACCGGGCCTCAACAGTCATGGGGAGCTTCTTTGAAGCAGTCAATACCTATGGAGTGCCATCACGTGTCGGGTCTGACAAAGGAGGAGAAAATGTTCAGGTTGCACATTTCATGGTGTCTACTAGAGGCCTAAATAGGAATTCCCACATCACTGGAAGAAGCACACACAATCAGAGGTAATACCATTTTGTATAAGTTTTGTGTTCACATACAGTAGATTTTCAAATTGACTTTGGTGTAGTGTACAACTTAAAAGCCTTTTCTTTGATTTAATCAACTACGTTTTTCATTTTCTTTGTCACTCTACCTAGGATAGAAAGATTGTGGAGAGATGTCTTTGGGGGAGTTTTAGATCTTTTCTACACCATTTTCTGCAACCTGGAGAGGGAGGGCTTACTCAACCCAGATGAAGAGATCCACATCTATTCACTGCACTGGACCTTTCTTCCACATATTCAGAGGCATTTGCAGTTCTTCAAGGATGGCTGGAACCACCATAGATTGCGCACAGAAGAGAATCAGTCACCACTTCAACTGTGGATGCAGAACCAAATTGAGGGGTATCAAGACCTTCCCCAGGTATGTTTGAAACAAGGCTAGACGTATCAAGACCCTCCCCAGGTATGTTTGAAACAAGGCTAGACGTATCAAGACCTTCCCCAGGTATGTTTGAAACAAGGCTAGACGTATCAAGACCCTCCCCAGGTATGTTTGAAACAAGGCTAGACGTATCAAGACCCTCCCCAGGTATGTTTGAAACAAGGCTAGACGTATCAAGACCTTCCCCAGGTATGTTTGAAACAAGGCTAGACGTATCAAGACCCTCCCCAGGTATGTTTGAAACAAGGCTAGACGTATCAAGACCTTCCCCAGGTATGTTTGAAACAAGGCTAGACGTATCAAGACCCTCCCCAGGTATGTTTGAAACAAGGCTAGACGTATCAAGACCTTCCCCAGGTATGTTTGAAACAAGGCTAGACGTATCAAGACCTTCCCCAGGTATGTTTGAAACAAGGCTAGACGTATCAAGACCCTCCCCAGGTATGTTTGAAACAAGGCTAGACGTATCAAGACCCTCCCCGGGTATGTTTGAAACAAGGCTAGACGTATCAAGACCCTCCCTGGGTATGTTTGAAACAAGGCTAGACGTATCAAGACCCTCCCCAAGTATGTTTGAAACAAGGCTAGACGTATCAAGACCCTCCCCAGGTATGTTTGAAACAAGGCTAGACGTATCAAGACCCTCCCCAGGTATGTTTGAAACAAGGCTAGACGTATCAAGACCCTCCCCAGGTATGTTTGAAACAAGGCTAGACGTATCAAGACCCTCCCCAGGTATGTTTGAAACAAGGCTAGACGTATCAAGACCCTCCCCAGGTATGTTTGAAACAAGGCTAGACGTATCAAGACCCTCCCCAGGTATGTTTGAAACAAGGCTAGACGTATCAAGACCCTCCCCAGGTATGTTTGAAACAAGGCTAGACGTATCAAGACCCTCCCCAGGTATGTTTGAAACAAGGCTAGACGTATCAAGACCCTCCCCAGGTATGTTTGAAACAAGGCTAGACATATCAAGACCCTCCCCAGGTATGTTTGAAACAAGGCTAGACGTATCAAGACCTTCCCCAGGTATGTTTGAAACAAGGCTAGACGTATCAAGACCTTCCCCAGGTATGTTTGAAACAAGGCTAGACGTATCAAGACCCTCCCCAGGTATGTTTGAAACAAGGCTAGACGTATCAAGACCCTCCCCAGGTATGTTTGAAACAAGGCTAGACGTATCAAGACCTTCCCCAGGTATGTTTGAAACAAGGCTAGACGTATCAAGACCCTCCCCGGGTATGTTTGAAACAAGGCTAGACGTATCAAGACCCTCCCCGGGTATGTTTGAAACAAGGCTAGACGTATCAAGACCCTCCCCGGGTATGTTTGAAACAAGGCTAGACGTATCAAGACCCTCCCCGGGTATGTTTGAAACAAGGCTAGACGTATCAAGACCCTCCCTGGGTATGTTTGAAACAAGGCTAGACGTATCAAGACCCTCCCTGGGTATGTTTGAAACAAGGCTAGACGTATCAAGACCCTCCCTGGGTATGTTTGAAACAAGGCTAGACGTATCAAGACCCTCCCCAGGTATGTTTGAAACAAGGCTAGACGTATCAAGACCCTCCCCAGGTATGTTTGAAACAAGGCTAGACGTATCAAGACCCTCCCCAGGTATGTTTGAAACAAGGCTAGACGTATCAAGACCCTCCCCAGGTATGTTTGAAACAAGGCTAGACGTATCAAGACCCTCCCCAGGTATGTTTGAAACAAGGCTAGACGTATCAAGACCCTCCCCAGGTATGTTTGAAACAAGGCTAGACGTATCAAGACCCTCCCCAGGTATGTTTGAAACAAGGCTAGACGTATCAAGACCCTCCCCAGGTATGTTTGAAACAAGGCTAGACGTATCAAGACCCTCCCCAGGTATGTTTGAAACAAGGCTAGACGTATCAAGACCCTCCCCAGGTATGTTTGAAACAAGGTGTTTTGGGCTGTAAACTTCTACCTACCACCTTAGCCCAGCGTGTTCGTTTGATGGGAAGGAGATAGCAGGAACCACCATACCAAAATTATAGCAATACCAAAAAGGCCTTTATTAAAACAGAGATATCTCTGGGGATCTCACATTCTAACATTTTACATCAGAGAGACCCAACAAGTGTTTGAGCATGCCGTCTTTATATATGATTTCTCCGCCCCCAAACGCTTAGATCTTCTTCTATACCTTACATGGTGTTGTTCTTCAAGCATACAATACTTCTCTTTCTTCTCTGCAATCCCAACATGGACATATGGTTCCTGTGTATGGACTGATAGGCCGGCAAGAGGCCACCATTCATGAAGATGCTGTAAATTCATATTTCCCCAACATCGGCACAATCAGGCCTACGCCTTCTGCTTTTTAGATCTCACTCTACAGTGTGGTTTGCTCAACATCCTCTCCCTAGGGTTCACAGCTCGGACACATCTTAGACAGTGGTTACATTTTACTTCTACATTAAACAGTGGTTACATTTTACTTCTACCTTAAACAATGATTACACTTCACTCCTTTTAAACAGTGATTACATTTCGCTTCTGTATTATGTTAAAAGAATAAACAAAGCATGTGTTAATTGCTAAGCAAAAAAACCCCCAATCACAACAAAGGCTAGACGTAAACCTCTATAGATAGTTCAAGGATTTTGGATTGCTACTAATGGTGACCAGCATTTTTCATGTATTAAGTAGTTCATAATAGAGCAATTATGTGCTTTACCACAAATTATTAGTGAAATGTTCAATGACTACTTACAGTTTATGCCTTTTCAAGCATGCCATTAAGCTGGCCATAATGAATTACATTACATGTTTTAAAACATGCTTGTTCTTTATGTGCTTCTTTATGTACATTTTGAACATTTACATGTTCATGTTAAATATAATTCTAGGTTGATACGGAGTATGGTATTGACTGGGAAGATCCACATGGATACCACCACGAAGGAGTCGCAGTTCCTGAGGTTCAGCTTCCTCGGCCACTATCAGACATGGAAGTGCAGAGACTGCCAAATCCACAAGTTCCTTTTTCCAATGCTTTAAATTTGTACAGTGAGACAGTTGTAATGTTAACAGATATACTTTCAGATGTTTAAAAGGCAGACATCTGCCTGTTGAAGGATCATAAATGTTGAGGTCATCTGTTATAGTACCTAGTAGCCTACCCTGTTGAAGGATCATAAATGTTGAGGTCATTGCCTTTGCCATTACCAGCAGGAAATGTCTTATACATTTTTCAAATAAAGTGGCTACTGAGTGTATGTATTCGTTCTTTTCACAAAAAACACACATGCTGGCTAAATGTTTGTATTAAAATTTTAAGTTAAAAATTTTGGTCCAAAGCTACATTTAAAAAAATCTTTAGTAAGGTAGTCTCATTATGTGTGATGGTGGCATAAAACTGGGTATGATTTAAAATTCCTGGATTCTGGCATAGTTGCCCAAATTCCTCTGCTAAATCTCCCCTTTCAACTCCGCAGTAATTCTCAGTTGTCTGGTCGGAGCGGAGAAATCTACAAACTGCGCTGGACTCCAGCCCTTAGTTCTCTAAACCAATTCAGTGTAACAACACTTCCTTACTATGGTGGTGTTTTCTTCTGTCAGGGTAAACACATATTGGTTGTTTTTCTGCTTTGATAACGTTGTTGACACCTACTGCAACTCCAGGCTTTGACATTTTGGATGTTTAAGTTTAAAAACATGCTTTTTTTGTAAATGAAATGTTTTATTTGAATGTTGTTCTAATTGAACAGTAGTAATTGAATTTAACAGTAATGCATGTATGACATCCCACCTATTTTATTAAACAAAAAATGCAAATAAAGCTTTGCTAACAGAAAAGTAAATTTTGTCTTTGGCTCAAATCTGACCAAATCCAGAGTAAGCGGATGAGATGCTTGCCATCAGGGGGGTATTCCAAGAAGCGGGTTTAACAAACTCTAAACTTAACCCTGAACTCGGAGTTGTCTTACCCCGATATGACATACTCAGAGTTTTCGGTTCCAAAACGGCGGATCGGCGTTAAATTAATCAGGGTCGCTCAACTCTTGAGTAGGTTGACCCAGACAGAAGCGCGTTCACGCGTAACTATTAAAGGCATTCTTAATGGAACGCAGATAAATAGGATTAATCATGGACTTAAACGCGAAAATCAGCCGAACATCGTATTTCACACCACTGTAGCTTGAAGTATTAATGACTGCGTATGCAGAATATTTAGATATTATTAAACGTAAATGTAATTGTTAGCAGGTGCACCACTAACACAGCAGGAATTCAATGGTTGCAACACAGAAATAAACAGGACGAAATATTTTTCCTCTGCCTCTAGGGCATATTCATTTTAATGAACAAATCGCTATAACAAATCACTCTAACTGCTATCACGTTGGGAGAAGGCCAAGAGAGAGCATCAAGTGCAGTACATACATATATATGTGTATGAGGGCGTGGCTTCACCAGTCATGGTACAATCATTAAGTCGATAACCCCCCCTTGTGGTGTGAACTTATATACATTACAGAATACATCAGTCAATCATACACGTCAACACTCCCACTTATGAGTGACTTGTATCCTGTACAGTTTTTAACAATCAGAATAAACCCAGAAATAAATCAAATGTTTACAGTACATACAGTACTTAACACATTTACAATTCATCAGACACTTGTACCAAACATGACTCCCGAAAATTTAATCAATTTAACCTTTGAGACAGGCTTGGTCATAGCATCTGCTATCATTTCATCTGTAGGACAGTAAACAAGTGTCATCTTTCCTTCTTTAATGGTTGACCTTATGAAATGATACTTGATGTCCACGTGCTTGCACCTTTGTCTGCACACAGGGTTTTTCACAAGTGCAATAGTGCCCTGGTTATCCTCATGAACAACAGTTTGAGCATATTCATAGGAATCCATACCCTTCAGTAACTGCTCTAAATAGATACATTCCTGTATTGTTAGCGCTAAAGCCATGTATTCGGCTTCGCATGTCGATAATGCTACTGTGGGTTGCTTTTTGCTTCTCCAAGATACCAGTGAGCTGCCTTTGCTCATGCTCACACAGTAGCCAGACGTGCTCCGTCTGTCGCTTGTGTCTGCCCCCCAATCTGCGTCACTGTATGCGCGGAGGCCTAAACCATCTGCTTTTCCTGAAAGTCAGCTGCTTGTCTGTGGTACCTCTTAGATAACGCAGTACATGTTTTACTGTAATCCAATTTTCCTCTGTGGGATTTGCAAAATGTTGTGATAATTTACCTACCACAAAACATAGATCAGGTCTCGTACAAGTAGCTAAGTAGATGAGACTACCTACAGCTTCCCTGTATTTCCTTACATCAGCCATCTTAGGTGCATCATCAGTGTAGTAAACCTTTTGGTCACATGGTGTCTCACGTGTTCTTCACTCCTGCATCTCAAATCGGTTGAGAATCCTTTCAAAATACCTCTGTTGTGACATTGTTATACAATCGTCAGATTGGCTGAAGTCTATGCCTAGAAAGTGCTTCAGCCTGCCTAGGTCCTTCATCTTAAACCTGGTGGAAAACATTGCCTTCACTTGCTCTAAACTACATGTGTTGTTCGCCGCTATGATAAGATCATCCACTCAAATGACAATTATCACCTTCCCTGCCTGTTCAGATTCTTTAGTGTAGACACAATGGTCCACTGGGTTCTGCATGAAGTTGTCATCTATCAAACATCTGTGTAACATCTCATTCCAGTTACGCCCTGATTGCTTCAGACCATAAATGGACTTCTCTAGTTTACACACTAGGTTTTCTCCCACTTTCTCATAACCTTCTGGTTGATCCATATAGATGTCTCGGTCTATGGGTGCATGTAGATACGCCGTCTTTACATCCATTTGATGTAGTGCTAGATTTTCTTGGGCTGCCTTTTGCATGACTACACGCACACTGGCCATGTTGGCCGTGGGGGAGAATGTCTCGCCGTAATCTATCCCCGCTCTCTGGCTATATCCCTTCGCCACAAATCTGGCCTTGTACTGTTCACGTCCATCACCACCCTCTTTAATAGAGTATACCCACCTTCCTCCCACTGTTTTTCTGCCCTTTGGCAATTTGGTCAGAGTAAAGGTCTGGTTTTCTTCCAGTGACTGTATCTCCTCGTCCATTGCCCTCTTCCATTCACCTGCCTGTGGTGATGCCATAGCCTGTTTAAAGGTCAGTGGCACACCACACACTGCTCGGTAGCAATAGTCAACACTGGTGAGTGTACTATCATCATCAACATTATCTTCCTGAGTATAGTCACTAAGATAACTCAGGGGTTTACGCTCTCTAGTGGGGTATCTCCCACTGCTTGAGACCTGTGGCGTCACCCTGTGGTGCTCCTCGCCATGGTCTCCTGGGGATTGTGGACTGTCTGTCTGTATGTCTGTGCTCGTAGTACTGGGCTGAGATGTGTCTGTCTTCTCACTACTTATAATGGGGTCAAATCCTAGGTCCTGAGTCTGAGTCTCGCTCTCACACGTGGTCTTTGTGATAAACGTGACCAGTCTGTGCTTCTGCACTTTTCCCTTGGTGGGGTAGTAAACTAGGAAAGCAGGGCTGCCCTTGTCATGCCCTACGAAGAGTCCCTTCTCACACCTTGGATCTAGTTTACCCCTGTCTTGTTGGTACGCGTAGCATTCTGACCCGAATTTGTGCATCTTGGCTAGATCACACTTCTTCCCTGTCAGTGCTGTGTACGGTGTTGTGCCGGTGTGCTTGTTAAAGCATCGGTTCCTGGCGTAGGCTGCTTCCTGAACAGCATAATGCCATAGGCTCTTAGGTAAGTTGCTGTCCATAAGCTTACACCTCGCCATCTCAAATAGAGTGCGCTCTTCCCTCTCAGCTATCCCGTTCTGGTGTGGGGAGTAAGGGCAGGACGTCTCGTGTCTGATTTTGTTCTTTCTCAGAAAGGCCTTAAACTCTCTGTTAGTAAACTCTGTCCCGTTGTCTGAGCAAATGCATTTCACATTACCATAAGGCGCTAAGTCAGCCAGGAACTTTTCAGTAGCCTGTACGGCATCACTCTTTGCTTTGAGAAATTATGTGAAAACTACTCCTGTGCCCACATCTGTAAAAGATTGCATATACTTGTAACCATCAATTGAACCATTGGTCACTGGACCAGCTAGATCAGTATTCACCAACTCAAGTGGTGTCTTCACCTTGTCAGTTGTATTTCTGTTTCTCGTCTGAGTAAACTTCCCCTCTATACACACATGACATTCTTTGTCAGGCTTACGCTTTGCACCTTTAATGTGCATGCCTACGGTTACATCCTGGAGTCTTAGTATATCATCATAGTTACAATACCCCATAATCTCGTGCCAGGTTTGGATATCATGGCTAACATTGCACACATCATTTTCATCACACTCTGTTTTGTAAGTACAAACATTCTGTTGCACACTTGAATGTTAAACCTTGTGCCATTAGGTGACATAAGAACATCATTACCTTCCTTGAAGAGTACTTTGGCACCATGTGCAGTGGCACACTTTACGGAGAAAAGTTCTTGTGGAAATGAAGGGATGTACAGGGCGTTCTTAAGAGTCACTGTACATCTCTGTCCATCGCTGTCGATGAGACACACCTGTGCATCTCCTCTGCCTTCCGCCAAACCGAATGTCCGCCTCCCGTCGGCCAGTTCCATGCTGTGGCTCTCCGGTTTGAATGTGCTGTCGAAGGTCTTGAACCGGCTTCTGTCGTTCAGCATGTGGGATGTCGCGCCTGTGTCGACGATCAGCCTCTTTTCCTCGATCTGCCGCTGCTGCGCTGGCTTGCAGGTGTCGTCGGTCTCCGCCCGGAATGTGGTGTCGTTTCCCGCGGGTCTCCGCGCGCCGATCCGTTCTCCACCACTCGCTGCACGACTGCCGCTATCTCCAGCACGAGCGCACTTATAGCTTTGCACGCGCTCTTTCTTTCTGCAGGCTTTGTCTGTATGGCTTGTGCTTTTGCAGGAACCGCACCAAACTTTCCGTGTGCATTACACAGGAGAAGCAATGACTACAGGGCAACAAGGAAGAAGTGAACTACAGCATAAACAAAACAATTAAACAGACGACGAGGTAACAAACACCAATGGCTACCAATGATGGGGAACACAACAATGAAACACAAGCACACAACCTATGTGAAGGATTGGACGAGCACTTGCAAAAAATGCAAAGTGGATCAGGCCAAGATAGCAGAGGGAGCACAAAGTCCAAGCAAAAATTCTCTTTTTCTCTTCTTTTTATTATTTTTCTTTTAGAAAGTGAATATTTGTGCAAATAATTACTCAAAAATAATAACAATAATCAAGCATCAACATCTCAAAAGAAACATACTATTCAAAAATCTCAACTTGCTGAGTCTCTCTCCAAGAGTCAGAAACCACTATGGCAGCGGAATTCAAAAAGAGGGTCGGTCCCTATACAAGATCAAATGCTTGGCCTTCACATAGGACTCAGACTACACATATAAAGAAGGTGGCCAGCACCATTCCTACACAATAGGGGAACACTTAACATTCACCTGACCAAACATACATTAGACAGACTCTGATGCATCAGTAAAACATTACACACAATTTAAAACACAATTTACATGAATGAAAATCCAAATCTAACATTACAGCCAACATTTAACACTAGGAACCCGACGGCCGCGAAAATTTTCGCAAGGCTTAGTAAGGTCCATGTAGCCCACTCCCCTGCTGTGAAGAGATTAACGCCCATTGTCTTGGTAATGCGGTGAAAGCGTCTCACCCCCAGCTCATACGCCTGCCAAAGCACAAGCGGCTCACCTCCAAGCTCATACAAAGCACCAAACGTGATACTTCACGAAAAACTTGGTTACAAACAAGCAGACTGTATATGTTACCGATCCTACAACAAACAGCGGAAATTTTGTAGACTCGTGTTTCAAAAGATACAATTCAAGCGCACGTAGAGACGACAGTTTCTCAAATGAGTCCCGTCAAACAATAAAAACAAATAAAATAGTTTGAACCTCTTTATATATTGTTTGAAGCTCTTTGTATATTTACTACACTATATAATATTTGTTACACTTTCTGTTTCCGCGTTTGAATTCGCGTTTGAAAAGCTAAGAAATTATATGGCGCAATTATATATATGGCTGATAAATGTTGTGATCTAAACAGCAGACTGGAAAAGGAGAGGAAAAGACAGGAAGAACAAATTCATGTGCTGTAAAACAACTTTATTTTGATCAAACATGGATGTCTATTCCGGGTTTCTTGAAGTGGAATGTCAAGAAAGTTGAGGGTGTCTTGAAGTTGAGGGTGTACTCGCCAGATGCACTTGCCGCATGCAACACACGCGTTGATGCTGTGGAGAACAATTCAAGGTACACCTTACATTTTGAATAAAATCTTTCAGAAGACAAAAATACGTAACATATGTGGTGTTACGTATGTAGGCCTACTTATCAACGTACCTTCATGTAGTTGTAGCCAACAGTTGCTACACAGCCAGGGTGTACTCGCCGCATGCAACGGGCCACCGGCGTGTTCCTGCGCGCACTGTGTATGCACGCACCTTCATGATGTCTGTCAACGGCGCACTGCAAAGAACAAAGTACATGTTATATTTTGAACGAATTTATTCATGTGTACCAGCCAGGGACCCTCTTTCTTACATTTGCGGCAGGTTCATCGTTCATCGCTGCCAAGGTCAACGGGCCACCGGCGTGTTCCTGCGCGCACTGTGTATGCACGCACAGAAGTACATGTTATATTTAGAACGAATTCATTCATGTATAAATTGATTCTGTGAAAATATCACAGGCATGGGTCATAACAGAACGGGAATCCAATTCCAGCAACCATGAGAAAAATAACCAGCAACCACGACGAGAAATAAACAGAGGACTAACACGGAAACAGACATGAAATGGCAGGAGATGCGGGGCAGACCGTGACACCGGGTTTCATGATGTGCGACTGTGGAACAGAAAGAGAAGAGATTTTTGGTTATGTTCAAATAATAGTGTGTGTGTATATATATGTGTGTGTGATTGGTTGTCTGTAACGTAGCTATGTTAACAATTGTAAAGCGCCTTGGGTATTTAGATAAGGCGCTATATAAATTGAAACATTAATTCATTCATATATATATAAATATACTTATCGACGTACCTTCATGTACTTTTAGGTACACAGTTGCCACACAGCCAGGGACACTCTGCCCTACACTTGCGACAGGTGTACTTGCCGCATGCAGCGCACAGGGTTATGCTGTGGTTCCGGTTGCAGTTTGTCTGCACCTGACACGTAGTCTTCTTTCCAGGAGCAGGCGAAGGACGTGGCGTTCTCTTCAACTCCTTTTCCTGTAGGAAACGAAGACGGAGTTCCTCAGCAAGAGTACACATAAAAACTCTCCTACTCTCTGTGGACCCCGTACATGCCGTGTACAAAACATGCGCGTTCATCGCTGCCAGGTCAAGTATGTTATAAAACACTGCAACGGGCCACCGGCGTGTTCCTGCACGCACTGTGTATGCACGCGCCTTCTGGTCCATGATGTCAACGGCGCACTGCAAAGAACAAATACAAAGAAGTACATGTTATATTTTGAATAAATTCATTCATGTATGATAAATTGATTTATCAATGCCAACACATGCATACCTTCGTCCGGTTGTAGTCCGTCACAGTGTTTGGCTTCTTTTTGCGGTCGTCTGCAATCTCCACGTGCGTGTGCATAGTGCTCAGAACGCAAACTGTTTTGTTGGGCTTGGAGGCATACACCGTCAGAAGCGCATCATCGGATCTGTACACCTCCGTTGACAACTTCTCACGGCTTCTCGGCGAATCTTGTTCATTGTCCCAAGCAGAGTCGTGTTGCATTCCAGCAGCTTCTTAGCCAGGGAAAGAGATGTGAAAAAATTGTCTGTGGCTACAGTTCTGCCCTTGCCCAGGTATGGCTTCATAAGCTTCATCACCACATTCTCGGACACTCTTTCCCCCTTGGGACGATCGGGGTCCTTTCCAAGGTATGGAATGGCGTTGCACATGTACTTTGTGTTCAACTCAGAAGCAACCCAAAACTTTATTCCAAACTTGTCCGGCTTTGAGGCAATGTACTGGGTGAATGGACAGCGAACCTTGGTCGGAAACAGCTGCTCGTCGACTGTCAGTTCCTTGCCTGGGGTATAGCACAAAATGCAGTTGTTCACAAATCGCTGCCAGATGTCCGAAATCGCAGCAAATCTGTCGCTCTTTGCACGCTCCGCACGGGTGTCCTTATTATCAAAGCGCAAGTACCGCATGATTTCTTGGTAGCGGTCCCGTGCCATTGTCTCCTGGATCGAAGGCACAGCGAACATTGCCGACCAACAGTCCGACATCGCTCCAACTGGACAGAGGACTGCTCGTAGAAATAGGATTGCTACGAATGCCATAAACTCGCTGACCGACAAACTCCAGCTGCTGTCTGTTCTGCGGGCTTCATGGACAGTGCAGTCTGTGATGATTCGCAGCATCTCCATGTCGAGCAAACACAGAAAACTCTGCAGTCTGCTTGTGATCCTACGCTGTATTAGTAAAAGTAAACAAATGACGCTAGGTAAATTACACGTACTAAATATCATTCAAACACAAGCAGAAACACTGGAAAGAAATATGAAGTTACTATACCTTTGCATGCTCTGTAGGCCCGGACGGCTCAACAAATGTTGAATTAGGCGAACAGCTGCTGACACGAGAGCGTGCGATGCCAACCTTCTCCCAAACAGTTCCATCTTTTGCCCGTACGGTTGGTGCAGGTGTGGTGTCAGCCTGTGTCCGTCTCTTCCTTGGAGGGCTCTGTTGTACCTCATCCGATGTACTGCTTCTTTCTTCATCGGATGAATCGCTGGTCAAAAAACAGGAGGGTCCTTCTCCCGCATCGGACTCACAGCAGTCCTCGTTGGTCAGCAAAGCCGCAACTTCTTGACCGGTGAACGTCCTCTGTCTTGCCATGGTGTTTTGCGTCGTCTCCACACAGGATAGTAGGGAAAATGTAAGTCGCCTGCCTTTGGGTTTCAGCTTTTATCATGACTCTGAAGAACACACCCACAACAGCGCATACTAATTATACTTTATTATAATAGGTGGCGCTTCACACATAACGCCGAAACCGAAACCGGGCTAATCCCCTGCATACACGGGAACAATAAAAGGTGATTGGACCCGTGATAATGGTTCACGGCAATCCGTGAATATCAGTCAAACACAAGCATAAACACTGCAAAAAATATTATATTACTATGCTGTATGAGTGAAAATAAATAAATGACGCTAAGTTATTTACACAAACGAAATATCTTATTTACACAAACGAAATATCAGTCAAACACAAGCATAAACACTGCAAAAAATATTATATTACTATGCTGTATGAGTGAAAATAAATAAATGACGCTAAGTTATTTACACAAACGAAATATCTTATTTACACAAACGAAATATCAGTCAAACACAAGCATAAACACTGCAAAAAATATTATATTACTATGCTGTATGAGTAAAAATAAATAAATGACGCTAAGTTATTTACACAAACGAAATATCTTATTTACACGAACGAAATATCAAACACAAGCATAAACACTGCAAAAATATATTACTATGCTGTATGAGTAAAAATAAATAAATGACGCTAAGTTATTTACACGAACGAAATATCTTATTTACACAAACGAAATATCAGTCAAACACAAGCATAAACACTGCAAAAAAATATTATGTTACTATGCTGTATGAGTAAAAATAAGTAAATGTAAAAATAAATATTACTTTACTATACCTTTATTACTTTGTTGCTGCTATTGAAGTGCATACACAAGAAAATCTGGGACGCTTGCTTCATACATAACGCCAATACCACGCTAATGATAATGTGTTTCACGGGAACAATATGGACCCGTGATAATGGTTGGTTCAGCCATGTAAATGTGTGGCGCTATTGAAGTGCATACACAAGAAAATCTGGGACGCTTGCTTCATACATAACACCAATACCACGCTAATGATAATGTGTTTCACGGGAACAATATGGACCCGTGATAATGGTTGGTTCAGCCATGTAAATGTGTGGCGCTATTGAAGTGCATACACAAGAAAATCTGGGACGCTTGCTTCATACATAACGCCAATACCACGCTAATGATAATGGTTCACCGCTCTAAATAATACTTATGTCAATATGTAGCGCTTCACACATAACGCCGAAACAGGGCTAAACTTTATTTATTTATTTTAGACTACAAACTAGACCTGGTGCACACAGACTGCACACAGACTAGACCTGGTGCACCACAGAGCTCCTGCCACAGAGCTCCTGCCTGTCTTTCTGCTCCTGTCTTGCTCTGAAATTAACATGTGTATGGTCCTGCTAATTGGGCAGGAGAAGGAGGGGTGATGTCCTCAGAACCTTGAAATCTCAGGAGCTCCAGTGTTAAGAAACGACCCTTCAGCCACAACCCATCTCCGTCAACCCCCTGACATTTCGGCAAGCTGAACCGGACCGTTTCCGGCCGGAACAAATAAACAGGCCTTTGTTCCTCGCCAACCCCTTTTTTTGCCGCCCGCAAGTCCACCGCCCCTGCAGAACAAACAGTGGTATGAACTCTCGTTATTTTCTCTTTTTGTACCTAAAAGAAACACCAATAACTTTGTAAGCACAATAAAAGACAAGCATTGGAACAATTTGTCTAGCGTCCTCTTTTCATTTTAAATATTTCGTTCATTCCGCCGCAGTCCATAGCGGGACAAAGGTCTCTCGGTTGCCGATTAGCTCATAGCGTTTCTGAGCAGCACTTCCATCCAGCGCCTTTGGGGAACTGAAAGCCAACATCAGCATGTGAGCAAACGTATGAGCATGTGCGTATACGTGTGTATGTGTATGTGTGTGTGCGTGAAATAAAAAGGGAAAAGATGGAGTAAATGTGCGGTCCGTCCACGACCGTCACACACCCCCCCCCCCACCTCTTGTCTCACGTCGGCAGGCGGGGGAGGAAATCAGCAATGGCGTTATCCCTCCCAGGAATATGGCGGACGGTGAATCGGAACGGCTGCATGGCCAAGTACCACCTGGTAATTCTCGCATTGGAGTCATGCATGCGGTCCATCCACTGCAAGGGCCGGTGGTCCGTCTCCAACCGGAACTCACGGCCAAGGAGGTAGTACCTGAAGGCGTCGAGGGCCCACTTCACCGCCAGGCACTCCTTTTCAATGGTTGAGTACCGCACCTCCCTCGGGTAGAGCTTCCGGCTGATGTACGCCACTGGATGTCTCTCGCCTGGGTCACCTTGCAGGAGCACCGCCCCCAAACCTGTATCGGAAGCATCTGTCTGCAAAACAAATGTCTTTCCAAAGTTAGGACAATACAAAACAGGTTCATTACAAAGGGCGCTCCGAATGTCCTCAAAAGCCTTCTTAGCTGGCTCAGTCCACTGAACATGCACTGGGGAACTTTTCCGGGTCAAGTCTATAAGGGCGGCTGCCCTATCGGCGAAGTTTGGCACAAACCCCCTGTACCAGCCAGCCATGCCTAGAAAGGACCGTACCTGGGTCTTAGTCTGGGGTAAAGGACACTGCTGGATAGCCTCCAACTTCTGCACCTGCGGCCTGACCACTCCACCCCCAATAACATACCCCAGGTACTCCGCCTCCTTCTCAGCGATGGTACACTTAGCCGGGTTGATAGTAAGGCCTGCCCTCTCAATCCTCTTGAAGACTTCACTCAAATGTTGTAGATGGTCCGCCCAAGATGCACTGTACACAATTACATCATCAAGATAAGCGGCCGCGTAACCCTGTGTACCCTCCAGCACCTGATTCATCAGTCTTTGAAAGGTTGCAGCGGCGCCATGGAGCCCAAACGGCATAACTGAAAACTGGAACAAGCCCCAAGGGGTACGGAACGCAGTGAGTTCTCTGGTCGAGTCACTCAGTGGGACTTGCCAGTATCCCTTTGCCAAATCTAAAGTTGTCACCCATCTTGCTGAACCAAGGGAATCAATGATATCATCAATTCTAGGAGTAGGATAGGAATCAAACTTTGACACTGAATTTAAATATCTAAAATCAACACAGAACCGAAGACTACCGTCCTTCTTCGGAACTAGGACTATCGGACTACACCACTCACTATGTGATGGTTCTATGATCCCCAGGGCCAGCATCTGGTCAGTTTCCTTCCGCAGCCCGACCAGAAGTCATTCCGGTATCCTGTAACTCATGCAGCGAGGAGCCGCCCCCTCACACAGGGTAACGTGATGACTGACGAGCTGAGTGTGTCCGGGCTGCTCCTTGAACAGGGTGGGTGTACATAGGTGCCTGATGGCCGCCTGCTGTTCAGGGAAGAGATGGTTAAGGTCAAGGGTGCCCTCTGTTGGTGAAGGTAGGTACTGCTCCTCAACCTCATCCTCTTCCTGCACCCGCCGGATCAGCAGCGCCTCCACACTCGTACCTGGCCGTTCCCTCCACTCCTTCAGATGGTTGATGTGCAGCACTCGTCTGGAACGCTTCGAACCCGGCCCACTGACTTCATAAGTAGTCGACCCCAGTTTCCGGGTCACCTCAAAAGGGCCTTGCCATTTGGCTAACAGCTTACTGGTGTCGCTTGGCAACATCACCAGCACTTTGTCCCCGACCTTGAAACTGCGAGCATGAGCCTTGTGGTCGTAGTAGAACTTCTGTCGCTGCTGGGCTTGCTCCAGATTCTGCCGCACCAATTCGGCCATGTTCTTCAGCCGCTCACGCATCTGTAACACATACGTGAGGGTGTTCCGCACAGGTGGGTCCTCCTCACTCATCCAAGTCTCCCTCAACAGTGCCAGAGGGCCCCGCACCTCACGTCCATAAAGCAGCTCGAACGGTGAAAATCCCGTTGAGGCCTGTGGCACCTCGCGATAGGCAAAGAGGAGGTAAGGAAGCCAACTGTCCCAATCCGCGCCTGACTCATCCACAAACTTGCGCAGCATCTGCTTGAGAGTTTGATTGAAACGTTCAGTCAGGCCATCCGTCTGCGGATGATAAGGCGTGGTGCGTAACCTCTTAATACCTAACAACCCATACACCTGCTTGAGGAGTTTTGACATAAAATTTGACCCCTGATCCGTTATTATAGCTTTGGGGAACCCGACGTGCGAGAACAACTGGATCAAACACATGGCAACAGTCCTAGCCTTGACGGCTTTAAGAGCAAACACCTCAGGATATCTTGTAGCATAATCCGTAATCACAAGCATAAACCTATTTCCAGACTTGCTACGCTCAAGGGGGCCTACAACATCCATACCCAACTGCTCAAAGGGAGTACCCACAACCGGAAGCGGTTCTAAGGGGACCTTAGGAGGGGACCTGTTAGCAGTCTTCTGACATTCTGGGCACGTCTTACAAAACTCAGCGATGTCTTTTGCCATGTTTGGCCAGTAAAAGTACCGTATGATCCTGCCCACAGTCTTATGTTTGCCCAAACGGCCTGCCCAAGGTATGGAATGGCCCAACTCAAGAACTATCTTTCGAGCCTCCAAGGGGACCACCATCCTAGAACTAGCTCCTTCACTTTTGTACAATACTCCATCCTTAATAACAAAATCCTGCCCTGACACCTCACCCGCATCAACGTTGCCCTGGGCCTGCCGATACAAAAGGCCGATATCAAGGTCTTGCTGCTGCATTAACGCCATACCTTGGGGCAGTGGTTCCCAAACTTTTTCTGCCGTGCCCCCCTTTAGTAGATGAGAATATTTTTGCGATTCACGTTTTTCACTTCCGATACCGATTCAGATATCTGAGGCTTAGTATCGGCGATAGAGTAAAACTGTGCTGAATCGACTTAAAACATTTTTTTTTTTAAACACAGACATACTGAATTAGAAGTTTATTGAAAACTCTGTACCAGTATAGCACACTTAAACACACACAAAAACATGTAAAAACAACACAACTTGCATTTGTTCAGTCAGTGAAATTATGAATATAACATTGAATGTAAAATAAATAATACCAAAGAACCTGAAACTTACAAAAACAATAGGTTCACAACTTTGGTCAAACATGAAAAAAATAAACTGCAAGAAACCTTTTAAATGGTTCAAGAATTCTAAATATAATTTAAAATAAATAAGGAGATGAAATAAGAGAAACAGCAATTCATATGCGGCTAGTTTGCAAGCGCAGACATCACGCAGAGCACAAAGCATGTAACGGCCAGAAATATGTGTACTGTCTCTTTAAGGGAGCGAGTTGAGTGCGCGTATGGAATATTGTTGACTCAGACCACTGCTCTTTATTTTATCATTATTTCATTTCTGTAAGTAACGCATTCAATGAGCTTTGGGCAACTCACCAGTTCATGTATGAACAGTCAAGTAGTGCTGGAGCCCAGGTTTAATTTGGTCAACCAGCAAATAAACGGACTAAGTGGAATAGCACCAGCGTGAGTACGAGTCAGTGATTCACCTCTCCTCTGTGTGCTTCGCGTTTCACTGTTAACTGTTCACTGTTAACTGTCCAGGTTCACTTCTATCCGGGACAGAGTGGATATTTAAGGTTGAACTAACTCCGAAAAGCAAGCAATACAAGCATAGAATTAGACTGAATAGATCTGTTTTTATGGATCGGTCACATTGTCACCGATACCCGATCTAGAATTGTTTCAGATATTAATATCGGAATCGGTGCATCCCGTTTTACTTCCAAGCTCCGCGCCCCCCCTGCAATAGCTCCGCGCCCCACCTAGGGGGCGCGCCCCCCACTTTGGGAACCACTGCCTTGGGAAATCTCTACCGGTACACCTTCCAAAGCAAGACAAGAATCCTCCTGCTCCCCAACACCTCCAAATTGCAACTTCTCTCGCCTCCTCTGTTTCTTTGACTTTCTGGACTTAACCGGCCGAGCCTCAATGTCTGCATTGAAAAACGGCAAGGCCGAAAGTGGAGCTTCTTCCTCTCTACTCTTAGCCATAGCTCGGGTGACAGCCACGTTACACTCGTTAACACCAGCAACAAGCTGGCACAAAAGCGGAAAATCTTGACCCAAAATCATGGGGTATGGTAAGTTATCCACTATCCCAACCTCCAGCGAAAAAACCTGACCTGACACCTTCACATGCACGCTGGCAGTGGGGTACGCCTTCTCCTCTCCATGCACACACTTAAGATTTGTCATTACCGAATAATCATAGAGATGTACCGGAACAACATCTGCCCTGACTAAAGACTGCATACTGCCCGTGTCTGCCAATGCCTCAACCTCCCGCCCATTTAATATTACAGTATGCAAACTAAGAGCTTCTGATTTTAAAGGAGCGCTATCCCTTGATACTGTACATATATTGGACTGATTGGCAGGATTATTGGGACATTTAGGTTTAATATGCCCTTCCTCCCCACAATGAAAGCACACCGGTACTCTAGGGCTACTAGGTCTAGGTGTAGGGCTAGCCCTAAAAGCAGAGGTAAACTTAGGGGGGGGCATTCTTACCACCTACAGACGTGCTGTTGCTAATGCCGGCTTTTAGCAGCGTGCTGTTCTTTGGTGGTGGGAACTGATGGCGGGGTCTGCCAGGGTCTTTGCTTACTCTCCATTGGGCATAGGTCCATGGCTCATTCTTTCGTCGGGCTGCTACAAAGACATCTGCCAAGGACGCAGCCTCTAACGCTGACTTCGGGTCGCGTTCCTTAATCCACACCTGGAGGTCTGGTGACAGCAAGCGAAAGAACTGTTCCATGACGATCATTTCCCCGATCTCCTCCTTGGTTCTCTTCTGCGGCTGGACCCACCTCTGATAAAGGTCCCGTAGGCGGACATACAACTCCCTAGGTGATTCTTCTCCTTTTACCTCGGTGTTCCTGAAGCTAAGCCGATAAGTCTCCCTATTAATGTTGAACTCGGCCATTATGGCGTCCTTCATTTTCTCGTAATCCAGGGCTTCAGCGCTGTCCATGGCAACGTACGCTGCCCTAGCTTTGCCCGTCAGGAGGGGCGCTAACCTAACTGCCCAGTCCACGGTCGGCCACTGACACGCCACCGCTACTCTTTCAAAGGTAACTAAAAAATGTTCGATGTCATCATGCTCACCTAAGCACTGCAACTTAGGTTCTCTCTCTAAAACTGTCCGCCCCTGGTTGTTCGGACGGGGTGGCGCAACTGAAGCTGGACGAGATGGCACCGCAGACAGCGAGGGAGCCGCCGGATCGGCACTAGCGCCACTTATGGGTATAGTGATGACAGGGTCTGGCTCAGGAGTTGTTCGGGTATGGGCCTCTCTCTGCAGCATATTGAACTGGTGTTGTATGGACTTCCATCGACCCTCCTGTCGTACCGCTTCTTGCTCAAGCTGGTCCTCACGTGCCTCCTGCCTTGCCATCAGTGCACGAAACATATCACGAAGCTCCTGCATTGACAAGTCTTCAGCCACCGCAGCTAATTCCGGGTCAGCACCACTATCATCCTCCCCACCGGTGGCACCTTCTAATTGGTTGGCTCGGCTAGATTGATTAGCGCTGCATTTCTTGGGACCCATCTCATGCACTTTGAGAAGCCACAGCAATCCAGGGTAGTGAAAAAGACAAAACGAACTAACAAAAAAAACTGCTACCCTCTATAGCCTTGATCCCACTTCTGACACCAGCTGTGAAGGATTGGACGAGCACTTGCAAAAAATGCAAAGTGGATCAGGCCAAGATAGCAGAGGGAGCACAAAGTCCAAGCAAAAATTCTCTTTTTCTCTTCTTTTTATTATTTTTCTTTTAGAAAGTGAATATTTGTGCAAATAATTACTCAAAAATAATAACAATAATCAAGCATCAACATCTCAAAAGAAACATACTATTCAAAAATCTCAACTTGCTGAGTCTCTCTCCAAGAGTCAGAAACCACTATGGCAGCGGAATTCAAAAAGAGGGTCGGTCCCTATACAAGATCAAATGCTTGGCCTTCACATAGGACTCAGACTACACATATAAAGAAGGTGGCCAGCACCATTCCTACACAATAGGGGAACACTTAACATTCACCTGACCAAACATACATTAGACAGACTCTGATGCATCAGTAAAACATTACACACAATTTAAAACACAATTTACATGAATGAAAATCCAAATCTAACATTACAGCCAACATTTAAGAAACGACCCTTCAGCCACAACCCATCTCCGTCAACCCCCTGACATTTCGGCAAGCTGAACCGGACCGTTTCCGGCCGGAACAAATAAACAGGCCTTTGTTCCTCGCCGACCCCTTTTTTTGCCGCCCGCAAGTCCACCACCCCTGCAGAACAAACAGTGGTATGAACTCTCGTTATTTTCTCTTTTTGTACCTAAAAGAAACACCAATAACTTTGTAAGCACAATAAAAGACAAGCATTGGAACAATTTGTCTAGCGTCCTCTTTTCATTTTAAATATTTCGTTCATTCCGCCGCAGTCCATAGCGGGACAAAGGTCTCTCGGTTGCCGATTAGCTCATAGCGTTTCTGAGCAGCACTTCCATCCAGCGCCTTTGGGGAACTGAACGCCAACATCAGCATGTGAGCAAACGTATGAGCATGTGCGTATACGTGTGTGTGTGTATGTGTGTGTGCGTGAAATAAAAAGGGAAAAGATGGAGTAAATGTGCGGTCCGTCCACGACCGTCACAACCTAGCACACAAGAGACATCACCCAACAAACAAGGACTAGGAGTGGCACTAAGAGCAAGAACAAAAGACAAGGCATGAACAGACAAGAAGTAAGACAGAGAGAACCGAGGGACTCACATACAACAAATGACCGACGAGAGAGTAAAACACTAGGGGGTTTATATACACAGAAACAAGATGGTGAAACGAGACTCAGGTGTAAGGGACTGATGACGAGGGTGTGACAGACAGAGGGAGGAACGAATGGGAGCGGGGAGCTAGGCGGGACCAGGGACGAGGGAGGGGCTGGACGTGACAAAGCAAATGTTGAGTGACTTTTGTTTGTGCTCTAGATCAGATTTGTAGCAGCCAACACGGGCTTGAAATCATTGAGCACAGTGTAGAAAAGTGCACAGCCTGGAGGTTTGTCGTAGGTAAAAACGAATGAAACAAAGTATCCTTACGTGATCGTAATGTGGAGATTACAATTGCGCATTGTACTAGAAAAAAAACGGTTGGGCATTGGGTGCTTACACATCAGCTCCCCGCCACTCCATTGCTTTCCAAGGGAGCGCACTATCCAATGCCCAATAGACATAATCATTTGTACTCTATATAAAGCACTGGAAATTCATATATGTCTCGATGATGGTATGCCAAAAAAGTATATTAAACTAAATATATATTTAGGAAACAGAATAGTTCTATATCACATATATTTTAGTTCTACATTAACTTTTCAATCAATCAATCAAATTTTATTTATATAGCGCTTTTTACCACAGTTGTTGTCACAAAGCAGCTTTACAAGTGCCGGGTCCTAGCCCCCAGTGAGCAAACCAAAGGCGACAGTGGCAAGGAAAAACTCCCTAGTTTTTTGCATGAGGAAGAAACCTTGAGAGGAACCAAGACTCAGGGGGGGAACCCATCCTCCTCTGGCCGACACCGGTCACCATGACAACAACAACAATTTATACAGAAAGAAGAGAAAGAAAAGGAAAAAGATGTAATAATGTCCATCATGGTGTAGGCATCCGGTTAGGCAGGAGGTGGCTGGCCCAGGATGGATCACTGGTCTCCTCATCTCATTATTCCTCAAGCAGGCGGGCAGCCATGTGGAGAAATGAAACAGGGAAAATTAGCGCTGCATGGGGACATATACAGGACAGGTGAAATGATAAACATTTCTGGAGTGTGGCAGCAACTCCGGCATTAAGTTAAACTATTACAGCTTAGCTAAAAAAAGGCAGAACCAGAAGGTAACACAGGCTTGGGGGCATCCTGAGACAATGGCATCCATCCACTGCACTGTCAACAAACTTGAGTGACCACAAGCAGTGACAGAATGACAGCACCAGCACCCCAGTCTACCATAAAACCCTTCGTATATGAACCCCTGGATCTGTACCTTTATCTAAGGGGGGATATTAATTATCAAACGCTAAACTAAATAAGTGGGTTAGACTTAAAGATTGTTACTGTGTCAGAGTCCCGGACACATTTAGGAAGATTATTCCAAAGCTGGGGGGCCTTATAAGAAAAGGCTCTTCCCCCTGCTGTTACCTTGTTAATTTGTGGAACTAATAACAGACCAGCACCCTGTGATCTTAGTTGACGTGGGGGTTCATAGTAGGAAATAAGTTCCTGGAGGTATTCAGGAGCAAGCCCGTGTAGTGCTTTATAAGTTAATAAAAGAATTTTAAAGTCAATACGGAATTTAACTGGGAGCCAATGCAGGGCTGATAGGACTGGACTGATATGCTGAAATTTTCTAGTTCTGGTCAGAACCCTGGCTGCGGCATTTTGAACTATTTGAAGTTTATTTAAATTCCTATTTGAACATCCTGAGAGTAGTGAGTTACAGTAATCTAATCTGGAGCTAACAAAGGCGTGCACCAATTTTTCCGCGTCATCCTGTGATAATGCATTTCTTAACTTAGCAATGTTGCGGAGATGTAGAAAAGCTATCCTAGTAGTATTATCTATGTATTTATCAAATGATAGGTCAGAGTCTTATAAACTTCTCAAACATTATTCCATTTTTTCCCTGTGCAAAACAACATTTCGCTACCACAATGCATAGCGAGGCTCCTAAACCAATCAGCTTCAACTCGGCATATTACGCCCAGAGCCGTAGAAAGAGAGAGTTGCGACACTCTGTGATCTCGCCGCTCAGAGGTCACGTGGTTCATGGAGGCCCGTATAGTTCCAATCAAACACGAGCACTGAATGGTTTTAAGCGTGAAAGACATCAGCGGTTACCGTATTTCTGGTAAATATTACAACACAATATGCATTAATTATCATTTTCCACATACGAACAACTTGATAATATAATTTGATAATTTATAACTTGATAATAATAATTTTAATATATATATTAAAAAATATATATTTTTTTATTGATAAAAATATTATATATATATATATATATATATATATATATATATATATATATATATATATATATATATATATTATAGTATCTTTGAACAAAACTAGAGTTACAAATAGCCTGTTGAAGCAGCCTGCACTATTAAAGGTTCAGGCATAGATTTATTTAGTCCACAAAACAACACTAAAAACACATTTAACATTTAATACATAGATTTATTCTGTAGTCTACACTACAACACTAAAATAACATCATTAAATACATAAATTAATTCATTAGCCACATTACAACACTAAAATAACATCATTATGGCAACATCCACAATATTGTCAATCCAAGAAGACATGCTGGCCCAGGGACACTTTTTTTTGTGTTGACAAGCAGGTGTACACAAGACTGTCTTGAAAACCTGTTTAGCTGCATAAGACAGAGGAATCCAGTCCCAACTCCTGTAGAGTTTCACCAGGCACTAAGATCAATATCAGTTGGACAGTTTCTTATTACACTAAAATCAGGAAGCTATCAGGAGGATGACAGTAGCCTATTGGCAGACTTCCTGGATGCTAAAGAGGAATTTCCCAGTCCTGGCATCAGAGTGGATGACCTGTTGGAGCACAACCCTGTGCCTACACCCTCACCTGACTACACAAAAATGGAGACCTGTGCTCTCTATCATCTGACAGGCTACATTGTGAATCAAGTAATCAAATATTCCAAAATTTGTAATGAATGTCAAATTGCAATTAAGTACAGAAACGAGAGCCCTGAAGAAGAGCACAGTATTTTACTAAAGTTGAAGGAATTCAAGTCAGGTGCACTTTGTCGACCATCACAGGAGGCTTTTGATCTAGTTTGGAAAATCGAGCAATTGTTTCGAACTAGGACCAGTGCCTCACTTATGGCACTCCCTAATGCAAAACATTTAATGGAGATAGAGGCTAGGCTCTTAGACAGTAGGCTTACCTCATGCCATGATGTTAAACAAAAAATAACTAACAGATACATCAGGCTGAGGTTGAGAATCGCAGCAAAGCACATCCAGGCTGAGAGGAAAAAACACACACTGTCTAAAACTGGGCATTTTGGAAGTAAAAGCCAGATGAAAATGGCTAAGAAAAGCCAGCAAAACCATGTAACACCTGGAAATACACCCCCATCAAATACTTTCATTGTTACCATGAATGTGCTTGGTCTGTCTTTACCTCCTACAAATGTCCTGCCACCCAGTGGTACTTAAACTTCAGTAGGTATGGAGGATCTGTTTTTCTCATCCCCACTCCACCAGCTACTGCAGTAATCACCAATCTGCATTGCTCCACTGGTCTGGTCATCACACCACCGGCCTAAAAAAAATATTTTAAATGTTATGATGGTAATGACAATCCTAAGCATCATACGTAATTAAATAAAAATTTGTTACTAAATTGTGTTGAGATTATATATAGACCTGTTGATTGTTGCATCCTGTATAAATAGTGGACATCCATGTACAAGCTGCTGGTTATATCACCTGTCACTGAAACACTAGCTAATTAATTAATCAACTAAAGAGCAACTTCACTACAATCCAACCATCTTTTCTACTTCAGATAGTTACCATTAATTACAATATGATCAAATCTATATAGGTATTACTGAATTTAACAATTATCCTAATGACTGAATACTCTGAGGCTAATGCACCGCTAAGCGATTCCTGCTTTTAATAGCATAGCTAATGCTAGCGAAGTGTAATTTAAGCTAACGGCATTTAAAATGCAGAAATAAACTAACAACAAGTGACCACTTAACTATAACAGTAATACTAATCACATTTATGGAGGATTATATAGGAAACGATGAATAATTCATTAACTTATGTTGGAAAAAAGAAAATTAAAGGCTAATAACTTGATGTGTCAATTTAGTGTTTTTCAGGAAGACTGTGGGAAAGCAGGAGTAAGGAGGCCTCAGTGGCCTTGAGGAGAACAGAAGGGGCCTATTCAGTGCAGGATGTGTAGCAAGCAGTTTTTAGATAACCAGGCACACAGACTGGGAGAAGAGGAGCAGGTGATTTTCCATGGAGAGCAGCCAGGATTGGGGAGTTATCGAAACTTAACAAATCGAAACTTATGGACAGAGAGTATGAAAGAAAGGACATCGCCCAGCACGAGAGGCTTTTCGCTTGGACACTGCTGAGATCCACTTGGGTTAGGTAGATTCCTAGGCAACTAGCACCAGTGCACTGAAGAGTTTGTACCACGTATACTTCTATTATATTGCATTCAATTATATTCTATATAAATCATTTTAAAAGAACTTTTGTTGTCAAGACTTTGCTTGGACCACTCAGTCAAAAACCAGTCGGTTCATCGGGGCGGTGTTGGGGCCCGTCTGGGTCGGAGAAGAAAATTCCCAACAAATTGGTAGCAGAGGATGGTTTTTGGCTGGAGTCGAATTCTGCAATTAGGACAAGAGAGGAGGTCAATCCGTCCGTGAGGTGACTGAACTAAACCGCGCGGTCTGAAAAAAGGTAAGGAGCCATTCTCTCCTATTGGCTGATGTTACTACGTCATAGGCTAAATTAAAGTTTAGTCACTAAATGGTCGAGGCGAAATACTCTCTGTAAATTTAGTATTGAAATTGTATACGTGTTACAAACTCGATATATAGACAGGAGGATTGCCCTACGACTCATAAAGTCGTGAGGAGGACACCCTGTAACTGCAGTAAACGGTTAAAGAGTAGGCAGCCCATCGGTTCTAAAAGAGAACGGTGGAGGACGCGCTCAGAGAAAGTAGGCAGCCCACGTTCTAAAAAGAACCTTGGTTCTAAAAGAGAACGGTGGAGGACGTGCCCAGAGAAAGAGCAGGTAGCCCACGTTCTTAAAAAGAACTTTGGTTCTAAAAAAAGAACGGTGGAGGACGCGCTCAGGTGACGAGTAGGTAGCCCACGTTCAAAAAAAAAAGGGGAACTATTGTTCTAAAAAAAAAAAAAAAAAAAAGAGAACGGTGGAGAATGCGCTCGGTCACGGTTAAATGAATGAGTAGGTAGCCTGGGATTCCAAGAATAATAGATTATTCAAAAGAAATCCCGGAGGATGCGCTCAGCCGGTTTTGGGGGGCCCCCGTGTGTTTTGTTGAAATTGCGTGCGTGATTGGTGAAACTACAGCTGTATCTGTGTATGCGTGTTTGCAAATTTGCAGTGTTGGGTTGGTTTTCATGTACCGTGTGGTTTTATGTTGAATAAAGACCTGTATAAATTGTTTGAGCATACGTGCTATAATAAAACTTGAGAGCCTTTCATTGGGGGACTTACAAACCCACGCCCATAAATCCATGAGCCTCTTATGTGAGGACATTTGAACCCCTGAGTAAATTGCATGAGCCCCCAAGAAAGACGTTCATCATTGTGTACACAAGCACAAGAGAAACATTTCATAAGAGGTTAAAGTGTAAAACAATTATATATTTTCATGCATGAAATTATAATTTGGTTTATGACGCTCCGTAAACGTACGATTTAAGTGCTGGAAGTGAAATTCGCGCGAGCTGTGTTGAGCCGGAGTTGTTTGGAGTGTGGAGATATTAACTTGTGTCTGTCTGCTCTTGGGGTGCGCGCTGGCGAATTAAAGCGCTTGCGAACACGACGATAAAGTGATAAAGTTTACTGAATTAATTTGTGGGTATTAAAGTGCTAGTGAGTACAACGAAAAAGTTTTAAAATTTTCTGAATCGAAGAAAAAGTAATTTGGAAGTAGTTTAAAAATCGGAGTTATATCATGGATAATATTAAGGGTTTGGAGGATTATTTGGTTGATACTATGGAGAAACTGTGCTGTGCTGTGCTGTGCTGTGCCGAGAATGAGGTCTGACACGGTGATGTATGTGAAAAAATGTTTTGAGAAGATGCGATCCGAAGGGTTGTGGCCAGACCCGGACGACCGTGGTGTGTCTCAGGTTGATTGGGAGCAGATCGAGAAGCATTGGGTCACACAGGTTAATAAAGAGAAAAAAAGATTAGAGGCTAGCGGAGCCCTAACTAAGCAAAAGCGTAAAATCCAGCTGGAAGAAGCTGAAACTTATTTGTCGTATGTGAGAACATTTCGGAAAATTTGTCAGAAGATTAATGATAAAGAACGAGTTGAAACCAAAAAGACAGAACTCCCTGTGCCCCCTCCCTATGCAGAAAAGGCATGTGAACCCAGTGCTCCTCAATGTCCGCGTGCAGCGCTGATGGCGCCTGTGTCTGTGAGTGAAATGAGTGACGTTGATGTGGACGGGGCTTCTGCACGTCCAAAATCAGTGAGAGAGCGTGAATGTGATGAGGGGAGACAAGTGGTAATGGAGGTTGTCAGTGATGTGGCTATGGATAAAATAGAGAGTAGACTAGCGAGGCTCGAAGACCGTGATCGCGAGAAAGCTGGAGAAACAGAGATAAATAATGCATTGCAAAGAATTGAACAGCGAATGGATGAGAGTTTGAGTCTGAGTGCCCCCACCCGGTTCGAACAGACGTTGAACAGAGCAGAGAAAGTGGTCTGTGATGTGGAGAAAGCCATCAGGCAAGAAGAAGCTAAGTTGGAAAAAGAGCATGCGAGACAGCTAGAGGAATGCGCTGCGGATGATAGGAGGAGAGATAGAGGTGCACCTGACAGAAGAGATACATTGATTGTGACTGGTGAAAATTTAGAATGGGAAGTGGAGAATGACGAGGGTGTGGCGAGCAGACGAGTGAAAACTCCCTCTTCAGAGGAGAGCGAGGTGGGAGATGATTGTATTATTAACCTGACTGAATCCGAGCAATGGGTGAGAGTGCCCGCCTACTATGACAGGCACGGTGTGGTCACGCGATCAAAAGCCAAGAACACGTCGACCCCTGGTGGTCATTATCCGATAATGGCGGTACCAGGGAGCAGTTACGCACACACATACGCTCCGTGGACACACAGAGATTTGCACACTATGATAGATAAATTACCCAATCCTAAAAAGGGCATTCAGTATTTCTTGTCTAAATTTGAACAGTACACGGCTGGGGACATGTTGGGTTTGGGAGACATAAGAACATTGTTTAAAGCCATGGGAGTTTTAAGTATGTTGTCTACAGCCGAGAAGGCGGCTGGAACAGAGCATCTGGCCGATGAGGCTCCGTTCGGTAGAATAAGAAGTGATTTGTGGGGACAGCTGAGATTGCAGAATCAGGACACGTTTGACACGGCAGCCTTATCAGGAGTTAAACCTAAAGAAGATGAAGACCCGATGTCGTACTTAGATAGGTGCAAAGAGTTTTTAGTCGACACGGGAGCCACCACGTCAGTCTTAACAGACAGGAAGTGGAAAAGCTACTTGTCGAAGATGTCACTATCCACTACTGGATTTCTGGGAAAAACTACACTGCAGCCACTGACTGTGCCCCTAAAGGTGTCAGTGGGCTCAGGCCCACAGGTCGAGCACACATTTTTATTTTCAGAACAGTGCCCAATTAATTTGTTAGGTAGAGATTTGTTGTGTCAATTTTCAGCTATTATTGAATGCACACCGAGTGAAGGTAAATTAGCTGTCTCTGTCACCAACCACGATGAGCGCCTCAGAATACTTAATCAACAAGCAGCGGACGGCCCAGCTCACATTTACTGGGCCACACTACAACATCCTGAGGAACAAGCAACTGCTAAAAATTTGCTTTACACGTTTAATTTATGGAAACCATGGTTCCTGTCACTTCAGAGTATGACCCCACCAATAGACAGCACACACTGCACTTTTAATTACATCAGAGGGGAGGATGGGGTTTACGGACAGCTGTGGAATAACATTGAAGGTCAATTACAAAATATAATTTGTGAATCAATGATTGTTGGACCTGAAGGTGTGGCTGCACTAGTTGTGTTAACAGGAGAACAGATGATGTACTGGAGAAACCCGGACCAGCAGGATTCACTACCACATGTCTCGCTGTTGGTCTCGGCTGGACACGAACCTCGTGAGCTGGGCCCCATGCTGGCCACTGCCATGAAGGAACAGTTTCGCCCAACCTGTCTGCCAGGGGTAGAGGGTACGTCGGATGGTAAGTACTGGAGAGTCGCATGTGACACCAGTGACTTGGCGTACTTCTGTAACCAGCCCCTGACAGCCACACACGGCAGAGCACTGTTGGATCACCCCCAGGCCAAAGAACAACTAGAGACGGTCCCAGCCAACTTGTGGACCACGACAAAGGTAGATGTAGGATGTGCATCACACCACATGGCTCCTATTAGGTTAAAGCCAGGAGAAACAGTCGTTCATCAGCCACAGTACCGAATCAAGCCAGAAGCCATGGCAGGTATTACAGACACCATTGCAGATTTAATCAAAGTTGGAGTTCTGAAACCCACGACGTCACCGTGGAACACGCCCATACTACCTGTTAAAAAACCTGGAAAAGATGAGTATCGTATGGTGCATGATTTGAGGCGCATTAATGATGTCACTGTAACTGAGAACATACCAGTACCTGACCCATATCGATCTTTGCAGAACCTAACGACTGAACACTGCAGCTTTTCATGCATAGATTTAGCTAATGCTTTCTTTTCTATACCAATTGATGAGAATGTGAAAGACATTTTTGCATTTACCTTTAAAGGTCAACAGTACACATACAACAGGCTACCTCAAGGCTACAAAGACTCACCAGGCATCTTCAATCAATGTCTGTTGAAAGATCTGTCTAGATTAACTGACAATGATTTGATTGACCCTAACACCGTACTAATACAGTTCGTGGACGATTTGTTAATAGCTAGTACTTCACCTGATAAGTGCCTTAGAGACACCATAACCATTCTAACATTGTTAGCTGAATTAGGTTACAAAGTGAACAAGTCAAAACTCCAGGTGGCCAGGCCGATGGTCACCTTTCTGGGGAGAAACATCTCACACAAAGGTCACATCCTGACTCCAAATCAGAGACAGTCAATACTGTCATTTCCAAAGCCCACTACAGTGTCCCAAATGATGTCATTTTTAGGCCTGACAGGCTACTGCCACAACTACATACCTAACTACAGTGATTTAGCGCACAGCCTCAGAAAACTCGCAGTGTCAAAAGGTCTGAGTAACGGGAAGGTGGAGCTTGACTGGACGGTTGAGGCAGAGAGGGATTTAATAACTCTGAAACAAGCACTTGCTAGCGCTACTGAATTAGCAGCACCAGACTACACACAACCTTTTCATTTAAATGTTTCTGTAAGAGACAATCATGTTCATGCTTGTCTCTTTCAGAAGGGGGAGAGTGAAGGAAGGAACATTTTATTTTTTCACAGTTCCAAATTAGATCAACCAGTGATAGGAACAGGACCATGCACAACATACATGGCAGGACTCACCACAGCGATAGAGAAGACAGCACACTTGGTAATGTGTCACCCACTAATAGTCAGCACCAATCACGGAGTAATGGCGTTCATAAACTCACAAGCCTTTTCTTTGTCAAGAGCACGACAGAACAAGATAAAAGCCATACTCACACAGCCACACATCACGTACAACACTGCGTCAAAACTTGTGAATCTGACTGATAACATTGAAGTAGCCGAAGATGCGACACCACATGACTGCGCTGACGCCACAGAAAGATACATTCAGCTCAGACCAGAACTGCACAAGGTCAGAATTACTAAACCAGGAGCATGGGAACTCTGTTCAGATGGGAGTTGTTGGAGACAAGGTAACGAACTGAAGGCCTCTTACGCTGTGGTACAAGCATGTGGGGAAGAGTGGGAGGAGGTGGAATCAAGAGTGGTTCCACAACCAGCTTCAGCTCAGCTGGCAGAAATGGTCGCACTCACTAGAGCACTGGAACACGCGTCAGGACAGATTGTGAACATTTACACAGATTCAGCATACGTGCACGGGGTCATCCACCATGAACTAGTCAGGTGGATGGATAATGGGTACACTAACGCCACAGGACAGCCAATCAAACATTTGAGAGCAGTACATGAGTTGAGTGAAGCTATCATGTTACCCAAAGAAGTGGCAGTGATAAAGGTAAGAGGACATCAGGGTAATGACAGTTTTGTTTCTAGAGGTAATGAAGCTGCTGACAGAGCAGCCAAAGCTGCTGGAGGGTACAACCCACAGAGCTTGTTGTTGCTGGAAACTCATAACATGCCTGAGTTGACAGAGAGCCACCTGGCACAGATCCAAGAACAAGCCACGGTCTATGAGAAGCAATTGTGGATAGACCGGGGAGCCACAGTCACTAAAGGACTCTGGAGGAGTCCAGAGGGGAGAGTAGTTTTGCCCTTAGAGAAGATGAAATTGATACTATGCGAAGCACATGGGCCTACTCACTCCGGAGTGTCGGCCATGGTGACCAAATTAGAATGTTTATGGTGGCATCCATACCTCAGAGACCATGTGAAGCAATACGTGAGCGAATGTGATATCTGTCAGTCATACAATGTGAAGAAACCATACCGGGTGAGAATTGGAGGATACCCAGTGCCCGCGGGGCCATTTGAGGAGATTGTGATCGATTACACAGACATGGGGCCAGACAACAGGGTAAGGGGGTACAGGTACCTGTTGGTCATGGTAGACAGATTCACCAAGTGGGTAGAAGCTATACCCACCAAAAAGGAAGATTCAAAATCAGTTATAAAATGGTTGCAAAATGAGTTGATTCCCAGGTACGGCCTACCGAAAGTGATTAGGAGTGACAATGGGTCCCACTTTGATAACAAACACTTGGCAGAAGTAGAACAAAAGCTGGGCCTAACCCACAAGTTTGGCACTGTCTACCACCCACAGTCACAGGGGTTGGTGGAAAGAGCCAACCAGACCATTAAGACTAAACTGGCCAAAGTGTGCGCAGCAGGAGACATGGACTGGGTTCAGGCGCTGCCACTAGTGTTGATGTCCATGAGAGCAACCCCCACGGGAGAATACAATCTCTCACCACACCAGCTCATGACAGGAAGACCCATGCCAGGGTGCCCTCGACCAAGGATTGAGGGACCAGCTTTAGAAATCCAGGAACAGGAGATGTCAGAGTACATGAGAGAATTAACCAAGTTGCTTTGTGAAATCAATAAGTCTGTTCAACAGGAAAAAGGAGAAGAAGACCTGGAATCACCCAAGGTGAAGGTGAATCCAGGAGATTGGGTAAGGATCAAGGTGCACAAAAGGAAGTGGAACGAGCCACGGTGAACAGGCCCGTGGGAGGTCGAAGGTGCCAACGAGCACTCAGTGAAAGTGAGGAAAGACAAAGGTAAGACTTGGTACCACATTTCACACTGTGTTGCAGCAAAAGAACCAACAAGAACCACAGGAGAGATCAAGACACACCTGGAGGAGACAGGAGAAGCCCCAGGGAAGGAGTTGGTGGTAAGTACCGACCCCAGTGTAGCTTTTTACAGAGAATACATCACAGCCGAGGACTGGTGGGAGGAAGCTGAAGGAGACCTGTTGGAGACTGACTGTGAGGCTATAGCACACTGTGTGAGCGCAGACCTGAACCTGGGAGCTGGAGTGGCTCTGCAGATCAGACAAGCGTTTGGCACTACAGGTATAGCCAAGGTGCCCATAGGCAAGTGTGCCACACAAACCACACAGACACACATCATATTCCATTTAGTGACCAAAAGATATTACAGGGAGAAGCCAGAATTAGGAGATCTGATTTCAAGCATACAACACCTGGCCACATTGTTAATATCATTGAACATTAACACTCTAGCCATACCGAAGCTGGGTTGTGGACTAGACGGATTAGACTGGAGGACTGTGAAACCAATCATTAAAACTTTACTTAAACCAACCGGTACCAAGGTGGTGGTGCATCATCTTCCATCCTAGGATGGAACTGTGGGAAATAAGAGACATGTTGTCGGGACGTGTGGGACGTCCAGATGAGGCTCAGTACCAACAATATGTTAGAGTAGGGAGATTAACTTTGAGAACATGGACTTGGCTATGGGGGGGAACGTTTCTAGCCGCGGTGATAATAGGAGCGGTGGTAATATTTAGTGTAGAAAATCAGAAACAACCCAATAACGTGAACGTAACTTTGTGTCAGTGGGACGACAATCACACTGTCTGCAAAGAGGTGAGGCCCGATGAGATCCACAGCCCTAACCCGCTAGTAAACGCGACCAAACCAGAGAAAATAGACTTTAAAGTAAGAAAACCAAGAGAAGCTGGAACCAGGCCAGTAGGACAATCCAAGGACCGGTGTGTACGGACATACGGAGGTGTGGAATTGAGTTATAGAGATGGTACAGCCTCGAGCTGGACTTTTGACTTATGTGAGGTAGTGGACTGCGGGGGAGCCAATGCCTCATACAGAGGATGTGATTTGTACATATGTTGGACCAATCAAGTTAATGCGGGCTGTCAAGGAAGGGGGGTTTCTACAGTGCAGACTGGTGTCCTGGTTGGGGGTCAGTGATAAAGTACTCGGGGAGATGGAAACCGACATTAGGAGATAAGAAGGGTAACCCGTCCACGACCTCTTTGAGCAAATGGTGGGTCGATGTGTCGTTTCAGCGAGATTATCACGTGTCCCAAAATCCAGTAACTTTTTCTGTCAAATGGAATGGGCAGATATGGGGTAATAACAGACCGTTGTACTTCACCCTGGGGGTGGAGCAATCAGGACGTGACATATGGGGAATAATTAAACTCAGCTATTTAGCCAAACCCAAGCCACTCAGCCCAGCAAAACCTGAGGCAGAAATAGAAGAGGTGGAGGATTCAGCAGACAAGTTCACTCTAACCACAGATTTCACTAAATTATCGTCCCAGCAGTTAATAGAATTAGCAACCGGTTACAGCGGCTCGAATTTGTGGTTGTCATGGCTAGAACAAAACAGTAGAGAAAATGGGTTAGAAGGTTGTGTGGCCTGTGCAGCGGCCCGACCCGCGTTAATGACCTCACCAGCCCCACTGAATCCTGAAACAGATCCAGTAGGATATCAGTGTATGTTGAATTTAACTAAGGTGAAAAGTATTACAACCCCAAAAACAGTATTTTTCCGTATGTCAAAAATTTGGAAGGTAACGCTCCTTTCGTGCCAGTAAAACTTACAGGGCAATACCAATGTTTTAACTTGACCGAGAAAGACACAATCATAAGTGTGGGAGAAATAGAGCCTGACTGGTGTAACGCCACAACGAAGGTCCCGGGGATAGGGAGAGTAGCCCGGGCAGGGATCTGGTGGTACTGCAGAGGACACACTCTGTTGGCATTAATACCAGGAAAAGCTAAAGGAATCTGTGCTATGGTTAGACTAATCACACCAATAACAATGATAGGGCTGAGGGAAATCACACCGCAGCCTGCTACAGCCCAAGGGAGAAAGAAGCGTGATGCCTTTGATTTGTCCATAGGGTCACCAACATACATTGACTCCATAGGAGTGCCTCGGGGGGTTCCCAATGAATACAAGCTAGTTGATCAAATAGCTACAGGCTTTGAGAACATTCCAATTATATCAGCCTTGTTTCCAGTAACACCGAACAAGAATGTAGATAGGATCAACTTTGTCCATTACAATGTACTGAGATTAACCAACCTAACGAGAGACGCAATAGAGGGGCTGAGCGAACAACTGAGAGCTACCTCACTGATGGCCGTACAAAACAGAATGGCTCTAGATATGCTCCTGGCGGAAAAAGGGGGTGTATGTTTCATGTTTGGCGACAACTGTTGTACCTTCATTCCCAATAACACCGCACCGGACGGGTCGGTGACCAGAGCTCTGGACGGACTGAAGGCTTTATCTAAGGAGATGCAGGAGGCCTCAGGTATCAGTAACCCCATGGAGGAGTGGTTCACGAAGGTGTTTGGGAAATGGAAGGCACTAATTATGTCCTTGTTTATGTCAGTAGCAGTGTTTATTGCAATTGTTGTTATTTGTGGATGTTGTTGTATACCATGTATCAGATCTCTCACCCAAAGGTTGATCACAGCCGCGATTGAGAAGGGGGACGCAAAGAACCCACCACCATACACTATGCCACTGATGGCGGAGGATGATGATGACATATCATCTGAAGAAGACGATTCTGTGTGAAAAACTTGTTGTTTTTGATTAATTATGCTTGCTTTGTAGGTATTGGCAGCGTCTGCGACTGATGAAGAATGAAGACGCACCACACATTAGAGCACAACCAACAGCACATGAAAGCTGATTCACTAGTTTAAAAGTAATATGCATGACACATGGGCACATTAATAGAACGGGTCGAGGTGATCTCCCACCAGGCGGGACCTGGGTCTCGGGGACAACGTCAAGTCACGAGACCGTGGGAGATGAAGGGGGGCATCTCCGAATAGTCTGAAAGGTCTCGGCCCACGACTGGGGAGTGATCCAGAACCCACCAATCACATAAAAGAACACATAGACGTTGTACTAACTGACATAGTCACACTATGAATGTATACACATTTAGGGATTTTTATGATTGTCTTTCTTTTTAATAAGTGCACTGGGCTAGATAGATTTTAGTATTAGACTAGAGTTAGACCAATGTTTTGGTCTAAAAGGGGGAATGTTGGAAAAAAGAAAATTAAAGGCTAATAACTTGATGTGTCAATTTAGTGTTTTTCAGGAAGACTGTGGGAAAGCAGGAGTAAGGAGGCCTCAGTGGCCTTGAGGAGAACAGAAGGGGCCTATTCAGTGCAGGATGTGTAGCAAGCAGTTTTTAGATAACCAGGCACACAGACTGGGAGAAGAGGAGCAGGTGATTTTCCATGGAGAGCAGCCAGGATTGGGGAGTTATCGAAACTTAACAAATCGAAACTTATGGACAGAGAGTATGAAAGAAAGGACATCGCCCAGCACGAGAGGCTTTTCGCTTGGACACTGCTGAGATCCACTTGGGTTAGGTAGATTCCTAGGCAACTAGCACCAGTGCACTGAAGAGTTTGTACCACGTATACTTCTATTATATTGCATTCAATTATATTCTATATAAATCATTTTAAAAGAACTTTTGTTGTCAAGACTTTGCTTGGACCACTCAGTCAAAAACGGAAATGCTTCAAATATACGCAGTTCAATGCTGGAACTATAGCATGTTTGGAACTATTGGTCTCCCCATGGCACGTTTACTTCCGCATTCCTGAATTACAATAGGAGTCTATGGGAGTGTCGCAACTCTCTCTTTCTACGGCTCTGATTACGCCCTCTGACGTTTCTAGGAAGTAAACAGGAAACTAAGGAGCTAACGGTGATGCCCGCTGTTCGTTTACAGAGGGCCAAGCAGTTATAATTCAGCTCAATACCAGTTTCAAATGACAGCTAAATTTACCAATCATATCTTCCGTCTTATTGGGCCCCCTTAACTGTAGGCCGCTGTGGCGACGCTAGCTGTCGTTAGCGTACCACCGCTAGCTACTTTCCGTTCACTCCGTTCGTGTCATGGATTCATGGATGGACATACAAATGAGATCTAGCAGACAGTCACGTAAGGAAAACCAAAGAGGGACTCAATGTTTTGCAATAAATTGTCAAAACTACAACAATATCACAAGATCAAAGGGTATCACATTTCACAGGTCAGTAAAACAATTTTTATTAAAAAAAAAAAACAATAATAGTAGCGGAGACGAGGGATGTTGACTGTCCGTGCTAGCTTGATGTTGATAAAGCTATGTCGAGTAAACCCTCTTAAAAACAAGTTTTCTGTTCCAACAAATGATTGTGTTGTTATTAATATCATGTTAGGATAATGTTGTAAATACGATGTTCATTAAAATCATCTCTAAATCTGTATTACTGGGAAGCGATGTTCAGTCCAGTTGGCATTATGTCCCATAGATACTCTCTCACACAAACTGAATAAATAATGAAACCGAATGAAAATTTAAGTCAATTAAATTTGTCATAATTATTTTTTAAATGAACAGGTTAATACAGGGTTTTTTTTTTTAATAAATGCCATTTTTCTACACAGATTTCCCAACAAACAAAGAAAATATCAGCTGTACAATTTGTGGGTGAAAAAGTGTGGACGTCTGAGAGGACCGTCATCCACAGAAAGGATATGCAGTGCTCACTGCTTGCCCACTGATATCATCAACCGTACACTGAAGAGGGCACATGTTAGAGAAGGAGCAGTGCCGCAGATTTTCAACCTTCCACACCATTTGCAGGTAGTATTCCTAACATTTTTACCGTGTTTTTAACTATTAATATTTTTGCTGGTGTCATCCATGTTATCATACAACTTAAGGATTTTATTTCATATTTCTGTCAGCAAAAGCTACCAGCTAAGAGAAGGAGCCATAACAGTGCATGTGCCCTGATACCCCTTCAATGCAGTGAGCCAAGTACTTTATACATATGTGTGGTAAGGGTTGTGTTTTATTGTCAGCAACTAGATGGAGCAATGGTTAGCCCATCACTAACCTTTGCTCCGTCCATGACAGTGCTCAGATCTGCATCAAAGATTGGCAGACACCAGAATTAGAACTTCAAACAAGAATTTTTATCATTTATTAGACCTCTTTCTGAGAGCTGCTTTTAAGCTTGGCATTTACAACTAATGATCAAGTATTCTTGATCATACTGTCATTTTTTGCAGGAACATACCTATCAAAATGATGACCAAGATTCCGTTCGCAGCAATCAGGTATCCAAGCTGGGAGAAGACTTGAAAAGGCTCAGGAAGAAGGCAAAAAATGGCAAAGGCAGAGAAAAAAGAGCAAAGTCTCTCTGCAAGACTTTGCTGGAACAGCTTTCAGAGAAAGACCTGATAAACTCTGAACTGGAGCATCAGCTGCACATAGAGGTACATAAACTGCACAGTAAGCATTAAAGGACAGCACAGAATATGGAGTAATCATGTTTTATACAGAAAAACACAAATAGTTTAATTTCATAAATTATGGATACTTTGATACATTATGGATAATTATGGATACGTTCTTCCTTGCTGCAGAAGCAGAAGCTGCATCAGAAGTACACAAACCTGGTTCTTTTTAAAGGCCAGTAACGTTCTGAGAAGAATGATTTTGTGTTTTAGTTGGATTTCAAAGTTGTGTTGTTATTGTCAGGAAATCTGAACTGCAAAGTAAATATTTTATTAAAGTTGATGAAATTCTGTAGCCAATGAGAAGTGGCTGCAATAAATGATTTAAAAAATTGTATATTTTGTGTCATGTCAATTTATCTAATTATGTATTTGTGGGAAACTGAATTGTGTAAGCTCTTTTCTGCTACTTGAAGGTGTCACGGTGAGGGTGCCGGGTCGCCACAGGACGGCGCGCATCCCGGCCAGCAGCCGATCCCAGCACACACCCCCGAGCACGCAACCACTCCCACAGTCACAATCACCAGAGTACTGAAACACCTGTTCTCTATTATGTTGCTCTTTTTAAGCCCGCAGGTCGTACCGGTCCAGTGCTGCACATTGCCGTTACGAGCGTCTCTGGATCCGGCGAGCTTTTCACAAGAGTTCTCTTCCCGTGTTTGCGCTACGAGCATCTCTAAAGCTTCTCTGTTGATGAACACGCTACGTGCATTACTAAAGCATCGCTGTGTGTGTGTGAACGCGCCGCGAGCATTACTAAGGCTTCGCTGTCGTTACTGCTCTACGAGTATTACCGGTTTGAGTCATGGAGAATAAACACCCTACTGTTCCATCCACGTCTCCGGCTGCCTCTGTCCCGACGCCTTCGGCGTCACAGAAGGTATAAAAAATTTTTTTTTTAATCTGACAAATTTTGTCATAATTTGTCTCTAGTGCTGATCTCAGCTAGTTGTGTAGGTCAAATCACTTTTGTCGTGGAGGGTGAATCCAGTGTCCAGGGTGTGTGGTGTCTCTGCTCATGCTGTAGCTGGCTTTCGTCTTTAGTTGGACAGGAGTAGCTGTTCCTCTGTTTTTTGATGAGTTTGTTTGTTGACAAACAATGACAAACCTAAAACAACATAAAGGAATGGTAAGTTGCACTACAGAGAGCTGATTTTCTGTGACATCTTCACAAATAAAATGTTTCTGTAGCCTAAATTCAGTATGAAAACTAGAAAACTAATTCCGGTTTCTGAAATAAAATATACAAGGCATGCAGTAATCCTGCTGAAGCCACTGACTGATTATGTAGATAATATGAACAACACCGTCATGACTGGCTCCATCTCCATAGTTGTTTCGATTTTTTATTTATTTGATTTTTTCTACCAAGAAAAAAATACTTAACACTTCCTCACAATCAGAGACTCACCTTCTCAACTTGTCTTCATCCACAGATGATGACACAGCATCTGTGATAAGAGCGTCTGCTAAATGCCGTAAATGTAAACGTTTCCTTTAAAATCCCATTAATAAGTTCCATAATTTAACAATAGCATGTAAAAGACACTGAATTAAGAGTTACATAAGTGTCAAATCATTACCTGCATGTTGGACGGGCTTATGCGTCTTTTTAAGAACCATGAATACTGCCACCACCACCACCATCACCACATCAACCCCAAATAGGATTGTAGCTATTACAGAATAAGAGGTTTGCTTTCCACATTCAGCATCAATAGAACAGGTTCCTGGCTTTTTTTCTACAAGACCAAAATCTTCACATCTGTCAGAGTGAAATCAAAAGCATAATGAAGTAATATTGAATACAAATTGTATGAAGTATAACAAAGATTTCTGCCTGTACTGGTTCCGAAATCATTGATGGGATCAGTTTCTACACTACAAGCTGCATCTCTGATGATCCTGTTTCTCTCTTTACTCATTACTGTATTTACACTGTAGTTGTAGTCCTCTATAATATCAATAGAGTCCTTGGACACCCAGCATACCACAGCTCTAAACTACTCAGCACTGGAAAATTCACAACTGATCACTGTAATAATTCAGTGACAGTAGACAAGTGAACTCACTTTGGATGTGGCTGACAGGTTTGAAGAGAGCAATTTGAGTAGGTACCAGCAGTACACACATCACATACAGTGTCTTTAAGGGCTGTACCTGCAAAAACACACACACACACACACAACAGGTCTGTTGGGTCAGAGTGAATAATGTGGCAGCTCTTATTACCCAGTAAATTTAAAAAGTGCCACAGTATGACTGAGAGTTTACAGCAGGTACATTACACCAACGTTCCTGCTGTATGTAGTGTCCAGGGCTGCATGCCGTGTGCTTCTCTGCTTGTGTACAGCTGCCCCGGACTTGCTCAGTACAGTAGTGACTCTCCAGTGGCTCACAAACTGTATCTGACGTCCCTATGCATTGTGTCTACTCTTACACCAGATCCTGGGGAAACACACACACACACACACACACACACACACAGGCCCGCTGACAGTCTTGCTAGGGCCCGGGACAAGAAAGTTTAATGTGCCCCCCCCTCCCCCCGGCGCACGTCATTTGAAATTCGTCATTTGACAATCCTTCTGTTAGGTCATATATGTGGCAGAGTGAGATTGTTGGGGCAATCTCACTAATTCCCTCCCTAATTATAAATTGCGGTGGAGCCGTGCGAGTCGCGGGGCAGGGTTATCCTGGCGTTATAAATAGCGGGGGTGTGGTTACTGGGGCAGACTCCCTTCTGTCATCCCGCTTCTCCAGCACCTTTAGTGGTGCCAAGTTATTGTTGTTGGGCCTGGCTTCCTTTGGTGGACCAGCTTAATACCGTCAAGTTCGGTGGGCGCGTCATGAGAATTACTGCGCTGATCTACCACGGGTGGGCAGTTGCTATATGCCCTTTGAGAACAACCTGGTTAGTCATCACGCTGTTCTGAAGAATTCGCAGTGGCTGTCGGAGCAATGAGCGGATTCCAGTCATAATGGGGAAAGAAGACAACAGCATTATAGACTTTCACCCAAGGATAGTTTGCTGCGTGGTTCCAGTAGTCAGCAGTGCTGCTGTTTTGTTTTGCTTTGATTCGTTTTTAGTCAGTTTTGTTTTGTGCTGTGTTTTGTTTGGGGGCGTTGTCCGAGTGATCGTGTGTTTCGTGTTTTCTATTTGTTTTCTTGCTACGTTTTTAGGCTTAGTTTGGCGGCGACCTTTTTCTTAGTTTACATGTTTGATGTGGTTGAGTGTGTGTGGTTTTTATTTCTTTATCCCTTTATTCGTTTGCAGTGATTTGGTGGTGTGATTTCTTTCGTGGTTTCTTTAAATAGTGTTTGTGCCAAACTGCGCTGCAAAGCGTTTGGTTTTTCGTGTTTGTGAAGGGTGTCGTGTTGGTGTGTTTGAGGAAGTTTTCTTTTGTTTGTTTATTTACTGGTCCTCTCATTGTCTTGGTTTTGTGTAATTATTTGATTGTTTGTGCAGGGCAGGAGCTGCAGGCCGGACAGAGGCAGATGTCCCAGGTGGTGGAATCTCGTGCACGGGTTTGGTAGGGAGTGAAGAGTATTGAGTGTGAAGTGTGGTCACGATGAGCGTACAGTATAGAGGTGATCCGCTAGCTCCCATCTTAATTACCAAGGCTGCAGCCCTGTTCCCTCTTGTTTTACTTGTCATTGTGAGTCTGTGCAAATTATATTTTTTATAAAGAGTTGCTCAAAATAATATTTTTATATTAAAGAAATGATTGGAACTACCTCTCTGGTCCAGTGGTCTTGAACTTGTGTCCTTTTCTTTAATGGTCTTAGTTGGTGCTGAGGCTTTCATTTGCCCCAGTATAATTCCTTGGGGTGAAATTCCCCTAGGTGGCGTAGTCGTGCATCTTCTTTTTGGGTTTTGTTAGTTCTGCTCGCCACATATAGTATATATTATACCACAGTTAGTTCCGACCCTACAATGTGATTGGCTGAGAGGCGATCTAGGAGTGCCAATATTACATGTTATAGCACTGTAACCGAAGCTCTCCATGTATTACTCCGCCACATACAGGTAACCTAGCAACGAAGCGGCGTTTACAAGCCAAACAGCGCAACTACAAACAAGTATCAAAAGTATCAAAATGAATTACACGGATTTAATTAAATCAATTGGCTTCGAAACCATTTGTTTCGATCTGAAACTGGAGGATGACGTTATAAATGACCAGCCTGATTCCTCCAATGAGCCTCCAAGGTTTGTCATGCTTACAAATAATGATTTGGATGAGCTGGAAATGCAGAAAAACGAAATTAATACCGTTAAACAAACATCCTGGGCTCTTAACGTATTTACATCCTGGTTAAAGAGCAACAACACTGCAGTCGATTTTAGTATTATCAACAAAAATGAAATGAATCAGATTTTACAACGTTTTTATGGATCCGTCAGAAACGTGAAGGGAGAGTTATATGGCATCAGCAGCTTCGTTGGTTTAGAGCTGGACTGAACATATACCTGAACGAATCAGCCGTGGATGGTCAATAATTGTACTTTATTTTTAATAAATACAACTTTATCAACAGTTGTTTTGTGTATATTTACCTCTATAATAATTATTGGGTAAGGCTGTTCCAGTGTTGTGTAAGTTTAGCAGCGAGCCATTGAATGGAACTATTTTAACTGGCGGAGTGTTTTTAACCAAACAGGTCGTATTTTCTCGTCCTCTTTTACTCAAAATCTTTCAATAAACAGCGATAATGGAACTGTGGTATAATCGCAATAATACACTCGAGGTTCGTGCTATAACGGGCCTGCGGCCTCGTGCCTACGACCGCAGCACAGCAGTGCCGATATTACCCGTTATAGCACTCCCTCTCGTGTATTATTGTGTCAATATAGCCACACGTCAAAGCTGTTTCTGACAGCTGACTGGTTTATACTTTACGCGTCGCGAGCAGCGCGAGGGTTCGCGCGAAAATGACGTAATCGCAGTGGCACCGCCCGTGTGCGAGGGCCTCGGGCGCTGTCCATTCGCGAGGTCGTGCACCTCTTGACTTTTGTAACTTCGCGCGCAACGCGCTTCAGCGCAATGAACAAAGTCATGTTTGCAGGGTTCATACACCTTTATAATGTGGAATTAAAGCACTTGTACTTCACTTTAAAGGTCCATTTCAATATTTTCCAGCACGTTAAACTTAATTAAGTTAAATATTTATACCTATACTCGAAATAATTCGCTTTTTATCACATTATTTAATGGTTGTTTATTTTCAAAACGCCCAATCTTAACGTCTTCACGAGAACTGTTCAGTCAGACAGCTATTTGTTGTGAAACGAAGTAGTTACAATTTCAAGCATTTTCAAGTACTTTAGCCTAAATTCCAGCACTTTTCAATCCTGGAACACAATGCAACTAGTGCTGTCAATTCCAGGTGCCGCGATTAAAAGTCCTCACCAGGATTTTGCTCAAGCTTGCTAGATTTTCTAATTAGCAATCCAGGTAAAATTAGTGGAATCACCACAATCCAGGAAGCCTGAGCAAAATCCTGGTGAGGACTTTTAATCGCGGCACCTGGAATTGACAGCGCTAAATGCAACATTAAAATTCGTCAGGTAAATGTTTTCCTTTCTTTTCTGCGCTCCAGATTTCTGTATTTACTTTAACTATCCACCACTGTATTTCCCGCTGTTGTGCGGGTACCAGCCGGTTACACACAACATTGCTCACATAAAACACCACAACACAGTCTGACTCCATTATCAGTGTGTGATGTTCATACATGCAGCTGTAATCCTGTGTTTGGCTTGTTGAGGCAGCTCTAGTGACTGTGTTGTAGTTTAACTCAGTACATGGCCCTCCTCTATCTAGCCAATCACTGCACAGCATGAATACTACCTGGCCAATCACAGTTGTAAGTGCATGCTGGTAAAGTTGAAAACGAAAAAGAAAAGTGGAAAATGAAAATGAAAAGTGGGAAATGAAAAAGAAAACCACCAGCAGGTAGCGCCAATCCTCCTTTTTTATTTTAATTTTATTTTTGTCACATATGACCCGTGCTCGAGTGAAACATTAAATTGCAAATTAAGTGATTTCATTTTATTTTTAATTTTGTCATAATATTTTCACACATGTAAAAGAAATGGCAAATGGTATTTTCATTTTCATTTTAGTGTTTTCATTACAGTTTTAATATTGGCAGAATCTACCTCCCTTAGAAACAGGGTTATACAGCACAACAAAACACTTTTAGGCTAGGCCTCAGTGCCAGGGGCATCGCCTGGGGTGAGCTTCCGGGGCTTCAGCCCCGAATGATTATCCAGTAGCCCCGAACCTTTTCGCTCAGCCTCCTATTAATGAGGAGGCTAATGTGCTGCTGTGAGAATAGGAAATCTCTTGACGCCAATCATAGTGCCGCTTCAAGGATAAAGTTCCGCCTTTCAGGAGAAACAGCCAATCAGCTTGCTGGTTTTGCGGGCGTGGAGGAGAGCCCATCCCCACCCCCGTGAGGGAGCGCACGCTCTGGCCATTTTTGGCAGCAGGTTGCAGGTAGCTGACGGTGAAAGAAAATGGATATACGGCGTTTTTTCAAGGAGAAAAGCAACGGTAGTTAACTATGTAAACCATTGACTGTATATATAATGGACGGTACGTCACCGTTGACTCCCATTGTGAGTTTTTGAAGCCACCAAGATGGCTGCACGGACGCTGCCATCTTGAAAATTGGAGCCAGAGCATGCGCATTAGAACCGGTAGGCAGGACAGTATCTCCGCCAGAAACCTATCTCCGCTCCGACATTCGTTAGGATACGCCCACCAGTATAGAAACTTTTGACGTTTTACAAAATAAACAAACGTAAAAGGTTTTAATACTGCTGTTGAGAGTTTTGCTGATGAGAGCTTTGATGTTGAGCGCGTTCACGTTTGAGCATCTGGTATTACATGTCAACCAACGCAGCTATTAACTGTCAATCACCTTATCGCCACACCCCTTTATATAACACTTAATAACTTCTATAAAATCTGTTTATCATAGAGAAAAACACTGGGAGAGATACTAACGCAATGGGGTGTTATATAATTGACAACATATAATTGCTCAAAAAACTTATTTTACGTGTAATAAAAATTCAAAATTTCTCGTCCGGCCCATTCACTTACATGGGAATGGGCGGGGTTAAAAGTTGTACTGCAGCCAGCCACTAGAGGGCAGCTGACTCACGGAGGCTTCACTTTTCACTCGCGTCGTCCAGCCCACTTATATATACAGTCAATGATGTAAACTGTGATGACATTGTTTGTGGAGCTATCTGATAGCTGGTTAAAAACACACGTCTCCGAATCAAAACACACAGATCAAACCCACTGTGTGCTTAATAAAATGCAGCTTGTCACTAGTCAGCTTCAGAATTAGTTAGCTAACCTAGTTAGTTAACCTATCTAGCTAGTTAACCTAGATAGCTTAGGTAGTGAAGGTTTGAGAGAAAAAAACTTATATAGCTAGTTATGTTATAGCTAGTTATAGTTATAGTTAGTATGTTCAACATGCCCCGATGTACCTAATAAGCTAATAACTATTTCATTTTCAAATTGTGTTTAATAATTTAGGATTGTAGGACTGTAAGCTATAATGAATGAAAATCCACTTAGTTAACTAGCAATTAACTAGTTAGCTAGAAGGTGGACGTTGTGGATAGCCAAAATTTTGTACAATACTTTATGATGGTAGTTTAAAGCAGTTTCTTAACCCTGGTCACTGCCCTAAAATTGTGTGTTTTCCACTGGAGCCAACTGATCAGCTAATAAACAATCCTTTATTGAGTTTACACAGCACAGCATATCACCACTTACTTTATTAAGTGATTTTAAAAGAAAACCTTAGAATATGCATAAATGAATGAATGTTGCAAAAAATAATTTACTTTTAATAGTTGAGGGTTAGGGTTTGTTAGAGTTTGTTCAAATCTCAAGTATTGTGGTGTCATTTATTTCCTAATACAAACAAAGAGAACTTGAGAGGAGAGAACTGGAGAGGAGAACAGACAACAGGAGAGGAGAGCAGAGGACAGGAGAACAAAGACCTGGAGAGGAGAGCAGAGGACTAGAGAGGAGAACAGACAACAGGAGAGGAGAGTAGAGGACTAGAGAGGAGAACAGACAACAGGAGAGGAGAGCAGAGAACAGGAGAGGAAAGAGGAGAGAACAGGAGAGGAGAACAGAGTAGAACTGGAGAGGAGAGGAGATGGGAGAAGACAATACAAGCGGTATGGAAAACAATGCCTAATAAACACATTATTAATAAAATACACGTTTTTAGTACGAAGACTAGCAAAATAATGCCAGATGTAGTTTGTTTTAGCACAGTCTTTTGTATTTAAAATAATTTTTCCAGCTGTATTTTAAGCATGCTTTCCTGAATTACTATTTAACAGGGTAGAAGAGAGGGTGGAGAGAGAGGAAATGTGGAGAGACCTGAAATGAACTGAACTGATCAGGACTGGACTGATCTAAAGAAAGAACAGGTTAGGAGAAGAAAGACTGTGCAAAAACATACAGGATAGATAATAAGTAATTCTTAAAGAGTATTAATTGTGTAGACCCCTTAGCACTAATAATTATTAATTATTAATATTTCTTTCAACAATTTGTTTCAGTGTGTCATAAAAGGTAAAAGAACAATTTAGAAACAAGTGAACTGTTTACATTATTACACAGTTGCATGAAATCCATTGTTGACATACTGTTTTGCATACTTTATTGAGGAATGGATTTACTGATGGAATATACCTGGTCGATGTCCTTTAGTAAAAGCTCACTATCACTATTTAGGTCACCAACAGTCATTCTGCAGAATTGGGTGCACCCTTTGTTAAATATATATATATATATATATATATATATATATATATATATATATATATATATATATATATATATATATATATATATATATAATTAATTGGGCTGAGCCCCGGATCCTTACATACCCAGGCAACGCCCCTGCTCAGTGCAATTACATACTACAAAAAATATCACAGCAGCAATTACATACAACATAGTGCAGGACAACATAGTGCAAGACGGTCATGGTGCAAGCCAGGCAATAGACATTAAATAAGCAAAGTAAAAAAAATGTAAAATAGATAACAGTATAAGGTATGAAATATAAAAATATAAGTACAGTATGTACAGTGTGTGTGAGGTAAGTAAATGGGACAGGGATAAAGTGCATGGTGCATGGTGCCAAAGGGCTGGTGGACTGGTCTCTGGACTGGTGGCAAATCTGAGATATAGTCAGGGGGAGGTAAGTCTATATATGTCCAGTTTGAGGGAAAGTGGCTGGTGACAATAGCTACGTTATTTTTGTTACTATTAAAGATAAGTACATTATTCATTAAGTATTATAAAGGTTAGTACCTGTACATTAATGCTATGGATGGATTTTCTGTTTATGTAATTGCCTTCATGTTCTAATGGTGCTGGAATAGGTAGCATATGTAGGTTCCATCAATGCAGCCAATCACTCTAGGAAATCCTTAAAATGTAAATGGAAGTTTGTTATATACTGCGTCTCCTTTGCTTAATTTCTTTATTGTCCGTGTGAATTAAAGACAAACCAACGATGCTGTGGAATTCCTCTTTGATGTCCATAACTGGCTTATGCCCAGGAAACACCACAAAACTGGGCACTAGTCATTTTAATGCCAGACATAGTTTTCGGACAGACCGACATACAGTAGCTTTGCTGACAGATCCCGCATCTCCTACACTATAAAAAAAACTTCCACTAGCAAAAAACGAAGAGCGATGTATAACAATCTGGAGAGAATTTAGGTCTGATCCACGATGTGTAATATTTGAAATGTGACGCTTAATAATTTTATTGATGTAAGTAATGGATTGTGCTGAAAAACGATAACGTTCATAAAAAAATAATCCGAAAATGATAGGCCTATGTCTATTTGGGGTTTTATAAGGCGTTCTCGACGAAGAGCTCGGCGAATAAACTGAGCTTCAATATCCACATGATATATCGAGGAAAGGACACGTCATGATGACGTGTTTGTAACTCTGGTTCAGGTCCAGTGAGCAGGTTAGTTTCAGAGCATAAGTTTCTGGAACGGAAAACCTCGAGTTTCCATGAACTCTCCCGCTTCTTGGAATACCCCCCAGGTGCAGCGCTAGCTTTAATATTTTCTTTAAATATTACTGTAATTTTATAAAGCTCAGACTTAAAAAAAAAAAAAAAAAAAAAAAAGCTCAGACAATGTAAAAATTTTAAATCAGTTTTAATACATTAGGTGCTTGACAACATGTGCAAAGTTCTCATTTGAGTACGAACAACAACAAAAATAAGAATAAAAATAAATAACTGCACCATAACCTTTACTTAATTTTCATTTACATTTGAAGATAATCAAAACCTTCAGAATTATAATCCTACAAATTTACAATAGTGGCATTTATTTATATTATGTGCCTTATTTTCACATTTGAGTTAAATACAGAACACCGTGTTAAACACACACCTGTTGTACTGTAATCTGTGGTGAAATCATTTGTAGCAGCATGCTCAGTATTTAGTAAAGCAAATATACTAGAAATGTGTGACAAGCCAGTACCTTGGACAGAATTTAGTTTTATAAAAGGCAATATTACAACACACTCAACTTCATCAAGCCTACATATGGACCACCAAGCTCAAGGCACCATATACTTAACGACAAATTAACTTGTCCATTTTGCATCAAATAAACTAAATACCATAGTGTCATTAAAGATAGTTCAGTACTTTTATTCAACAAAATGTAGCCATTTCTTATTTATTGTGCCATAGACATAGCTGACAACTTGGTTTGTTTAGCAGCAAAAATGCACTAATGGTTGCTTTCATCAAACAGTGATCGTGAGTTAATTTGTCAGTTACTAGGAAATGACCGTTTCTTTAAACAGCACTAATATTAAAAGGAAGTGATGTTACACAGGCAAGCAAAGACAGCCATGTCCTTACTAATCTCCTCAACCAGCTGGGTGATCCTTCGTACTGAAAAGTTTGTTCTGGAGTAGAAGTGACGGCTTTGGGCTTTTCACATCAAGTGTTCCTTGTCTGATGATAGATTTACAGGTTGTGCGCCCACAGAGTGACAGTCTTGTCTGCGGAGGAGGACAGGAAGGACAGGTCTCGTGTGTGCCACCGACACTGAATCACTTTGTCTTTGTGTTCACCAGCCACCGTTACTGGGAGCGGCTTAGTTAGGTCCCCTGTGGACACAAACAGTACCAGCTTTGTAACAATCGGTACAGGATGTACGTTACAGCAGACCTCCATATCCCAGGCATATACAACAATCTCAGCAATTTCTGCAGTTATGATCTTAAAAAAGTTTTAAAAGGTAAGAATAACTTGGAAAAATATGTTGCACTTCGGCATGTATGATGTAGGAGAGCTGCTGTTTTTGCCCATGTCACATGACCAGCTCTGAAAAACAACAAGGAAAGGTTCTTGTGCACTGCCACACTACCTACCTTGTAGATCAGTGATCATGACTTTGTTGTCATAGGAACCAGTAAGCAAGTAGTGTGCTCCAGGGGAGAAGCGGACCGAGCGAATATCACTGGTGTGGGGGTGGTACGCTTGCACCGTTCGACCCCCTCTGATGTCATACAGCAAGCAGCGGCAATCTTCCAATCCCACGGCCAGGAGCCTCCCACTGGGGTCCACCGCCACCGAGGCCACAGCACTTCCTGAGTTTTGAACAGAATTCACTGTCTAAGGAATGCTTTAAGACATTCAAGGCAATTCAGTAATAAACACAAAAAAATACATTCATTTACAACCTGTATTTATATCATTTATATCCTGTATTGTTCACCATCGCGCACAGTGTCAGTTGCTACTGATTCATTTTAAATGTTAAAAGAAATTCCCACCAGTCCCATGCAGGGTGGTTCCAACGACTTTCACACAGCTGGGCACACGTAGGTCCCAGAAACGAACAGTCTTATCCTGAGAGCCTGATGCTACCATCCAACCACCCCAAGTATAGAGGGACAGAATGTGCCCTAAGAAAACAGAGGATACATTCGTTTTCCAGGAGGCTTGGGTCCTTTTCTCTGGTCCTTTTCCACTAATCGAGTGATTGACGTTTTGCGAGTGTGTGTACCTGTATGGCCGCTGAGGGCATGCAGGCCCTGTCCTCGCTGGCAGTCAGTGGTGTAGATGTTACAGTCCCCTGCTCCAGCACTGATGAGGATGGCCCCACCACTTTCTGGGCCCTCCATGAACACGAGGTCACGGATGGTCCCGTCATGCATGCTGAACTCCAGGTCTGGGCCTGTGGATGGTTAATTAATTAATTAAACTGCCCCTTTGTATCTGTAAGAAACGAATGAACTATCTTAAGATACTATGAAGCAGTTGTAGTCACGTTAAACAAATTCAAACAAATCCTGCGATGATTTTGCATCACCAGTTCATTACTGGTGATTACTTCATCCTGCATGGAGTAATCAAAGATGCACTGGTATCCACAGCTGTGTACAAAAAGCAGCTGTTACCTGTGGCATTGCAGGTGTCAGCATTAAAAGGCAGAACTTTAATATATTTGTCGTTGGAGCCCGTAGCTAGAAGCTGGCCACAGGCGCTCCATGCCACACAGTAGATGGAGCCTTTATGGTGCTTGTTGCGTTTGAAGCAGACATCTGGCTGCCTCACTGGGCTTTCGGTGCTGAGTCAAAGAATCAGGCATCAGAGACCGGAGAAGGTACATGAGAAGTCCAATATTTACCACGTTCCATGTAATTTCACACCGTAATGATGTACATACTAAACATTTGCAATGATGTACCTGTGTACAATTATGTACACAACTATACTTTTATAGAAAAATGCACCTTTCCTTTTTGCAGTACTTTTCTGAATGCAGTAGTGGTTATAAAGGACTGTGGTTATAAAGCTAGATGACAGTATACCTGGTGCTTAGGTTCTGAGGGTAGGTACACACACGCAGGGTTTTGGAGTTGGATCCCACAGCGTAGAGCGTTCCGGACGGGTGAAACGCGACTGCTCGCACGGCCTGCGTGTCTTCCAGCGTGTGCACCACCACAAACGAGGACTTGGGCTTCTCATCCTGCAATGCACTGGAACGTCATACCAACAGCTCACACACTCCACCTGGGCCACAGTACTAACAGACATTAGAGCCAACAAACTTACTAAAGTGTGTAACGGGGACGGAAGGGAGGAATTTCACAGGTGTTGGGCAAAGCTGTGACGGTGGACTGCTGCAGTTTGTACGTAAAATTTCTCTCACCTCCTGCTGATGGGCACCGGGGACTCGTCCAAGGAGGGCCTGCCCAGGGTGCCTCCCCTCTGTGGGGTGCTGCTGGTGACGGCGGACCAGTCTCTGCCAAAGGCGTCCGGAGTGGTGCACGCCTGGGGTGCGTTAGTGGCCTGAGTGCTGTTACACTGCTGGGCCAAGGCCTGCACATCCTCCCCCAGGTCCTCCATGCCCACGTTCAGTTCCTCCAGCTTCTGAATGGACCTATCCAAATGCCCAGAGCGTTCAGGGCACAAAGAACGGCTGGATTTGAACATATTCACTAAAAAAAAGCAGCAATTTAAAAATTTCAAAATTCTGTTTACTCAAAATGCTATTCAAGTCCATTAAGGTCCAGATTTTAGAAGCCCTCTGATATTCAGAGTCTAAAATGCCTCTTAAAACTGAACTAAACATTTCTCATCATGTGTGCCACGTTGCCTTCTCCATGTTACCTTTCTTCTGTTCCCACATTTCTAAGTAACGTATAAAGGAAACAGCACGATGTCCAATCAATCTCTCATCAGTTTATTCAGCAGTCAGTCGGAGGCCATCCTGACCTGCTAAGAAAGGTGTGTGTGAGGTTGTGCTGGCCAGCGGCGGTGAGTTGGTCGGCACGCTCCACGCCGCCCTCCAACAGCATCTGCTGGTAGAGTTGCGTCTGCTGCTGCTTCTGTACCAGGTGCTGCTGTACGCGCATACGCTGCCGTTGGAACTCCTGTAGCTGTTCCTACACACACACACACACACACACACACACTTTCAGGCAGTTATCGCACCTAACTCTTCAAGCGTATAAGGTACAGCAGCAAGGTACTGCAACACTCACACACAACCACATACACACACACAGACAAATTCACAGCCTTCCAAAAGACCATGGGTGTATAAAAGGCGATCACCAGTGTAGAAGACATGAAGGCATTTTCCTGGAAGGCATTACCATAACTGCACAATTCGGCTTTATGAATGACGATCTTTATACAGATCTGAAACATTACCTCGCTCTTCTCAGCTGAATTAAGAGCGCCATTCATTCCAGAGGGTGGAGTAGGGCAGAGAGAGTTCAGACCTTCTGAGATGTTCAGTCTTTCTTCTTGTGTCTGTGACCTGGAGGTACAGGAGCAGCAATCAGGATCAAATCAACTCTATGGACGCGATCCAATAAAATCTGCAGGGCTTTAGTTAAGTAGGTGCATGAGGACTAGATAGGTGCCGCTTGGCCTTATGGTCAATTTCACTGCTGACAATGACACCTCTTAGCAGAGGATGCACTCACAGGTCACAGTACCAATAACAACAACAAGAAGCACAGCAAAATAACAGAACAAAAACAAAAACGTGCTACGATTTACTCAACCAGCAAGGACAAAGGGGCCATACCCATTTGGGGAAGCTGCAAAGTCGCTATTGTCCGCCACGCTACGGCTGCCATTCGCGCCAAAGTTAGCGAAGGAATGAGACATGGCTGCCGGTTCATCGCTCTTCTTCTCCTTGCTGGCCAGGCCGTGCGACAGGCCGTCCAGGGCCGGGTTTAGCGAGCGTGACATGTAGGCGTCAGCCGACTGCGGGCGCCTGAGCGGCGAGGTGAGGCACGGCGAGAGGCGGGCCAGTAGCGGTGCCAGCAGGTCGCCGCCCCCAGCCCGTGCCGGCCTGGCCAGCCGGTCCACGTGCACGTGGAGCGTCTTCTGCTCGAAGGCGCACGCGAAGGCTGCCACGGGCAGGTTCTGCAGCCACGACAGCACGCTCAGGTCGGGCTGGTCGCAGCCGGCTCCGCTCAGCAGGTCGGCGGCCAGCAGCGCCTCGGCCTGGGCGATCTGCTCGCTGGTGGCGCGACTCTGGCAGAAGTCCACGCAGCACTCGTAGAGCACGCCCTTGACGAGCAGCTGGAAGAGGCGGTCGCCACTGGCGCGGAAGCCCGCCTCGCTCAGCTTGCGGTCAGCGGGGATGAACTCAGCCACCATGGAGCACGCCTCTTCAAAGCAGTGCACGCGTGCCGTGCTGGCGTTCCAGTCACGGAAGTCGGCGTGGTGCGTGAGGCGTGGCAGTGTGAGGAGAAGACACAGCTGGCTGTAAGCCTCCTTTGACGGGCTGAACTCCTCCAGGGCATGTAGGGACTTCACCGCCTCCTGCATGGTCAACTCCAGCTGAGGCAGGGAGGACAGGACAGCTAATCACACGACACTCTGCTGTTTTGAGAACACAACAATTAAAAAACTGTGACAGAACAAATACCAATACTTCTATGCTATCTACATTTCTATAAGGTGAATGTGTTGTAGTGGCAGTATCCTGTGCAAAACAGAATGAGATAGCCGACAACAATTAAACCCATTTTGTTTTAATGACACCTTTCTGTCCTTTCTGCTGCTGTGCATCGCATTTTGAATCAAGATAATGCAGTAATGCAATAAGGATATTTATTGTGACACATGCGTAATCACATGTGCAAAACACAATCAGATGCACACAGAAACTCACGTTTTGAGGATCCTCCGATGCAGATATGGCATTATTCACACAAAGAGCTTCAAGAAATTTCTGTTTTAGAATTATGAAACGAAACCTTTGGGGCAATGAAAAGTAAAACACCAATGACAACATATATAGGTGCAAACGTAGAGTGGGTGTAATCAGACTAGGGCAAGCAGTAAATAATCCAAATCTTATTGCTATAACCTCTTCCTGTCAAATTTGTCCAAGCATTCCAAAGGCTGAATGAACTGGAGAACTTCATCCCACTGGCCATCTAATATCAGTTGCCTTGGAAAGAATAAAAAAAAAAGCATAAGCAAGTTACGTTAAGTTGGACCCATATGATTGTAAAGCTGCTTTGTGACAACGTGTGTTGTGAAAAAGCGCTATTTAAATAAATTTGACTTTGACTTTACGTAGACACATGTATTTGCAACACTTTCCGAATAGAACCCACCTGAGGAAGAGCATATCGTCAGAGTACAGGCCATTGATGACACCACTCTCCTTCTCCAGAGCCAACATACTGACGTGAAGCTTCCGGGTGTTGAGAAAGTCCAAGATCAGTTTGAGGATCTCTGCCTCTTTAATGTTAATCGTTTCTTCTGCAGTCATGGTGTTTGATTCCTATAGAGTTCCATAAGTACAATATTTGTGAAAATATACCCAACATACTACCAAGACAGTACATTTTCAGTATATGCAACACATGGTGGTTTCTGTTCTTTTGAGGTCTTTCTTGCCAAGCCTTGCATAACTGATTAGAGTAGTGATTCGACTGGATATGGCGTTTAATAAGTTTGTACTCCCTATTCTAAATTTAAACTACTAAACTTTTTGGGAATGTACTGGTTTAACATATCGACATCACATAAAGCATACCAGACCGACCTCAGTGCGTGAGCCTCGTCTGACTGCAACAACTTCAGAGCCACTGACACCACTGTAGCTACAAATGCTGATACACTGCCTGCCTGTCTGGCTCCCTCTATGAAAGAGCCTACATAGCCACTACCTGCACATCTTATTGAGACACTGTCATATTCCTTTATTTACAGCGTCAAAATAAGCAACTAGATACGCAAGTTTAAACACCCTTGTAGAATGATGTTGTAATTGACCACAACGTCAGCTAAATTATTGTGTGCATGAGAACAGCAGCGGTGACTTGATTATTCTGGCGGTTTTGCAGCATGATTGTGGTTAGCACTAACAGTGCGTCTGCTAGCCATCGCCAAAGGTATTAAAACCCTTACCTAAAACCCCTCAGTAAAAACATAAATCTTACCTAAAAACCCTTACCTAAAAAACATAAACCGTCGATTATTCCTTGCGACGTTCTGTGAAACCGGTTTAACGCGCGCGCAGCGCTCCCTGACAACGTCACGCGCGTTTGTCCGACGTCCCACCAGCGGCGCGTGCTCGGTTGCCAAGCGCTTAACCGCAATCCCACCAATCACAATTATGGGGTCAAATCGAATTCAAAAATCGCGAGCGCGGAAAATCACTTCGCGGAGAGGGAAATACAGACGTTTGGTCACCCTAGTTAATTTCTCTTCCTCTGCTTTGTTGTCTCTTCCCTTGTTTTTGACAATTTTCCTGTACTTCTCATGGAGGATCATGAAGTGATTGACTGCATTTTGTCTAGTAAGTGTTTTAATCCTTTCCATACTGCAGAATGGGCTAGAGACCTATTGTCACTGTTGGGATTCTTATTTCTCAAATGCAGGAAATACTGGAACACCTGGCGATTAGTAGGAAGTTGACAGCCACTGATGCTGGAGCTGTTCACTTGTATCGCTGACCACTTTCCCGCTGCGTAGTTGTCTTCCAGATGCCATGATCACAGCTCAGTTCACAATCTTAAATGAAGATATAAAATTTAATTGATTCAAACCTATTTCTCATTGTAATATGTGATCATTGTGATATATGTACAATAGAGTAAATTTTTAGGCATGTATCATATGATGTCATCCTTTCCAATCATCAAAAATATGTATGTTTTTGCATTAAATATAGTTAAAATGTACATAGTGTCTATGTGTTTATACCACATAAAAGACAATTTTATTACATATCATTTGGTACCAATGTCAAAGCTACACTGTAAAAAAAAAAGTCGTAAAAAAACGGTAACATGTCCGGCAGCAAAAGTTGCCAAACAGTTACCGTAAAATTACAGTAAAATACCACACATAATTCAACAATGAAATACTGTAAAATTATAGATTTCCCCTGTATTTATTCTTTGTAATTTCACAGCCAAATTTGAGTAAAATTACTAATTTTCGTTGTAAGAAAACACAGCTAGAATGTTAAAATAACAGCATAATTAGGTTACTTCATGGTATTATTTAAACAATCTACAAATGAACTTGTCAAAGTACAGAGGTAATCTGTGAATATATGTTCATATCCTATAAACTTACAGTGGATAACTGTTAAATGTTGGTTGATCAACGCACAAACTCTTACAATGTACTGTTTATCAATGAGATTTCAACATTAAAATAATTGGATTCTGTTTTTTAAATACACAAAAATAATGTAAAATTATATATTTTTAACCCTATATAAAAGTAGTTTCAAAAGTTATGTGTTTAATTTAACATCCAATGGTCCAATAAATATGCTACTCTTTCCTATTAATTTACGGTGCTTGGGATATATTAACATGTTAAGTTTCTGTTAAAACTACCAATATTACAATACATTTCTGTAAACATAAATATTTTTGTGGTTATTTTGGTCTTTAAATTCCAGCTTACAAGAACATTTTACAGTTACCTTTTATTTCAGCAGATAAAAGAATGGTGTACTTACATAAATTAACAAACAACATTTTAAACAATGTAAAAACATTAACCAAAACAATAAAAGCAATAATAAAAGCTCAGCCATAATACATACTTTCAATCTCTTTATTTTGACAGTTGAACTTCAACAATCATGACAACTGAACTGACTCTAAAAAAATATAAAAAACACAAAAAGATGGTTACTATGGATTTTTACAATGTTCTCAAAGTTGAAAAGATTTATATTAAATGGGATTGTAAAATATAAACAATAATGTGAACTAACAGCACTAGTTATCTTATATCATTCTCAGTTTATTGTGTAGTATTGACTGTAGCAGCACGTGCCAATTAAAAGATTCAGATTAGGATTGCTTGGGAAAAATGTTTTTGTTTCATTTACACACCCAGTAGAAAATCAACAACTTGAAAAATTTAGCTACACTGAATATGCTTCTACAACGAGAACTTTTAATTGGTTAATACAAAGCACAAGGGCCAATCACAGAATCTAATACTTCAATAATTGTTACAGATCATAAAAGGGCTTACACAGTTGTTTAAGGCATTTTCAACAGTAACAGTAAGATGTTAAAGGTGCTTGGCTTGCTCACTGGGGGCTAGGACTCGGCACTTGTAAAGCTGCTTTGTGACAACAACTGTTGTAAAAAGCGCTATATAAATAAAATTTGATTTGATTTGATTTGAAATTATCTTAAGAATTGCGCCTAGCTATATGAAACGATCACATCAAATATCTCATAGAACAACATCACTTCATTATCACTGTGCACTTGTGTTCAGTCCCAGTTCACACACTGTTAGCTGTCACTACATAACAGTTTATCATTAACTTTATCAAAAAAGATGTCGTATTAGGACACATCCAGAAGGAAGAAAATTCCATAACTCCAGGTTTTGAACATTATGGCAGTTTCTCTCAATGATCTTGTTAGGCATCTGTCACGTAGGGCTACGCCCCCTCTCCTAGCTGTCACTCCAGTTTCCCTGTTCCTCGTGTCTGTAGTTCCTTGACCGTTAGTCCCGCCCAGCTTGTCTGTTTCTATGGTTTCTCATTGTCTTCCACGCCCTTGTCATCAGTGTTGTCACCTGGTCCTAGTCTAGTCCTCTGTATTTCCCATGTCTGGTTATCGGTTGTTTTGTGCATTCATGTTCCTTGTGATCTCTAACGTTCGTAGTTTTCCGTTTCATGTCTCGTTGTTTTCCCCATGATCTCCGTGTGTTCCTGCCTGGTCCGTGAGTCCTCCTAGTTGTGTTTGTAATTCATGTCCGGATTGCCTGCCCGTTTTGACCCGCGCCTGTTACCTTGACCACGTCTTTGGAATTCCTTAGAATAAATCTCGCTCTCCTCAGCGTTTGTGTCCGCCTCCCTGTTCTGCCTCACACAGATCGTTACAGCATCATTAAACCAGTGCCCACTGCCGCATCTGTGAAAAGAGAAAATCAAATGTTTCTGTTTTAACCTGCAACCTGTAGGCTATATAGTAATTCTGGGACATCATGTGCACTTTTTAATCAATTTAGAATGCATAACATTGTAACGTAAAATGCAAAACAATTCTGAAATCACAATAACCCTAAATATCAGACAGTTTTGTTTGACATCCAGGAAGATACGAGGCATGTTGGTCAGAATTGGGCCTGATTTTGGCAGCTGTGTATGGTTTTTTTGACATTTTTACAGGGCTTGCAGTTGTAGAGTTCTTGCCCCATTATTCAGTTTCTAAAGTAAACCCATCCATTTCTGACCAGGCTTTTATTGGAGTTTGTGATTGCTTAAAGTGGAACAACTTTCAAAAGTGACTGCACATAAGCTCATCATGGGACCATTTAAAAGTCATACAAATGTTTGTATACATAACCAGAAAAAATAGCTGTTTATCAAGGGTTCTGACACGCAGGAGAAAGAGAGATCATATTACACCTGCACTCCACTCACTGCACTGGTTACCTGTCAGCTTTAGAATATATTTTAAGGTTCTAGTCATGGTTTTTAAATGTCTTCATGGTCTTGCCCCTCTTTACCTAAGTGAAATGATGGTTAGATATGTTCCAGTCAGGTCTCTCAGGTCTTCAAACAGTAATCTACTGGTCATTCCTAAAAGCCGATTAAAGATTGGCGAGGGTGCTTTTAGCCACTATGGCCCAAAGCTCTGGAATTCTCTTCCTGAAGAGCTCAGAGGCATTTCATCCTTGCATAGTTTTAAGAGCAGTCTCAAAACATTCCTGTTTAGATCCGCTTTTAGTTAAGAAACTCTATCTTAATAGGTTTATCTTATTTACTTTACGTTTTATTATCTTACTTACTTCACTTTTTACTTTTTATGTTACTTTAATATTTTTATCTTTAATTTCTTTTAACATTTTCTTTTTGTCTATTTGTCTTTGTCTTATCTCCTTTTAATGTTTCTTTTATTTATACTGTAAAGCACTTTGAGTTACATGTATGTATGAAAGGTGCTATACAAATAAAGATTATTATTATTATTATTATTATCAAGTATTGAAATAGTATTACTCATACTGGTGCCTTGATTTGTGTGCACATACTAGTCTTGAAAGAGGAGTTAGCAAAGAACATAGTAGAGGTGAAACAAGTGTAGATAGGGTGATGTGTCTGAAGATAGAAGTAGAAGGTCTGACATTGAATGTTGCCAGTGGTTATGCTCCACAGGTTGGATGTGAGGAAGAGGAAAAAGAGAAGTTTTGGAAGGATCTAGATGAAGTGAAAGTATTCCCAGTGAGGAGAGAGTGGTGATTGTAACAGACCTATATGGACATGGTGAAGGAAACAGATGATGAGGAAGCAATGGGTAGGTTTGGTGTCAAGGAAAGGAACCAGGAAGGACAGATAGTGGTGGAATCTGCCAAGAGGATGGAAATGGCTGTAGTCAACACTTATTTCACACAAAAAGAAACATAGGGTGACCTATGAGAGTGGAGGGAGGAGTACACAAGTAGACTACATTCTGTGTAGAAGACGAAACCCGACAGAGATTGGAGACGATAAGATTGTGACAGGAGAGAGCGTGGCCAAACAGCATCGTATGGTGGTGTGTAGAATGATGTCAAAAAAACGTCAAGCCAGAGAAGACCAAATGGAAACTGAAGAAGGAAGCAATGTGGTAAAGAGTTAATAGAGGAGCTGTTAAAGGCGCTGGGTTAGACTTGTTAAGGATAGGAATGGTAATGTTTTAACAAGTGAGGAGAGTGTGATGAGAAGATGGAAGGAGTACTTTGAGGAGCTAATGAATGAAGAGAATGAAATTGAACAAAGAGTAGAGTTTGGAAAGTTTTGGAGGGGATGAAGAAGGGAAGGCAGATGGACCTGATGACATACCAGTGGAGGTATGGAAATCTCTAGGAGAGATAGCAGTGAGGTCTTTGACTCATCTATTCAATGGTATGGTTGAGAGTGAGAAAATGCCAGAGGAATGGAGGAGAGGTGTGCTGGTACCCATTTTTAAGAACAAGGGTGATGTACAGAGTTGTAACAACTACAATGGAATTAAGTTGATGAGCCACACATTGAAGATCTGGAAGAGAGTTGTAGAAGCTAGACTTAGACAAGAGGGAACTATTTGTGAGCAGCAGGGTGTCATGCCAAGAAAGAGCACCACAGATGCCAACTGCTTTGAGGATGGACAAGTACCGGTAGGGTCAGAAAGAACTCCACTGAGTGCTGTCTGCTTTTAGAGCTTGTCAAAGCAAGCTATGAACAAAAGGGAAAGATCTGACTTATTTTTATATTCCCTCATTCCGTACATGGAAAAACCACTACCACACTGGCAAAGGATACTGGTTTGCGTTATTTTTAAGGAGGCTGCCGGTCTAATTAATTTACATTTCAACACTTTAACATTGTTGGATATCCTGATATCGATGTGAAACACAATAAATTAAGATTCAAATACAGAAATGTAATGTCTCTCTGAACAGCAGCATGTTAATTTGTTTTGTTTTTTACTGTGTAATGAATCCAGAATAATTCCAAATATTTTGCAGGTTTATTCAACAATAGATGAAATCTAAAATTAGATAACACGTGTACAAGTAATAATAGTGCAAACATTTTGTGCAAGGCTGTGTTCTCTCAACATTTAGTAATAATAAATAATAATAAAACATAAGTAAATAATAGAAAAATAAGGTTAAAAAATAAAATACAAACAAAAGCTCTCTTTTCTGGTAATAGCACAAACTTTTTATAGCTAGAGCTCAGCATCACAGAAGCAACATAGCCAACATAAAAGCACAAAAACTTGCAGTTTTTTCTAAAAGTTAGGTATACTCTGTAAAATGCTGTTTGTCTGTACAACCTAAAAAAAGACATTAAAAGTATTTATTTAAAGTTGATTAAACACTTGGCCTGGCTGTGCTCATTTTAACTATGTTTATACTTTCGAGACTGACCGTAGCGCGCAGGCCAGAACATATAAAGTGAGGGGGCGTCAGAAAATTTCGGGGGGGCGAACGTAAGTTGTTGAGGGGGGGGGGAGGGGGGGGGGGGCGGTGCGTGTAACGATTGTCGAGCGGCCGAGGGGGCACCATGTAGCGATTGTTGTAAAATAAATGGGTCTTATTTTTTACATTGAGGGGGCAGGACACCTCGCCTGAGGGGGCGATGCCCCCATTCGCCCCCCCCCCCCCCCCCCCCCCCCCCCCCCCCCCCCCCGTGGCGCCGGCCCTGGTTGCCACCTACTCCCCTCCGCACATCGCCACATTCTTTGCAGTGTTGTCCGTAACGATATGTGATAGTTATAAAGAAACACCCCTCAAAAACGGGAAGAAACATTTACCTGATGAATTTTAATGTTGCTTTGTGTTTCAGGTTTGAAAAGTGCTGGAATTTAGGCTAAAGTACTTGAAAATGCTTGAAATTGAAACTACTTCGTTTCACAACTGTCTGACTGAACAGTTCCCTTGTATAACCTTAACAAATACGAGCCTCTTGTAATTCCAGGACGAAACATGAGAGAACGTGAAGACGTTAAGATTTGGCGTTTTGAAAATAAACAACCATTAAATAATGTGATAAAAAACGCCATGAACAGATCAAAATAAACTGGCTAAAACACGTTTGAAACCAAAACTACTATAACACAACATGTCAGACAACAACTTGTCGTCAGAATGCTACTCATAATTCAGTTGATATTGAACACAGACACTTGGCGTGAACTGGTGCTTCTGTGCTTCAGTCGTGCTCGTCTTTACCTGCGATTCCGTGAATAACTGAACGTAACGTCTCCAGGCACCTGGCGCTGAAATTCAAAGTAGTGGTTCTCGGCATTCATTGGCTGAACAGACCAGGCACCCACGATTCTGTCCAATCACCACACAGAACTGTTTGCTGATCTGTTTCCTGATGGATGAATGTATGGATGGGTCTGTCTGTCTGTCTGTCTGTCTGTCTGTCTATCTATCTATCTATCTATCTATCTATCTATCTATCTATCTAACTCACTCACTCACTCACTCACTCACTCACTCACTCACTCACTCACTGGGAAATTTAACATAATATTTTACTTCAAATCTTAATTCATTATAATTCCAGCTTTGGTCAAATGTAGATGTTAGGCTGCTGTTTTTGGTTAAATATAATTTCTTTGATAACATGCAATTTTAATATGCCATGAATTTACTGTTTGAAAATGGAAAATTACTGTGAAGTTACAAAAGGCATTGTTCTGTGTTTTTACACTGAAAACTGTATTTTTACACTGATAACTACTAAATTAAAACTCAAGACCCTTAAAAAAATATACAATCCTGTTATAAAACAAGAAATTCTTGTAATTTAAATTTACAGACTTTGACTGTATATTTAAAGGAGTTTTCTTAAAAAAAGTCATTTTCCTGTATTTTACAGGTATGTTCTCTTATTATGAAAAAGACAGAAAAATACTGTATTTATTTACAGTAAATATCTGTAAAAAATGTTTTTTTTACAGTGTATAACATCAATCTCTGGGAATCTACAATGAAAACAAGGTCATAAAATCCTGAATTTTGAAGCGTTTTTGAAAAACGTCAACAATAAAAATACAGGGCTCTTGAGGTAGGCATAGCCAAGGTCCAAGATCAAAGTAACTAATATATTTAGTTAATTTAGACCTTGGAGAACAGGAATAATATCAGTTTCAATAAGTTTAATGAAAAAGTAATTTTTTTAACAGGTCTACAATAACATAATACAAAACTGTATCATCCCGCGGTAGGTTGTTCTTCACATGTGTGGCTACAGACGACCGTATATTCGTCATGTTCATTTCGCCTTTCAACCCGGCATGTACCCATGCCATAGACACAGAGTGTGACAAATTTTCTGAGCATCACGCCAGTTCTCGTTAAAAAAAAATGTGTTGAACATTGTCCGTGTAGCCTGCCAAATGTGTCCGGATCTTTGCAAACTTCTCAAACCAGGTGTGCTCCTTGCTTGTGAGGGAAAATGTGGCTTTGCCATAAGTTCCCATTGCTCTCTGGTTGCTGACATTTTTGATGCGGTGGTCTCCCTCTTGCTTTGCAGACTGCACTTCGTGAACTGTGATATCGCCAAACACGCAAGGGCAATGCCCAGAAACAAAGCCTGTGTAGCCGGCTAAAATGCCAAACAGCAGATGGCGTGCAGAGACGTCGTCAGGTTTTTCCATCAAGTCTTCTAAAAGTTCTGGAATGGAAGCAGATGCCTCCCCCTGAAATCTTTTCAGGTCCACTACACTGAGCATCTTCTGGCTTTTCTCTTCCTGGACATTCTGCCGATGGATTGCCATCTCCATACTTAGTGATTGCAGCTCCATGGACAGAATGGACAGGAAGAAACTTGAGGTAATTCTCTTGAGGCGCACGTATATCCTGATCTCATATTCTTCTATATAGTGAAAAAAATTGTAGACTAAATATGTAATGACATTGTGTCATCACTGTTTTCTCTCCTTGCTTCTGAAACCATAGTTTTAATCTGTCCTCATCTTCTATGAAGGAGAGGTCTCTTCCAATGTCGGATGTGCTGTTCCACATAAATGTTAAACATTTCATCACATGATTTCCATTTAGGTCTTGTCCCCCCATGGAATCTGCGAAACTTAATGAGTACTGATTTGATTACTGATGATTTTTTTGAGTCTTCAGCTGTACTCGGTTCTGTGCTTGGGTCATGGCTGGTTTTCCCCCAGGTTTCTTCACTGGGTGTTTGCGCTTGGAAGTTTGCAGGTCCTCACATAGCATGTTGAAGGCAGACATTCCTGAATGTAGCCTGTCTGTAGCCTGTGTAAAGAGTGATAGCACAAGGAAGCTGTTGCTTGATGACCCTGGAGGGGAGGGAAGGTACCTCACCTCATCACCTCACCCATTCACCTCACCTCATCACCTCACCCATTCACCCCACCTCATCCATTCACCCCACCCATTCACCTCACCTCATCACCCCACCCATTCACCTCACCTCATCACCTCACCTCATCACCCCACCCATTCACCTCACCTCATCACCTCACCTCATCACCCCACCCATTCACCTCACCTCATCACCTCACCCATTCACCCCACCTCATCCCTCACCCATTCACCCCACCTCATCCCTCACCCATTCACCCCACCCATTCACCTCACCTCATCACCTCACCCATTCACCTCACCTCATCCCTCACCCATTCACCCCACCCATTCACCCCACCCATTCACCTCACCTCATCACCTCACCCATTCACCTCACCTCATCACCTCACCCATTCACCCCACCCATTCACCTCACCTCATCACCTCACCCATTCACCTCACCTCATCACCTCACCCATTCACCTCACCTCATCACCTCACCCATTCACCCCACCCATTCACCTCACCTCATCACCTCACCCATTCACCTCACCTCATCCCTCACCCATTCACCCCACCCATTCACCCCACCTCATCACCTCACCCATTCACCCCACCCATTCACCCCACCTCATCACCTCACCCATTCACCCCACCCATTCACCTCACCTCATCCCTCACCCATTCACCTCATCTCATCCCTCACTGGGTCTTAAGTAGTAAGGAAGGAATGGTGTTGTGTTCCACTCACCTCATCCTGCTCACAACGGACCTTTAGTATCTGGTGTGATGGGGAGGTGAGTGGCTACAGCTACAGATGATGAGGCACCAGAGGCTCCTGTCTGGGTCCCACTGGGCAGCCATATACAGGGCAGTTGTGTACAGCACAGGATCTGCACCTGGATGAAGGGAGCAGTTTCAGCACCTTGGACAGCAGTCAATCTAGGAGCTACAAGATATTTTGACTGTGTCATTGGTATATAACTCAATATGTTTTACTAAACACTGTCCTTATTCAATGATGTTTTTAATAACATCTACATCTCTAAGCACAAAGTTATTGATAAACATGATCTCTTGTTAAGTTTATGTTTAATCTATGTTTACAACATCAGGTCTTTGTCCATCAGTGCTTATTGTGTGAACCATGAGAACTGAAGCTACCACAGACACCAGACCACAAACACGTGTCTGTTCTCTAGGTGTTAAAGCAGCTCGGTTTGCACATGTGGAACTCATACAGGACACAAGACGTTCTCTTTATGTATTTACAAATCAGCCTCAAATAAAGCTTCCAGGAGTAGTAAAAATAAGCAGGAAAGTCATTACATAACACAAGATGTAAGTTCAGTGTATGAGTGTGTATGTGCGTGTGTGTGTCTCATAGTTTAGTTTAGTTTGATGGTGGTATATACTTGTATATACTGGTTGTGTTACTCCAGTCTACTATAGAGTACATCACATCATCCTGTAAAGAGAACACAGCAAACATTAATGCTCACAGACCACCACACAACCACACAGTCTGGCACTGCTGTCTCTGAAGGGAAGTTCCAACACATCCTTTATTACTTTAGCTAAGGAACGATGTGCCTTTATCCTTCATGGTCCTACACCACACCATGTACGTCTGTGCAGACCAGCCACTGTGCAGATGTGCTCCACTGTCACAATGTTCATGTTCATATCCATAAAACGGTTGTGGACAGTTTGGGTTGAGTTGCGACTCATCTCCATCAGGCCGAAAACCTGTTACAACATTCAGGTATTAGAGACAAGCCAAGATGGATGGTATGTGAACACTCACCTGTGTCTGCTGAGTGTGTTAGTGTTTGAAACTGATGACAAATATCACTTGTCACTGTGATTTGTGTGTGTATGTTTGTGCTAGTCAAATCACCTGTCCATCATCTCGTTGTGGTAATGTTTTACACATGTGGCTTGTTGTTTTCTGGTTAGGGGTGTGACGAGATGTAACTCAGCGATATTTCTCGTCGCGTTAAAAATCATCTGTCTCTCGGGATTTGTTATCCAGCAAGCAGCCAGAATGACGTCGGAATTACAGCTATTAATATTTAAAGATGCACCCGCCACTTTCAAATCGTTTGTTTGGCAGCATTTTGGGTACCCGGCGGAAATGATAAATGGCAAGAGAGTGACTGATAAGACGCGGACCATATGCAAACATTGTATAAAAATAATGCCGTACACCACGGCCAATACGAGCAGGATGCAGACATTTAAGCACACCGCAGTCAAGCTATCCACGCTTTTGCGATTCATCCGTGCTTTAAATCTGATTGCGCCTATATGCTTGATTTTACAGTATTTTGCTGCTCACCACATACTAAGGCTGTCTAAGCACCGAGAAACTCTTTGCTATTATTTAAAGAGCTTTCTCTACATTCATAAATACTTTACTTGATTTAACTAATTTACTTGCAACATTAAACACAATTAGTAATGTATTTCAATTGCTTAATAAACACTGAACAAAATAGTTTTAATGTTTGTCTTTAGTCTATTGTAGGTGTAACGTTGGCAGGGGACAGGTGTGACGCAAATGCAAGTTTAGGGGTTTTAATAAAGACAACAAGAATAAACCAACACCAGACAGTACTCTAAAGGGAAACACTCAAAGAGAACAAAATCATAAAGACCACAACGGAACAGGATACAGCGTAACACACAAACAAATGCTACTTGAAAACCTAGGGAGGGGATACAACAAAACGGGTATGCTAAACAACAGGGAACATGAATACATGAGGACGTACAACTAATAAACCGTGAACACATGAGCAACATTGAATACAGGGGCAAAGAGATATAAGAACAACAGGAACACGACAGAATAACCAAACAGAGAACGAATACATTAACTACGTATACATACTGAGGACGGGGAACACACCAACAAACACACAGGCGAAACATATAAGGAACAAAACCAACACAAGAGTAGAGGGAGCAAAACCGGACGAGAACCAGAGAAGGGAAGCAAGACAGAGGAGAGACTAGGAACTCACGCACAAGGAATGACCGACACGGGGGTAAAACACTAGGGGGTTTTTATGCACTGAAAACAAGACGGTGAAACGAGAGTCAGGTGTGTGAGACTGACGACGAGGGCGTGACAGACAGACGGATGGACGAATGGGAGCGGGGCTAGGCGGGACCAGGGAGGAGGGAGGGGCTAGACGTGACAGTAGGGCTCGACTACCAGCAATAATGGAGTATTGCAATGCTGCAAATGTTCAGGGCAGGGGGTTACTCCATGACTATACATGTTTTTAATAAATCTAGTCCTTGTATTTGTAATGATGTTTAAATGTTTGTTTAATTCTGAGACTGTGGTTTCCTATTTGTCTGAATTTTCCCATAATGCCAAAAAAATTCTACTACCACCCAAGAGTGGGTAGCCTTTGTTTATCCCCGGTGCAAATGTAGACAGATTCTGCTGTACCATTTTTCAAAAATCCACATTGAAGTCTTAATGTTGTTAGGGCTTGGAGATAAATTTAAATGACATGATTTAAAGCACTCATGTCAAATAGGCTGAATTAGGACATCAATTTCTCAGAAATATCCCTTAATGCCAAAACAATTCCACTGCTGCATAAGAGTATACACTCTTAACTATCATCACAGTAAGTTTGAACAGGTTTCACTGTATCATATCCTCATAAATCCATTTTAGGTTCACAATGCATTTAGGCAAATTAAAGCACTCATGTCAAATAGGCAGAATTAGGACATCAATTTCTCGGAAATTTCCCATAATGCCAAAACAATTCCACTGCTGCATGAGAGTATGAACCCTTAACTATCATCATAGTAAGTATGAAGAGGTTTCACTGTATCATTTCCTCATAAATCCATTTTAGGTTCACAATGCCTTTATGCGAATTAAAACACTCATGTCACATAGGCTGAATTAGGACATCAATTTCTCAGAAATCTCCCATAATGCCAAAACAATTCTAGTACTGCATGAGAGTATGCATCCTTAACTATCACCACAGTAAGTTTGAACAGGTTTCACTGTACCATATCCTCATAAATCCACTGCATTTAGGCGAATTAAAGCACTCGTGTCAAATAGGCAGAATTAGGACATCAATTTCTCGGAAATTTCCCATAATGCCAAAACAATTCCACTGGGGTGGAATGGTCAGGGGTAATTTCTTGACTTCTTGTAATTTTAACTTTTTCTTCTTCTTCTTCTTCTTCTTCTTTCGGCTATTCCTGTTTAGGGGTCGCCACAGCGGATCAAACTCCTCCATCTGGTCCTGTCCTGAGTGTCCTCCACTGACACACCAGCCACTCTCATATCCTCTACCACTGCATCCATAAACCTCCTCTTAGTTCTACCTCTCCTCCTCTTGCCTGGAAGTTCCATCCTCAAGACCCTCCTACCAATATACCTCTCCTCCCTCCTCTGTACATGTCCAAACCATCTCAATCTCACTCCTCTAACTTTATCTTCGAAACATGCTACATGTGCTGATCCTCTAATAAAATAATTTCTGATCCTATCCTTCCTCGTCACTCCAAATGAGAATCTCAACATCTTCATCTCAGACACCTCCATCTCCCTCACCTGTCTCTTTGTCAGTGCCACTGTCTCCAGTCCATACAACATAGGAGGTCTCACTACTGTCCTATAGAACTTTCCTTTCATTCTAGCCGACACCCTTCTATCACAGATCACCCCAGACACTCTACACTACCCTGCCTGCACTCTCTTCTTTACCTCTCTTTCACTTCCTCCATTACTCTGTACCCTCGACCCTAAGTAGGTAAACTCGTCAACCTTCACCAAATCAACTCCTTGTAACTGGACCTGTCCACCGTCTGCCCTCTCATTCACACACATGTACTCTGTTTTACTCCTGCTCACTTTCATTCCCCTGCTCTCCAATGCATATCTCCATCTTTCCAAGCTCACCTCCACCTGCTCCCTACTCTCACTACAGATCACAATGTCATCAGCAAACGTTATAGTCCAAGGGGACTCCTGCCTAACCTCGTCCGTCAGTCTGTCCATGACAATTGCAAACAGGAAGGGACTCAGGGCTGATCCCTGACGTAGTCCTACCCCCACTTTAAACTCGTCTGTCATTCCTATCGCACATCTCACTGCTGTCACACTGTTCTCATACATATCCTGCACCACCCTCACATACTTTTCTTCTACTCCTGACTTCCTCATACAATACTACAGCTCCTGTCTCGGTACTCTATCATAAGCTTTCTCTACGTCAACAAACACACAATGTAACTCCTTCTGTCCTTCCCTATACTTCTCCATTAACACTCTCAAAGCAAACATAGCATCTGTGGTGCACTTAGCTGGCATGAAACCATACTGCTGCTCACAGATCTCTACCTCTCCTTTAAGTCTAGCTTCCAATACTCTTTCCCACTGTTGACTGATCAACTTTATTCCCCTGCAATTACTAGAGCTCTGAACGTCGCCCTTATTCTTGAAAATCGGCACCATTATGCTTCGTCTCCACTCCTCAGGCATCTTCTGAACTTTCAAGATTCTGTTAAATAAGCCAGTCAAAAACTCCACTGCTGTCTCTCCCAAACATTTCCATGCCTCCACTGGAATACCATCCGGTCCAACTGCCTTACCACACTTCATTCTCCGAATTGCAGCCCTTACTTCCTCCTTGCTCACCTGTGGCACTTCCTGATTCACAACCTTTACCTCTTCTAACCTTCTTTCTCTTTCATTCTCTTGATTCATCAGTTCCTCAAAATACTCCTTCCACCTTCCCAAGACACACTCCTCACCACACAACACATTTCCACCTTTATCCTTTATTATCATAACCTGCTGCACATCCTGCCCATCACAGTTTCTCTGTCTGGCCAATCTGTACAGATCCTTTTCCCCTTCCTTAGTGTCCAACTCATACAGCTTGCTATATGCCTTCTCTTTAGCTTCTGCCACTGCTCTCTTTGCCTTACGACACATCTCCTTGTACCTCTGTCTACTTTCTTCATCTCGCTGAAATCCCAATTCTTTTTAGCCAACCGCTTTCCTCTCAAACTTTCCTGAACTTCCTCATTCCACCACCACGACTCCTTGTCTATCTTCCTCTGTACTGAGGTCACACCAAGTACCTTCCTAGCCACATCCCTCACTGCATTTGAAGTCTCATCCCAGCAGTGGTGGATGCTGGTCTTTCAAGGAGGGGAAGCTCAATTTCGGCTTGAGTGATAGAAGTCAGTCTCCAAACACAAGCTGCTACAACAAAAACCACCAGAAATAGAAGCTTGATTTGTCGCTAGTCGTTTTTAACGAAGAAAATCCCACTAAGAGGATTAGTGCTCCCGTGGAGGTTTACACCAAAAGATCGCTGATTCATTCATTTCGCTGTCATTCAAAAAGGGATTCTGCCTCATACAGATCATCCAATCATCATGCAGATGCTGTGCGTCCAGGCCAGCCGAGTCCAGCCCACTGCCCCATAGACCCCCAGAGACGCTGAGCGTCCGATGTGCGGAACAAAGCCCAGCATTTATCCAATGGCTCGTCTCGTTTCGCTGCACTCTTTGCTTCGCTATTGAACTCTGTAGACGCTCAGCGTCCACACCGTTTAAAGCACCGTGAAGCTGCGGGACTGAGTGAGAGGAAAGCCGCGTCGTTACCAGTGATAAGAAGCTGATTCTGAACAAAAGTTGCGCGCGTTGTAGCGCATATTTAGTCAATGACATGTACACACAACAGTATATGTTTGATCACTTATTTTTGACATTTTAGGGGAAGCTGAGCTTCCCTTGCAGTCTTAGAGCAATCGCCACTGCATCCCAGGTATCCAGAACTCCACCACCATTACTCAGTACCTGCCTCACCTCATCCCTGAATTTTACACCACAGTCCTCATCCTTTAACTTCCACCACCTGATCTTAGGTTCCACTCTCACTCTCTTCTTCTTCTTCATCTCCAAAACCATCCTACATACCACCATCCTATGCTGTTTAGCTACACTCTTCCCTGGTAACACCTTGCAATCACTAACTTCTTTCAGGTTTCGTCTCCTACAGAGGATATAGTCGACCTGTGTGCATCTTCCCCCACTCCTATACGTTACCCTGTGCTCTTCCTTTTTCTTAAAGTAAGTGTTAACTACAGCCATCTTTATCCTTTTAGCAAAATCTACCATCATTTGTCCTTCTGTATTCCTTTCTTTAACACCATATTTACCCAACACCTCCTCATCACCACTGTTCCCTCCACCAACATGTCCATTTAAATCTACTCCAATAACCACTCTCTCTTCTTTAGGAACCTGCAAAACAACTTCATCTGACTCTCTCCAGAATTCTTCTTTCTCCTCCACATCACAACCTACCTGAGGAGCATAAGTACTGATGACATTTACACAGATCACCCTGTCACTTACTCTCTTTACCTCCACTACACTCTTACTAAACTCATCCTTCAGGATTACCCCTACTCCATTTCTCTTCCTGTCTACACCATGATAGAAGAGTTTGAAGCCACCACCAATGCTCCTGGCCTTGCTCCCCTTCCACTTGGTCTCCTGTACACACAGTATATCTATCTTCCTCCTCTCCATCGCATCACCTAGCTCTCTCCCTTTACCTGTCATAGAGCCCACATTCAACGTACCAACTCTAACCTCCACCTTCCTGCTCTGCCTCCTCTCCTTCATCTTCAGAACCCTCTTCCCCCCTCTCCTCCTCCTCCTCCTTGTCCCAACAGTAGTCCAATTTCTGCTAATGCCCTGTTGGACAACAGCACCAGTGGCAGTCGTTGTTAACCCGGGCCTCGACCGATCCAGTATGGAATTTCTATTTTTGATCCGCATCATTTGATTTGCCGCAGTTTTTACACCGGAAGCCCTTCCTGGCGCAACCCTCCCTATTTATCCGGGCTTAGGACCGGCACTAAAATACACTGGTGTGTGCACCCTAGTGGCTAGGTTATTGGCTATATAGTTAGTGGCTATTTGACATGAGTGCTTTAATTCACCTAAATGCATTATGAACCTAAAATGGATTTATGAAAATATGGTACAGTGAAATCTGTCCAAACTTAATGTGATGATAGGTAAGGGTACATACTCTCATCCAGCAGTGGAATTGTTTTGGCATTATGGGAGATTTCTGAAAAACTGATGTCCAAATTCAACATATTTTACATGAGCGCTTTAATTCGCCTAAATGTGGTATGAAGATAAAATGGATTTATGAGGAAATGATACAGTGAAACCTGTTCATCCTTACTATGATGATACGTAAGGGTTCATACTCTCATGCAGCAGTGGAATTGTTTTGGCATTTTGGGAGATTTCCGAGAAATTGATGTCCTAATTCTGCCTATTTGACATTTAGTGCTTTAATTTGCCTAAATGCATTGTGAACCTAAAATAGATTTATGAGGATATGATACAGTGAAACCTGTTCAAACTTACTGTGATGACGGGTGTATACTCTTATGCAGCAGTGGAATTGTTTTGGCATTATGGGATATTCCTGAGAAATTGATGTCCTAATTCAGCCTATTTGACATGAGTGCTTTAAATCATGTCATTTAAGTTTATCTCCAAGCCCTAACAACATTTTAAGACTTCAATGTGGATTTTTGAAAAATGGTACAGCAGAATCTGTCTATATTTGCACCGGGGATAAATAAAGGCTACCCACTCTTGGGTGGTAGTAGAATTTTTTTGGCATTATGGGAAAATTCAGACAAATAGGAAACCACAGTCTCAGAATTAAACAAACATTTAAACATCATTACAAATATAAGGACTAGATTTATTAAAAACATGTATAGTCATGGAGTAACCCCCTGCCCTGAACATTTGCAGCATTGCAATACTCCATTATTGCTGGTAGTCGAGCCCTACAATAGACTAAAAACAAACAGTAAAACTATTTTGTTCAGTGTTTATTAAGCAATTGAAGTACATTACTAATTGTATTTAATGTTGCAAGTAAATTAGTTAAATCAAGTAAAGTATTTATGAATGTAGAGAAAGCTCTTTATATATAAAAGAGCTTTATATTATTTTTGATAAATAATATCAAAGAGTTTGTCTGTGCTTAGACAGCCATAGTATGCGGTGAGCAGCGAAATACCGTAAAATCAAGCATATAGGCGCAATCAGATTTAAAGCGCGGATGAATCGCAAAAGCGCGGATAGCTTGACCGCGGTGCCCGACCGCCTTGTGCCTAACTCAAGGACACCTCAGTTATGGCCTCAAGGCTGGGAATCGAACCCAGGACCCTTTGGTCGCAAGATCAGTTCCCTAACCACCAGACCATAACTGCCCCCACAGTTTGTGACATTTATAATAAATCTGAGCAGAGGTGTGTGTGTGTGTGTGTGTGTGTGTGTGTGTGTGTGTGTGTGTGTGTGTGTGTGTGTGTGTGTGTGAGCGAGAGAGAGAGAGGGGAAGGGATGTATGATGTTCAAGCGTGCCCATGTGTATGATGTGGCTCTTTGCTGTAACACAGTAAAAGTGGCTCTTGGTCTCTGACGGGTTGGCCACCCCTGGAATAATAATGATAAAAATATAATTTAACATTATAAAAGAATATAAAAATGTGACATAATAGAAATGACATCAAATTTACTTCACAAATATTTAACACTGTACACTATATAAATAAATAACGAATAATTGTCACGAGTAACATAATTAGATGTAGTTAGTATAAAGATTCATGAATACAGAGGGGGGGTAGCGATTTCTTGAAGACACTATTTAGTACTTAATACTTTAAATACTTATCTTCTATTAAACTTTGTTTTACTTTGATATATTACCCATACTTCCCACTAAGGTTTAAATTGCAACGACGGGCATCATTACATGTTCAGACAACGTTGCGTGTACAGATGATATAACGTCAAAGTCAAAGTAAAATTTATTTATATAGCGCTTTCCACAACACATGTTGTCACAAAGTAGCTTTACAACGTGTGCAGACGATATGGCTTAGCCTTCAACACTTTTCCAACACAGAGGATATGTCCAACACAGAGATTACATGGTGATGTTTCACCTTAAGGCTACACCTAAACCCAGTCTGTGAAGAGCGTGCACATACTTGTTCTCTGATCCATTAAAGCACATTTCTGATAGAATATTCAACGGTGGCCACACTGAGGTAATTGGGTCTTAAAAGCTCCAGTCGTGCTGTTGCTGCAGTACCTGCCTGACCTATTGCGCTACTGGACTCGGGCAGTGACCCGCAGTATCTGTGATGTGAGGTGCATTTCACCAATTAGTTCACATGCGATGTTACGTATTCAGTTTTACGGCTGCAGATTACCAGAGGTGGGGACTCGAGTCACATGACTTGGACTAGAGTCAGACTCGAGTCATTAATATTAAGACTTTTGACTTGACTTGAAAAAATATTCAGAGACTTAGACTTGACTTGGACTTTTACACCAATAACTTGGGACTTGAATTGGACTTGAACCTGTTTACTTGCAAAGACTTGATTTTTTTAAACCCCAAATCTAAATTTTAAAACGCATATTAATATTTAGAAAGTGCACCCCATTAATTTCCTTTCCGTCCTTCTGACGCAGACCGGTGTTACACCAGATTCTGTGACCGTCGAGTTTTGTGACCACAGGGGGCGCTATTTCACAGTTTCTGTTCAGAGGCACAAACGCTTTACGAACGCTGATGCACTTTCTTTACTCGTTTTGTTGGTGTCCACGAGCCAAAATATGACAGATGTTTATATTTACATTTTATCGTCTCTTAATTACATAAATGTACTTAAACAAGATTTACCATCCCCTCACCATTGCAGCCAACAAAGAAATCATGAATGGGATGTACAGGTGAGCCTTTTTAACTGGGGTCACCAATTCTGACGGCAGCCATCAGAATATGTGACCCCACTGAATCTCCAGGTAACAATAGTAGCCTACACCGTGACCCCACAATAACAGAAAACAATGAAAAAATAACCCTAACCTTTTATTAGTCTATATTTAAACATTTTATCCAAATGTTTAGAATAACCATTCGTAATGACAGCATCTTGCTTACAATGAAGCTTGCTATTTTCGTGTAAAATGATGTAACGAAACATTCTTGTTTAAGTACATTTATGTAATTAAGAGAAGATAAAATGTAAATGATCTGTCATCTTTTGGCTGGCAGACACCAACAAAACGAGTAAAGAAACGCATCAGCGTAGCATTCGTAAAACGTTTGTGCCTGTAAAAAAAAGACTCGAAAGGACTTGAAATTCCAAGTTTCAGACTTGGGACTTGACTTGATGGTTGCCTGTCTTGACTCGAGACTTGACTTGAGTTGGCTGTCTTTGCTTGAGACTTGACTCGGGACTTGAGGATAAAGACTTGGACTTACTTGAGACTTGCAAAACACTGACTTGGTCCCACCTCTGCAGATTACACTAGTGACCAGTTCAACTCGTACACAATGTTTCCAGAGAAACAGGACGTTTCCTCATTAGCTATCTAACCAAAGTGCTTCATATTTTTATTTTATATATATAACATGTTGTTTCTCTCATTTTCTCTGATTTGTGGACTATTGTGGACATGTTGCTCCGAACCTGTCCCGCCCCTCCTTTTTCACACACCAATCATGACATCCTTTTATGCAATGGAGAACTTGAATAGTTGCGCAAACGCTTTCAATTGGTGCGTGTGTGAATAAGACCGCGCGGGGATCTTCTGAAGTGCCTGCTCACAGATGCACGCCAATGGCTACGGTCCGCTGCTAGAAGGAACACGACCCTGGCCATGTCAACAAAGCTACACTCACGATGACTCCTCAACATGAGTACTCTTCTTTTGCGACCAAGGAGAGTTCATATATTCGTTTGCATCACGCTTCTTGTGCTGTGGACACAGAGTAAGTACATTTTTGCAAGCTATTTACACTTGATGTGACGGGTGGTCCACCTGATGATGCTATGATGTAAATGAAGATGATGATGTATAATAATATGATATATAACACCATTATTATTACTATTACTTTTTAATTATTATTACTAATATTATTGTTGGATTTCTGCTCTGGGAACACTATCTGTCTAGCTATCTGCCTGTCTGCCTGTCTGTGTCTCTGCCTATTGTTGCTGTGGTTACTGTGGTGTTGGAGGTCATCATAGCAGTAGATGTGTTAATACACAGGGCCTTTATTATTTTATTAATAATATTATATATATTTATTATTATTTTATCTTATTAGGTTTTATTAAGTTCAGAAGTTCTTCTTTTTAACCAGAGCAGCTCAGTCATTTTATATGAATAAGTGTTGCAGAACACCCAGACTGTCATTTGTTTATGTGATTCATTTTGGGATCAGTTTCTAGCCTTAATTTTGGCATCAGTGACAAGAGATGAAAGAGGGAGAGAGAGGGAGAGAGAGAGGGAGAAAGCATCAGAGTGAGCATAGCGAGAAGAGGTAAAAAAGGCACTTAAAAACATAAAAGGCCAGACTTCAAAGATTCAGAGATCTCTCATTTCTATGAGACGTAGTTGACATCAAAACCAACACTTGTTTAGGCTTTTAAGCCTAGATGGGTAATTCATAGTTCTGCCTTGTGTACTTAAATGAATGTGGGAATGTATTTTTAATGCCCTATACAATCTTACAAATGTAGAATCCTTTATAGATTGAAAGTCTATGAATGTGTTAATGTGGCTAGAGAAATTCAAATTTTGGGTTCAGCATCCTTTTTTTTTTTTTTTTTTTTTACCAAATATTCAGGGGTTGTGCTGTGAACTGGTCTATATAAGCTGAACAGAAATTCAACATATGTACACATTCAAAGTTGACCAAACATGCTATATTCTTCTTATATTATATTCTATTCTTTTTAAACCATTTTTAACTTCAGGTCTAACTATACCTCAGAAATGGCACTACATGTCTAAAAACAGTTCCCAAAGACATCTTAGTGGAGATATTTGGAGTTTTATTATTATTATTATTATTTATTTTAAGATTTGCTTTTTTATTATTGGTTGGTAATGATGTGTGTGTTTTTGATGCCATTTAATGCTTTGATTTGCTCACTCAACAGACTTCATCATAATTAGCCAGATAACAGGTTATAAATACTCCATACTCCACTCTCTGTGTTACCTTAGTGACATTCAGTCCATTTTCTGTTACATAAAAAAAAAACATTTGTGATCATGCCTGGATAAAATTATGGCAGATGATTGAAGCGGTGTGATTTTGGCCAAATGGTTTTTTAAATATGCTGTTGTGCATGTTAATGATATGAGGGCTCTCCAAAAGATATATCCACTTCAGTAGTATATTGCAAAACTATTATGCATGCGCATAATCTTTATATGGGTTCTCTTAACCGACCACAATGCATAAAGAGGCAATTCTGCTCCTCAGGTGACCGCATCGCTGGCCTTAAAGACATGGTCTGTGAATGTATGTCATTCATGTACTGATAGCATGGCCTTCGCCCACAAAAACCCCATTAGTACCAGTGGTGTTTGCCAAGGCTCAGCGCTCCACCTGAGGAAGGGAGACAGTACTGTCTGAATGGTGTGAATAGAATGGTAATCGCCTCCAAAATGACTGACTTATGTCTGCGATCCATCACCATAGCAACCCAGCAAATGGAGAGACATGAGCGTGGAATTTGTTGCCATGGTGGCATGATCTGATGCTTCGTCTGGGCCCCTAAAGTTTGCAAATGTCCTTATTGCGCTTGCGGGAAGAGAAAGGAGCTTTTCAGAGAGCGAGAGGCGTTTCTCGCTCTGATAACAGAGCACGGTGGCTACTGCCATTCTGAACAATGAGCCCCTGAACAGGATAGAGACTAATGGGGTCTATCTGTTTAGATAATACACAGGGGAGTGACACACATTTTAGATGCTTGGTGACACTATTACGTTCTTGGTATAAATTATTTCTCTAGCATCATGTAAAAGAAATGGGCTTTGGGCTCAATGCACAATTGTCAGTGTTGGATCTTGCAGCTTGCTGTGTTCTGTTGTGGTCTGGTAATAATGACGGTGTGTACGTGCGTAGAGGTGGAAAGTGAGTGAATGCTCCATCTTTCAGACTGTCACAATGAAACTGTTTAGTGCAAGTTCAAACAACTCTTATTTAACTCTTAAATGTTCTAGTGCCAGGACTTTAGTGTGCCAGGAATCAGCAGTCTAAATAGGGAATGCCAACAAACTCCTATATGTTTCAGACACACAGAGGCAAAACAGAGGTAGGTTGAGGGCTTTCAGAAAGAACAGTGGTGATGTTGGGGGGGGGGGGGGGGGTATGTTGAATGTAAAAATAAAGCAGAAACAGGGAGACATTACCAATGTGACAATAAGATTACTTGTGTACAGCTATAAATTAAATTCTGCAGAACAGCACTGAGGGCATAGTGTTACATAGTGTTACATAGTGTTACTTAGTGTTACATAGTGTTACATAGTGTTACATAGTGTTACTTAGTGTTACTTAGTGTTACATAGTGTTACTTTCAGGAGAACGTTTTTTTTTTTTTGTGGACTGTAGTGCAAACACATCTTGGAGTAGCCTTATGGAAAATAAACGTTTCATAGTCACAGCAGCTCCCAAAGACTCTAATTTGTTTGCTAAAACCAGGTAACTGACCAGCTAGAAGAAACGTTTGTTGAGGTCACATAAAGAGACGGTTTCTAGGCTTTCATGTCACCAAGCAGGGAATGTCAACAACCTCTCAAACAGGGACCTCAGACACATGCTGCTGGCTCTTAGCCGTGCTGCAGATGGAACTGTTGTTGATTGAAGTGCCCGTAAGTGTCTCAGATGACTGCATGACTTGCCCAACTGACAGTAGTGAAAGACCTGATGAGGTCTCACACTGGCTCCGCCCACCATGCTAATGGCAGCTCATACATATAAATACACTCATATACATATACCCATGCATATAAATACACTCATATACATATACCCATGCCATATAAATACACTCATATACATATACCCATGCATATAAATACACTCATATACATATACCCATGCCATATAAATACACTCATATACATATACCCATGCCATATAAATACACTCATATACATATACCCATGCCATATAAATACACTCATATACATATACCCATGCATATAAATACACTCATATACATATACCCATGCCATATAAATACACTCATATACATATACCCATGCCATATAAATACACTCATATACATATACCCATGCCATATAAATACACTCATATACATACACCCATGCCATATAAATACACTCATATACATATACCCATGCATATAAATACACTCATATACATATACCCATGCATATAAATACACTCATATACATATACCCATGCCATATAAATACACTCATATACATATACCCATGCCATATAAATACACTCATATACATATACCCATGCATATAAATACACTCATATACATATACCCATGCCATATAAATACACTCATATACATATACCCATGCATATAAATACATATACCCATGCCATATAAATACACTCATATACATATACCCATGCATATAAATACACTCATATACACATACCCATGCATATAAATACACTCATATACACATACCCATGCATATAAATACACTCATATACACATACCCATGCCATATAAATACACTCATATACATATACCCATGCCATATAAATACACTCATATACATATACCCATGCATATAAATACACTCATATACATATACCCATGCCATATAAATACACTCATATACATATACCCATGCATATAAATACATATACCCATGCCATATAAATACACTCATATACATATACCCATGCATATAAATACACTCATATACATATACCCATGCCATATAAATACACTCATATACATATACCCATGCATATAAATACATATACCCATGCCATATAAATACACTCATATACATATACCCATGCATATAAATACACTCATATACACATACCCATGCATATAAATACACTCATATACACATACCCATGCATATAAATACACTCATATACACATACCCATGCCATATAAATACACTCATATACATATACCCATGCCATATAAATACACTCATATACATATACCCATGCCATATAAATACACTCATATACATATACCCATGCATATAAATACATATACCCATGCATATAAATACATATACCCATGCCATATAAATACACTCATATACATATACCCATGCATATAAATACACTCATATACATATACCCATGCCATATAAATACACTCATATACATATACCCATGCCATATAAATACACTCATATACATATACCCATGCATATAAATACACTCATATACATATACCCATGCCATATAAATACACTCATATACATATACCCATGCCATATAAATACACTCATATACATATACCCATGCCATATAAATACACTCATATACATACACCCATGCCATATAAATACACTCATATACATATACCCATGCATATAAATACACTCATATACATATACCCATGCATATAAATACACTCATATACATATACCCATGCCATATAAATACACTCATATACATATACCCATGCCATATAAATACACTCATATACATATACCCATGCATATAAATACACTCATATACATATACCCATGCCATATAAATACACTCATATACATATACCCATGCATATAAATACATATACCCATGCCATATAAATACACTCATATACATATACCCATGCATATAAATACACTCATATACACATACCCATGCATATAAATACACTCATATACACATACCCATGCATATAAATACACTCATATACACATACCCATGCATATAAATACACTCATATACACATACCCATGCCATATAAATACACTCATATACATATACCCATGCATATAAATACACTCATATACATATACCCATGCCATATAAATACACTCATATACATATACCCATGCCATATAAATACACTCATATACATATACCCATGCCATATAAATACACTCATATACATATACCCATGCCATATAAATACACTCATATACATATACCCATGCCATATAAATACACTCATATACATATACCCATGCCATATAAATACACTCATATACATATACCCATGCCATATAAATACACTCATATACATATACCCATGCCATATAAATACACTCATATACATATACCCATGCATATAAATACACTCATATACATATACCCATGCATATAAATACACTCATATACATATACCCATGCCATATAAATACACTCATATACATATACCCATGCCATATAAATACACTCATATACATACACCCATGCCATATAAATACACTCATATACATATACCCATGCATATAAATACACTCATATACATATACCCATGCATATAAATACACTCATATACATATACCCATGCCATATAAATACACTCATATACATATACCCATGCCATATAAATACACTCATATACATATACCCATGCATATAAATACACTCATATACATATACCCATGCCATATAAATACACTCATATACATATACCCATGCATATAAATACATATACCCATGCCATATAAATACACTCATATACATATACCCATGCATATAAATACACTCATATACACATACCCATGCATATAAATACACTCATATACACATACCCATGCATATAAATACACTCATATACACATACCCATGCCATATAAATACACTCATATACATATACCCATGCCATATAAATACACTCATATACATATACCCATGCATATAAATACACTCATATACATATACCCATGCCATATAAATACACTCATATACATATACCCATGCATATAAATACATATACCCATGCCATATAAATACACTCATATACATATACCCATGCATATAAATACACTCATATACATATACCCATGCCATATAAATACACTCATATACATATACCCATGCATATAAATACATATACCCATGCCATATAAATACACTCATATACATATACCCATGCATATAAATACACTCATATACACATACCCATGCATATAAATACACTCATATACACATACCCATGCATATAAATACACTCATATACACATACCCATGCATATAAATACACTCATATACACATACCCATGCCATATAAATACACTCATATACATATACCCATGCATATAAATACACTCATATACATATACCCATGCATATAAATACACTCATATACATATACCCATGCATATAAATACACTCATATACATATACTCATGCATATAAATACACTCATATACATATACCCATGCATATAAATACACTCATATACATATACTCATGCATATAAATACACTCATATACACATACCCATGCATATAAATACACTCATATACACATACCCATGCATATAAATACACTCATATACACATACCCATGCCATATAAATACACTCATATACATATACCCATGCATATAAATACACTCATATACATATACCCATGCCATATAAATACACTCATATACATATACCCATGCCATATAAATACACTCATATACATATACCCATGCCATATAAATACACTCATATACATATACCCATGCCATATAAATACACTCATATACATATACCCATGCCATATAAATACACTCATATACATATACCCATGCCATATAAATACACTCATATACATATACCCATGCCATATAAATACTCTCATATACATATACCCATGCCATATAAATACACTCATATACATATACCCATGCATATAAATACACTCATATACATATACCCATGCCATATAAATACTCTCATATACATATACCCATGCCATATAAATACACTCATATACATATACCCATGCCATATAAATACTCTCATATACATATACCCATGCATATAAATACACTCATATACATATACTCATGCATATTTCCCCCCTGTGTTCACTCTGCTGTGTGGAAGTGTTTTTGCCTCAGTGCTTAATTGCTGCTGGTCCTCCTCTGTTGGCAGGTGTGGTGCTGCTGAAGGTCTCCTCTCCCTGTCAGTCTAAACCCTGTCAGCATGGCGGCGAATGCCAGGACGACCCCTCCGCCTTCCTCTGCCAATGTCAATCTTCAGCGCCGTCCGGCACGCCGTGCACGTCTTCCAACGCCCTCTGCCAACCCCCCATCTGCCAGGCCGGCGCCACGTGCCAGCACACTGGCGCCCGGCCCGGGGAATTAGCATGCCGTTGTGGGGCAGGTTCGCGCGGGCACACCTGCCCCGCCACCGCTCAGCTCTGCGCACGCAGCCGGTGCGGCGGGAGCGTCCGCTGCCTGACCGTGGCACGCGGGGGCCCCAGGTACGTCTGCCTGTGCCAGCCGGGCTACGCCGGCGCCCAGTGCCAACGGCGGGTCGACCGGTGCACGCCCAACCCCTGCCGCAACCACGCCATCTGCAGGGGTGAGGCCGCGGGGCCCGCGTGCTTCTGTGTGCCTGGCTTCCAGGGCGAGCGCTGCGAGATAGAGGTGAACGAGTGCGTCTCGCAGCCCTGCAGGAACGGAGCCACGTGCGTGGACCAGGTCGGGCACTACGCCTGCCTGTGCAGCCCAGGGCACACGGGTCAGTCACACACGGACACGTGCATTGCTTCAACAGAGTGGAAGTGCTCAGAAATGTAACGTATGTTTATGTGGGCAGAAATTAAATCAGTAAGACAATTTGTTTGGAATTTTTTTTAAAGACATATTTGCATATGTGCATATGAGTAAGCAATATGTGCATATTAGTTGGGGGAATGCATCATGTTGATATATATCGGGTATTTAGTCTCAATGGAAGTTCTTAATTTCAAATATTTCTACCTGTCACCATCTAGTGGTACAATCTTAGTATTACATACTTTAACGACGCAGTGCTCCAGTCTTACCAATAGAAGTAATTCAAAGCATTTTGCATACAAAAAATTATGGTATGCAGGGCTTTAAAGGAATTTAAAGGGCTTAATAGAACAAGATAAATATATTTAACATTAAGAGTACATTACATTAATTACATTAAGACCTGTTAAAGGATGACAAGCAGTCCGGTTTAGGAATTTATGGATTCCTTTAATGAAAGAGATATTAAGGATTTAACCCATAAAACATTTCGTTATGAAGAGCAGAGACTTAGATAACATTCTTTACAACAGCTGAAATTAATACAGAAAAATAATTGAGAAATTAGGATAATTTTGCAAAATACTTTTCTGTAGCTTGTTAGGAGTACCAAGGGCAAGTGTGTGTTAACTGGCATCTTCTCTGTTATTGCAGGTGTCAGCTGTGAGATCCAGATTGATGAGTGTCAGTCCCAGCCCTGTCTTAATGGTGGCAGTTGCCATGACCACGTCAATGGCTTCTCTTGCACCTGTCCAGCTGGTTTCCAAGGGGACCATTGTGCCATTAATGTAGATGATTGCATAGGCCACAGATGTCAGAATGGAGCTTTGTGCGTCGATGGAGTCAATACGTAAGATGCAGTTTCATTGTTTTCAAAAATAGTTTTACAATTAGGTATTTGTTTATATTTCTACAGAAATTGTGTATTTGAGATGTTTGAAACCTCTTGCAGCTACAGTTGTGATTGCTCCCAGAGCGGCTTTTCAGGCTCGCATTGCGAGGTTCCTCTTTCACCGTGCTGGTCCCAACCCTGCCTCAATGGCGCCCTCTGTCAGGATGAAGGGGGGAACTACACTTGCAAATGTTGGCCAGGTAACCATTGCAATAGCACACCAATGAAACTGTTGAAAGCATCTGTATAAAAAAAAAAAAGTATATTTATGAGGCTTATATTATTAAATATCTGCTTTAATACATTAGATTTAGAGATCTGTATTTTATTACTTTTAACCTGCATTTTACAACGTCAGCACTAAGTCAGCACTAACACTGCAGCCGAGCGTGCAACGACAAGCCCTGAGTCCTAGAAAAAAGTCTCTTAACCAAAAAAAAAAAAAAAACCAACAAAAATAACCCATATTTTATGAGCATGTGGGGGGAGGGGGGAACAGAATATGCACAGAAGCAAGAAACAGTATCTACACTGTTCATCACTAATCCTGCAGGGACTGTGGTGGATATCTGTAGAAAACAAAATGAAAAGATACAGTCATCAATAGCTTGGATTACCTAGACCCAAACATCACTTGTCTCAGGACCCAACGTCCAGGTTCATTCTAAAAACTATGATGGTCTTTGGCTGCTACTATCCGTTCATTTCCCTGTTCTGCTCATTTCTGCTTGTCACATGGTCATGTGACTTACATTGCTCACGTGCATGATGGTCTCATCTGACGCGCTGGATGATGTTTCCGGTCCTGGACGGCAGGGTTCGAGGGCCCCCACTGCGAGCTGGAGGTAAACGAGTGTAGCCGCGGGCTGTGTCGAAATGGAGGCGTCTGCGTGGAGCGCTGGGAGCCCCGCTATGGCAGCGAGAGCCTGCCACCTGACCCCCACGACCCCAGCCGTGCGGCTGGCTACGTCTGCCGATGTCCACCAGGACTCACAGGTCAGGAAGTGACATGGTGGGGGCAATCGCAGACCAACATGCAGTCTGCCAGCGTCTGGGTGCACGATACAGTGCAGCGAGGGACGGTAACAGATAAAACGTTGCATAAACGTGGACATACAAGCATAACTACTTATACTTTTGTATGTATTCTAAGGTGTATGAACTGGTTTGGGTTCATGAGATACTTTGCAGTCATCTCACAGCACTGCGATGGATTATGAATGTACAGGATACACTCTGGGAATACCAGGCCAATTGCTAAGATAAAAAACGGGTTGTTGTTTTCATGTCTTTTGGGTCATCAGGTCAACAGTCTAAGAAGTGATTTAGGTATATGTTGTAATTGGATCTTGCATTTGTGAGATGCTCAATTTGCATTTAAATATTCGGACACTCAGACTGCTTTTAGTTAGTTCTGCATTGAAAGACTTGTGCATATCCTAATTGCATAATCAGATTGCATGAATATAGTTCTTCATTAATCTGCATAATCCTGCAATATGACTGCAGTAAAATGGCATTACGGTGGCAGGGATTAGAACCAGACACCAGGATTTAGCAGGAAAGCAGTGTGCATGTCGGCCTGTGTAAACGGACCATGTGCAGAAGGAACATCTGCACACAGAACCACAACCACATTAAGGGTCGGTGACTACTGCAGAATACAGTGCCATGAGGAGGGGTGGGATTTCAGTTCAGAGGTACCTAATTCCTAGTCTGTACTCCGTGGCAGCGGTGTGCAAATCTGCCAAAAGCAACAGAAATAAATAAATAAGTGAAGCGCAGGTAGGATCCTGACTGGAACAGTTTTGACAGTTTTATAAAGTGGACCTGTGCTGGGTTTGTGATAGCCGTTTCCAGGACTGTTACTGCAAAGGTTTCTTTTTTCCGCCTTAAAGAAAGGTTACGTAAAGAGTGTGTACTTACGTAAAGGTTTCCAGACCATTTCATCATGGAGCATTTTTTTAAAACTGCAATTAATTGAGTGGAATGGGTTTTGCTCATTTTGGGGCACGAGACTGAAAGTGTGAACTTAATAATTTAATAATTATAAGACTGCGCCAGTTGGCAGCATTAAACTCTGGGCGTTATGAAGCCCGTTTTGCATGGCGGTCTGCTTGAGGAATGATCAACTGACACATTCTCAAATTCCTTGGCATCAGCTGTCAGAGAAAACTTTCTACTCTCTCCCACAAATGCAGAAATCAAGGGAGTTGATTTCTTATTGAAGATGTGCCAGTTCAGAGTAGTTCTTGTATGGCGGATCGATAGTTAGATATTAATGTTGTAGTTATTAGTATTAATGTCATAGTTAGGTTGAAATCTTGATTGTTTTGAAGAGCATAACAGGGATAGCTGTATGATCTTCATCCTGGTCATGCCCATTCAGGTGCACTGTGTGAGGAGGACGTGGATGATTGCTCTTCATCTCCATGTCAGAATGGCTCCTCGTATGAGAACACTCCTGGCGGCTACATCTGCCCGACGGGGTGGAACTGCACCGAGCTCCTGGTGGGCCGCGAGTCTCACAAGTGCCAGCAGGGGGCAGCGTGCGTACTCTCGTTCCATAGCGGCGTGCATGGGTGCTCCCGTCCGGCGGGGCACACCGGCTCCCACTGACCGACGTCCACCGTCTTCTCCTTCGCATCCACCGGGGTCCACGTGAACCCGCGTGAGACTCGCCTGGACGCGGACATCCTCTCAAACCTCACGCTCAGCTTCCTCACCGCGCTCCAGGACTCGGTGCTGGTCCAGCGTGTGGGTGGCGGGACCGTGCTCACCCTGGAGCTCCGGGGGGGCCACCTGCAGCTCACCTTGCAGAGGGGGGCGGGACACGAACGGGTCCCGAGGTTACCCCAGCACGTGGCCGACGGCGAGTGGCACACCTCGGAGGTCGTGCTGGGCGCCAACACGTTGCTCCTCCGGATCCTCCGGCCCCGTCGGGGGGAGCAGTGCAGGGCGGACGCTCGGGCGGAAGGGGCGCCGCCCTCGGCCTTCTGGACCACCGTGATAGGAGGCCGGGTGGAGGGAGGAGCTTCAGGCTCGTTTGTCGGCTGCATGAGGGACCTGTTTGTTGACTCGCAGCTGCTGGGGCCCGAGGACTGGCACGACACTTCGGTCATGGACGTCATGCAGCGCTGCATAAACGCTCCATGTGAAAATCAGGAGTGTTTCCACTTGTGGCAGGGCTACCGGTGCAGGTGCCAGCGGCCGTATGACGGGCATTGTGCTGATGGTGATTTGCAAATTTGCAGTTTTTTTCCCCAATGGTTTCCTAACTTTCCTTAAAAGTTCTGAACTATTTTTGCACGATTTGAACTTTATGACAGAAAAGCAGATCAGTAAATGCATAAACTTTTAGGAGTGCCGTTGCTACACTCCGTTATATCCTAAAGTTTCCCAGGTTCGGTCCTAGAATATTGCATTTGAATATTTTCCTGCACACATTTTAATCTTCTTGGTGCCTAATTAACAAGCAGTTTGCAGTCACATAAATGTGCACTGCAAGGGTCACAAAAATCCAGCTGTAAGGAGGCAGTGGCCTGCAGGAATACCCCACCAGTGTTTCAGCTGCACACGTGATCATGTCCCTTTTAACGTAGGTGGAGGGTCAGACTCAGACATGTCACATGGGAAAAGGTATCTGAGCTATTTTGTTTATGTCTGTCTTCATTTTGCTTATAGAATATATCCCTGCCGCTTTTGGCCAGGACGACGCGTGGAGCTACGCCGTCTTCACCATCGTCGACGAGCCCGACCGGGTGGTCGTCACCCTCTCTATGCTGCTGCGTGTCCAGGGTGAGTCGGGCCTGCTCCTCGCGCTCGCCTCCGGGACCCGCCCCTACCTGTGGGTGTGGCTAGAGCGCGGGTGCCTGAAGGCGCAGGTGGACGGTGCCTGGGGCGCGGCGGGCGGATGCGGCCTGAGCGGCGGCGAGGTCCACTTCATTAGCGTCGCTGTTGGGCGGGGCGGGATCACCCTGCGGCAGTCCGGTTTCACGGTTGGCCACGTTGACGTTGGACCGGTCCATGTTCGTGCTGGCGACAAGGTCTATGTGGGGGGCGTGGACGACGCGGGGACAGCGGCTGGGTTTGGTGGCTATTTTAAAGGCTGCATACAGGACCTTCGCCTCAATGAGCAGAGGCTACAGTTCTTCCCGCTTAGCACACCTGTGCCACCGTACAGCGCCGAGCACCTGGTTAACGTCTCTGAAGGCTGCACGGGAGATGACTCCTGTGCTGTAAGTTACAATGTCATATATTCTAATCTCGTAGTTAACAGCGAGCATGTACACACCAGTTTAACCAGTTTAATTTCATTTAGCATATTGGTTTACTTGTTCCCTTGATGTCATTTGATGAATGCTTTGGTCCCGGATTGCACTGGAGATTCTTTTAAGTCTTAAGGCTTCGACTTCATCTAGTTCGGGGAAAGTGGCCCTGTGACTTTGTCCTAACTAACGTTCTCACCAAAACTGCTGAGCGATCAATTCCAGCTACCTGCGCAGCTTTTTAATTGGCCCTCTTTTCAATCTCTCCTCCTCAGGGCAGCCCCTGTCACCACGGAGGGGTGTGTGTCTCCGCGTGGGGGGGCTTCATATGTGCTTGCACCCGCGGAGCCTTCGGCCGTCGCTGTGAGGAGGTTCACAGGTGCCCCCCCCCAGCACACCGTAGGCCTGTCCACCATGGCTTCCAGCGTGAGTACAACCTGCTGGTGTAACCGTTGCCTCAGACTGCTGCTCTGAGAGGCAGTTTTATTCTTTTTTTTTTAAATAGTTTGCATGAAATATAAAGACTATCTATTGTTTTTACTAGAATGGTGATACGGGTGTATTCATTTTTGGTTTTCTAGATGGTCCATCTACCAGAGTTGGTCTAATTGGTAGTTGTGTTGATACTGTGCTGTTCAGGGTTACAGTTGGAGAAGCAAAAAGCAAGTGCAAGCCACTTTCTGTTGAACATTAATAAAGTACATTAATGAAGTATATTAATAAATTATATTTTAATGTAGGCCCTCAGTACAATGTTGAGGTCTTAATTAGATTAAATCAGGACATATTTCAATGGCATCACATCTCTCATAATGTATTTAAACTCAAAATGCTGTAGGTAATCAAAATGTAACTGATGTAAATGAGCATATGTGATATCAGTATACAAGACAAACACAATAGACATATCTAATGACTCCAAGTTTCCATGGAAAGGTCAGGTAGATCCTGGACATTTTGAGGTGATGTGGTGTGGGATCACTTGAGAAAAGCTTCAAGTAATTTACCATTTTGTCACTTTTTTCTAGAAGTGGATGAATACAACCAGATCCTAAATCCTGAATGCAAAGAAATGATTGGACGATATAAATTGTCCCCAGTTGGTAAATCTAGTCTTGACAACAGATGAGGAGATTTGCTTTTCAAATCTAACTTTGGAATCATAAATGGTACCATGATTCATAACATGGTAACGTTATTATGAGAGTACCCCTAGTTTTATTATTAGGGGATTAAGGTGCAATAAGAATGATAAAAAAAATATGGAGATTTATTTCAGTTGGCCATCCAATGCTTTTTAATATTTTATTTTAATTTTAATGTTATGTTGGTTTGCAACCTGAGCATTTAGGTCATTATTCATTAATTTCACTATTTTCCAGAATTTGATAAACCTTTGATGAGAATCATTTATAAATTCAGTTTACATAATTTTACAATACATTTTCTTGGAAAATATAAAGCTAGCAAAACATGCAACAATTCTCAATATCTTTATATTTAGAATCTTTATATACTATACTAAAGAGAATTATTTACTTCTAATTAGGACCTCCTAAAGAGTACAGACTTCAATAAATTACACCATAAGGGAACTGTCAAAACATTACATAACCTGAAACCCTGCCTGAAATATTTTCTTTAGTTGCAGGCATTTCCAGCGTTACGTTTCAGAATGGCGTCACTCTGACATTCCGTGGCAACGGGCTGATTTCACGCAACATCACCACCATCTCCTTCAGGATTCTCACACGGCAACGCAACGCAGCCGTGCTGCGCGCAGACAGCGGCTCGGGCTTCGTGACCGTGTCGGTCCGCGACGGCTTGTTGGCGCTGGAGCTGCTTAGCCCATCTTCCTCCTCCTCCTCCTCCTCATCTTCCCCCCTGCTCCTGCGCAGTGCCAGGCCCGTAGCCGATGGCATGTGGCACAGCGTGGAACTGCGCATGGTTGCCCCCGCAGCCAACGCATCCCAGTGGGCTCTGCTTCTGGAAGACGACGGAGAAGAGCCCGTCACGTCCGTCTCGGAGGCGGGCAACCTGGATTTCCTCCGTGAGGGCGTGGACATCCTGCTCGGGGGGCTGGGCCCAGGGGCGGGCCAAAGCGGGACCGTGTGCCTGAGTAAGGTGGAGCTGGGCGGGATCGTGCTGTCCCACTGCGAAGCCAAGACGGACCCCTGTGCCCGTCTCTGCACGCACAACTTCACTGGGCCTAACTGCACGTGAGTGGGGGGGGGGGGGGGGGGTCTAGGTCGCCCCTGCATACATGTGACCAGTTGGTGTGACCAGTTGGTGTGACCTCATTAAGATGTTCTGCATCACACATCTTAAAACCGGACTGATCACGAACTTATTGATCTCAGCCAAAGCAAGAGAGACATACCAGACTTCACTTAAATCAGACACTCATGAAAGCAACATTCTCACTAAGCCGTAGGTGGGCTTTTCAAAAGGAGAATCTAAAGCCATATTCTGTGCTTTGTCCATTTGAATGGGACATAAACTCTCATATAAAAAGCACAACAGCATATCTCTTGACCTAACCACCTCAGGGAATGATCTGCCACCCTGAAAATGCAAAAAGGTTTTTTGTGGTGTTACTTCTGAGCGAGAGTGGATTTGTGGTGATGTGACTGCCACCATAAAAGTCATTTAAATGCAGCGACATCAGTTGTAACAGGGCTCTCTGGTGAAGAAGCCTCCTCCCTCCCCCCCGTGAAACTGCTTAGCCTGTGGGGCAGCATCAGAGGCTCGCTTGCAACCATTTATCTCGTAAACGTATCGCGCTGCCAGATTTCATCCTTGTACCCCTTTGAAGGTGTCTCACCCATCCATCTTTGCTCCCCTCCAGAGCAAGAGGGACATCTTTTGAACACACTACCTGCTGCCTGTTCGCTTTGCCCCACTCACAGGGGCCGAGAACACGGCCACTTTTATCCCTCTAGTTGTTGGTGTCCTTTGCTAATCCACAACACTTCTTCACAGCACAAGGAGCAACCACACAAACTCAGTGGTCCTGTAGAGGTCAGACATGCACACGCACGGCCATATGAACCACAGGCACGAGCCCAACTGTATCTGCACCTCTGTATTTACCATATCTTCCCCTCACCAGTGCACTGATGTCGACTGTGCCAATGTTCATCTTAAGACTCAATAGCTATTTAAAACACTCTTGTTGTTTAGCGGTTGGGGCTCCATTGAGATGCTAATTTCATTTCCCTGCATGCTGGCTAATCTGCTTATGTCCCCAGTAGAGGAGGGGGGGTGTCTCCTGGAAGTAAACAGGGCTCGTCTGCTTCACTTTCATTTATTTTCCTTTCTTTCTCACCCCAGAGGCTCCAAGCTCCCGGTGTCCATCTGTGGGGATGAGACGCAGAACTACACATGCTTCATTGGGGGTGACTGCTCCGACGTGGGCTTCACGTGTGACTGCCTGCCTGGCTTCCCAGGACCTCGGTCAGCATGGCATTGTTCACACATTCACTCCTTTTACTTAGTCTCTTCTTTCTCTCTTGCGCACTCTAATCGAGGGAGCCGATTCGTTAACACCGTTTGGCCCATGAATAACAAATCGCTGCTGTGGTTAATTAATAAACCGAGTTCCAAGGGAGGAAGCCATCATGGCAAAGGCGGTTTTGCAGGGTGACTAGAGGACGTTTTCTCTTCCACGTGCAGGTGCGAGGACACTGGCCCGTGTTGGAATGAGGTCTACTGCCTTCGTGTGGAGGGAGGGTTCCCCTGCGCGTGTGAGCTGGGCTACGCGGGCGACGCCTGTCAGATCAACGTAAGCCGCACCGACTGTTGCCTGATCTGCTGGGGTGGATCCTCAACCAGCCGCTCTCCTACAGAAGCTGGAGGATGATGCACCAGTAGATTCACAGAACAGTCACGCAGATGCGCACGCATGTGTGCTGCGTGTGCGTATGTGTGTGCGCGCGTATGAGACAGACAGTGATCATGACCGAGAGTCTAACTCTGGCTCTCCACACTGAAACTATCAAACACTGCCTATATTTGCTGGTTTTGCTTGAATTTATACAAGTAGCACAAACAAAATGCATCTTATTGTCAGAGTCCGCAAGAGAAAGTTTTTTCTTCATAAGTCAGATGTGCTATCAAAGGCAGTAAAGCGTATGTGCTCACCTCACAGATCACAGCTCAGGTGGTGGTGGTATCAACTACATCTAACTGTAGATATCTATCTATAGATAACCATACATATAACCAAGCTACATTGCATTTGTTGCAAAGTTCCTATACAAAACAAGCACACCTTTTAATCAACAGTTTTGTGCCTTCATATCATTTAAAACTATTATTACAGCACATTTCTAAACATCAACCTTTTCAAATATGATAAAACGACATTACAATGCAGCTTAATTAGCTATCTGCTAAGAACAATAAGAAAATTACTATTAAAACTATTTAAATAGCTAGTGTGTACGGAATATGGCATAAAACATGATTGTTACATTTACTCCAGTAAGGAGGCACTTGTAATAGTGTCCTACCCTTAGCTTCTATTTACTTCTATGTCTATGTTCTTGACTTGCTAAGGTTTTGTTAGAGTTTAGTTTATCGTAAAATAGACATAGCATATTAAAATATATCCCATTAATGTCTGTTCCATATCTGCACCATTATATTACACATATAGTCAACTCTAGAAACATTGGCACCCTTCTAGAAAATGAGCTACAATTAACATAAAAACAAACATACAATGAGTGATATTTTAGACCTTGTGCTTTTTTTTGTGAAAAAGATTTTTGGAACAAAATGTTTCATTCAGTGACTCAAATTTTCTTAACAATGCAGAGTTCTATCTCACTGTTGATTTTGAAATGGTGAAATCCCAAGATGGAACTACACTTAGCAGTTGTGAAACTGATCTTTGAGCTTATTTCCCTTTGTGCATGGAGACAGTATGCAGATTTGTCCCTTTCATTTTCATTTACTACAAATACAAATTGTAGTTACTATAGCCCTACGTGTTCTTTCTGGTCATTTGTAGTTACTAAAGTCCTACATGTTCTTACAGGTCTTTTGTAGTTACTATAGTCCTACGTGTTCTTACTGGTCATTTGTAGTTACTATAGCCCTACGTGTTCTTTCTGGTCATTTGTAGTTACTATAGACCTACGTGTTCTTACTGGTCATTTGTAGTTACTATAGCCCTACGTGTTCTTACAGGTCTTTTGTAGTTACTATAGCCCTACGTGTTCTTACTGGTCATTTGTCGTTACTATAGTCCTATGTGTTCTTACTGGTCATTTGTAGTTACTGTAGCCCTACGTGTTCTTACTGGTCATTTATAGTTACTATAGTCCTACGTGTTCTTACAGGTCTTTTGTAGTTACTATAGTCCTACATGTTCTTACTGGTCATTTGTAGTTACTATAGTCCTACATGTTCTTACTGGTCATTTGTAGTTACTATAGCCCTACATGTTCTTACTGGTCATTTGTAGTTACTATAGTCCTACGTGTTCTTACTGGTCATTTGTAGTTACTATAGCCCTACGTGTTCTTACTGGTCATTTGTAGTTACTATAGCCCTACGTGTTCTTACTGGTCATTTGTAGTTACTATAGCCCTACGTGTTCTTTCTGGTCATTTGTCGTTACTATAGTCATATGTGTTCTTACTGGTCATTTGTAGTTACTGTAGCCCTACGTGTTCTTACTGGTCATTTATAATTACTATAGTCCTACGTGTTCTTACAGGTCTTTTGTAGTTACTATAGTCCTACATGTTCTTACTGGTCATTTGTAGTTACTATAGTCCTACATGTTCTTACTGGTCATTTGTAGTTACTATAGCCCTACATGTTCTTACTGGTCATTTGTAGTTACTATAGTCCTACGTGTTCTTACTGGTCATTTGTAGTTACTATAGCCCTACGTGTTCTTACTGGTCATTTGTAGTTACTATAGTCCTACGTGTTCTTACTGGTCATTTGTAGTTACTATAGTCCTACGTGTTCTTACTGGTCATTTGTAGTTACTATAGCCCTACGTGTTCTTACTGGTCATTTGTAGTTACTGTAGCCCTACGTGTTCTTACTGGTCATTTATAGTTACTATAGTCCTACGTGTTCTTACAGGTCTTTTGTAGTTACTATAGTCCTACATGTTCTTACTGGTCATTTGTAGTTACTATAGTCCTACATGTTCTTACTGGTCATTTGTAGTTACTATAGCCCTACATGTTCTTACTGGTCATTTGTAGTTACTATAGTCCTACGTGTTCTTACTGGTCATTTGTAGTTACTATAGTCCTACGTGTTCTTACTGGTCATTTGTAGTTACTATAGTCCTACGTGTTCTTACTGGTCATTTGTAGTTACTATAGCCCTACGTGTTCTTTCTGGTCATTTGTAGTTACTATAGCCCTACGTGTTCTTACAGGTCTTTTGTAGTTACTATAGTCCTACGTGTTCTTACTGGTCATTTGTAGTTACTATAGTCCTACGTGTTCTTACTGGTCATTTGTAGTTACTGTAGCCCTACGTGTTCTTACTGGTCATTTATAGTTACTATAGTCCTACGTGTTCTTACAGGTCTTTTGTAGTTACTATAGTCCTACATGTTCTTACTGGTCATTTGTAGTTACTATAGTCCTACATGTTCTTACTGGTCATTTGTAGTTACTATAGCCCTACATGTTATTACTGGTCATTTGTAGTTACTATAGTCCTACGTGTTCTTACTGGTCATTTGTAGTTACTATAGTCCTACGTGTTCTTACTGGTCATTTGTAGTTACTATAGTCCTACGTGTTCTTACTGGTCATTTGTAGTTACTATAGCCCTACGTGTTCTTTCTGGTCATTTGTAGTTACTATAGCCCTACGTGTTCTTACAGGTCTTTTGTAGTTACTATAGTCCTACGTGTTCTTACTGGTCATTTGTAGTTACTATAGCCCTACGTGTTCTTACTGGTCATTTGTAGTTACTGTAGCCCTACGTGTTCTTACTGGTCATTTATAGTTACTATAGTCCTACGTGTTCTTACAGGTCTTTTGTAGTTACTATAGTCCTACATGTTCTTACTGGTCATTTGTAGTTACTATAGTCCTACATGTTCTTACTGGTCATTTGTAGTTACTATAGCCCTACATGTTCTTACTGGTCATTTGTAGTTACTATAGTCCTACGTGTTCTTACTGGTCATTTGTAGTTACTATAGTCCTATGTGTTCTTACTGGTCATTTGTAGTTACTATAGTCCTACGTGTTCTTACTGGTCATTTGTAGTTACTATAGCCCTACGTGTTCTTTCTGGTCATTTGTAGTTACTATAGCCCTACGTGTTCTTACAGGTCTTTTGTAGTTACTATAGTCCTACGTGTTCTTACTGGTCATTTGTAGTTACTATAGTCCTACGTGTTCTTACTGGTCATTTGTAGTTACTGTAGCCCTACGTGTTCTTACTGGTCATTTATAGTTACTATAGTCCTACGTGTTCTTACAGGTCTTTTGTAGTTACTATAGTCCTACATGTTCTTACTGGTCATTTGTAGTTACTATAGTCCTACATGTTCTTACTGGTCATTTGTAGTTACTATAGCCCTACATGTTCTTACTGGTCATTTGTAGTTACTATAGTCCTACGTGTTCTTACTGGTCATTTGTAGTTACTATAGTCCTACGTGTTCTTACTGGTCATTTGTAGTTACTATAGTCCTACGTGTTCTTACTGGTCATTTGTAGTTACTATAGCCCTACGTGTTCTTTCTGGTCATTTGTAGTTACTATAGCCCTACGTGTTCTTACAGGTCTTTTGTAGTTACTATAGTCCTACGTGTTCTTACTGGTCATTTGTAGTTACTATAGTCCTACGTGTTCTTACTGGTCATTTGTAGTTACTGTAGCCCTACGTGTTCTTACTGGTCATTTATAGTTACTATAGTCCTACGTGTTCTTACAGGTCTTTTGTAGTTACTATAGTCCTACGTGTTCTTACTGGTCATTTGTAGTTACTATAGTCCTACGTGTTCTTACTGGTCATTTGTAGTTACTGTAGCCCTACGTGTTCTTACTGGTCATTTATAGTTACTATAGTCCTACGTGTTCTTACAGGTCTTTTGTAGTTACTATAGTCCTACATGTTCTTACTGGTCATTTGTAGTTACTATAGTCCTACATGTTCTTACTGGTCATTTGTAGTTACTATAGTCCTACATGTTCTTACTGGTCATTTGTAGTTACTATAGCCCTACGTGTTCTTTCTGGTCATTTGTCGTTACTATAGTCCTATGTGTTCTTACTGGTCATTTGTAGTTACTGTAGCCCTACGTGTTCTTACTGGTCATTTATAGTTACTATAGTCCTACGTGTTCTTACAGGTCTTTTGTAGTTACTATAGTCCTACATGTTCTTACTGGTCATTTGTAGTTACTATAGTCCTACATGTTCTTACTGGTCATTTGTAGTTACTATAGCCCTACATGTTCTTACTGGTCATTTGTAGTTACTATAGTCCTACGTGTTCTTACTGGTCATTTGTAGTTACTATAGCCCTACGTGTTCTTACTGGTCATTTGTAGTTACTATAGCCCTACATGTTCTTACTGGTCATTTGTAGTTACTATAGCCCTACGTGTTCTTACTGGTCATTTGTAGTTACTATAGCCCTACATGTTCTTACTGGTCATTTGTAGTTACTATAGCCCTACATGTTCTTACTGGTCATTTGTAGTTACTATAGTCCTACGTGTTCTTACTGGTCATTTGTAGTTACTATAGTCCTACGTGTTCTTACTGGTCATTTGTAGTTACTATAGTCCTACGTGTTCTTACTGGTCATTTGTAGTTACTATAGTCCTACGTGTTCTTACTGGTCATTTGTAGTTACTATAGTCCTACGTGTTCTTACTGGTCATTTGTAGTTACTATAGCCCTACGTGTTCTTTCTGGTCATTTGTAGTTACTATAGCCCTACGTGTTCTTACAGGTCTTTTGTAGTTACTATAGTCCTACGTGTTCTTACTGGTCATTTGTAGTTACTATAGTCCTACGTGTTCTTACTGGTCATTTGTAGTTACTGTAGCCCTACGTGTTCTTACTGGTCATTTGTAGTTACTGTAGCCCTACGTGTTCTTACTGGTCATTTATAGTTACTATAGTCCTAAGTGTTCTTACAGGTCTTTTGTAGTTACTATAGTCCTACATGTTCTTACTGGTCATTTGTAGTTACTATAGTCCTACATGTTCTTACTGGTCATTTGTAGTTACTATAGCCCTACATGTTCTTACTGGTCATTTGTAGTTACTATAGTCCTACGTGTTCTTACTGGTCATTTGTAGTTACTATAGCCCTACATGTTCTTACTGGTCATTTGTAGTTACTATAGTCCTACGTGTTCTTACTGGTCATTTGTAGTTACTATAGTCCTACGTGTTCTTACTGGTCATTTGTAGTTACTATAGTCCTACGTGTTCTTACTGGTCATTTGTAGTTACTATAGCCCTACGTGTTCTTTCTGGTCATTTGTAGTTACTATAGCCCTACGTGTTCTTACAGGTCTTTTGTAGTTACTATAGTCCTACGTGTTCTTACTGGTCATTTGTAGTTACTATAGTCCTACGTGTTCTTACTGGTCATTTGTAGTTACTGTAGCCCTACGTGTTCTTACTGGTCATTTATAGTTACTATAGTCCTACGTGTTCTTACAGGTCTTTTGTAGTTACTATAGTCCTACGTGTTCTTACTGGTCATTTGTAGTTACTATAGTCCTACGTGTTCTTACTGGTCATTTGTAGTTACTGTAGCCCTACGTGTTCTTACTGGTCATTTATAGTTACTATAGTCCTACGTGTTCTTACAGGTCTTTTGTAGTTACTATAGTCCTACATGTTCTTACTGGTCATTTGTAGTTACTATAGTCCTACATGTTCTTACTGGTCATTTGTAGTTACTATAGCCCTACGTGTTCTTACTGGTCATTTGTAGTTACTATAGCCCTACGTGTTCTTTCTGGTCATTTGTCGTTACTATAGTCCTATGTGTTCTTACTGGTCATTTGTAGTTACTGTAGCCCTACGTGTTCTTACTGGTCATTTATAGTTACTATAGTCCTACGTGTTCTTACAGGTCTTTTGTAGTTACTATAGTCCTACATGTTCTTACTGGTCATTTGTAGTTACTATAGTCCTACATGTTCTTACTGGTCATTTGTAGTTACTATAGCCCTACATGTTCTTACTGGTCATTTGTAGTTACTATAGTCCTACGTGTTCTTACTGGTCATTTGTAGTTACTATAGCCCTACGTGTTCTTACTGGTCATTTGTAGTTACTATAGCCCTACGTGTTCTTACTGGTCATTTGTAGTTACTATAGCCCTACGTGTTCTTTCTGGTCATTTGTAGTTACTATAGCCCTACGTGTTCTTACAGGTCTTTTGTAGTTACTATAGTCCTACGTGTTCTTACTGGTCATTTGTAGTTACTATAGTCCTACGTGTTCTTACTGGTCATTTGTAGTTACTATAGCCCTACGTGTTCTTACTGGTCATTTGTAGTTACTGTAGCCCTACGTGTTCTTACTGGTCATTTATAGTTACTATAGTCCTACGTGTTCTTACAGGTCTTTTGTAGTTACTATAGTCCTACATGTTCTTACTGGTCATTTGTAGTTACTATAGTCCTACATGTTCTTACTGGTCATTTGTAGTTACTATAGCCCTACATGTTCTTACTGGTCATTTGTAGTTACTATAGTCCTACGTGTTCTTACTGGTCATTTGTAGTTACTATAGTCCTACGTGTTCTTACTGGTCATTTGTAGTTACTATAGTCCTACGTGTTCTTACTGGTCATTTGTAGTTACTATAGTCCTACGTGTTCTTACTGGTCATTTGTAGTTACTATAGTCCTACTTGTTCTTACTGGTCATTTGTAGTTACTATAGTCCTACATGTTCTTATTTTTGTAGCCATTGCCCAGTCAGTGCCACTCAGCAGCTGTATTTTTTCTCATTTGAGCTGAGAGCTCTTGGGTCATAGATTGATGACCCATTCAGGGATTTTACACATGTTCCCTCATGTTTAGGTCATAGACAACAATCCTTCCTGTACACTGAAAGCAAAATCAGGAAACATTTCTCCATGATTATTTTGGTTTTATTAATATTATTCTTCCAGGGTGTCAATAATTTTGCTACGTATGTTTTTGACAGAATAAAGGGGTCTGAGGTATTATCTAAATGTATCATTCTTACTGTTCATTTGTGTTATTTTACACGTTAATACTCATGGCCTCCTCAACAGGTTCCTTCACCAGGTTCTGTCCTCAAATCAAATGTTCCTCCACATTCTGTCCATCCTCACATTGTTTGTCCTCCGAGAATGGAGTTGCTGTTTCTGCCGCCTCCGTCCTGCTCTCTGTCGCTCAAGGACTGTGATCGTGTCTGGAGCTCTTCATGTAGCACGCGGGGTGCTGCTGCCCCATTGGGAGAGGCAGCCCCACTTCAAGCGGGCACGTCGAGCTCGCCACCCGGCAGTGTGCTGTCAAAGCAGGGGGTTGCCACACGGCACCATGCGCTTTACGACTGCCATGGGTGTACCGCTCACTTTTGAAATAGCTTGACATTATTTGAAACAGGAACGACGTCAGGGTTCAGACTAGTACTAAGAATATTGATGTTTTGTTTTTGGAATTCAACAGATGCAAAATGTTGCTCGCAGTCATTCACAGGATTCACATTCAGTCTGAATTTGAGATTTGGACCATGCGTGTGTTTTATTACCAAGAACTCAGGACAGAGTGAAACAGAGGCGTGTGATAACTAGACCTTAAGTCTGAGAAACAGCTCTGAGAGATTTCTTCTTCATCGTTTTTTCAACCTATGAGTAGTGGTACACTTAAAAATAGCCTCTTTGCTAATCCTCACTGACAGGCAAGATACAAGACTGGGAAGACACCTTACAGTACCCACAATTCTGAGATCCACTGTGACCCCAAGAGCTTTCATATGAGGGGCAAATTTACCCAAAACTCTACTTATTGACCTACTGCCCCATCAAAAGCAGCATGTCTGTTAAGTCTCTTTTTAACATGTAATCTCAGTTATGTTACAGTGCTTTGAGTTTAAGTTAGGAGGTTAGGAGCCGAGCCATTGAAATCACAATATCTAAAACAACCGGAAAATCTTAATCAAAAATAGAAGGTAAGAGAGTCAAACTGGAGAGGATAATTTATTATGAATGTTGGGGTGGGGGTGGGGGGGGGGATGAGTTCCTCTTCATGCGAGTCACAAATCGTGTGACAGGGAAGAAACCGCTGTTTTTTAGGGCCAGTTTTGTGCCTGCTGAAGCATAAATCTCAGAGGATGTGTGTGTCTGTGGCAGCAGCTGAACGCTAGATGTGTGCGCCTTCACAGTGCCGTAATAGTGCTGGGCCAGCAGAAAGACGCCACACGCTCTCCTGTGAAACGCAACTCAGCAGAGCACTGGCAGCGTCGCTGCAGGTCGGGGAACGCGGGGTGGAAATATGGGAGCAGCTTATCTCCCTGACAGGGTCGTTCGTCTGGAGGAAGTCACGCACGCACGCGCACGCACGCACTCACGCACGCGCACGCAAACACAACACCCACGGTCACAGAACAGGTGATGAGCTAAGCTCTGCTCTTTCGAAATTAAGTCTCGAGGGCCTTTGAGCCCATGTCTGTCACTTATAAAAGACCAAAGTAAACGTCTCAAGAAGGAAGCAAAGGGGAACGGTTCGTTCGGCTTGAAAGGACAGACTTTCGTTATTTTGGCTATGCAAATACCAATAAGCCACAAGCATAGTTGTCTGCAGCGGTAATTTAAAGTGTGACTAAGTAATTTAAGACGTGCGATACCTTAGGTGGCGCTGTTGCTTCCTGTGGGTAGTCAAGAGCAGCAGTTCTGCAAGCTTCCTGGAGCTTCTTCTTCTTGTCCTCTGGGAACCATTTTGTTCCTGCAGTTCTAAATGGCTCCTGGCGATCAGCATGCAGAAGTGTGCTGGGCCAGGAGAACGGAGGAGAGAATATGATGCATGCGTGAACTACACCTTCATGACATTCATCATCCCTGCATATAGTTTAGAGAAACGCGTAAAGCAACAGCCGTTTCATACAGTGGACCATATATAAAGTGTAGTAATAGATGAACTCACTGACAGGTCTTCACCATTGCATAAGCTTAGATATGGAAGGAAATCTGGATATTTCTTTTAAAACCACCACTCCATTTTAATGCTTAAATTTTTTAGGGTTAGGGTTGTTGTTTAATTTTTAAGGTTTTAACAATCATTATGTGAATGATGGATAAAACCACCAATCTTGTCTTCCACCAGATACATTTATATAACTTTTTAAATACTAATTATGCATGTACATAGTATTTGAAAGGTTACAGAACATGATATACAGAACATTATTAATCAGTGCACCGTATAATGTTAGTTGTTGTGCAGTAGAGTCCATCACAAAGCACTGAAACCAACAGGATTTAATCTCCTGACGCTCAGCTGTGAGCATCTGTCTAGTTCTTAGCTTATTCTTGCATGTCATTTTTGTCTATTATAAATTATAGTGTCAAAAATGGGGTTTCCACCAAAAATCCCATTCTCAGTGCGTCTGCGCTCTGTCCTCTTCTAGATGACCAGGACGAACTGGACGGCAGCATTGGCGTTGTGGGTGGGCCTGGCATTAGCCCCACTGGCAGCGGGCACGGCCCTGGCACTGGGGCTGGTGCGGCGTCGGAGGGCCACGCGTGGCACCTACAGCCCCAGCCGGCAGGAGAAGGAGGGCTCACGTGTGGAGATGTGGAACATCTCACAGCCGCCGCCCACGGAGAGACTCATCTGAGCAGGGAGGCGTCCTCCAGAACGCTCCCAGGTGACAGGGTCTGCGATCAGACTGCCAAAGGAAGCTCCTGCTCAGACAGCTTAGGAGAAAAAATAATAGAGAGAGAGAGAGAGAGAGAGAGAGAGGAAAAAAAAAAGAAAAAGCATCTTGCGAAGAACTGGCCCAGTGGCAGCTGCAGAGGTAGATTGTGAAGTTGTGTAAAGGTGTGTAGTTGTGTAAAGGTGTGTAGTTCGCTTTCTCAGAGCAAAAGTAGAACTTGTGGAATTTTGAGGAGGGGAAAAAACAAACAAACAAGTGTTTACATTGTTGAGTTCAGATATACGTGGCCAAACCACTGCTTCACGTTAGACTAGAACAATCTCAGTGTAGCGCTTTATGTCAGTTTGTTACCACATTTTGGGTTAATTGCCCCAGTTCTTCTCCTTATACAAGTCCAAGAGGCGACGGACACATTAAATTTTTTAAAAGGTCAATTCAAGGTGACATCAAACTGGCTTATGTGCAGGAGGCATAAAGAATTACAACCGCATGAAAGTTGCATAAACATCTAGAATTTATTCTGTTCACAGTGAATATAGTTGAACAAGTGGTTCCTGAATTAACAGTGTCAGATTAGCATACACTGTGCTTTGAACACTGTTACTTCAATAGAAGACATGCAACTACATCTGGAGGTACTTAGGACCAAAAGTCAAAAGGATACACTTCTGCGATTATTGTACCTGACACATCAAGATAGTTCTTGGTGAAATCTTTGTGCTTACCAGGCAGTGTTCATTACTGCTCTAGGAAATGTTTTTCATTTGATTAGGGATTGTACGTGCCAGTATGTTGAAACAAAAAGACATTGTTTAGTTTCAATATGTATAATTTAGAACATTCATTTTTCTTATTCGTTGCACCCAGACTCAAAGTTACAAAGTTAATTCAGCTTAAAGCCTTCTGCCATGATCAGGCTTTCTCCTCGTATCTAGACACTGAGGCACAACGCCTGGAGTGAAACGTCTGCCCTGACTGAAATACCTGGAGTCTGAACACGAGAGCGCACATACGGCCACAAAACACCATACAATGGGTACAATGTACAGAACCGTTGTTACAGCGCTGCCTAAACGCTCAAGGGCACGCACAGGTTTACACAGAATAACTCAGACGAACGATTTTGATTCCACTTTGTTTGAACATACTAAAACACATTCTGGAAAGCAACAGTTCCATTAAAATATACAATGTTGAATACCTGCACAGTAAAATCAATAAAACAATAAAGCTAAATAACAAAAAATATTATTATATATGAAATCATGAATATACTCAAAAACTTACAATACAGCAAGTTTATTGCATTAAAGATTTTTTCATGCACTTTCGTAAAGCAACTCAAGTATTGGGAAAGTAAGAACAGTAGTTAAAATCTTTCAAATTATAAGACAGCAGAAATGGATATTTTTAGTAGCACTGGACTTTACTAAACTGGCTGTACCACAGATCAAGTATTACCCATGTACTTTAAAAACTGGCTTTCTTCTGAACATGCATTTGCCAACTACCTGGTGCCCAGTAGTGTTATGACTGTGGTTGGGTAAACTTGGTAATGTATACAACCAGATTTTTGTATACTAAAATGATAAAATATACTTCTACAAGTTGCTTTATGTGACGACAACAAAAAATAAAAAATAAAAATTACATATATCAGAAAAACGAGGGGCAATTGATCAGTTGATGCATTACCACCAACATGCACTGTCTGAACCATCTCAAAAAGATGTACCTCAAATCTGAACCATCTCAAAAAGACGTACCTCAAGTCTGAACCATCTCAAAAAGACGTACCTCAAATCTGAACCATCTCAAAAAGACGTACCTAAAGTTTGACGTCACAAAAACGGAGTAAATTAAATAAATTAAAACAATTACACCAGTGTAGTAAACAAATGTTTTTTTTTGCCTTTTTAAACAAAGTGGCATGTGGTGAAATGCTTTCAGGCAGGTTTTAAATGCTTAATACTCTAAAACACAACCACAGATCCTGTGTTCATTTGATGGGTGTGGGCTTGTGGTATTACTTCCACTCTACTGACACGTTTACATTTTATCCACCTAATGTCTCATGTTCTAACCGTCATGTAAGAGCTGATTTAACACTGACATTCAACTCTACAGTGTCAGTTTAAGCTCAGCTGCATGTATTCGGTTAGATCTTTTTTTTTTAAAGGGGAGATTTAAAAATTGTTTAATACAGACATTATGTGCATGGAAAGTGAAACACTGAACTAGAGGCAAACTGCAGAAGGAAATTCAGACATGTCTGGCATAAAGTAACGCACCTACTCGGTGTTGAGAAGCACTCACTTCACGCAAGGCACACCCTTGAATTCCAACTCCAGGTCTAAGCAGATTATGCTATTGCTTTCATGACACGTATGAATGGCACAGACATGGAGAAACCTCGTATAAAAAGGTTTTCTATAAAGTTCTCTCTGGATTAACAGCTATATCAAGTTTATGACAAAACCATCTTGCTGATATTATTCAGGGAGCAGGAAAAACAAAGGTTGTACATAATATCAGCAATATCTACACTCAGCAGCGCCTTCATTAAACACCTTCCTTGTGCCAGCGCCACTGGCCACGTCATTAGGTATTAGCATTTTAGAAGGGTACGATTACAGACCATCTATAATTGGTCCATCTGTTGGCATGCTCAATTCTCAATGAAGACTACCATCTTCTTCACTGGTCAGTTTTCTGCCACAAGCCCCCTGCTGATTGGATATTATTTGGGTGGTTGAACATTCTCAACACAGCTTGTCCATGTTCACCAGGCATAGCACTAATGCTGGTCCATGTTCACCAGACACAGCACTAATTCTGGGCTTTGTCCAAGTCGTTGCTGAGCTAAGAGTAGTCTGGCACCCAGAAACATCAGTCCCTTAGTCACAAACTGTCCACCGGTCAAAGGCAAGAGGATGGCTAAGACGACTGTGCTTGCAAACAAAAAACTATACACCTGCATTGTGCTTTGATTAAACTGGCTGGTGGGTGAATATCCTATATAATTCAGAAAACACCAGTGTGATTAAGAATGAATAAAAGATCAGGAAAAACACTCTTCTGTTAATTTGCCTATTTGCTTTACACATTCATTAGCAACTTGAACTTTTTCCATTTTGAATCTTAGTACCATTCATATGTTGAGATTCAAAGCTCCTCCATAGCAGCAGTTTAGATTACAGCTAACTCTTTTAAAACTGACATATTTAGCTGCATTTACCATCTAAACTTCATGAGAGATTCATAATATTCTATTATTGCAAAGAAGAAATACATGGCCGAAACTATCCAAAACGCATTTGCATAGTTCTTCAGGGATCCATTCAAGGTCCTGCCTATATTTTGAGGAAAGTGCAAGGGAACGTTCTCGTGTATCTGTTCATGGCGTCTTCAGGCTCAGCTTTCGCCATTCAGAGAAGGAACACTACAGTGGCATTATGGGATGACCAAGCTGAGTGGTGGCAATCCAGTTTGGATGAAAAATGTCTTAAAAAAAAGAAACCGGTGTGCAGAAGGCCATTAAAATACCTGTGCAAATGGCACGTGGAATTAATCACGATCCCTAAATACCTGAAAAGAACTGGCCCAAAAGAAACAAGCAATCTGCAAAAGCGAGATGCCCCCCTCACTCGATACCTTCAGCAGTTTGGGAGTGAACAGAAAGAGGGTACTGAACTGAAATGGGATCAAAAGTACCAAAACAATCATTAAACAATGGTCACTGTTGGGGGGGGGGGGGGTTACCAAATTTGCAACCAGTTTTTAAGCACATGTCCAGCACAGTAGGGGTCATATATTTCTGAAATAGGCAAATGGGCAAAATGTTAATGAAGGTGCTGTGTCCTTGTACATTGACCTATAACTCTCAGTTATTTCAATACGTTTGCAGCCTATTCTACCACAAGGCAAGTCCAGAGTCAACATATAAATACTAATTAGACAAAAAAAAACCTGAGAATAATCTTGGAAAAAAATACCTCTAAAAATAAACATTTCATCAATTACTTACGAAGCAACGACATAGCCCACAGTAACTCTCTGAGCTACATGCATACACCTCCACAAAATTCATCATGGAGGAATAAAACTGACCCACAGTTCCAGAGGGGGCAAGCTAGCGTGTGTGCGTGTGTGTGTGTGTGTGTGTGTGTGTGTGTGTGTGTGTGTGTGTTCTCATGATCCCAGAGTGACACACACATGCAGCAGCAGAAGCAAATCAGGTTTAAGGTTTAAGGCATCTTGTTAGGCTAGAATTTGAACATTTGTAAAAATACATTAATCTGGACACTTGTTCTTAAAACAGTTACAGTGAGCAAATAATTGTGCAACTACTTTGTGTATATGTGTGTGTGTATATATATATATATATATATATTATATACATATATACACACACACACAGTTGTGAGTGAAAGAGAGAGATGAAGATAGTAGAAAACGGTAGCTTTTAAATTCACTATATTTTCCCTTTTGACATGCCTGCTTTACATGCGTTTCATACAGAACGAGGGTCTAATATTCACAATAACTTGACGGAACCCTGAAACACAAGTAGAGTGAGCGCTGAACACCCTGTAGTCTACAGTAGCTGAGCTGCGGGGGGACGGGGAGGGAGGGGTGGTGTGCCGAGACGTGTCTGCACTCTCAGCTCTCGTCCAGGCCGGTGCTGTTGTGGACTTGTGTGAGCTGCAGACTGGAGTTCACGGCCATACTGAGGCGACACACAGCCTCGATCTCCTCCAGCAAGCCTTTCTCCTGCACCCCTAGCGTCTCCTGGACGTCCTGCATACCGTCCCCGCTGCCCTCCTTCTCCCAGGGCACGAGCATCGAGCACTGCCTGCTACCCTGGCAGGCTGCTCCTCCTTGCTGGGAGCGCCCTTGGTAGTGCCTGAGGGTCTCTCTGGGGAGGACCTTCCTCCGGAGGGCCCCGCAGGTGGCCGGCCGCTGCCCGTCCGGGTTCGGCTGCGGGTCTGAGAGGCTCTCCGGCTGAGTGGGAGGCTCGGTGACCTCGCTCACCTCTGAGGCCGGGGGCTGAGGGGATGGCTCGGCGGGGGAGCTCCTCTGGGGGGGCTGGGGGGGCTCCGGGCCAGGGAGCTCCTCGCCGGGTTTGGGGAAAGGAGTCGGCAGAGAGCGAGTGCTGCCGAGGCGACGGGGTGACGGAGGGAGGTGCTTGCCGTGGACGGCGCTGTCGTCCTGCCCCGTGTTCCGGACGCTCGGTTCGTCGCCGACCACCCTGGGCACCGCGCCTTCCTGACCCGCACTGCTCCCACGCGGACACTTGGCCTTGCTCTGAAACACACACACACGGCCGAGACGGCGGTGTCCACGGTGTCATTCCCGGGTGTCCAAGATTTGGAAACCAGGTGAAAGTTTAACTAGAAGCAGCTAGGTCAAAGCAAACAGAAGAGCATAAACGGAGCGCCCCTCACCGAGGAGCTGCACTCAAGGTCCTCCATGGACCTCAAGATGTCCAGGCTCTTGGCGGCGGAGAGCTTGCCCTGCTCCACACTGGAGGTGTTCAGGGAGTCCAGAATCTCCTCCAGCAGATTCATCTGCCCCGCCTTTTCAGTCTCTGCCTCCGGCTCACATGACTCATCGCTGTCCTCTGTGTAGGACGGTAACTCACCACTGTCCTCAGAGGAGATTCTACAGTCCCCCACACACACACACACACACACACACACACACATCTTTATCTATATACATAGTAGCACCAAATCTAGCAACAAGACTTCACTGTTATCACAATGAAGTAAACAAAGATCGAGTATCTCTGGCAGGAAAACTGAAAGGGACTTTCAGTTTTATTTTATGGCATAATTCATTTGGTTAGATGAGAAATCATCCTTCACAAAACCCCTCTACCTCCTTATATCACACAGAATGCCCAAAAGTACATCCTGTTTAAGAATAGTAACAATCAGGGTAACAATGAACACTAGATGGCAGTATTGCTATGATTTAAGCTGCACTCCAGATTCGACATCCTGCTCATGACCAGCTCAGACTGCTGTATTTGTAGCAAAGTGAAACCACTGATCATTTGATTTCATGGCCTTACTTGCTGGCTGCATCCAGCTCGTCTTCCCCATCGATGACGTACTCCGGAAGGCCGATACTCATGGGGGACTTTTGACGCTCGTGCTGAAAGGCAAGAAGGGGAAATCTTAAAAGCCGAACACGACCTTGGCGGTCATGTCGGGAAGCTGAAACTAACTCGGCGTCCGAGTGCCGTGCGTGCGTTTATTTTCCGTGGGCGATGTGCGGGCTGCAGGGCTGAATGCAGGGTTTCCCACCACACCTGTGTGGAGCTTGTAACCCACGATCGAACGTGGCGAAGCAATACAGACGGCAGTTCCACGCCAGGCCCAGGGCCCGTCATTAAACGCCCTTTCCGTGGCGCCCGTATGCCTAGGCCAGCTGCCGGGGGAGCCCATAAACCGCCGTTTGCCACATTATCAAAGCCGGCCGTTAAAGTGCAGGCCGTCTACGGTGTCCGGGGGCTGGAGTGCAGAGCAGACGCTCCTCACAGACGTCTGGGCCGGCCCAACCTTGACCAAGGTGCCTCTTTTGAAGGGTATGGCCATGACCTCCGCACCCCACCACCTTGGCTACACAGGCCTTCTGAAAGGGTTAGCCACCATCCTCTCTGCAGAGCGAAAAACACAATGCAGAGAAAAGCGTGCTGGCCACTTGCTGTAGGAATAAACAGGAACACATGTGGGGGGCACTGATTGTCCCGCTTGCTGGTAGCTATAATGAAAGCGATTACAGGGGACTTTAGGACTTAAATTCCCCAAAAGGCTTTGATGGATTCCTGTGTCAGGGTCATAAATCTGGGGCGTGAGCTGTTCCGGTACGAGTTAACGTGCCGCGTGCACCTGCACACCACGGGTCCGTTCACCCAGACGCTTCGGGCAGTCTAGTCTGCAGGCTGACTGCAAAAGCATCGTCCAGGTCTGGTTTATGTGTGTTGCTATTTGCCCTCTAACCCTGTTTGGTCATTCGTTTAGGCAGCAGGGGCGTGGTGTGCAGTCAGTGTCCCCACAGCTCTATGAGTGGAAGTCTCTATTAAAACAATGTGAGTAGAGTTTAGCCATAGCCAGGGACACAGGGACACAGGGACACACCCCTCTCCACATGGCAGTGATCAGGACACACAGCTCACCGTCAGCTCTTATCCTGACCTAGCCTCACAAAACACTAAACAATAATTAGATGAAATGAATCTACACTTGTTCAAGCTCAGTTTGTGTGCACGCTCCACGTCAAAGCCGATCCACCACTGTACCGCGCCTGAAGATCAGAGCAGGGGTGTGTGTGTGTATGAGAGAGAGAGAGAGAGAGAGAGAGAGAGAGAGAGAGAGAGAGAGAGAAAGAGAGAGAGAGAGAGAGAGAGAGAGAGAGAGAGAGAGAGAGAGAGAGAGAGAGAGAGAGAGAGAGAGAAAAGCAGTTTTAGAAGTGTAGGATAAATAATATGAATTGGCCCTTTAACCTCAGTACTCCACTGATTGGGGGTAAGGGGGTTTTCTTGTAAACAGATTACACTGCCACTTTGCCTTTCATACTTTCCGTGGTTATATTAAGCGTGCAGAGAGATGCCAAGAAAATACACATGAAATAAAAAGACCGAAAACGGGTTTAAGCCATCGGGCCGAGGCCGGCCAGAAACCGTTGGTCTGGAAGGAAAGGAGGCATTGGGCTAGCCGGTCCCACCGGCCCGCTCTACAGACACACTAAATCAGCAACACCACGGCGGGCAGCTCTGGGTCAGCGTCTCCTAGCGCCCCCCGCAGGTCTTGGTGGGAAAAGAGCCGAGTCAAGACACAGCAGCACCCCGGCACACGAAGAACTCAGCTCCCCGGGGCCAGGATGAGCCAGTAATGCTCAACCTCACGATGTCCACAAGTCTGGTGAACGCGGATGCATTTGCATCTAGAGGGCAGGAAGCAACAGAATAAAACTAGAGTTTGTCACGTCTTCAAAAAAAAAAAAAAAAACAGCAAAAAACAAACATGTTTAGCATGACCTAAAAACATATTTATTTTGGTAATCATCACAGGGAGATATCTTCACAGAGTCCAAGCTGTACGAAGCGATCACAGAGTGGCCCGATGCAGACACTCCCCTCAGCCTCCCATTATACGTCTCACATGCTGTTTCAGACCACTGATCTCACCCGCCTGGCAGCGTTTTGGAGGCAAAGGCAGGCCTGGAAAACGCTAAACAAAACTCCAGTGCTTTGGAGCCCAAACCGCAGCCAGCGTCTGCTTAGACGCTTGGTCCCCCTCCTCCGAAATAAAACCCAGGATCTCGTCCCCGGCGTGGCCCGTTCCAACTGGCTCTCGGTGAAAGTCGCTTTCAGGACCATCAGAGTGAGGCGCTTCCGAGCACCGTGCCGCTCCGAGCCAAAGCCTCGCCGGCCGCAAAAGCCGGCATGTGCGCACTGACCCGAAGCGTCCAGTAGATGGCACTTTGGTTACGGGCCAGGCGCTCTGCCCCCCCCCAGGAGGAAGCCGGGTGGCGGCTGGTCCGGAGGCCGCTGCCTGCCAGGCAGCCCAAAGCCTGCGTGGTGGTGTGGCCGTCTCGCTGGACCCGTGCAGATGTGTTGCGCTCGCTCTGATGCGTGCGGACCGGCCAATATCGCTTCCTCTATTTGTATGTCAATGTTTTTTGACACCCAACAAATGGCAGTCCTCCAGACTCTCTCTCTCTCTCTCACACTCACACACACACACACACACACACACACAGCCATATAAATAAAGATCAGCCAGCATGGATATAAAAATTAAATAATTTTGAAAAATAAGGCAAACTGCTCTAAATCTAAATCGTTAGTACAGCATGCACAAGGAACAGACACTGTTCTCAAACTTACATTATGGATTTGAAATTTCAAACATTTGCTTATACTGAAAGTCTGAAAGGAGACAGAAGAGGGGAGACAGAAGAGCCCAATAAAATGTTGGAGTTTTGCTGTTGAGAGTTCACAGGTCTCAGATCAAGCGCTGTGGTGGGAGGAGTTGCGAGACGAGGACGGTGGTGTGCGGGACGTTCACGGCCAGAGGAGGGCCTCTAATATGGCCACTCCATAAAGCCGCATGGAAATGAAGGCAGAGGAGCTGGGAGCTGCAGAGGAGATGGCTATGAATTATACACTACTTCAACCGGCCGTTCTGGGCTTTAATATGCAGAGTGCTTCCACTGGTCCTGGCTGAGGGGGATCCATCTGCCTAGTGTATCCAGCACCCGTGTGTGTGTGTGTGTGTGTGTGCGTGTGTGTGTGATCCTCCCCCAGAGGCTATGTGACACTCCGAGGAGTTGGCCACACACACACACATCATAAATACACTCTCTCTCTTTCACTCACACACACACACACACACACACACACACAGCTTCATTCGAGAGGAATGAGTGGCAGAGCTGTGCTGATGTGTGGGAATCAGTAGCGTTGTGCTCAGGGCAGCTGCGTGGATGTCCAGGCTGGGTAGCACCACCCCTGGTCATGCCAGCCTCACCACCACCCTCTCACATCCACCCGTCACGTACGCACTCCTCCCACACCGAGGAGCCTTGCCCTTTAACGACCTTAACGCCACACTACAACCACCAGCTAGCCCACTTTCACATCATCACATGTCTGGTGTTTATAATATAATAATAATAGTAATTATAATATCAACGTCCGAACCCCAAGCGGAGTTGGGCTGTGAGACCGAGCCGTGGCCCGAGTTGGGACCGGTGGCTGATGTGTGAGCAGATGCACATGGCCCGTTTGTCAGGAGTTCTTTTGAAGAGGATCATGGCACCAGTCCGCTGATTGATTTGGTCATTGATCGTACAGAGGGCCTTCGTGTCAGCACTAGCCATGCTTGTGAGCCATACACAAAACCGCATTCACAGTGATGGACATGCCATGCTGTGTGTGTGTGTGCGGCGTCCCTAGGGTCCCGTTACTGTGGAGCTGAGCGGAGAGGGTGGAGGTGATGGTGGTGGAGAGTGGGGATGGGGTCCAGACTTCTTCTGAAAGGCTTTAATTGGAAGACCTCTGTCTCTACACCTTTCTGTACAGCTTAATACTACTCCCCCGCCACCAGAACACACACACACACACACACACACACACACACACACACACACACACACACACACACACACTCACACACACACACACAGCAAATAACTGTGCTAATTAACACACTAGAAAAAACACAGGGAAGGTGGCCGAGGGCAGGAAGGGGGCGGGGTCAGGCCAGGGTCCGCCCACCACCCAAAACAAAGACTGTGGAGGAGCAGGACATCCCACAATGCCGTGCCTGCAGGACATTTTTTAATGGCACCAAAAACTTCAGTTGTTCTGCCCTCTATTCAGAATTTGGACCAGCTTGAAGACAAACCTTCAGGCTGCCTTTCTGCTAAGAGAGATTTGTGAGGCAAGTTTTGCTGTGATGTTCACAGGCACCTGTCTGTGGGCGTCTGCCAGCTCGTACGGGGCGTGAGGACATTTGTCTGTGACAGTGGCGAAAGTGTGTGGCCTTTTCCTGACGGCACAGGAAGTACAGAGTCAGAACACACTGGTCTGCAGATGGACTCAGGAACTCAGGAACTCAGGACTGAACTGACTGAGTTCGTGTGTCACAGTCCCACTGGTGAATTTAAAATGTTAAATGATCTAAATGAAACTCAATTATGTTATATTTACAGTTATCCTCATCTTTTCATCCCAGAAGGAGTGTTCTTGGTAATAATCCAAAGTGTGTGTGTGTGTGTGTGTGTGTGTGTGTAGGGTTCTTGTGCAGCCGCTGCTGAAGCAGTGTCAGGCTGAGCAGTGACACGGGTGTGGTGGGGGTGGTGGAGGTGTGGGTGGGGATGAAGGACTGGGTCGATGTAGTCAGCACAGCACTGCAGTCCCAAAGGCTCTATGCCACCATCCATGGGTGAGAGTCTCGCAGAATGTGTGTGTGTGTGTGAGAGAGAGAGAGAGAGAGAGAGAGAGAGAGAGAGAGAGAGAGAGAGACAGAGTTAGAGAGAGAGAGAGAGAGAGAGAGAGAGAGAGAGAGAGAGAGAGAGAGAGAGAGAGAGAGAGAGAGAGAGAGAGAGAGAGAGAGAGAGAGGGGTGGGGGAACAGGAGTGGAAACGGTGGCTGACATCCCCAAAGAACTTGAAGACAGAGCTGTACAGGCCAATACCCAACACACACACACACACACACACACACACACACACACACACACACACACACACACACACACACACACCCACGCGCGCGCACCATACCAACACACACAAGCAATACCAAACACACACGCGCAATGCTCAACACACACAACACCTGCACAGTAACACCAACACACACTAAATACCCAACACCCCCTCTCTCACACACACAAACAGAATACCTACTTTGTCTCACAGGCAAAATACCCAGCACCAATTCTCTCACGCACAACTGCTACACACACACACACACGCGCACATGAATTTTTAAATGTATTAACACATTATTAATGGGTATTAAAACACAAATACAAGAACCACATTTAAATGATAGAATGATGCATGAAAATCACTACTGTAGATCTATGTATCAGATGTGGAATACACACATGCTCCTATAGATGTGTGGACAAAAGGTCTTAGGAACAAATCTTCTGAACGCATATCTGCATGAGCTTTTTTTTTCATGAAACAGGTTTTCAAAAAATTTATAACAATGATATTCCCTCATTATATATATATATATATATATATATATATAAAATTAAAAAAGCGCACACACAGTCACAAGCTGGGCCCTCAGCAGCAGAGCGTGGTGTTGGTGGTGAGGAAATGGTGGGGTATCTGTGGCCTATTTGAGAGTGAAATGGAGACAGGATGGAGAGGACCAGGAATTGAGGCCACCTCCTGTGCCTGTGAGGGGCTCGCGTCTCCCTGCCTCAGCTTGGCAACACATCACTGAGCCTCACACACACGCGCGCGCACGCACGCACGCACACGCACGGAGCGGCCAGCCACTCCACAAGGCCGCCTCAGCCCCAACTGTCAATCAGGCGGCCTCCGGCCTACTGGTGTGCAAATGGGCGATTCTTTCAAGGGCTGGACTGTCCGGGAGCTCATTGGCGCAAGTGTGTGTGTGTGTGTGTGTGTGTGTGTGTGTGTGTGTGTGTGTCCATACTCACCCTTCTCTTCTGAACCCTCCTGGGTGAGAGGCTCTTAGTGCTGGTGGGAGAGTCGGCACAGTACGGACCATCGTCCTCCTCAGCATCCTGCAGACAGAGGAAAAGAAAGAAAGAAAGAAAGAGAGAGTGGAGGGGGGAGATAGTGGGACACAGGTTGAGGTAGACAGACAGACAGAGTGAGTGACTGAAACTGACAGTGAAGAGAGGCTGATAGACAGACAGTGTGTGTGTGTGTGTGTGTGTGTGTGTGTGTGTGTGTGTGTGTGTGTGTGTGTGTGTGTGTGTGTGAGAGAGAGAGAGAGAGAGAGAGAGAGAGAGACAGGAACAGGGTGCTAGAAATTACAGACGTACAAGTGGAAGAGACCCAGCGAGACGGAGGAACAGAAGGGCTGCCACCACTGACACACACAGGTTCACGTTAAGCACCTGAACCTGAACGCTGGGGCTTTGGTCACATACATTCACATACGCGTCTTTCACAGCCACGTTCACCGAGCTCGGTGGGAGGGCAGAACCCAGCGGACTCGCACAGCACCACCTACAGCTGTCCAACATGCCCTAGTCTGTGGAGGCGGAGCTAAACTGAGGGGCGTGGCCCAACCGGGGATCCCGGGCGGAGGCAGGGGCCACCGCCTCACAGGCCCGTACCGCCGTGGCTTCATCAAAGTCAGTGCCGCTATGGAAACATACAGCTCGTTACGCTGCCTTTGATGAAATCACTCGCTCGTTGATGAAATATGCAAAAACCATGAAGGGGCACCTGAGAGAGCACGTGTGTCATGGCAGCTCAGTGCCTGAGGCTGGCTCGTTAAAAAATGTACACTCACGAACACAGAGTCGCTCCGGAGTCCATTTGATACCTTGAGCTCGAGCCTTACGTTCAGACACACTGTGTGCGTGTGTGTGTGTGTGTGTGTGTGTGTGTGTGTGTGTGTGTGCGCGCATGTGTGTGTGTGTGTTGTGTGTGTGTGTGTGTGTGTGTGTGTGTGCGTGTGCGTGTGAGGGTGAGTGTGTGCGTGTGTGTGTGTGTGTGTGTGTGAGTGTGTGTGTGAGTGTGTGTGAGTGTGTGTGTGAGTGTGTGTGAGTGTGTGTGTGAGTGTGTGTGTGTGTGTGTGTGTGTGTGTGTGTGTGTGTGTGTGAGTGTGTGTGTGAGTGTGTGTGAGTGTGTGTGTGAGTGTGTGTGTGAGTGTGTGTGTGAGTGTGTGTGTGTGCTCACCTTGTGTCTTATCCTGTCCTTCACACCCCGGAAACCTTTTGTCGCACGAACTTTGGCCTAAACAACAGTAGAAAGAAAAATGTTCGATTCAGTTTTTTGGCCACCATGAGAAACATTTCAGGAATCTGGCTAACACAAAGTTTTGGGGCAGCGCAGAAGGAGAGAACGCTGACAAAACCTTCATTTACAGTGCAAGAAATACCACATTAGAGAATATGTTAGCGTTGCTGAATAGCCCAACGTTAAAAATTATGAAGTTTAAGAGGAAAAAAAAAACGTACATTCTTGTATGCAGATTTCACAGCTGGGCTTGCCTTATTCACTCCTTTCTGTGCAGCATTAAGAGAGAGAATAAAAACAGAAAATCATTTGAACGGGAAAAAATGCCTCACCGACATTTTTCATTAGTTGTGCTCACTGAACATAACATGAAATGTCATTACTGAAAAATATAATTTAATGGACATGTCGCGTAAAAACCAGGCTGCCAACATAGTGCTTCAAATCATTATCAGGTGAATTAACAACTTGTGCCTTGAGCCAAAACTTTAACGACGGTGCCCCCCGATGTATGTAAAATTGCTCCAAAAATAACGCGTTTGGCGCCATTAAATCCAGCTATTAATGAGGCGAGCTCCCAGAAGGCTGGGCAGGCTAAGCTGGTGTCACACTGTGTGTGGACCAACAGAAACGGCAAGGAGTCGCTAGAGGAACTCCACCCCGGTCCTGCTCCACGCCCACGGAACCCTCAGAATTGGGTGGAGCGATGCAAGCTTGGCGCGCTAAACGCCTACGGAGGTGCGCGGGCGGAGGCCTCCCTTATGGATCTGTGTCAGTCAGAGCACGTGAACTTTGAACGGAACCTGTTTTCGAACAGCACTGTTCAGGACCAATTCAGCACGGGGCTGGCGGTGGTGGTGATGGGGGTGCTGAGGGTGGTTGACGTGTATCGGGAAAGGGGGCGGGGGAGGGGTAGGGGGCTAGGGGTGTGTGAGGGCTTCTCCTTCATCCAGTCTATTGAGTAATGGCTGTGTTTCCTGCCAGAATCCATGTGTCATCTTGGATGACTGGCTGTCACATCATATCAATGCCGTCTCGACATCTCTAGCGTCCCCCGCGCTCGTCTCCCTCTGACTTTCACAGCACGTCCCCCCCCCCCCCCAACTTTCTCACACTTCAAGAGCAACTGGGTATGTTCGAATCACTTAACTGTCAGCGAGAAACAATACCTGCAACTCAGCAACAGGCCCACTCACAGGTGGGATGAATATTCATTAGATACACAAATTAATCGGCGAATGCCGCTTACCTTCACCGAGTGCATCCACTGCTGATAAGACCATGAGTTACCTGAGGAATAATGTGGGAGGGAAGGACTCCTGTTACCACACTGGGCATATTAAACTACAACACACAAACTGGGCATATTAAACTACAACACACAAACTGGGCATATTAAACTACAACACACAAACTGGGCATATTAAACTACAACACACAAACTGGGCATATTAAACTACAACACACAAACTGGGCATATTAAACTACAACACACAAACTGGGCATATTAAACTACAACACACAAACTGGGCATATTAAACTACAACACACAAACTGGGCATATTAAACTACAACACACAAACTGGGCATATTAAACTACAACACACAAACTGGGCATATTAAACTACAACACACAAACTGGGCATATTGAACTACAACACACAAACTGGGCATATTAAACTACAACACACAAACTGGGCATATTAAACTACAACAGTTCTGTGATCTCAGAAAGGACGTGTTGTTCTTAAAAGTACATTCAGGCCTACATGAGGGAGAGAACTGCACTTACTTAGTTTACCTCAAGACTGGGCATTTTTGTGCATCTAGTAATGTAGTGCGTGAACCTTTCATGCAACCCCCTGGGCTATGCCCTGAGGTAAAGGTGTTGGGCCTGCTTCATCTCCCCTCCATTTCCACCTCCGAACAGAGAAACGCCACTCACTTCCACAGAAGCCCCCCTCTGTGATCTCCTCCTCAAAGACGTCTGTGAAACCTCTTCCTGCGTTTAATTTGGTCAGTCTGCCATCAATGAACTGCAAACATAAATCAGAGTATCACAGGTTATTAAAATAGAGAGAGAGAGAGAGAGAGAGAGAGAGGCTGGAGAACACCAGTGAAATTCCATCCAATCTGTTCCATACAGGTTCACTGAGTGTGTGTGTGTGTGTGTGTGTGTGTGTGTGTGTGTGTGTTTCTGTAATTCACATCAGGTGGACGATTAACATGGCAGACTGGCATCTTGCGTCTGCAGTGCTTTTTGGGAAATGCAATTTCCTCCCTTGTCACGTAAAGGTTACGAAACAGCATTCAATACATTTGTCCAATAGTTCCAGGCCAGTGTCTGGCCTTCGACAATCAACAGGATAAAGCTGAAAGTTCCCCACGCAGTTTCCTATTACCGAAGTCGCTTTTACTCTGATCACCACCACAGAAGCCTCGGAGTGCGGGGACAATTCTCCGGCGAGCCCAATACCAAACGCAATGTGTCAGGAGGTCGTGGTCCTACGTGAAGCGGGGCGGAGCAACCCGGAGCAGGGTGGAGCCACCGGCGGCCCAGGATTTCACAACACGTGCGCTCAAGGTCTCGGGGGTCCGGGGGGCTCCACGCTGGCCGCTGACGAGAGGACGCCGTCGCGCCAGTGACGTTAACGAGCGAGGAGCCCATGGGACCCCGCCTCTGCCGGCGTCTAATTAGGGCACATAATCACAGCAGATTAACACGCAGACGAATCCCCGCTCATCCCCTACAGGGTCACGTTACGCACACACACCCCCGCTCCCCCAACCACGTCCTCCGCCGCGCGGACACATCTCTCCACGGCTGGCTATTTTTTTCCCTCCTTTGTCTGCTTATTTTATTTCTTTTTTTACAACCAGCGAATAAGGTGCATTAATTATGGTTTTGAGCGATATTCAAATAAGCTAACCCTGATAATGCACCCACATGGCCATTACACTGTGTCGAAATGAAAGGTTACGGGGTGGTTACAATCAGAAAGCACGTACCTGCACACTGTAAACAACACAACAACATCCACATACTCCACACGTGACCTATGCAGCCCTTTTACTGTGCACTGTAATAAGAGACAGATGCTATTACAACTTCTTCCTTCACCATAAAAAACATACCCTGCAGCATGATGGAGAGAACACACCAAGATCCAGCTTATATGTAACAAAGCTGTACACACACAAGGGAAAAGAAGAGGAAAAAAAACAACAACAAAAAAAAAAAACAACAAGAAACGAAAACACATGTCGTCCTACACGAGAACACTAAATGGTTAACGAGATGAGAGCTACGAAACGGTGCCAGTTAACTAAACTAGGGCACGGTGATGTGTGCGGACGCTCGCGTGTGTGTCGGGGTGCGTGAGTGCATGAAACTTTCTCGCAGGCAGTGTGAACATGAACTAGCGTCAGAGCAGGAGCAAAGCTCGGCAGCGCGCGTGTGTGTGTGTGTGTGTCAAGAGGAGGGTCAGAGATAGAAAGCAGGTCGTCGCCGACAGGCTTCCCCCGCCTTTTCTTGGCAGCTAGCCTCTGCGCGTTTCTCGGCACGGCTGCCCCCCCCACCCAAACAAGCGCAGCGGACGCGGTTCATGGCCAGAACAGGGCACGGCCGCCCCGGCCTCCCCCGGCCCGGCCCCGGCCCCCCGATAAGGGGGCCCTCCCGGAGCTACCGCGCGGGCAGGAGACCTGAGCCCCGCGCCTTTGAACCGCTGGCCACTATCTGTAGAAAGTTATGCGGATGGAGCAGCAAAGGCGTGATTAAGCTCACATCCACTCCTTCCAACAGATAAATTAAAACTTATCCGGGGGGTGGGGGGGGGGGTACAGAGAGCCACTATCAGCACTATAAATAGAAAGGGAAGCAGAGATACACTGCAAACTGAAAGAGCAGGAACTGGGCTCTTAAATCATGGATGCTCGGAAACCAGTGATAAAGGGTTTGATTAAGACGTACTTTCAGTTTGGGTTTGGTTTTAAGAAGTACTGAGGACAGAGAAACCGAAGATCTGAGATCCTTATCATAATCTCAACACACCTCGCTATCAGGGACTGATTAGCAGCGCAATCACCCACTCAGTCAAGAGTCGGGTCATTTTCAGGACCCCAGCTGAAGGACAGGCTGGCTGAGGTGACGGAGGTAGCGGGTCTCCACCTCTTACCTGCTTGAAGAGCTGCAGGTTCACGGCCATTTCGAGGAAACTCCGCATGGTGCTGGAACGGTGCGCCACGAAGCTCTCCTCGCAGAACGTGATTGGCTCGCCCTGGAAAGAGGGAGGGCAGCTTCGGTGACACTCAGGCTGTAATAAGGCTAAAAAGCAGGGGAACGATCTTTCACATCTTTGTGCAATGATATTTCATAATATCTGCACAGACCTTCGCATGCAACTATTCACACTTTTTCAATTCGCCCTCAAGTTGCCAGAATAAGAAATTGACAATGAGTAGAGTAGAGTAGAATGAAGATTAATTTACATTTACGGTATTTGGCAGACGCCCTTTTCCAGAGCGACTTACATTTTTATCTCATATTTATACAAGTGAGCAATTGAGGGTTAAGGGCCTTGCTCAGGGGCACCTCAGTCATGGCCTCAGGTCTGGGAATCGAACCCACAACCCTCCGGTCACAAGACCAGTTCCCTAACCACCAGGCCATGAATTTCATGTTTGCATGGATGTGCAAACAGAAACATCAAAGTTCATATACCCATTTCATTTCAATCGTTCATCTGAAAGATTCAGTCCCTCATTCCTGTAAACACATGAGCAATGTCCCTTTCTCTGTTGTAACTACATCTTCAATACGTTAACGTATGTGTCGGGGCAGCGTCGTGATGTAGATTCGTTGATGGGGGGTTAAAGCGCTCTGATGAGCACGGGCGTCGACCCCCAGCCTCAGAGCTGCTAAGATGCAGCATCTCGAGTTAAACGTTTACGTCCGTTTCGTGACCTTCAAATGACACATCAGTTTCCAACACTGACGGAATGGCACCAAAGTGCATCATCACGTGCACAGATTAACAAACGTCCTGGATGCATAATTAGATGATCTGAAATGCAGGCTAGATTAAGAATAACCCATTTAAACGATAGCTTTATATGTGAAAACAACAGAAAAAATTATTTGAATTCTATAAAGATTTGAAGCAGCTGTGCTCAATTGAGACAGAGCTTTGAAGGTTAAGAGTTGTGATTTTATTTTATTTTTTTTAAATCTTTTTTTTATGATCTCAAGTGTTTTTCCATCGAAGAGAAGTCAGTTTGTGCACACAGCACCGTTACAACATCAATTATGTATCCTCATGCTGTGGGTCTATGCAAACCAATTATTCTCACCCTTTCCAACAAAGACACTCGTATTTGACAAACAGGGAGCGGACTTTGTTTTTGGCCGGTGCTGGGTGCCACTGCTCAGCTTCAGGAGCTCAGAGGGCCGGAGAAGAATACCACACCAAAGCTGAAAGAGCTTCAAAGAGACCATCCTGCCTTTTCAACTTCTGACATTTCACTGACACAGACAGGCCCACCTTAACTCTCGCCTACCCCCACCCATGCCCCCTTCTTTACTGAAGACGGAGGGCTGCTTGGCTTTCCTTCAACGGCCATTTGAGGACTGGAGGCCAACCCGACCCAAGGAACATTAGCCTGGGGTCTGTCCAAGACGACGTTAACCTGGGTTCTGTCCAGGACAACGTTAGCCTGGGTTCTCTGCGGGATTTTTTTTAAAGCACTGACTGCACAGGGAAAATATTACACGAAGACTGCGGTCGTTAAAACGGCCCGAGAATGTTTTACCAGGAGGCGGCTGGTCTTGAAGTCAGCTAACGATTCAAATGCAAAGAGGCCACACTAAGCTGACTTAGCTGTGGCATAACTGGACGGGTGTGATTGGCGACTGTCTGCTGTGAGAGAGGGGGTAGGACAGTGGAGGAGAGAGAGGGGAGGACAACGGAGGAGAGAGAGGGGAGGACAACGGAGGAGAGAGAGGGGAGGACAACAGAGGAGAGAGAGGGGAGGACAGTGGAGGAGAGAGAGGGGAGGACAGTGGAGGAGAGAGAGGGGAGGACAGTGGAGGAGAGAGAGGGGAGGACAACGGAGGAGAGAGAGGGGAGGACAGTGGAGGAGAGAGGGGGGAGGACAGCGGAGGAGAGAGGGGAGGACAACGGAGGAGAGAGAGGGGAGGACAGTGGAGGAGAGAGAGGGGGGGACAGTGGAGGAGAGAGGGGGGGGGACAGTGGAGGAGAGAGAGGGGAGGACAACGAAGGAGAGAGAGGGGAGGACAGTGGAGGAGAGAGAGGGGGGGACAGCGGAGGAGAGAGAGGGGAGGACAACGGAGGAGAGAGAGGGGAGGACAGTGGAGGAGAGAGGGGGGAGGACAGCGGAGGAGAGAGAGGGGAGGACAACGGAGGAGAGAGAGGGGAGGACAACGGAGGAGAGAGAGGGGAGGACAACGGAGGAGAGAGGGGGGAGGACAGTGGAGGAGAGAGAGGGGGGGACAGCGGAGGAGAGAGAGGGGAGGACAACGGAGGAGAGAGGGGGGAGAGGCTCACTGGTTTGTATCTTAGAGCGTCTCGGTAGGAGCCAAACAGCGCGGCCTGGCAGCGCAGGAAGGCGCGGGCCACTCCACTGCCTGTGGCCGTCGACTGCTTCTTCAGCTTACTCTTCAGACTGGAGACCTGAGGGGGGAGAGAGATAGAGAGAGAGAGAGAGAGAGATAGAGAGAGAGAGAGAGAGAGAGAGAGAGAAAGAGAGAGAGAGAGGGGGGGATGGGTGGAGGGCAGAGAGATAGAAATGAGAAAGAGAGAAAGAAAGAGAGAGTGTTAAATTAGCACCTCTGAAATTGGTGGAGAGAGAGGTAAAACCATTCAGGGTGTGAAAGTGTCACATTTGCAGGTCACCCCTGGAAAAAAGAGGAAGAAAAAGAAATAAAGAGGAGGCTCCACTCCCCTGGCCACTGTGCACGGCTCCGGCGGGAGCACCTGCTGCTCTGTTAATTGAGGCAATGGCAGGACACGGAGGTGGAGCTGTAAGGGGGGGTGATAGCTGAAAGCAAAGAGACCTCAACAGGGCATCTCTCCCTTTACCACCACCCCCCCATCCTAACACTACCTCCACATGCAGAAGCTTTAATTATTTGGCCATCTTCCTAAAGTTACTGTACCACAGAATGAAAGACAGAGTGAGAGAGAGAGCGAGAGAGAGAGCAAGAGAGAGCGAGCAAGCGCAAATGGCAATGAAGTGCATGCGGTTTCCAGAGAAGCAGGATATTTCGGACAGAGGGACGGAGGGACGGAGGGACGGAGGGACGGAGGTCCTTCATGATTGTGAAAGTTGTTGTCATTTTCACCAGTTCTTCATCCTTTACTTCAGTAACCCGCGGTTACTCCATGGCATGGATAAGGGTTAACGAAAATGGATGCAAAAGTCAACATATTTCATAAACAAAGAAAAAACACACACACACACACACACACACACACACACACACAAGCCTATTACAGGCTACTTTACATATTCTTGGTTACTATAGGAGGCATTTCCACCCAAGAGTGGAACTAAACAGAACTGCTCATTAGCACTGCTGAAGGAGCCGCTAGCGTGTAGCTGCCTGCGTGCCCCTTCTGCTGACATGCTGAAGGGTTCTGCAATGTTAGCAACATGACAGGAAATCTAACCAATTAAATGTATGACTTTCACTAAAGGGGCGGGCCTATAGTGGCCTGGTCCATGGTCAACGTTATTAGTAAAATGTCAGTGCATGTGCACATTCCACCTTAGCCTGTTAGGGGGGGTGTAATTAGACGCACGCTATACATCCCACTGGACATCACTGGACATCCGCTACCCTGACAGGACATATAGAGATTTCATTCAAAGGAGCAAACTGAAATCAAACTAAAATAGAAGGAAGGAAGGAACCAGGAACAGTAATGCCCTCTAAAACTGCTCCAGCGATACACTGTCAGACATCCTTAAATGTGACCATCACCGCCAAACAGACTCAAACCCAGAGCTTTATCAGCACCGCTTCAACATGCAAGATAAGGCAATTTTGGACATTTGGATTACGAAAGCGCTCTGCATCCGCTCAGTTGGCCTTCTTTTATCACGGAATGTCGAGGGCAGATTGGAAAATCTTAAGGCGACATTTACAGGAGCTTTTCGGAACAAACTTTTTCTCCACGTTAGACGCTCCAAGAAAAGGTCTGCTCGATCGGAACTGGAGGGAGGCTCTTCAGCATCACATGCGGACAAAAATCGACAGGTTTTCCAATTAGCCACATGGTTTAAAAATGCGAGACGTGTCACGCAAGAAGGAGGAGGAGGTGGGCACCATTCCCCAGCCAGGCTCGGAGAGGTCGTCCAATAAACACGAAAAGTTCAGAGATAGTCCACTCTGGGCTCAGTGAATGACATCGTTACTGACTGTCGCTCTAAACGTGCGACATCATGGGGAAACCCATTGTTGTAAATTCCAAAAATGCTCACACAATGTCTTGCTATTCATCCTGAGCACTTTGTAAACTCCACCCTCCCCCCATTTCTCTTTTTATTTTATTTTTTGTTCGTCTCCATCAGAGCGTTGTTTTGCGCTCACGGCATCCCCAAGCTGCCACTGAAAATGCTCACAAGCATCAAACAGAAAGTTTAGCGCTGCTAAATTAACAAGTGTCATCTTGATAGTCACACTGGACCAACCACTTTTATGTTTATGTAAAGCTGTCGCCATATTAATATTTCATGTTGACGCATTTACTGTTCCACACCCACCCACCCCCCCCCCCCAAAAAATTCCATGAAATTGTCTTCTTTTCTATGAAAAATCAAAGACAACAATCTGTCATTCACACACGGGAGAGTGTACTCAGCAGGCATGTTGAGAGGAGATATAACAAGAACTTATTCTGCTCAAAGAGTCATCTGCATCTAAATGTCTACGATGATGCATGGCAAAAATTTCCAATACAAATCTATAAATACTTTAAAGTCTTAATTTCTGACAAATGCTGAAATAAATGAATCGTTATATCAAATAATGAATGCATCAAATGTGTCTTTTCTTCAAATGTCTTTAAGGAAATCTTTCATCCCCACACACACACACACACACACACACACACACACACACACACACACCACAACCAACACACCCCACCCTGTTTTATTACCACGAATGAAGAATAAAGGAAATAATGCTCAAATTAAGAATAGGGTTTTGATAGCAGCACACACATCTCATCAGGCATGCAATAACAGTAATTGATCTGTCAGACTAATTAACTATTATACTTTGAGCAGCACTAACGAGACATGAGGGGGGCATCAGAAAGAAGCTTAGCTCTACAGGTGATAAACTTATTTGGCAGTGACATTTTTTAGTGTAAAGTCACTCGGCCTATGATCTGATCAAAGGAAGAGTCCCCCATTGGGTCCAATTATAAACCGTGGTATTGTGGGGGGTGGGGAGATTGGGGGGGGGGGGGGGGGGGGGTAAAGAGAGAAAGGGGAAGGAGGGGTGATGTTGAGTTATGATATTCATAATCTATGCAGAGAGGCCTTTCCAGTATAGGTCTTTTCCCCATGGCTGTGATCTTTTCAATTTACATCAAGGGAGGACGGTTTGGGATGAAAGTGTTGCGTCCGACTCGCTGGGCCCACAGAGGGCAAACACGGGGCCTCATTAAACTCTACTGCATGGACTCCCCAACAGGGTTTGAAGTGCGTCAAGTAAAGAGCACGAGGTCAGAGGTGGCCCAGAAAACAGATCTCCATTTAACTCACCAGCTGGAGATGATAATTAGCAGGTGCATCACTGTCTCGTTTCGGAGGAGGAGGATGATGATGATGATGATGCTGCGGGCCTCGCTTCGACGGTGGGCTGCCGCTATCCACTCACGATGTGCATATACACGCATGCTCGTTCACACACCCACGCTTACCCACACCGGCCACATGACCACCGAGCTGCATATACTCAACGTAGTCTATATAATTCAACCGGACAAGCTCTGACCACAGATATACAGCATCACATGCAACACCATAAATGTGTAGGCCTACACATGCACTAATAATATTCTGAACGATAAAACAAATGTTTCTCCACTCTGTTGACAGCAATGCAACGGATATGTTATTATTCTAACCGCTTAATCAAATCATACCTATGTAAACATATGTTAACACACATTACCTCTACAATGAATCCATGTAAACACATCAATAAATATTGGCATCGCCCTCGCGAAGAGCAACTCAAGCTTTTGATTTCTTTTTGTGTGTGTTCCTAAGTCAGTGGTGGTGAGTGGCGCCTTGTTACAGATTCTGTCCGGGGACGGAAAGCCGTGGGGATGCAATTAAAAGAACTCCAAAAGAAGAAAGGAACAGTTATGAAAATCTGCTGCTCTCCTTTGATGTGTAGCAGAGAAGTGTGTGTACAGACAAGCGCGCCATCGAACAGAACACAAACACCGCTGACGGTTCAGACGCCACCAGACCAGCGGCGAGATAAAGGGGCGCGCACTTCTGTTACGGTGAAGGAGAGGCATCCATTCCAATTTAATGGCGATGGACTAAATGACAAGGGTTATATAAACGTGTTTAACGTGGCTGTGTTAAGTGTTGTGTCTGAGCTCTGAAGGGGCAAAAGAAACAGAAGCCAAAGAAAGACCCTGCACTGAGATATTCTAGAGTAAAGAAAAGGTAAACTAATACAGAAGTGTGTGCCTTCACAAGGCTGTGAGAGGTTATATGGGGCGAGCGCAGGTGTGTTTCAGCATGCCGCCCCCACCCCCCAAACATTCGGAGGCATCACTCGTGTGAATAGGCCGCTCAGTCATTACCAGGAATCATTGAACCCACCCCCACCGCGAGGGCATGCGGGGACACCCGGAGAGCTGAACCGGGCAGAGAGGTCGTGACCTTCTCCCCGGTGAGAGCTTTGAACGTAGCCTTGACTTGTTTGTGATGCGGAAGCAAACAGTGGGAAGAGTAGAGACAGCAGATGTTACGAAGCCAAACTTCCCCACTCTTGACTCTAATTGTTTGACATGTTGGCTAATGTAGTTGTTGTTGTTTTTGTTGTGGTTGTTTTCTCACTGCAAAACACTGGAAGCTTTTCACAAGTCCCAATTAAACACCTTGCGTTGGGCTCGCCGTGCCAGGTGATCTCAGAGGACACGCCTCCATATTGTAATTTTCATTCTTCATTTGTTAACTTTCATTTGGCCACTTAAATGTGCATGTGGTGGGTGTGCAAACTCAAATTCTCACGGATCTTCTGGAGAATGTGAACGATCAAACGTGGAACTATGTAAATATCAGCTGAATCTACAAAAAAATAACACAAAACAAGGAATGTCATCAGAAACGGCAAAAAAAAAAAAAACCCCAAAAAACAAGATGACAAAACAAGAAAGAAAAAACAACAAAGCATTGTGCTTCTGTCGCCTGTAATGAAAAAACGAAAGAATTTCGCGGAGATGTCGATCTTACGACTGACGCATGGCCTGCGAACACTGGATCGGATCAAAATCACACACAAGTCTCTGCTGTTTGGTACCATAATGGATTCATAATTTCCTATTTTTAGAAAGTTTTAATGACTACAGAAGTAAACACGCTTTCCCGAACTCCAATTACAACTGAACAAGCAACTGTAGCAGTCGCACCGCTTTTTGGTTTTGGGGGCCGAGAAACACCTTCATCTGTTGATGGAAAAAAAGAAATGAAAGCCAAAAAATAAAAAAAGCAAGTTTTTTTTTTTTTTTTTCCCAGCAAGTTCAACAACCTCTTACTAATCAATTATATTTCACTATTTTTACAAATCCCAACATAACATGCAGGAGTATTTGTGAAACATGTATATAAGACAAAGAAAAGATGAAAGTTCTCTTCAGTGCAGAAGAGAATTTAGATTACCCCCAGTGTTTACAGCCATAGTGATAGAAATTCACATTATATATTATTATTGTAAAATATACATGTAGCACTTTCTTTAAAAAAAAGAGAAAAAACAACAGATCTAAAGTTACAGTGAACATAGGGAACGGTGAGAAGCAGCTAGCTACATTTAAAGACTGGTGAAAACCATATGAAAACTACATTTCTACACAAGATATATAAGCACCACGTCAATGCAACTATGCACACACAGTGCGACAGACTGTGAACCAAAAATGCAATTAACACAATACTTTCATCTTGGTCACATTCAATGTTTTGTATATATATATATATATATATTAAAAAAACAGACACACACACAAACACGGGTAAAGAATCGGTCCCAAACAGACACACGGGTAAAGAATCAGTACCAAACACACAGCCATATCCTCTGTGAGTGTCCCAGTTATCCTCTCCATTTGTAAATCTGCAGTTTTCACATGGAACGGAAGCAATACCGACATGGTAGCATTTCTAATAGTCAATAAATCTAAAATATTATGTGCGAAATTGAGTAAAAAAGGCCATTAAGGGACAGAGAGCAGAAGGATCAGCATAGGGTCCCGTCTGGAAAGAGGGCCAGGTAATTCATGACAACTGTGACCTCCGACCTGGAGGGAAGCTAGTGGAGTGGTCAGACTGGCCAAATAATGGACACCACATGGGAAAGCCAGACCCTTCGAACTGCCCCAATCTCCAAAGGTTCTGCTTAAATGAACATAAGCCTTTAAAGAGCAGACAGCTTCAGGGATGGTTACGCTCCTTTTTTCATTTTAAGCAGTAGATATTTTCTTTTAATAAAGGAATGTTAACGTTCTTCATTTATATAGCAAGAGGCCACAAGGACTAATTGGTGCACCACTGCTAACAGAATTTTGCTAAAATGCAAAGTTCTGAGGTTTAAAACTGCAAGTAATCTCTTAATATAATTCACTCGTTAGTTTTCAGTTCTACCTGCGTGCTCCTGCAAATCATATTTGAAATATTGATTCGAAGGCCGTTATCTCGTATAAAATGCCATGTGACGGGCAGTTTAACTAGCAAACGAAGAAAAAAAAAAAAAACCCTCTTCGCATGCCCTGCTCAATTAGAGCCCATTCTTTTTGTTATGAATTTTAATATCCCCAAAGGTAAGATAGCCAGAAAGAGAGAAAGAAAAAAATGAATTTTGTGGCAATAAATATATTATTGCAAGTGACATTTACATTTCAGGTGGGGTAATTTAACATGATATGCAGAGCATGTCCTATCATTAGTCAATGAAAAATTGTGTGAGAGGATCAAAGCAAACATCTTGCTGCCACTTAATTTATCATACCATGAAGACAAAGGATTTTTTTTTTGCCTTCCTGTCAGTTTCAAAAGACCCGAGTCCTTTTTATGACACGCTCAGTTTGCAATTTAATTTACAAATGGAATGTGGGCACCGAGGCGGCATCACGGAGCGTAGAGGCCCTCCGCGCGCCCCTTCTCCTCAGACAGGCAGGGATCCGGCGGGCGGGAGAGCGGGGGCGCGAGGGGGGAGGGTGAGGGAACAAACTAATTCCTTAATGTTCAAAAGGACAGATGACAGACATATTTCTGACCCTGACGGTAGCTGCGTTTCCTGCTGCACTGACCGGTGTCACCACAACATTAATTAAAGGGAGAGGCGCAGGCAGGTGGCTGGAACACGCGGCTGGTAATTGGGCCCCGTCCTCCCAGCGCCCGCTGAAGATCCAGCTCGCCGCAGCTCAGCGCGGCGCTGGGCGGCCCGAGAGGCACGCGTTGGCAGAAATAATGATTAAAATGAAAGGGGGGGGCAGAGATGGGGGGAAAAATAAAGAGAGAGAAAAGAAAAAAGAAAAATAAAGAGAAAGACGAAGGAAGGAGCTGTATGTTGGTTACACAGTGACTAGACCTTTACTTCCCCCATGAGGAGACAAGTTTACTGATATACCGCCTGAGACCTATGAATGGGGGGGGGGTCTCCCTCTCTTTCTCACACACACACACACACACACACACACACACACACACACACACACACACACACACACACACACACACACACACACACAGAGACAGAGAGAGAGAGAGAGAGAGAGAGAGAGAGAGAGAGAGAGAGATGGGGGGGGGGGCATCTAATACTTTTCTTTTGGCCAGAGCACAGATTTGTTAAAGTGTTGGAGCTGATGAGACAGGAAACATGAAAGGCGGGAGAAGCTTGTGGAAGACTGTGTGCTGCGTCTCAGAAGAGCCAAACCAGTAATGGGCAACAAGACCACCAAGAGTATTCATTTCTGTGTGTGTGTGTGTGTGTGTGTGTGTGTGTGTGTGTGTGTGTGTGTGTGAATGAAGCGTATGTGTATCCGAAGCGAAGCTACTCACCACATCACTGGGCAGGTTGTGCAGATCGTCAGTGGAGCTCTCAATGGTGTTGGTGTCCACATTGAGTATGACCACGTCCTCCAGGGACTTGCTCCTCACTCTCTGTGAGGACACAATCAATTAGTCAGGATTACAGCAACACACGTCGGGACGAGGCTCGTCTCAAGTCGGGACGAGGCTCCTCTCACGTCGGGACGAGGCTCCTCTCACATCAGAACGTGATTTGCAGTTACACGACAAAAGCCATGATAGCTCTACTCATGAGGAAGATAAATTGCCACTTAAGCATCACTAATTAAGACGTAGAGGTAATGTCCAACATGCCTGATGAGGGAGACTTATTGAAGTAGGACAACAACTATACCACCATCACACAGAGAGACACTGGCAGAAAGCACAACTGTGTTCAAGTCACTAGATTGACATTTTCATAAAACACTATTTCGGTGGACATGAAAGCTTAAGATAATAACAGATGCTACTCAATGACAAAAGTAAAGAACATCAAAATCAATCAAATTAATATTCATAAGGCCACAAATACAGTAGAATCCTGCATTTTGATCCGCATCATTTCTGTTTTGATGCAGTAGAATCCTGCATAATTATGAATATTCAGAACTGATCTCCAATAATATTTAGTGCACGTATAATGTGCAATTTTACATAATTTTGAACACTAACAAATTTTCAGCAATATCCACCTTTCCGTAAAAAAGCACCATACTGCAGGGGACAAACCCGAACCCACTTCTCCCAGCTCATCAGAAATGGGAAGAGCTGCTCTCAGCTGCTTCAGGAAGGGAAGCGTTTTGTCGAGACGCCTCGCACATCCGCACGAAGGCAGCGGCGCGTCGTGGTGGCAACAAAATCGCACAATTATCCTGCCGCTGCAGGTGGAGGAAACGGCAGAGTGTGAAGAAGGGATAAAAAAACCCCCCAAACCCAGGATTGTCACTCTCGACAGCCGTGGCTAAGGAGGCCCGTGTGCGGATGTGGTTTAATTACGCGCAGGCAGTTAGGGGAAGCGCCAGTAGCGCGGGAGTGGGAGACCAGACCAGCGGCCCGATCACACCGCCGAGGGTCTGCCTCTGCACCCCCCACCCCGCAAACCGGCGGATCAAACGCAGATTTCACCGAGGTTTCCGCGTGTTTCTGCGCAGGGTCTTCAGAGTAAACACTGTGTCGTTAAAACCGAATTTCAAACAACTTCTGCGGATTTTAGGCGCGGTTACATTCCGTACGGCTGGGGGGATTTGGAATGTCCGCGTGCCTACTGCACGGTGACAGGGAGGGACTCGAGGAACAAGAGGTGGTGAGATGGTGTTAAAGGATGTTGCCGAATACGTCCAATAACGGCTCGGCCCTCAGCGGGGAGGGTGGAGAAGAGCTTAGGGGGAGGATGAACAGTAAGATGGAGCTTACCTCCAACAGGCTGAGATGAACTCCAACCAAATACGGCATCGGGGCACTGTGGGACAGACGCAAGACACACGCATTAGCAACAAACCAGCAACATGAACGAGGGTTTACTGGGGGGGTGGGTGAATAGACTGCTGGTCAAATCCAGTATAGTTTAGATTTTTTAAAACACGAGTTTGTGCCAAAGTGACTCAGACTTGCTTCAGACGAGCGTGACGTGATGACGAAGCTGAGCGGTAACGGAGCGTCGCGCACAGAAAACCCACAAACATGGCGGGCGAGGCGCGCTCCGGGAGGGAAACTTCATTAGTGTCGGCGGCGGTTTCCAGGAAGGGCGGAGGATGATTAGTGTAATTGGGGCGCGCTAGTGGACAGGCCCGCTGGAGCGCAGAGGGACACAGGGCCCTGTAATTAGATAGCTGTGGGTTGCTGCTGCCACGGACGCTCAATTGAGTTACGCGCGGCTAATGGGAGAACCCCACCACTGTCTCTGCTACGGCCTGAGAGAGAGAGGGAGCGAGGGAGCGAGGGAGGGAGGGAAAGAGAGAACGCGAGAGACCCTGCAGCCAGTGTTATTGCCGGCCATGTCTGTAATTTCATTTTATTCTAAAGGTCTAGTGATTATCACTGCCATACCCATTTTTCAAGACATTATTTGCAGTGTACACTACAATATTTGAGCAGCTGACAATGTATAATCAATGTAAAAACAAAACAAAAAAAAAAGTCCCGACAAAACAGAATTTAAACCCCCCTGCATGTCAAGAGCAAACCTTTCCAGAAAAGGAGCCTTCGCTTAAGATGTACGGATCACTTCGGAGTTGTGAATCAGCTGGAGGGCAGAGATGGCCGCACAGGCTTGGATAAGAGAGCAGAGGCGTGGCTAAGAGAGCAGAGGCGTGGCCTAATGTCACGGTCACAGGCCGGAACTGGCAGACGACGTTCCTGAGCGGAACGCGTGTGGACGCCCAAACAAGCAGAACTTGGTCCAGTGAAGCTTGATCTAGCAGATTCACCAGATCTGGACCATTCAAATGTACCTCTCAGACACACTGGAAGAGGTGCTTATCAGATAATCATCAATCATAATCATCCCGAGGTGTGTGTGTGTGTGTGTGTGTGTGTGTGTGTGTGTGTGTGTGTGTGCGTGTGCGTGTGCGTGTGCGTGTGTGTGTGTGCGTGCGTGTGTGTGTGCGTGTGTGTGCTCTCACCAGCAGTAGTCCAGCAGGTGGGGGGGCAGGACAGGGATGTAGATGTGTTGCCAGTACATGGGGTAGAGCATGGTGGCCGCTCCGTGCACACAAGCGGTTAACTGCAGGGTGACGACAACACACACACACACACACACTCATTCAGAAACCCACAGGAGAACATAGCTGTTGAGGGAATGGTTTGGGGAGGTGGACTGTAATTAATGTGGGCAAATTCAGAGATGATTCATTACTTTTAACAATAACTGAATTGTAACAATAGCAGTACATGTACTTTAAACAAATTTCTATAATACTTAATGGAGATGTTCTAGTCAAATGTTTAAAATAAAAAATAAATTATAAATATTATTGCAGTTTTGGCATGGAATTAAAGAGTTGTAAAGAGTTATAATAAGAAGAGTAAATACAGATAGTAAACAAAAAACCAACAGCTAATTGCACGAATGGTGTGGATGTCTGGTGGGAGAAAACCCACATGAACCCTCCTCACACTCTCATTCGTGCTCATGGCTACCTAGCAATTGTAATGACCCCCCCCAGATTAAAATAACATGATTAAATATGGAAAAAGAACAGAGGTCTGAAGGCTCCTCAGGGACTTCATTAGGGCAAATTGCCAAAGAATGAAACATGAGTTAGGCGAGAGAGACCGTGAGCCACTGGTATACCGCAGGGACTCTGGCCGGGGGAGGATTTGTCGGGGGGTGGGGGGTGGTGTCTTGACAATCAGAGCTTCCAGTAATGTGTGAACCCCGGCACCAGGCTATCGTGAGACATCCCCTACCCCCCACCCTAGACTGTCACAACTGACCAGAGAAACCAGCCAAGCTTAGCCATGGCACCACGGCCAGATTAACAGACATCCTCGTACAGACTGCCTTCCTGTCCCTTGTACAGACTGCCTTCCTGTCCCTCGTACAGACTGACTTCCTGTCCCTCGTACAGACCGTCTCCTGCCTTCCTGCCCCTCGTACAGACCGTCTCCTGCCTTCCTGTCCCTCGTACAGACCGTCTCCTGCCTTCCTGTCCCTCGTACAGACCGTCTCCTGCCTTCCTGTCCCTCGTACAGACTGTCTCCTGCCTTCCTGTCGCTCTGCCTCGTAGAGACTGTCTTTTGCCTCTCGTACAGATTTTAGTCCTTACTGAGCTTTGGTTTCAGTCTGGACCTCACTGGCCAAGTTACATGTGTACTTTTGTATTCTGTTCTAAACAACGATAAAAAAAACGCACACTCTATGAATGCATTCGCTCGGGCTAAGATAAGCCTTAATTAACACAAACCGAGACTTTGTTCTGCATATTTACATATGCAAATTAGGTGTGCCATTTCTTTGTAAACGGAATACCTTAAACTGTGACATATCTAATTGTGCTTGGGTAATTTAGGGCAAATAAATTAATATTAATATCACTTCTCACCAGATGGGTATCAGATGACATTTAAACCTTTCTGATTTTATCATTGTGACCCTGTGACAAAAGTAAATGATTTTGAAGGGTCACAGAATTGCTCACAAAAACGCTTTTCTTTAAACCCTCAAACTGGTTTCTGTCTAATTTGCTGGACAAAAACCACAGAGAGATGGGAAGACAACTTGGTAAGACAGACCCACACTAGTAGAACAGCCTAAATCCGGTCGGGGTGATTTTCGCTGAACTTGAAAAGGAAGCACTATTTCCCCTCAGAGGAACGGAGAGCAGGAGTGGTGGTGAGAGCAGGAGAAATATTTGTGAAATTTGAAAACAAATTAGGTGCTTGATTTTATTATTATTATTATTATTATTATTATTATTATTATTATTATTATTATTATTATTTATTTTTTGCCTTTTCATAAATTAGTTTTATAAAATGCTCTCTATTTTGGCATTAAAGAGAAAAAAATGTTTGGTATTAATGAGGAAATGTAGGTGTGTTAAAGTCCAGCTTCCATCAATGATATTCAGCTGCTGCAGCCCAGCTGCTCATCACATATTTGCCAAACTGATTAATATTTAATGACCAAAGCCAAATGGCTAAAAGAGAATACAAAAAAAACAAACAAAAAAACATGTAGGGGTGTGTGTGTATGTATGTATATATAGATGTTTGTGTGTGTGTGTGTGTGTGTGTGTGTGTTTGTGTGGTGTGTGTATACGACTGATATTCCATTGGATAGAAAAACAGATCATATTCCTGAGAACAAATACTGGATTATGGCTTATTTGGGAGCAGCACCAGAGCCCACTGGGGCCCGGCGGGGCCGTCTGGGCTGGGTGGTTAATGAGCAGGCGTGGGGCATGTTAAGTACACGGTCTTCTCACCGCAGTGCGGCTCAGGCACATGGTAGATTAGACCGAGGTGAGCAGGCTCAGAGCAACACCATTAGGGACGAGACTCGGCAGGGCGTCTCCTGCGTGTCCCACATGCGCTCGTTTCGGAGACGGACCGGGGACACGGCGGGGGAGACGCACGGGTCAAACCCGGGTCTCTAACGACCTCTACCACCGAGAGATTTAAGGGATTAGTGAACAGCAAATATTTAAAATTAGCATAGGAACCGCTTTAAGAGAGCTGGGTATGTACATGAAACAGAAGCTTCTGTTCAAGTACTTGCTGTCGAGAGACATGAAAAGCGTTTGGGTGACGCGGCGGAGCTGATGGAGACGTGGATGATGGAGAGAGCACTGATGGAGTAGTAAGGCCAGATCATTTACACCATGGGTGTAGGAAGGGAGACACAAATTTCCTTAAAAGGCAAAGGCAGATTGTTTTTTTATGTATATTTTCTTTATATTTGCACCTTTATAGAAATCCTTTCCAAGAACAAGCTGCATAACAAAAACAACTGGATTTTGTGGGTGAAAAATGAAAAATCTGGCAGCGTCCCTTAAACTCATTCAGAGCGAATGCGACGAATTTGGGACTCATCAAGCTGGACGTTTGAGGTGGGTTTGGAGCGGGGTCACGAGCACAAGCTTGGCAACACGGTTCCCCAAGCCCAACCGCACAAGCCACAGTCATTTATGACCACGTGAAGAAGTTAGTAAACAGCGCCGGAGAAGCAGAGCTTGTCCGTGGCAACATCTTGAAAGCAACGAGCCAGGACCGAGAGTTCCTGATCTTCTGTTGAGCGCGGCACTGCAGACAGCGGAGTCGCCATTTGCGGGGTAGACTGGAGGTGTGATTCTCCATGACACTAGTGACAACCCCGAGGTGCTCCTCACCTGCAGGAACCCAGCGGCCCCCTGCTCCTCCGCTCCTCCTCCATGCCTCCCAATTACCGCGCCTCCCCCTCCGCTGCTGCGGGCCAACTCGTGCCGCCCCGATCCCAACGCCGCCGATAACAAGTAGGTGGCACCGGGGGGGGGGGGGGGGGGGGGGGACAGAACGGTGTGCTGATCCATCGCCACCGCACACGGGAAGAAGAGAGGACGCAGCAGGGGGATGAGAGGGAAGGATTAAAGGCGAGAGACGCTCGGAGGGAGAGCCGAAAACGAGGCCGCAGACCAACGGGGGTGGGGGGCTGGGGTCTGACAGAAGGAATGAGAGAGAGAGAGAGAGAGAGAGAGAGAGAGAGAGAGAGAGAGAGAGAGAGAGAGCGGGCAGGAAAAGTCGAAGGCCAAAAGGGACCTGGGTGGCGAGAGGCGCCGGCCGAGCCAGGGATGGGCTCTTGTTAGCATACCACTGACAGGATGATGAGAAGGCTGCTGTCACGGCTCTGGGCCGGCCCGAGGGGGCCCGGCCCATGAAACGCGCCGTGGCCTCCCAGCTGGCTAGTTAGGGGGCGCCTGATGCAGCACAATTATACTGGCACATGACAAGGCTCCACGCACCGCTGCCCGGCCGGGCTGGCCCAGAACAGCGCCGTGCCTCACCTCCGCTCGCAAAACAGCGCAAAGTCAACTGATGCGTCGTTGTAAGATCATGATTTATTCCTTTGCTTTCCGAGGCGGCCGAGACTCGCGTGCATGTCCTGCTAGACCGACACAGCAGGTACACTCGCCCCCACCGCCCGCCCCCAAACATTTCGGGCCAGGCTGGAGCATACATAATGGATGCCCTCTGTCTCTATCCGCATCTCTCTGTGTAAGGACGGCGGCCCGAGCCAGACCACACCCCGCCAACATCGCCTTTGGACCGCGACGGAGATTAAGAAAAAAATGATGGTGCCGTTTTTCACGTGGGCCCGCCCCACATAGGAGGGTTCGCTAACAAAGGAAGACGGATGGGACCTGGATCTGGAGAGCCGAAAGGTTTAAGTGAAGGAGAGACCCAACACTGCCGGGCTTCACGCGAAACACACCGGCATGGTGGTTACACGGACGGCAGGTGGGCCATGGTCTCCTCCTGCAAAACAGTAAATCAGGCGAGAGAGAGAGAGAGAGAGAGAGAGAGAGAGAGAGAGAGAGAGAAATAGGGGGGGGGGGGGGGGATCCCCTTTACCCAAGAGGCCAATGATTTACAGGTTCTAAGCCCTGGTGTCAGTGAGGGTGTGGAATGAGCGCGGCGGGCCGGAGGAGTGAAATACTCAGCAGGTTGGGTCATCGGGGCAGGCTCTCCCCGGGTCCGTCTCCGCCCGGGCCCAGCGCTGTGGGCGCGACCCGCTCGCTCGCCTGCCGCAGATAAGCCCGCAGCAGCGGAGATAGCATGCACATGACCTCACGCTCAGCTTCTCCTCGAGCCGTCGGGAAGGTCTGACCCCCCCTGCCCCCCCGCCCCACGCGATAAGCACCCACTCCCTCTCCAAAGGGAGTTGGACAGAAAGTATGTGAACGGGCTGGATCTGTACTCGCCGATAACGCCGAGCGCCGTCGACACCGGAGCAGAGCGGCGGTGTTGCGTAACGGGCCGTTGCCGTGCCCACGTACGCTCGTCCGGCGCCGCCCGCCGGGGCTGCTGGGAAGGTTCACTCACCGTGCTGAGCTTGCTGGAGGTGATGATGACCCGACGTTCGTGCAGCAGGCTGGCGTACAGCTGCAGCATGTTGGTGACGTCCACCGCCACAAAGTACTCCGTCAAGTTCCGCTGAAGTGGGCAGATGAACAAATGAATAAAAACTTTACCCACAGGATTTTTTTTTATAAGAGGTGATTAAAGGCTTTCAAATGATTAAAGGTTTATAATCAAGTTGTGAATGCACACTCACACTTTCAGGTATAGTTGGGAGTCTGCTAATATCCGGGACTATGAAGTAGGAGTGCTGAGGGGAAACGGAGGAAACGGAGACATGTCAGGACGGCGTGAGACAGACGCGTCCCTGCATCCCCACCCCACCCCCCTCGTCTGGGCGTCCGGGCCCAGGGGGGCAGGCGCACGGGCACCAAAACTTTTATACCGGCGCACGGCACAGGCGTGTGCTGGAGCTGAACGCCGGTGGTGACGCTGGGCCCCGCGGCACTACCTCAGGAGCGGAGTGGTACGTCTTCATTAAGGAGGCACAAAAGGCAACAGCCATGTTGTGGAAGGATCAGAGGGGTCTGCCAGGCGCAGGCCAGCAGGTCTAATGTCTGCATCAAAGAGGCTCCGGTGCAGAGATCCCACACTCACCGCCAACGTTAGAGTTTGTGTTTGCCTGCGTCATGTTCCTAGCTCCCCTTCTCTCTCTCTCTCTCTATCTCTCCATCTCTTTCTCTCTCTCCCTCGGCTGGGCTACTCCTCATTGTGTTTGAAGAGTGCCCATCTGTTGCTGAGTGCCCGGGTTCAACTTTCTTGCCTTTGCATATGCTCAACAAACAAAAGCAAGTTTAACTCGTGTAATACAAAAAAAGGAGCTTGATTCGAATGATTTAAGTACAGCACCGAGATGGAGTTGTTATGAAGGGAACACCACAAAGTGCTAGACATCAAATCAGGCTTCCCTTCTTTGTAGGACCAGGAGGAGAATATATATATATATATACACATACATATATTATACACACACACACACACACACACACACACACACACACACACACACACACACAGCTATGAAGCGAGTGGAAGAGGTCTGAGCAGTGCTGTCCGTCCCCAAGCATGCGCAGACGCGTGTGTTTACGTTCCCACGCAGAACGGCGGCCTCGGTGTCGCCGGCTGCCACTCCAGCTGGCCGCGGACCGGCTCTGCGCTCCCGTGTTTACAGAACCACACGTTATCGGAGAGCATGCTCTCTCCCCGGGCCGGGGCCAGCTCGCCGACCGCTCTCCCTGGTGTCAGCAGGACCCTAGATACTCGCTTCCTTTCACACACACACACACACACACACACACACACACACACACACACACACACACACACACACACACACACACACACACACACACACACACACACACACACACACACACACACACACACACACACACACACACACCACCAGTGCTTTCTACATTGCTGCACAGACAGTAGCGCAGGGAGGCACTTGCGGTACCAGGTCACAGAGCCAGCGGACCTTTTCCGGAGAACGGCGCGCAGAGGTGAACCGGCATCCCGGCGAGAGACAGCCCTCCCAAGCACACGTTAAAGCACAGGACGCTCTGAGAAATCCCTTGCGATGACCCCACGCGGACTGGCACCCAAACAGCTACGTCACTCACCTCCGACGATGGGGTTTGTCAGAGTGGTGTTAAAACGACTGAGTGACTGTCACACTTAGTCCGCGTCGCAGTTCCACGGTTAACGGCAAAACGGAATTTCTTTATGAAATGTCTAACGGTGGTGGCATTAAAAAGAAACTATTCTATTACGGGGAGACGGGGAGGACAATCATTCTAACACGCCACTCCTGCCTCTTGAGCAGATATTTAAGGATGCTCAGGGCTGGGCTGGGACTCGCTTACATTCTCTGAGCAATGTTTATATAAAACCACGAAATATGGGTTCTCAAAAAAAAAAAACCCATCAAGGAGATTTCTTGAGCGCTGCCTTTTGCTTTTAGTGCTAAACTAAAGAATCTTTTTGATATTCAGAAAGAGAATACAGTAGTGTGGAAGAGCATTAATCATTCAGCAAGTTTGATTGTTTTCCAGAACAGAAGAAACAGACACCAACACCCAGGACGGTTTGTTTTTGCCATATTTTAAAAAGGACGGCGCTGGTTTCCTGAGCTCCAGTGGAAAGCCATCTCTCCCATGCAATTAGTCGCGCAGGTTCGGATTCTCTCAAGTTTAGTCTGTCTCTCTGTACTTACCGGATTGGGGCTTCCTGGATCTTTTGCAACCTGCCCCGGGGCAATATGCAAACACTTGCTCTTGCACATTGAGAGAAAGAGCAAAACAGGGTTGATACTCAAAAGGAGACCAAGCCTTTTTTTTTTACCATTTTGAACATACTGATTAGTTAATTTGTTTTGTTCAAGTTAACTGCACCACTTCAGAATTTGTTGTGTTTGTGAGGGGGGGGGGGGGGGGGGGAGTAAGTGTGCAGAGATTCACAAAATGTATATGAAATGATAAATGGCAAATAAACAGGTTAGTTTTTTTTAAATAAAAAACCATAAACTTGTTAACAAAACTGCTTTTGTATACACAATATGAATATTTATGTCCATTTACATTTTATTTACTTTCATTTGAACCAATAAGAAGTCTAATCTAAATCACAGTAACAATTACTCTCCCATAGACGCAAGTGCTGCAGTCAAGTAAGATCAGCCATATCATTTGAATACCACCAAAATCAAACGGCCCCACATCACCGGCTATAAGAAGGTCAGGGGGGTGTATCGGTAGGGCGTATCGGTAGGGCGTATCGGTAGGGCGTATCGGTAGGGCGTATCGGTAGGGCGTATCGGTAGGGCGTATCGGTAGGGCGTATCGGTAGGGCGTATCGGTAGGGCGTATCGAGGAGATCGGCGGGAGTGGAAACGTGCAATCAGCTCCGACGAGTCCCCCTGGCCAGGTACCTACCACGCTCAGACTCACGGACGTGTTCGGCTTCGGCACGGTCAGATCGTACAGCGTCTCCAACATGTCGTTCAGTTCACTTTCCTGGAACAGACGTGAAAAGGGGGGGTTACAAGCTCAAAGTGTTTTAAGTGTTAAAGAATCACAGTAATACGGCAATTGTAACGTAATTTTGCGTACGCACGCACGCGTCCCTGAAGCGAGCCCAAAGGGGCTAAAAACATCCGACTGACAGATTTAACGAGCGATCCTGAGGTTAAGAGACGCTAAGCTATGCCGCGGTAGACTCTTATTATTCTGCGGATGATTTATGGCTAGCATGGGCTGTTTGTAATTAAGCATGCGTCCTCGCTCAGGAAGAGAGGCTTGAAGAAACCAAACGGGCCCCTGAATGAGAGCTCTGCCCTCTTCACCAGCTCCCATCACACGGGCACCATTGACTTTCTCAGACTGCACAGTATAGGATAGCAGGGAAAGACAGAAACAGACAAAACAGGGAAGTCATGTTTATGTTACAGCTAATTGTGTATGGCTTTTACCCTTATTAGCTCTTTTCTTTGTGCGTGTGTGTGTGTGTGTGTGTGTGTGTGTGTGTGCATTTCAGCGCAGCACGGGCTGCTGTCATGAGAGCCTGGATGCTCACACGCATGGTCAGTAACACAGCCTGAGGAAACACTTCATCTCCCCTCGTCTAAAACCTCCATCACTCCTGTCCTCGCTCGTCAGTCAACATCCGCTGCACGCGCAACGCCACAGCACACACACACACAACGCAACCGTGCACGTCCACACACTCACCAAACAACTAATCCATTTAGCACACACTTTGTTAGACAAGTTTTTTTTTTTTGGGGGGGGGGGGCTATAAGAAGTGGCTAAAATACAGCACTGCATTCAATCTAGTGTACTGCAACCTGCATTTGTTTTAAGTGCTTAAACTCAACCAGTAACGAGCATCAATAAACAAAAACGGGAATAAAATAAAGAGCAGTTAACTTTCCTCTGAAACACAATGAAGCGAGGCTCATGTGCGTGTGCGTGTGTGTGGGTGTGTGTGCGTGTGCGTGGTGGGTGGGTTGGCGGTGTGGAGCAGTGTGTGTGTGCGTGTGTGTGGGTGTGCGTGCGTGTGCGTGCGTGGTGGGTGAGTTGGCGGGGTAAAGCAGTGTGTGTGCGCGTGCGTGTGTGTGCGTGGTGGGTGGGTTGGCGGTGTGGAGCAGTGTGTGTGTGTGTGTGGGTGTGCGTGCGTGTGCGTGGTGGGTGGGTTGGCGGGGTAAAGCAGTGTGTGTGCGCGTGCGTGTGTGTGCGTGGTGGGTGGGTTGGCGGTGTGGAGCAGTGTGTGTGTGTGTGTGTGTGCGTGCGCGTGCGTGGTGGGTGGGTTGGCGGTGTGGAGCAGTGTGTGCGTGCGTGCGCGTGCGTGGTGGGTGGGTTGGCGGGGTAAAGCAGTGCCCCGTTTCGTGGCCCCGCTGACTCCCAGTGTACTTGGCCTGTGATCTGTTTGTGTTAAGGAGGTTTCAGGCCTTCTTCTCTCCTCTTGCTGCAGCTGTGTGAAGCGTAGCTGCCTGACAGCCCACTGATGGGGCAACTTCAAGTCCTTCCACATCCCCTGTGCCCTCAACGCTGCTGCTTTCAAGACCAGGGTTTTGTTGCTTTTAGTTTGTGCTTGTTATTTTTTTTGTTTATTTTTCTGCAAGCTGCATATTTCTTAACCCCCCCTCCCCGCAGCCGCCCGTCCCAAGCAGTTACCGTACGCTTTACTCTTTGCAGGGTGGGGGGGTGGGGGGCACAACAGCAAGAACAAAAGGTTTGGCACAGTGGATTTCCCTGCGATTTGTTTCCCAGTAAATCACTGAGGATTGACTTCCTGTTCGATGTTTGCTCTGGTAAATGTCAACAACACAGCGGAGCGGAACAGGAGCGTTGCCGTGGCGGCGAGCCTGATGAACCGGGCCGGATTAGCCGCACGCCCGCGTGAGAATACGACCAGAGTCTGACGCGCGATGCAGCTCCCAAAGCGAAAAGTGAAATGGCTCCGAATTGTGGAAAACCTCCGTTAACTCACCTGGTGTTTCATTAAGTAGTCTGTGAGGGTGTTTAGCAGCTTGTAGTAGATCTCAAACCATGGAAGATAGCTGTGTAGGGAAACAGAGACACGGCGTTATGAGCAGAGGGGACTGAGGTAATTACGGTATGCGGCTGTGACGCTCAGAGAGCCACTATGGGTGGCGGGAACGCCGCGCCCTGTTGAAATAACCCTGCGACCGTCCCGCGGGAGGAGGATCCAACGGGGCCCCCCCACCCGCCTCACTTCCACACATCTGACCCGCCGGCTCGCGGCCTGCTCCAGCTACATGAGCAGAGCACCGTCCCCATTATGGCATTCTCCCTACTCGGAACATTCCGGGCAAGACTGTGCTTTGAGAAGCGGGAAAGAGGAGGGGAAATGAAAGGATTTGATTTCTTCAACAAGAAAAAAAAAAGCTACACTGTAGCCTGTAATAAACCAAAGCACTGCAAGGTACAAAGTGGCATGCAATGCTTTACAAGCATGCTGGGTCCAGGTGCGGCAGGGTAGACCATGCGTCTTACATTAGCCACTACGGGAGGGGTCCCCCCCCCTCACACCACTGTTTAAAAAGATTTCAACGTGAGCTGACTGAATTAAAGCAAAAAAAAAAAAAAAAAGTATAATTTATACTGTATCGCTGTATAACAAATGTAACAAATCACACAATACCTCGCCAAGAGAGATACAGTATCGTGTGTCTGCAGCATTGTGCATTTTGTTTAGCTTGACAGAATCTTGGCGAAGTTGACAGGATTCTGTAGGTGGAACAGGGCCAAGATTTTGTTTTGGCTTAGAGGTTGCAAGAACACACACCATTTATTCTGTTATGAAATCTAATGGGGAGAAATGTGGCCTGCTTGCTTTGTGTGTGTGTGTGTGTGTGTGTGTGTGTGTGCTTCTGTCCTTAAATGCAAGCTTGACTTCATGCATTCTGACAAACTTGAATCTTACAGTTAATTAAGACTGATCACATTATCTGGACCACACATTTTCCAGTAGTCTTAATTGTGATAATTTGTTCCAATTGTGATAAATACACATTTTGCATAGTTATCGCTAAAAAAGTATAAGAATATTTAATGATAAGAAAAGTTGAACAATACAAACGTATTCCCAGTTATTTTCTAGTTATAAAATCTTAATAAAACTGGCTCCATATCCACACCCAGACAGAGGGCTGATGGGACGCCCCCCCCCTCCTCTCTGCATGGGTCACTGAGCGCTCTGGCAGACCGGAATGAACAGACAACAAGAAAAAGACAATAAAGTGAGCGTAATGCAAATGTTCCGTAGCGCTCAAGTCCACAGAGGGGGCGAGTGGTGGCCCGTTCCCAGGGTCGGGCACTCGAGCGTAAGAGCTGGAAGTCTGAATGACCATTAACCTGAAACGATCATCTCCTTACCCGCCGCCGTTTTGACGTACGCAGGGCCGCGCCCCCCCTAGCCGGGTCACGCGCTATCCAAATGAAAAATGTCCGCGCGAAAGCAGATATCGCGCGTGCGGCCCAACTTTCAGCGAGGACGTGCAAACAAACTGCCACCGCAGACAGACTGTGGCGCAACGTCAAGGATAAAATGCTCAACTCACACCTTGAGCACTGATAAGAACAAACCTGACAGTTATCTTCCTCACCCTCCATGTTTCAAGTGCCAGACTCCTGAATGCTAATCCTTCATTTTTCACCAGTGAAAGGGACTTAAATAGTAGCCTGTTCTGTCAGAGAGGCTCAACAGGTCCCGAGATCCATAAACACTCATTATACTCCTGAATGAGGGAGCCAGTGAACCTTTTGTTTTAAAGTCAAATAAACTACTGCTGTTTGCCTCTCTATGAAGAAACAACCCTCACACAAGCCTGCCCCGCTGTGCTCTTTCAGTGGAATAAACTAAAATCACACCAATTTCTTTTCCGCTTTTGTAACTTCTTTCTTTTGATATTGTTTGTATTTGATAAATTCTCTGATAAAGAGGCATTTGTCACTGCGGACCGAGCCGGGCCGGTTTGCCCAGCCTTTACTGTTCTCGGCTCAGCTGGGCCACGACTCGGCATGTAGTCTTGGCTAATCTCAAAGCTCGCTCGCGAGTCCGTACGTGTCCTAGACCGAGCGGCCCACCTATACAGCCAACAAGGCCTCGATAAGCAAGACCTCCGCTGTCTATTGGCACACACCAACAAGCACCAGCCTTTAAATCAAGAATGTATATTTCCTTCATAGATTTGTGTTCGGTTTTATTTCTTGAACTGCCTAACAAAAAATAAACCCCAAGCTTGAAAACCATGATGTGAAAATTAGATACTGCAAAATATACTGTACAGACAATATTTTAAATACAGCCATCATATATTGTACATACATATAAATGACATGCAAACTTTGTGCATGTCTTGCACTCATGGGTGGCGAAGCATCGTATGTACAGAGCTTAAATGATCAAGTTCGCACAGACGCATTACTTAAGACGTCCTGGCACCTTGTAACGAGCTCACAGCGAGATGAGACAGTTCATCTTTCTCCAGATAAGCGTTCACGCCAAAGAGCAGGAGTTGTGCTCCGTCCGAGCTCCCGAGCAGACCGCAAAGGTCTCTGTCATCAAAGAAGAGCAGGGGGGAGAGAACCTGCTTCAGCTCTACCGTGCGGACGCTCCCGGCCACGCGCCGGTGACTAAGCAGTGAGTGTTACCCTTGTGAAAGGAAAAGGAGAAATGAAAACAGAATGATTCTGCTTTTAAAGTTTGGCAGGTTTTAAGCTGGGTCCACATAAAAGAGTACCTTCTTATGAGACTGCTTCCGCTTGTACGTGTGGCTGACAGTTTTACGGTCGCACCATTTCGACAGTTGCGGGGATGCAATCCGTTTTAATGACTTTATACTCGGGTGGAGAGGCCATGTGTATCTGAGGGAATGACTTGAAGAGTTTCCATTATCATATTGTCACTGACCTCAGAATTCCATTCAGTGCAAATAAAACATTTATTTTTAGTTTTAATATAAGCATTATTTTTTTTGCTTTATATAAAAATATATTTAAAAATGTACTTTTTTTTCACTGAGACAAAACAATTCTTTTTTAACAAACTAATACATCACAAACTATTAACTGTGTTTATCTGCATTTGTGTTTTCCCCCACTGACACCACGCAAACAAAGAACTCTGGGACCCTTTTTTTTAAATATATATAAAAAAAAACTGAAACTTTGAATGCATTTCTTATTATGAATGAAGTAAGCCATGCAAACTACTCAGAATGCATAATGAATTTTATACATCATATGTCAAATGAATTAGCATGTAAAACTCAGTGAGAAGGACAGGGGAGACTTGTGCTAATTGGCAGTGAGTCTTCATGCATAATTATCGGCGTGGCGTCTCTGGCATGCTTCTGTGCCAGCAGCCGAGTAACGAGCGGAAGGAGGGGGGGGGGGGGGGGGGGGGGCCAGACCACGGTGGGGGGGGTGGAGGTGCTCATCAGCTTCAATGATGAACCTGCGGTTGTCCATCAGTATCGAGCGCTTATTTCAGCGGGATCAAGACAAGAGTCTTGCTCTGCATTTCTGAATATGGATTTTAATAGACCATCGGAAACCTCCTTTGAATTAGCAAGGGGTTTATGTGTGTGTTTTGAAATAATTGTAGGTTGCTTGAATTGCAGAGTTTGGTTTCGCATTCTCACGTACGTTATCATCTTGGAATTAAGCACAAAGGGTGATGCAGTCATCAGGAACGCCTCCTTAATACAAATGACAGATGACAAAATTGGTGATGGTTTAAAGTGATAAAGGAGGCGAGAGGAAAACCATGTATTGTATAATCCTGCAAAAGGACCACGCCTTGCTGGATATTTCTGAAATCTCTGTAATCTATATTCACACTAAACACACAACACTGAATATTCACAACTTTTGTTATTTTTTTCAGAAAGTTCCCCACCCTGAAAATGTTTTATAGACACTTATTCTCCCAGGTCACACCTTTAATTTGATAAATAACCTGTTTGTTCAGTGTATCACAAAAGCAAAACAAAGGGGGTGGGGGTGCCCAGCATCATGGGGGTGCGGACACCGAGACCATGCCGAAACGTGCCCACTCACCTCAGCAGGCACACACACATCTTGCAGCCGGAGGTCAGGCGGCAGAAGCCAAATCGCTGCTTGCTCTCGATGTCGGTGAGCACAAACGTGAAGTTCTGGCCCACCTGATTCCTGGACACTCTGCAAAGAGCGTGCACGCACACACACACACACACACACACACACACACACACACACACACACACACACACACACACACACACACACACACACACACACACACACACTTCAAAGACTCCACATAATGGCAGTGAGTTTAGACCATGCTTGGGGGAGGGTCCTTCATTAATCTGTCCTCAATTATCTGCCATATGAGGACACAGCAACTTTTTAAACCTATACATGCAGGTCAATTGAACAATACTGCTTACAGGCAAAGTAGTTTTACATAGCCACAAAGCTGCCACAGCAACTTTTATTTGATTTGAGTTTGAGCTGAATTTGCCATTATCTGAGAGTCCATCTTCAGTTTTGCACTTTTTTAATGTCTGTATTCCTCCACCTCTCTGTGAAAGGTTGAATAATGCATAACATAAGAAATTCAGCCAGGGAGAAGGAAGGAATATCGCTACTCCATAAAAAGAGTGGTTACTGCGGTCCCAAACCAGCCTGGCCATATTAAACCGCACATCTCAGCGTTTCGAGGGCTTTGAAGGGGCGCCATTGCATTCTCCTCCACTAGATGGCAGCAGTTAAGCTTCGGCGGGAAGGAGAAGCCCTCTCCTCTACCCCTGCCTCTCGGAGCCTATAAACTATACAAAGGCACTTTTCACGTTTTTATTTCCACCAGCAAGTCTACACTGCACTCCACTGCTGGGAGAATCAGGCCGCAGTATGTCGCCAGGCGACCCGTATCACAGCAAACACACAGTGGGGGTGAGGCCCTCTCTGCAGGTGTTTGGTTGAATTTCAGTACGTGGTTTTAAGAGTAGCGTCAGGTAATTAAAGATGGACGGGGAAAAAAAAAAAAGATATCTGGCACATCCTGCTGTTCATTTAGCGTGCGTGTGTGCGCGTATATACAGTCTGGGGCTTGGCATAGAAAATCATCGCTTTTCACCTAATTGGTAGAGTTTGGACACAGGAGCGCAGCAGAAGGGTTTCTTACCTCTCCACATCAAAGGGGAAGCAAAACTTGGCCACCGTCTGCAGGACCTCCTGCAAGAGAGAGCAGGACACATGATTATGGCAGGGAGCAGGGGGGGGCGTGGCCTCGTGACAGGACGGGCCACCGCCAGGACATCCATGGCTGGACGTAGTTACAGCTGAGCGACGTCCTGACACTGGGCGGTTGAGGTAAAGACATGCAGTGTGTCACAGAGCCCAAACCACGCAAACAAAAACCCCCCGTGAAGTGTGAGAACGCACTTATACGCGTTTGAGTCAGATGTGTTAAACTACGATCCCACGGCCATGGGGCTAGCAGAGGTGGTTACCACAGACGCAAGCTATTAGCTACTATTAACGTCATGCCCTCGCAACGTGGAGGGTGGGTGGGGTGGGGGGTTTGGGTTGGAGGGGGGTGGTAGAGATGGTGGCACAGGGCACTGGGCACCGGGCACCGGGGGGTTTGAAAAGCCTTAAGGGCTTCAACTCCCTGCGCTAGCCCAGTGGGATCATGGATGACCCCATCCAGCGTAGCACCATATGGGTCAGCCATGTCTGCCCCGACCCGGACACCACAACCTGGCTATGGAGACACCCCCCCCCCCCCCCCCCCCCCAAAAAAAAAAAGCAGATTCCACTTGGAGGGAAAGGCGTGGCGTTCGGCGCATGTTTGTGTGAGCGCGGGGCTGACGGCTGCTTGCTGTACAGCTCGGCGGGGGGGGGGGGGGGGGGGGGGTGTAGGGGCGGGTGTAGGAGTGGAGCAGTGATACGGGTGGAGGAGAGGAGACTGAAGGCTCTGGCAGGCGGGGCGGAGAGCTCGCCGAGTCTGGGCTCCGCCTGGCGGCTGGGGTTCAGCTTCCTTTTTTTCTTTTTTCTTCTTTTTCCTCCTTCTTCTCCGTTGTGGAGAAAGTCACACACAAGCGAGCGCGGCGCTGCCGTATGTGCCGCTGCTATTATTAACCGCCACGGCTGCACCGCAATATGTTCTGCTGCGTCTCACTCCGCCAGCCCTGCATATGGCGCTGGCCGGGCCCGGAGAAGCCCGTCTCTGCGCCGCTCGCCGTGAGACGCCCACCCGGACGCCCCGGACCGTGTTGTGCCACGCCACGCGGATATACCCCCCCTCCCCCCCCATGCTGGCCCTGCCCGGGTCCCGTGCGACGCGCAAGAGTCTCGCTTGAGCTGAAAAACGTCCTTTAAATAAGGGAGAGGGGCCAGGAGAAGTTGCACATGCCGCAGTTAGAACGTTTGGACACGGATTCACGTTCTCTCAAACGTAGAGAGGTGTTGGAGGGACGCCATCCGTACATTTAAAATGTCAGTCACCGATAGTAAACGGAAATAAAAGAACAAATACGTGAAGTCGCCATGTCACGTTTTGTGACAAACTCCTGGGCGCTGGTATACAAATCCCCACGCAGGGGCGGCTGGGTGGGCTCGGACACAGGCCCACCGCCAGGGCGGGCCGGAACGTTACCAAAGCCCTCCGCCAGGCGCCGGCTCACACCGTCACCGCGGGGCCGCACGTGTACCACACACCTTCCTCCTCCTCCTCCTCCTCACGGCTTTATTACCATTCATGCAGGTGATAAGGGGACTATAGCAAAGAGCGTCAGGGGAGAGGCAACACTCTCGGTGGGGGAGGGCGGAGGGTGGGGGTGTGTTGCTATTGTTGTTGTTCGGTTGTAACCCCTGCGCCCCCCCCCCCCCCCCCCCCCCGAAAAAAAAAAAAATCATTCTTTCCTTTTTCTCACTTCCTCCCAACCGTTTTCCCAAGACAAAAGAATATAAAGCAGCTAATACATTTACAACTCACTAGAGGCAGCAGGGTGAGCAGAGCTGCCTGCATTATTTATTTACTGTTGAGACACGGATATCACTCAATGAGACAGCAGTCTCCATTCGGCCCAGGTCCCTCTGCGGATGCCTGCAATCGTGGCCTCTCCTCTCCTCTCCTCTCCTCTCCCTCCACGGCCTTCATTTATTACCCCCCCACACATCGACAAGAACCCCCCCCCCCCCCTCCACCCGGCTTCTCCAGGGCCGGCTGGGTTTTGGGGGGGGGGCAGAAGCAGCTGAGGACCTGGCGAGTGCCGGCCGGGGCCTGGACGCACGGCCGTCTCGCTGGCGGTGAAGACGAGGGGCGGGTATTTAAATGGGAACCACGGTACAGGGGAGTCTCGGGGGGGTAGGTGGGACTCTAGTGCTACTAGGTAAATGACTGAAATGTAGAAATAACACACGTACAGGCACACCCACCCACAAACAAGCCCACTGCGATGATATGGTGGGCAGGAAGAGAGGAGACAGTGCGACTGCAGGAGAGAAAGAGAAAAAGACAATGGCAAGAGAGGGGAAGAGAAGGAGAGAATTAAATGAGACACAGACCAGGAAAAGACAGAGTGTGTAAGACAGAGAGACAGACAGAGACAGAGAGTGGGGGGATAGAGACAGACACACAGAGAGAGAGAGAGAGAGAGAGAGAGAGAGAGAGAGAGAGAGAGAGAGAGAGAGAGACAGAGAGAGACAGAGTTAGAGAGAGAGAGAGAGAGAGAGAGAGAGAGAGAGACAGAGAGAGACAGAGTTAGAGAGAGAGAGAGAGAGAGAGAGAGAGAGAGAGAGAGAGAGAGAGAGAGAGAGAGAGAGAGAGATCGCCCTTCCATTCCTCTTCAAGCTGGTGGGATTTCTCCCTAGGGGTTTCAGTCTTTAAACCTCCACGCTCTTTTAAAATTCTGCCAGCCAGCAGGTCTACACGCCACTGTGGAACTGTCTCCGGCAGGGTGTGGGTGTGTGTGTGTGTGTGTGTGTGTGTGTGTGTGTGTGTGTGTGTGTGTGACTGGCACAGCCACCATGCTGATGGCACAGAAGTCATGGTGACAGGTTCAGCAGGCCTGCGTCCCCCCCCCCAGATCAATGCTGGAGCCCCTGGCCTCTCCCTCCTCTTCCCCAATTAGGTGCTCTCTCTGCCCCTCAGGCCAACCGGGACACCAGCCCACGGCTGGCGGGGCAGGGAGGCCAGGCCGCTCCCACACACGCCTCAGCGTGCAGCGCCACCTCCTGGACACACGGAGGACTGGCGCTGCCATTTTTCTCATTTACCAAAAACACGGCATGTTAGGTCCACGTGCTCCACAGGGCAGGGGACACCAGAAGTGGACATTCTGCAGAACGGCGCTCCATTGGACTTTGGACTTGCCTCAGTAAATACAAGTCCAGGTAGTATAGTGCTAGTATAGTACATATACTATATAGTACAGACACTGTAGTCAGCTGTTACAGACATGACGTGTAATGCTGCAGTGTTAGCTCTCCATCACAGTAGCAAAACATCACAAACGCTTCTGGAATATTCCTGCTTCATCATCCAGGCACACGGAACATCTCATAAACCATTTCTCCAGATCTGCTAATATCGTCCTTTATTCTTCATCTGCTGGAGTGAACGGCCGGGCGGCCACTACCAAACACGGACCACGTTGGACACCTGGCGCAACACGCCGGCACACAAGAGGCTGAAACAGCAAAAGACCTGCAGCATAAATCACGATTTTTAAAAATGAGTAAAGAATAAGGAGCCTCTACATGTACACCACGCTGCATATGACGGTTCATGTCAGGTCTTGAGGGTAAGACCATCTGATGGTAGCTTAAACCTGCTGGCATTACTAATTTCAGTGACTAACACCCACGGCTGACAGTGAAGCACTTTGAACGGGGCAAAGCAGACGTGTACCTGAAACAGCCACTTCTCCCCCCCCCCCCCGCCCCCCCAGACGGGGTTTGGTGCCGTTGATGTTACAAATTACAACAAGCCAACAGTGTCGTGTCGGTAGGTACTTTTACGCCTGATAAGTTTTCTGTTCTTGTCCGACGGTTATGGCGAGAATAGGAATGAGGAAGTCTGATCCTAAAACAGCACGCACGCCTTTACCCGAGGCCCCCTGACATCCCCACGCTACTGCACACAACACACGGCATTACTCCCTTCTCCTTCTCCACCAGGGTCTGATGCAACGACTGATCAATGGGGGGGGGAGAGAAACAATCTCTGCCTGCACTCTTTGAATCCTCCTACTGAGATTCCTTTCATTACGCTTTAATGGCGCGCCATTGCCTGGCTGTTTTCTGAGGCCGCGCTCGGCACCTTTAATAAGCGCAGACTTCGCCCCTGGACCGAACACAGCCTCCAAAGGGGAAGTGCCCGTCCCGCCGCACTTTCAAAGTGACACTGCCAGTTCCATTTTCACGAGCCGAGACTCTCCGCCTGACCCCCGGGGGGGGAGGAGCCAATATCAGCCACGCCTGGCAAGGGGGGCCGCCCCCCCCTCCTCCCTCCCCCCCCCCCTCTCCCTCTCTCCCTCACCCACACAGGCAGCAGGACTGCTTACGGAAATGCAACAGGCGTGGCAGTGATCCACCTGAGCTGCGTGTGGCAGGACCACGGGGCAGACGGAGCGGATCGGTCGGCCTGTCCGCAGAACCGCCAGCCCATTCAGTCCAGTCACAGCCGGAACAGCCAGGCAGACTGCATTTGTAAAACACAGACACTTAAGACTCCAAAAGAGTCAGTTAGTACAAAAGAGACCAATAAAAAAAGACATTTGAAGGTTGAGACAGCTAATACTACAATGAAACCCATACAGAATATGATTGGAAGAATTCAGTGAGCTGAACCTGACTTCAAAGGCGAACTCAGGAGGAGATCTGATTTTCCAAAACTCTCCACGCTGAATAAATTATCAAGCGCCGGGCGGATGGTTTTGTTCTTCCGATACAACTGATATTCTTCTGGGCCAAGTGGAGACCCAGTCCCATATGCCCCAAACGTGTGGAGCCAGAAACATCATTAATGCAGTGCCAAGTGGCCTGGGGGACTTTCTACATTTAAGCTGTCATCTCCCATCGGAGTGCTCGCTCGTGCACACTCTCTCTCTGCCTCACTCTCTCTCTCTCTCTGTCCCTCTCTCTCTATCTCTCTCTGTCCCTCCCATGTTCTCTCTCTCTCTCTGCCTTTCTCTCTCTCTTTCTCTCTCTCTCCCTTTCACACCCCCATCTCTGTCCCTCCCATGTTCTCTCTCTCTCTCTCTCCATCTCTCTCTCTCTCTCTCTCTCTCTCTCTCTCTCTCTCTCTCTTTCTCTCACACCCATGTTCTCTCTCTCTCTCTCTCTCTCTCTCTCACACCCATGTTCTCTCTCTCTCTCTCTCTCTCTCTCTCTCTCTCTCTCTCTCTCTCTCTCTCTCTCTCTCTCTCTCTCTCTCTCTCCCACCCATGTTCTCTCTCTCTGTCCCACCCACCCATGTTCTCTCTCTCTCTCTCTCTCTCTCTCTCTGGGAAGCAGAGTCACCTCTTCACTTTCTCACCTTTCTTTTGTTGCTTTGCTCTTTGACCTCCACTGAAGACATACAGCGTAATGGTGGTAAACGGGCAGAGGCCGTAGTTCTTAGTTCACTGAGCAGCTGCAATTGAGGGGAGTTATTAAAATATACATAAATAAACCCCATTTTGCTCATCACCATACTGCATCAACATCACATTTAATACGAGAGTTCTTTTACTTAAAGTCCTCACAAGACACTGTTTGCATGATTAACACAGTGAGACAAGAACCACCCCACTCACTTGTGTTCACCTGGGCAACTGACCCAGCTTACAGGCTTTGGGCGTAAAGCGTAAAGAGTCCCAGTTTTGACCATGACACCAGCCCTGAGCTCAGGCTAATCAGGACGTGCAGCCGACCACGGTGCCCCAGACAAGGGGCTCCTCCCCGGGCAGCTCACCCAGGCTAGCCTGACCTTGACCCACATCACGGGCACCTCCCAGAGGCTCCGCGCCCTGGAGAAGCAAGGAGGGGGAGGGGCCTCGGCCCCAGGATACGCGTTACAGGCCCCCGTGCGAAAGCCCTGTTGGCATGTGCAGCGAAGGAGAAAAAGGCGTCTCTGCCATTCTGACCCCGCGCCAATCCCCCCCCAGCTGCTGAACTCTGATCGCAACCCCCCCCCCGTGACCGATCTGACGGGCACCCTCCACGCTAAAGACTCGGCCGGCAGCGTTGGCGCGCCCCCCAGCGCTGCGGCACAACCCCCCCCCCCCCCCCACCCCGGTCCCCATGGACATCCTCTTAAGGGCACGTGTCGAAGAAGAGGCCACCAATCATGAGGTGTCAGACTCGGGCCGTGTGATTGAGGACCATGTCAAAGACATACAAATATTTGCTGGCTGGAGCCACAGAGATGGCGGCCCCCGTCAGCAGGGGCTCGGGCAGCGTGAAGCCCGTCGCCGCTCGACTCGCCCATTCCGCCCGGCGCGGATAAATCGAACACGTCACGGTTGGCCTCAGACGTGACCCCTGCGTCTCCCTGACAAACTCAGTCATCCGTGTGGACCACATCCACTTAGTTTTGACCATCGTAGTCATCAAATAGAACAGAGATGTTTGTGAATACATGTAAACACACGCTTGTTTCAGACTACACACTCGCAAAGCTGACCAAGGTTAAACAGGAAGTGCTGGGCTAATTCTGACTTCGATATTTTTAAAAGATAAAACTTCCTGTGAATTGGTCAACATATTTCCTGCATACATATGGCTTCCTATTTTTAGTGCCTAAAAGAACGAGAAAAAAAAGGCCCTGATCCTAGTTTGGCATCAAATCAGAGAGAAGTGAAATGGCACAAAAAAGAGGAATTTAAATCCCCCAACTCCTTAGACAGGGAAACCCAAAGAGATATAAGCTGGTTTCATTTTTATTAGTATAATTTGCTGTTTTTCAAAGAACAGCAGTTATCCTCCCACAACAGAGACATGAACACACACCCAAAGACCTCATCCAGCACATAAACCTGCCTTTTAAAAAAATATTTATTTATTTGTTTGTTTTGGGTGGAGATCAGAGTTCGAGAGGAAAAGAGCTCAGATTTCCATCTGTCCTCTTCGTTTGCAAGAAGCGGCTTTGCTGCGAATCAAGCGGACGCCCCTCTGGCCCTCTGGCCCCTCCACATGACAGCTGTAGGTGAGCAGGACCCTGGCTGGTCTTCAGGGGCCGAGGTCCCTCTCACACTTCATATTTAGCCGTCCCGGTCTGGTCCTCGCTTACTGAGAGCGGCTATTTTAGTGGCACAGGCAACAGAAGAGAGCACGGGGGGGGGAAAAAATCAATCCATATTTCCATAATCCACACTTGTGTGTGTGTGTGTGTATTCTCTCTCCCTCTCCCCTGGGGTAGACTAACCCCTGCACCCCTGTCCACGGCCTACAACTGTCATTACGCTCCGCAACAATAACAGGGTAAACAAAAGGGGGCCTGGCGAGTTTGGGTCTGCTGCCACCATATGCTGGCTAACTTAAGGAAGAAAAGGATTTCTCTGGCTACAGAGGGAGCAGCTCCACAAAGAGGAAAAGGGCCTAATCCTGGTAATGAGGCGACTCAATGAGGGGCTTTATGTGGACGTGGTGGAGGCCGATCCATCTGCACACACTGGGCGGAATAGCCGTCGCCACGCAGAACCGATCCCTGCTTAGAAAAAAGACAGAGTCCCACGGACGGACGGGGATGGAGCCATAGAGGGACTGAAAGAGACAGAGAGACGAAGAAAAAAAAAGAGAGAGAGGTACAAAACAGCAAAGGAGTAGATGTCTAACTGGTGATGCTTTCAGAAAGCACGAGCCACTCTTCACTGTGTGAGGGCTTTCTCTACACGCCCCACACACACACACACACACACACACACACACACACACACACACACCATTGTTATGGGCCATGCGGTGCCAGTCTCGTCGCTGCTAGCGCTTTCAGCTTCAAAGCGTAAAGTCGTTTCGACTGCGCTACAACCCAAGAGCTCATATTTGGCCTTCCCTCCGTCTCATTTTTGATCCGCAGTCTGTTCAGATTAGCGTTCGAAGGATCGCTAACAGCTCCCGTCACGACCGCGGGTGGACGGCCACGCAATCAAACCACGGAATGTTGCGACAAAATCCCGGATCACTCAAGCGTCCGACGGCGGCAGGCATGGCGCGCAGCTCGAGGGGTCACCGACAAGCCAAGCCCCGCGCATTCTAACGTGATCCCAAAAACGGTTACATTAGGTGCGGTCCTCATTTGAGTAGCCCCTGAGGCTTTTGCAAAAAACATGAAGGTTCGAAAATGTATAGAGAGATCATTTGAGGCAGAAGTGGAGAGCGTTGAACAGGAAATGAGCCAGGCGCTCGAGGAAACACCTTCCAAGAAAACACTCTCAAAGGGATGGAAATGGTAGAAGCTACGCTTAGCGGTGCCAAAGCGTGCCTTGTGATCCGAAATTGTCTTTACGATTCGCGTTCGAATCCCAGCTGTGCCACGAGGCGTCAGGGAAGAGCGGGCCTGGAGACGCCGTTCTGGATCCTCCGGTCCCCAAGCAGCAGAGCAGCGTACGGACTGTGGGCTTGGTCAGGAGGTCCAGGGGCAGCAGGCCTCAGGAGAACGAGGCCCTGCGCGTGGCTTAGAGAGATGAGCAGACCGGCCGCATGGACAAACGCGCTAGAAAGAGGCCGACCTTCCTTTTCACAGACTTCTAAACCAGTGCTACTGAAAATTCATAAAATACGCTGATTGAAACTATCCAGCGGTGTAAAGGGCAGACCTTCAACAACCTTAGAGCCTAAATCAGTAATGGCGGTTAACCGTGTTTTCCTACTCTGTAAAGATCCCTGGCTTTTGTTAGCATGGTGAGTTTGATTTTAGCAAATGCGCTCAGGCTAAGAGTATGAAGGAATAAAATGCAAGCAGACAGGTTCTGTGTGTGTGTGTGTGTGTGTGTGTGTGTGTGTGTGTGTGTGTGTGTGTGGTGTGTGTGTGTGTGTGTGAGTGTGTGAGTGTGTGTGTGTGTGTGTGAGTGTGAGTGTGTGTGTGTGTGTGTGTGGTTGTTGCCTCATCCTCTGTACCAATTAATCGTGCTTAATTTGTTCTACGGTTCTCCTGTGGTTCAGCACAGCTTGTCATGGGGTCTCTTCACACTCACCCTGAGACCCATCAGGAAGTCAAACGCACTGCGGGAGCGACCGCTGGGAGGGAGGGGCCACTGGGGGGAGGGGCCACTGGGAGGGAGGGGCCACTGGGGGGGAGGGGCCACTGGGGGGGAGGGGCCACTGGGAGCACTGACTGGTTCAACCATTGGGCTCCGTTACAGCAGCACAGGCCTCATGCGTTCCCGCCAAAACAAGTGGAACCTTCTGAATGGTCAATATTAGCCAATTAGGACGGCATGCTGTGAAGAGCTGGGCTGCTATAGGCTCAAATAAAAAAAACAAATAGATGTGGAGAAAAAAGGAAACGTCACGCTACAGAAATTAAGACCTGCACATCCCACGGCTGCACCGTCCTGATCCTTTCAAGCATCAGGATGGGATTTAACCTCACCACAGAGCCGTGTGTGCACTGCCTACACATCTACTATGAGAAACTGCACCACATGAGAACACATTTGGTTTAACCTCATTTTAAAGTTAGGTTGGATAAAGTGCACCGTGTAATGCTGTAATCCTAGGTAATGCAATAGTACAGCTACTTACAATTATAAATCAGCAGTTGACCTGCTTCAGCTGAACGCAGGCCGTTCTTGTTGGCTTGCATGTACTGAATGATAAATGTCGTTTTATTAGAATGCAAAGAACACATCAGAAATGTGTTGATTCCTCCGTTTTTTTTTCCAGGAACGGCATGCCGTGTGCATAGCAACAAGCGGCGGGCGCCTGCCGTCTCGGGCCGTGGGTGCGAGGCGGTTCTGGAGGCGGGGTGTGAAGGCGGCCGGCTCGGGCTCGGCGTCGTGAGAGCGCCAGGACGCCGCCACACTCTTCCCTGTCACGGCTGCATGATAATTAGCCCTACGTCAGCTTAAGGCCCGCTCAACGCTTTCCATTATCAGCCATAGCTCGCTGAGAGGTGGGGAAGTGTGTGTGTGTGTGTGTGTGTGTGTGTGTGTGTGTGCGCGCGCGGGGGGGTCAAAGGAAGGAAGAGGGTGGGGGGTCTGGACATAAGGAAAAGGGGGGATCGAGGATGAGATGCAGAGACTCATTTAAGCATAAATCAGTGTGTGTGTGGGGGGGGTGTTTCTCTGTTTCCAACCTGGTCTCTGAAGTCCTGGGGGAACTTCCACAGCACTGTCGGATCTGTAAGCAATTGACAGACAGCATTAATCAGTGGCTGCACGACACCACGCACCATTCAGAGCACATACATATTCATGAAGGGGGTGGGGGGCAAGGGTGGCTTCTCCTATGTGCCGGCACACCGCAGCAGAGAGCAGGAGCACGAGGATTTCTGCATATGCTAATATCAGCCGCACTGAGGCTCACAGACATACAAATTGTACATGGTCTGAAAATTTCATATTTCAGAAAATCTCAAGAAATGTGCACAGCATTATTGCTGATATGGTCACAACATTCATTATTATCATAGAATAATGCTCAAATTCTGAGCTCTGTCAGAGCTCTGTTAATATGTATGGACAATTAATATAATTATTAATATATGTCAATATTTTTTCAGCCCTGGGTAAAAAAATTTAATGATTTTATTTATTTATCTATTCCAAGTCACCATACTTTTCCTTGATCAGTGAGCTTCTGGATTATAATGAACCTTAAAAAAAAGTCACGTCATTAGAACAAAGGTCAAAATTCAGTTTTCTGGGTGCGACCGCAGACACCACCACTTTTATAATCAGAGATCCACACCCCAGGAGAGCAACTAGGGCTGACACGTGTACTGAAGTGTTGATCAGTGTTGATCTATGTGGAAAGCTAGACTAAATAAATAAATGAACCTCAAAAAAGAGGAAACTATTTCCAATGCAAGCATCTCTTATAGGAAAGATTCATAAAATAAAAATGCATCTTCTCAACGTAGCATGTTAGCACAGTGAAGGCATGAGACATGAGTATGGGAAACGAGGTAGAATCGGGACAGCTTTGTTACTGCTATTTTATCAGGTACCTCGGACAGAAGATAAAAGACGTGGTATATAGCAGACATCTCTGTCTTTGTGGCCCTTCTGGGATTCATCACTAATGTTCAACCATCTCCCCCAACACTGTTCAGACCCTACTGACAGAGCCTCTAATCTAGATGAAGCCATAGCAACAGGATGTGCCCACCAAATCACAAACAAACAAACAAACAAACAAAAACACTAGATCAGCCAGACTCTCTCACTTATAGGCACGGTGGTGTGTGCTCCATAGAGACACAATTCCAACAGGCTGTGACTGCCCCACAAGTGACAATCCCCACGATTCTCCTCTCCACCCCTCTCAGGTGAAGCCCACCTCAAAACAACCCACCACCCCCCATCTCATCCAGCCTGTCCAGCCTCCCTGCACCTCCTTCACCCCCCACGATGTCACAACATGCTTGGAATGGTGCAACTGCGTTTTTTTCTTTTGGGGGGGGTGAGGAGGGGGTTGGTTACGCAGAGAAAGGTGTATTGCATAATCCCATTGCAAGATTTCACGGGCCTGGTCTTATACGCTTCTCCACTAAGAGCGAAGCTCCCTCTCTCTGGGGACGACGGGTCCACGTCCTCCATCTGATCTGGCACAGTTAGGTCAATTTTATGCTGATTTTATGGGCGAGAGGATGAGAACCACTGGCAGAGAGAGGGGGGAGAACGGAGAGGGGGAGAGAGGGAGAGAGGGAAGGGCAGAGGGTGTGGAAACAGAGGAGAGAGGGAGTGACAAAAAGGGAGGAGAGGAAATAAACTAGGACTGTTGCACCTTCTGCGGGACATATCCCGGAGCGTCCCGTATGGTGAGGTATTCAAACATACCTCGAGTCACATGCTTATTCGTAAGAAGACCGGCAGGACTTGCAAATCTGGGCCCCTGGGGGACCACGCCCGCCCCTCCCTACACACACCAACACCGCGGGGGACTCGGATCAAAAGCCCAAAATTCAGACGGGCTCCTTTCATAAAGCCCCACAACTCACCGTCCCACCTCCAACACGCCTGCTTCCCTGCTCGGGGTTAAATGTCCCACGTCTCGTGCAAACCTCGATAAGAGCTTGAACATCGAGACACATCAGGCAAGCAAAAAAAAAAAAGAAAAACAAGAAAAAAAAGAAACGAGAAAAAAAGAGGAAATTTTAGGGATGCGGACAGGAGGTAAGTGGAACGTTCATGGAGATGTTCCTCAGTTATGTTGACACTCTCTAATGCAGGAAAGTGGAGACCGTGCCATGTTCTGCACTTAAAAAACACACACACACCCACACACACACCTCTTCTAGACGAAATGTTGCTTTTTATTTGAAGCCTGAAATTTCCTATCTGTGCCTGCTCCGAAATCTCTGAATCCACCAGAGGGAACGACTGATCTGTTAATCAGTGGAAAATAGTAGGCCAGAATCATTGTTCGCTCTGATTTAGTCACCAACTGTCTCCTTATTTTAGATGGGGTGGTGGGTGGGAGGGGTTTACACTAGGGAGTGTGGGGAGATGAAGGCCCCTGTCTGAGGGTGAAAAGCTGTCAAAGAGACCCCGGTTCCTTGCCTCTGTGGGCTCCCGCTGCCATATTGTGGGCGCCGTGCGCAGGGGCGAGGCTTTGCGGGGCGGGCCCACACAAAGGGGATTAATGGGTTAAGGCTGAAAGTTGAAGGGTAGGAGGGTGAACCTAACCCCTACTGCTGAGCCAGAGAGAAATGTCACCATGACAGACCTGAAGCTGCTTAATCCCCACCGCCACCACAACCCTGCACCAACACCCCCCCATAAAAGGCCACGCCTCTGCCCAATCACCCCCCCCCCCCCCCCCACCACCACCACACACACGGTTCTGGCGCACTTAGAACGATCCGGTTCCCAGCAGGTCTGTGAACCGCCCAAAGCCAGCACACACGTGCTTATGTGTACACGGACACACACACACGCGCTACAGAAACCTGGGAACAACCACAAGCTTTGCACTACACACTACACTTAGCCATGGCAAAATAGGTGGAGAATTGTGGATTAAAGAATAAGAAATATCATTCTTGCTCTCTGGTGGTATTGAATATATCTCACCCAAGCTGATCACAGTGCCAAAGAGCACTGAAGGTGTAGACCCACGTTGAGGGCCAGCGCTACAGTGACAGACCGGCACAAGGCCGCCTTGCTGGACTCAGACCGCCTGAATAACATCTTACAAACACTTTGCCTGTCGGCGACGGTGGGAAAACAATCGGGTGCCCTCTCTCTCTCTCTCTCGCCCGGGGGGGGGGGTGTCATTTGACTGGCCCGCCGACACCCACTAATGGGTGAGAATTGAATTGAAATCACCTCGTAGGAGTGAGCCATTTTCGATTGGTTCGCACCCAAAGCGTGGAGGGCCGGAGCTGACGGCAGCCCCCGCGAGAACCCAGCATTGATCCCCACCTCCAGGCGCCCACCCTCACCCCCACCCCCACCCCCAGGCGTCCTGCGTGGCCAACCTGCGGGCGCGCGGAGGCACGCCGCTGCCCCTGAGCAGCTCGGTCGCGAATCGATGTTTTGACGTGCCGGGGACGGCTGCCGTTAAAAGTCGATAGGCGGCGCTTTGATGGGGCGCAGGCTGGGGGAGGGGTGGAGGTGAGCGGGTTAACAGGCGAGCGGCGGAGAGGGACCCCCCGTCTGCCCGCAGGACGAACGGTGCAGGACACACAGACAAGACGCACGGGCGGAGGTCCGGGCGGAGGTCCGGGTAGGCCCTGGCCCTGCTGCACGGCTGGCCGAGTATGTTAACAGAAATGCTGAGGGCTTTCAGTCTGTGTGCAGCCTTACTGAAAAGCTGTACTGATGGCCAGTGCGTACTGGGTGATATTAGATGGGACCAGGCTGGTGGGAATCCCAAACAGAACTGGCTGGGCAGATAAGTTGAGAAAGGTATGAATAAAATGAAATAAATAAATGCTTTCTTACCAATTTCTTCAATTAGTATTCATTGAATGTAATATGATTTAAATGTAAAAAAAAATGTTTAACAAACACAGGTTTATTTGCTCGCAGCAGTGAGGTGAACAAGAATACAATGATCTGTTGATCTGTGTACAATGGTCTATATACTTAAACCCAGATTATTTATCGTACACCGCACAGTGTTTAAACTGTAAACAGTGAGCAGACAGGCAATTGGCATTATACGCAGTCCATGACATGGAAGTTCTTTGGAAGGGCTTTGAAGTTCATCAGTTACACCCCCCTACACCCATATACACACACACCTCTACACCCATGTACACACACACCCCTACACCCATGTACACCGTATGCGGTTTATAGATTAACAATTGTTAATTAGATTTGAAACTACTTGGTGAAGGCACACCTGACATTACACTCATTACAAATTGAGTATTGAGTCTGGTAGGCAGGCGTACAGACAGCATCTCTCAGGTTTCAGTTCTCAGGTTTCAGCTCTCGTATTAGAGACACACTAGAGGAATCCCATGCACGCTGGTCCAGGGCTGGAGAAAGGAGATCACCACGGGTGAAGTTCAGAAGTCCCAGCTGGGAACTCCCTCCACTAACTGTGCGTTTACACCGAAAGCGATAAAATCGCTCTCCGTCGCCGAGTCGCCAGCATCGCGTCGTGTGGGGGCGTGTCCAACATCACGCCTGCATGCAGCACGTGACAGATATGCAAATCACGTTTTTAAAGCAGGACGCAGTATTTATTTTAATCTATTGATTACAGGACACACGATTATAAAGGAGTGCGTGTATAAAACATAGTGTGTGTATAAAACACATAGTATATAAACCTAAAATGTTTATGTATTTTTTTTACTTTTTACCCCAGACCCAAAGATCAAACAGGAATTTAAAAAATCATAACCAATAATAGGGTATACGCTAATTTATTGCAGATGTTTTTTAACAAATGAACAGTATTCCCTCCAAAAATAAACATCGTAAAGTGCGGGACATCCAGAGACAGCCACTATTAATCTCTCCTCCATTTTGCAATCGGAACTAATAATCAGTAGGAACCAAAGTCAGAGGTGCGGTTTCGGAGGAGGGTGCAAACAGATAAGCCTTTTTCACGCAAGGAGGAGGGGTCAAGTTCCGGGCGAGGTGATGTGTAAACCTATTTCCGGTTAGCAGCACCGCTACGAGAATGGATGCGTTTTATTACTCTCCATCTTTGGCTGACCTTCCGCGCTTTAGGCAGGACGATGTTGCCAGAACCGTCGAGGAGCTATCGAGGACCAAACGAGCGAAACTCGATAAAGGATACAAGTTTTTTTTCGAGCAGTTTATTTTTGATTATGAAGGTAAATGGATCCAGTTCTGTAGTTTAGTTTAGCCAAGTTAACTAGCTAGCATGCCTAGCTAGCGTCTTAGCTCCGTGCTCACTCAACATTCTATCATTTATGCCTTCATCAAACTGTTTATCTTATTTTTAAATAAAGCATGTGTTTTATTGTACTATTATAAGTGCCTGCATTATTGTGTCTTGTGATTTTGTGTGTTCAGTGTCCAATGTTGTAGATAAGGAGATCCGTGTAAGGGCTCGGTGCTACCGGTCCTTAAAAAAAAGCGAGGAACCACACAAGCTAGAGGTCAAAGCTCACGGTTTTTTATTTGTTTCAAGCATTTTCAAGCACTTTAATCTTAATTCCAGCACTTTTCAAACCTGAAACAAAGCAACATTAAAATTGGTCAGGTAAATGTTTATTCCCCTGTTGTTGAGGGGTGTTTCTTTATACTACCACATATCGTTTCGGACAAGCGGTTCGAGCAGGGTCTCGCGAGGTGTGCGGACGCGCACGCTACGGTCACTCGCGAAAGTATAAACCGAGCTTAACACAACGAATCTGACCAAACACCTGAAGGCACGCATATTTGTACAAAACATTCCAAGAGGTTGATGATTATTCCCATTTCTAGTATTATAGCATACAAAATTGTGTCCGATTATGGTATCCTAGCATAGTGTGTGTGTGTGTGTGTGTGTGTGTGTGTGTGTGCTCTAGACCCAAAGCCCAGACAGACTTGTACATAGGATGTGCACGGAAAGCCTCTAGGCGGGATTTCACTCTGCTGTACACAGACTGCCTCGCTGGCCGAGTCCAGCTGAAACGACGCGGTATAGCACCTTTCTTCAGCCACGTTTTGCCCTTTGCCGTAACGTAGATGTCTTGCGGCTCAAAATGTGCGCTACACACGTGCGTGCTGTTCCTAATAACCTGGAAATTCGGCCCCTCACTCCTTCTAATGGCTATCAACCACTTCTTTCTGTGTTCCTCGTCAGCTGGGAACGAGTGGAAACTCAAATAAGGCTGTTTTTGTTTGGAATTAGAGCACAGCGGTACGCTGCAAAAACACTTGCTAGTCACTTGCGCCATGGCAGAAGTACGAACGCTCCAAACGGAAATGATTTTACACAGAACTGTCTAGACCGGAAATGTCGATCCCGGAAGCGAGAGAAAGGCCTATTGGTAGTCGCCGCCGCGCGTCACTGCTCATTTGCATAAAGTTGAGCCAAGCTCAACTTGTTCGCGTCGCTCGAATCGCTCACTTCGCGCCGCGTCGCTGGGTGTCGCTCACTCTCATTGAAAATGAATGACTTCCGGTCGCCGTGTCGCTCTCGTCGCTTTCGGTGTGAACGCACAGTCACAGACACAAGCAGTAGGCCACGTTAACTCCTCACGCACGTCCACATCCACACGGATTTCTAAACGTTTCCTGGATTGGAAATCAATCCATTCAAATGTTTACACTCAAACATTTCACGTGTTGGGCAAACACTACAGAGGCAAGCAAATGTAGCATTAAGACTCTTGTCCAAAACGGTTCTTGTCGGTATAGCATAGAACACATGACCAGATGGGGTTTGAATCCTAATTCCCCCTGGGGGAGACTGAATTGTTACCCACTGCATTATGCCTACCACTTTACATTTCACCAAACAACTTAATAGCTAACGTGTTACTGCGGTCACTATACTGGACTCTCTGAACCAAAATAAACCTGGTGCTGGATGTCAGGTAGATACCAGTTCAATTCTATTTGGTAGGTCAACAAATGCACATTTTAAAATTGCTTACATTTTCAGTATTGAGTCAAACAGGTGAAATAGGGTGATTACAAGATGATTGAACAAAGCAAATATGTAATTAGCATTTGCAAAGAGGAAACCTCTTGCACGGAAGTTAAAACACTTAGAAAGCAAGAGGGATTAAAATCAGTCTTCAGAAAGGAAGCAGTCACCTCATACCCAACACCAGCGGAGCGCATGTACGCCAATCATCATGTTACATCATATCATGGGAACCAAGAGTCCGAATACTGACATATAATGCTGAATACTGACATAACGTCAAATATAATGGCCTCAGATTATATTTTCATTGCCAATACTCCACCCTCTATGATAATGTAATTAGGTTTCTCGGTTTTTGGCCTAATGACATTTCATGATAATACGCAATACGAGTAGAGTAACTGATATAAGGAACTAAAACGCAGTCGTTATTAAACATAATAGAATCAGGACACGTGGAACCTCAATACCCAAACTTACCAATTGTCAGTCGATTTACCACAAAATTTGCTTTCTGTAACTACGACTGTAGTGAAGAATGGACCAGCTTATTGGATTTCACTGACGGTCACTTCCCAGTGTACTGGGGCAGGTGACAAGGTTGTATTCATCTTGCAAACATTTTACATTTTGATGTCATTCTGCCAAATTACCTTGACAGAAGAGAAATGTGGCAAATTAGGACTGAGTGCAAGAGTCCTTCAGTGAAAAGAACTACCCCATAAAGGCCATGGCAGGCCAGCATTCACCGGGGACACAGAGGACACACAGCGCCCCCAAGTCCTGCCTTTCCGGTCCTGACCGCCTCGTCACGGCCATCCTCTCCCATATTCTGGGCCAGAGGTTAAACTGCTGAACTCTCAACCTCCACGGTGAAGCCAGACCCCCCCCCCCCCCCACTTATCTATAAAAGATTTATTTCACAGTATGTAGTAGTGCGGATTAGCCCACTCCGAGCCACAGAACAAAGCCATTGTCTGTGTCCTGTGCACAGAAGCAGCCAGTTAGAGGAACCTGCCGCTACTTAGCAGCCACAATAATGGCATTGTGAGCGTCGCACTGGATGGGCCGGGGCTTTCTCTCGTCCGGGGCTTTCTCCCGCGGCTCGTCTGGACCCGGAGCGAGACGGCGGAGAGGAATGGGGGGGAAAATCCCATCAAGCAGTGGAGTGAGAGTTAACTAAGGTTACCTGCTGTGAACCTGATGAAGATGTCAACCGAACATATGGCCAAAAAGGGAAGGAGAAAAAAACTATTGTCAGAACAAGGAGCCCCCCCCCCCCCCCCCCCCTCTAGAATTAAGGGGTGTGCAGAGAGAGGAGGGGGGAGCAACGTTTGAGGGCCAGGAGCAAGAAATAACTGCGGTCATCACTTTACTTCTGGATCAGTAGCTTTCTTCCAGCTACGAGCAGCTACCCCCCCCCCTCCCCGATTAAAGGGCGTAAGCAGATTAGCATCTTTGAAGCTCAGAAAGAAAGAAAACACTCGCAGTTGTTCCAAAATGGTTTTTCTCTACCTCCTCTTTTTTTTTTTTACTCCTCGACTCGCATGCTGCAAATGGTATTACATTTCATGCTGCTTTAGCGAGCAAGGCCTTCAAGAAAGGATACAGGACTCTGCAATGACATGCTACTTAAAGTTATCATACCAATGACATGCTCCTTAAAGTTATCATACCAATGACATGCTCCTTAAAGTTATCATACCAATGACATGCTCCTTAAAGTTATCATACCAATGACATGCTCCTTAAAGTTATCATACCAATGACATGCTCCTTAAAGTTATCATACCAATGACATGCTACTTAAAGTTATCATACCAATGACATGCTACTTAAAGTTATCATACCAATGACATGCTCCTTAAAGTTATCATACCAATGACATGCTCCTTAAAGTTATCATACCAATGACATGCTCCTTAAAGTTATCATACCAATGACATGCTCCTTAAAGTTATCATACCAATGACATGCTCCTTAAAGTTATCATACCAATGACATGCTACTTAAAGTTATCATACCAATGACATGCTACTTAAAGTTATCATACCAATGACATGCTACTTAAAGTTATCATACCAATGACATGCTACTTAAAGTTATCATACCAATGACATGCTCCTTAAAGTTATCATACCGATGACATGCTACTTAAAGTTATCATACCAATGACATGCTCCTTAAAGTTATCATACCAATGACATGCTACTTAAAGTTATCATACCAATGACATGCTCCTTAAAGTTATCATACCAATGACATGCTACTTAAAGTTATCATACCGATCACTCTCTGCCTGGGAACATTGTTTTCCTGAAAGAGACCCGTGTCTTGCGCCCTCTCCAAGTGCCAGTCTGGCCCTTTTGACGTTAAAGGCTAGTTAACTTGTTTTTCAGGCATGTAGGACTGAGTGGTTAGAGACATTCACATCATTATCGACACTACCTGTCCTTCACTACAGTCAAATGTCTGATTTGTTTTTAAGCGCTACATGGAATTAAGCACGTGTTGGATCTGTACAAGAGAATTTGTTTTCCTGTAAGGAACCATCAGCCTCGATTCCCAGACCTGAGGCCATGACTGAGGTGCCCTCGAGTAAAGGCATCTAACCCCAACTGCTCCCCGGGCGCCGGGCAAGGGCTGCCCAAGGGCTGGGCACGTGTGCACCACAGCCCCCTAGTAATCACTAGTGTGTGTGTGTGTGTTCTAACTGCACAGATGGGTAAAAAGAGGAGGACGAATTTCGATTGTGGTGAAAAAATTGGCCGCCTTGCTGGACTCGGGTGCCCTCTCTTTCTCTCGCCCGGGGTGGGGGGGTGTCATTTATGGCACATTTACATTACATTAAATTTTAATAACACCAATACTGGTACACCACTAAATATCAGGACCAGAGTGCATCAGACAGACGGCGGTGTTTTACAGGCTGTATGTGCACTTTTTAAGCCTGGTCCTATTCCAAGCTGTTCTGTAAAGTGGTTTTTCCCCACTACGCTCTGGTTAAGACAAATATATCACAAGCTTCAACAGTGAAGGGCATATTAAAACGTCAACCGGAGGAAACATCGGACCTAGAGGGTGACAGCAGTCGCTAAAATTGACGAGCACACAAGTTTCCTTAAAGCCACGAGGTCGTCACTTTCAGGACTGGTGGTTAACTAGCTGTGGGGGTTGATGCATTCGTTAGTCTACTCAGCAATGACAATCATTTCCAAAACATATTTTAGGCTGTATTCTCCACGATCATAGATGCAGAAATAAATAGAAATCATCAATAATGCTTTCTAATATAACAGATCAACAGGAACATTGTGTGAATGCACAAACAGATCTTCCTAGGGCGGCTGGGTCAAGATGCTTAAACATCTTCAGTACGCTGAAACTGGAACTAGGAAAAGACAAACAGTGAAGTCCTTAGTACCCTTAGTTAGTTGGTTTTTGGCTTACTTACAATTGACATGTTAACAAATACATATAATTGATATTTTTCTCTCCTCATTTTTCAGAATCACTTCCAAACTTGAAGAACCAGCCAGTTCCTCCTGCACATCTGAAGACAACTTCTCAGCACACTTTATTGTCGAAGCACAAACTAACCTAAAATAACAGTTTTCCTCGTGCTAAACAAATGAACATTTCACCATATCATCGTTGCAATATGTAAAGCAAATACATTTGCACATGCATATTCCTAAGCCTCTTAGTAAACAACGCCGGGGAAAAAATTAATATTAGCAAACGAGAGAGAGAGAGAAAAACACGTGTGCATGAAGATTGGTGAAGATGGGTAGGGGTGCAACCCAATTTCACAGCTTCATGATTGAGTGGAGGAACATATGGATGTCGGCTATGTGACAGTCCCAGCATATCACTGTATATTAGTGCAGTCTGTCACAATACGTGTCCAAAGCCAGGAATGTTTATCAACCGTCTGCATGTGAGAGGATCCCCCCCCCACCCCACCCACCCCCCATCTCTCTCATAGCAGCTAGCACTGCCATGCGACCCGCGGTAAGCCACAGCTCGAGGAAGAGGAGGCCCGACATCATCAAGACCTTCCTCACTCTCATCAGAACTGTGCTATTTTATATGTGTGGTGCAAAAGTTTGGTGGGGGGGGGGGGGTCCTTCTGTTGTGACGTTGCAGCTAAGTACGCTAATCATGTCTGTTACGAGTCCGCCTTATCACAAGTTAGGCTAAATCTCACGGACATTAAAATGTCTTTACCTCTTAAAGGGGGCGGGCGCAACTCCCGTTTGGGGGTGTGAGCAGAAAAGCAGGGAAGAGCTGCAGCAGGTAATCACAAGTTGCAAACCATATGCTCACACCATCTGCCTCACACACACACACACACACACAAAAACACGTACGCACAAACCTTAAAGCAGACTACCTAAAAAAAGAAAGAAAGAAAGAGAAAAACCTCAATTATCCATTCAAGGAGAGAACAATTAGCAACTGTCCACAGACATGGCACTCAGAGTCAACAGTGGCCGCCTCTACTGGTGAACCTGTGCTAAACCCCTACACAGAGTCATCTTACCAGCCTACGAGGTCATGCATCACGTGGCACGTTGGGCATCAACCACTTTGAATTGATACAGCCCACAGATGAACTGCCATGAGAACAAATCACGGCAAAGAAGTTCAGCGATGAGAGAGGAGACGTACTTGCACGCACAATGACAACACTGTATATGCTTATTACGTCTGGCACGTCGCAGGGCGTGGCGCAGGCCAATCAGGTGAGGGAACACTGTGCCATGTGACAACAAAGACCTCATGGACGAGTCACATGACGCTCAATGACAAATAGCACCGCTAAGCCCTCACAGAGAAAAGCACAGGAACTGACCTATATTCAGCTGTGAAAAATGGCCTACAGCCTAAAACGGCCAGTATTCCAGTATGAAACTCAGAAAACTGTCATTCCCCATGTGAACATTTCGAGGAAGTATATAATATGGGCAAAAATAGCCCAACTCGTGCTGAAAGCTTAGCTTAAGAAAGGCTGAGAGATTTGATAATTTAGGAGGGCAGTTTGTACAGGGTTCAGTGTTTGGTTGAAAAGCGACTTGAGGATTTTGGATTTTGGTATTGTGATGGTGGTGGTGTTGCTGAGGAAGTCATTAGTTCCATTGAAACCAACAGAGGATTCTGTCATGGGACACTTCAGCAGGAGTGATAAGCTATAAAGGAACAGGTTAGCTACTACCGTATTCTGAGTTTTTATGGAACCACAAGGTGGATTCTCTTTTCTGAGTTCTCCATCCAAAATACTTTCACAGGACAGGAAAGAAGACATTTAACAAAACTAGACATGTTTTGAAGCAGTATACCATAAGAAATGGTCAGTTTTGTACATAAGGACTGCTAAACTAATACAGCAATGATTATGAACTTACGCAACCTCACAGTTGAGATGTGTTTATAGGACTCCCTTCTCAGACAGACCTACAAATAAATCAGGTCCCGGCTGCAAAACCCTATATCAGTGACCAGCACTGTTGGTATAGCTGCACAGACATAAGTCATCTAAATGAGCAGGGCTAATTGTTGATTGCCCTGCCAGTGATGCAAAGAAACACCTGACTTTGGACATTTCCCTATGATCTCACTGACCTACTCCAACAATACGCTAAAGTCAGCTTTGGAAGTGAAGCTTATTGTGGGCTAGCGCAGGCTAGCGTGACACGTGCTAGCTAAGGATGCCAGCGCGCTATTGCTAACCACCATGGTTAGCCGCCTTTCCCCACTGCCACCGACGTCTTCCTCAGCTGCGGCGCCCATTCAAACCTGACCCTTTCGGGTCCAGCACAGAGCTGGGAAGGTCAAACCACCTGAGAGGAGCCAGCCCACAACCACCCCCCCACCACCACCACCAGCCCCCCAGGTGGAGGTGGACTGTTCCCGTCACAGCCGCTGATCCTCAGTGCCCGTGCCAGTGCAGCACGTGTGCCAGCCAAGAGCGGCACCAGCTGCCAGAGACCTCCAGACCCGCCCGAGTCTCCTCGCCACTGACACATGGCACTCAGTGAAACGTGACCTAGAAGTGTTAAAGACTAAGGACAGATAGAACAGAACTAATCACGAAGAGAAGAAAAAACATAATTGGACAGTTTGTTTAGGTGATATTTCTAGATATCGATAGTGAATGATATGTTTTGTATGACCATGTGAATCACTTCCTAGTAATTGCTTAGAGGGCTGAACGCATAAAGACGTCAAGACCAGACTTCAATGTTAAGAGTTTTATTAAAATAAACGTAAGTCTCTTAATTTATTAAGCCAGCCTCATAAAAGACAAAAAAGCCTCCCCACCCCTAAGCCAACTGTTCACTCTGGTCACGCAAATAAACAAGTGCCAAATTAGCTTCTATGTTTAGGCTATAACGGAATTTACTAATTAAAACATTTCGGTTTAAACCTGACTTACATCAACGCATTTAAAATATCAGGTTGCCACCTTATTACAGACAGTGAACCTTTTAGCTAGCTATCTCCACATCCTGTTTGCCACTTTAAGAATCCACATTAAATGTTTTACTGTCTGCAAGAATCCAAGAAGAAAATAAAACTGACTTCTCCATTATTGATTAAAAAAACTGCCATTTAATGGCACATTGCCACATAGACGGGTTTTTGTCCAACTATGAGATATTCATTACATTTGTGGCCAAATTTATGCAACTGACCAGAGAGTATGTTTAGATATGCAGACAGCAAAGACAACTGGAATCATTTCAACTGACTAACTCATAACCAATTCCAAATACGACACATGAAATGTGAATGCCATGCCTTCTGCCAATAGAGCACTGGTGCTATGATGATGCAAGTGCAAGAAAACGAGATTCAGGGAGGAAGCGTTCACACAGAGCTTGCAAATAAAATACAATGCAACATTGATGGCTAGTGTCTGCCAATATGAATTTCACCTAGTGACAAAACATCACTCAGCACTAGGGAAGAAAGTTAACCAGATCATAACTAAGATTCACTTGAATTATGAAAATCATAAAGCACCCAGCTAACCTAGAGGCGAGTCCTGTGCCCGTAATGTAAATCAACCAGTCATGTGTTTGTAATCTAGATCTAGAAATGCACACTCCAGAACAAATCACTTTCTTCAACAAAAATCAACATATTCACACTCTTTCACACTCTATTCATTCAACTCTCTGCAACTGTTTCAGACTATTCAGAACCGAGCAGATACAAAACTCCCAAGCAAAGCAGCATCTCTAAATCTCCATGAAGTGCAAATCAGTATTTGCTCACAACTTGCATAACTGGAGGTCAAACTGAATTGAGTTATTAAGCGGAGGTGAGCGGCGTGGCAAGATCCATCTCAAAGAAGAGGCTTTTCATCATGCCATTTTAAGAGACATCTTAGGTGAGGGTCTATGTGGGGGTGGGGGGGTCCTTCCTACATGAAATTTCGCAAGTATAATGAGACCAGATCAAATAATGCAGTCTGCACTGACAAAAAGACCCCTGCCCGCCTTCCCACCCCCCACCCCACCCTAAAAAATCCACAAGGAAAATCACTGTCGCCCGTTATTACTAATGACCAATCAACACCATCTTATTCACAGTGCTATCTGTTAGTCTGGCTGTGAACCAGCCAAGCTTGCTCTGACCCACAACTAAGGGCCTATAAGAGATCTTCTGACACACACTCACAATTTCTCTTTGAATTAAAAGTCTTTCTCTACCTTTATCCAAGTTATAATGCACAAGCACTTAAAGGCTGTGGCTGTTTGTATTCAGATATAAAGAAATAATTCACTGATAAAATACAACATGTAATACAATGTAATACATGTAACCTTACTCAATTACTGAGAGAGGAATTTCATTATGCCTAAATAAACACCATCTATGGCATTTGCAAACCTTTGCTATTTTTGCAAAATCAGTACTCTGCAAGAGGTTTTACAAAATACGTTATAAAGACTTACGCTACAGTCAAAATCAGATCAAAGAAATAAAACTGCTGGTCATTAACGGAAAAATTATTTCACTAATTGCTGCAGCAGTGTAGTCGTAAAATTGCTTCTCAGATCCATTATCTTTACTGCTTTATTACTGGGCGCAATCTGGATGAAAAGAACGGAACGACAGGTAGCATCTGTCTCCACCTACTGCCTTGGCACAGTTAGCATCATCTGCTAGCTTTGGCGCAGGCTTGGAAAAACATCAATATGGCTCAATATAGCCGAGCACAAGCATGCCAGTCATGCTCAATGAGAGTTGGCCAAATATTCCACTTCTAACATTACAGCTGGGCTAAAATAAGCCGGGCGGTGCCATGCCTAAGGTCCCATCGAGCCAAGCTACACTTTAAGCTAACAAAGTGAAAGCATTATGTTTCTGAAGAATTCCCTCGTGACGAAACTTGTGTTAGGAGGATGTGTGGATAGTTTCAAACCAAGTCAGCCAGCGATCGTCAGAGACACCTAACAAATCAGGTCGGGGGATCGTGAAAGACGAGCCTGTGATGAACATTAGCCTCCGACATTTGAAACCTCGGTGGTCTTCTTCACAAGAGAATCCTGCTTGGAGAAGAGTCTCAACAGAAAGTGAAAAGTAAAATTTAAGACGATAACTGCCTTATGCATGTCCGGTGGGTGGTGGGGGGAGCACTGACCTCCACATGTGTTTAAATTTGTGGTGTGGTAAAAGGACAACTGCTAAAGAGAATCAGGTCTCCATGACTGCAACAACAACAACAACAAAAACAACAACAGAACACGCTACCCTGCCATGAACACAGAACAAGTGATTCCTGTTTCAGGAAGTGGTAAAGCAAGGTTTGCACACCATCTGCTAAAATTCTTTTTTTTTTTTTTTTTTTGGAAAACATTCCTGTTGCAGCCCAAGAAATCATGTTTTGCTGAGGTTTGAAAAACAGACGGCACATCCCAGCATACATTGTTGTTGTCTTAACAAGCTAGTTCGTACGCAAGTTCATACATAAGGAATCTGGACACCCTATAGCAAAAAAGCACATTTTTAACAACTTTTAATATTGATATACTAGCTATAAATATAGCTTCAAGGTAAAATACACAATTAAGAATTTAGCAGAGTTCTCGTCAGGATACAGTCTGATAATTAGTAATAACAGTCCAACACCTAGCTCATCCACTCTTCTGGCCCTAACGGTGCCTGGTTATCAAATATTCTGATATACCTGATATACATCAAGCATTTGTCCATACATCTGCCGACACAAGCATATTACGAAGAATCAAAGTCATGTAGTGAAGTCCTGCAGTTTGGGGCTCATGTATGATGACGTGTGTTCAACTGCAGCCACAAATGATATCTTGAAGCCCCAGAGACCTTCTGCTTCACTAACAGAACGAGGCTTTTAAAGATTATTCTTAGGACCAGTTTCTCAGGGCCAGATTTAGCCTAGCCTTAGACTAAGATAATGTCCAAAGGTGATTCATCATTGCAATTTAGTTTAACATGAGCATGAATCAATTCTCTGGGAAATCAGGCCTTGGGTGCATTTGCTTAGGTGCATGGAACAACAACTCAAATCTAGAACAAACACCTCCTACAAATTAATATAAAGCCAAAAATACAATATAATAATACAATTAAATTTCTCAGATACACCTGCTGGATTGTGCTCTTAGAACTACGCATTCACAGTCTGACATTCTGTAATAAATGAACTCGCATATAGTTCAAATTACAATCCCAAAATTGTTCATGCAGGTATGACATTAATTCATCAGAAACCGAGGCAGGAGTGTTTAAACAAAAACATTTGATATGCAACAAGATCCTGAAGGGGCTTAATCATACGTGATGTATGACATGTCCGGAAACTTCCCCATCCCTAAAGCAGTTACGCTTTGAGAGAACACGTTGAACTTCTCCATGGTCATAAGCTGTTTGAAACATGGCTGCACTCCTGAGAGTTGGGGTCAGGAAATGAGACTAACCTCAGCAGATCATGGGGGAAGCGGGTTATAACTAAATCTGAACGTTTTACATTACATCCAAGCGCACAAGTGGGGCTTCCCTTTTTTGGTCATGGTGATCGTGACCATAGCAGCCCACCTGTGCCTCACCTCCTTAATGTCAAAGTCAATGACGAATGATACAGGTGTGGGAAACTGCATGCGATCCATACACCAAAGTTCAATCACATACCTCGTGCATAATATTTTGTATCAGCTTGCAAACTTGGGTTCGATTTCCTCTACTAAAAATGGGATTTTATCCAACAGCTGAGTGATGGTTTGCTGTTCTGTTTTTCTTCAGGCTTGCAGAGGAAGAATTTTACTGTACAAACATATTTGCCAAGCAGCTGAATGTGAAGACTGACCAATAACCTGAGTGCTGAGATATAGTGAAAATACAGACATGCTGACCCAAACCACACCATGTTCTCAATGAGGGCTCCATAAAATATTGCATGCCTGCCATGCAGGCATAGGCCTCTGTAATATGACAATCACACAAGGTGCCATTTTACATCCCATTAAACGTCATAGTATGCATAGTATTAGATATTATATGCATAGTATTAGATAGGCCCTGCCCATCTGAAGCACCCTAACCACATCTACCAATTTCACTACCACAAACTTAAAAACCTAATATTTAAAAATCTATAACAGACAAAACATCTCTCCTCTAAAGAGCACCATTATACTGTATGACCAACTGAGTACGGCCGAGAGGCGTAGGGACATGGAGCACACAGGGAATGCACTTAAACAGGAAGTTGCAATAGAATCATCCATAGACTACACAATGTATACACACACACACACACACACACACGTTATATATAGATGTATAAAAAGAGCTAAGATCCTGTGGGACTTCCATACAGACTGACAAATGATAATATGGCTGACCAAGCAGATGGACAAACAGCAGAAGAGGGCCGTAGTGATTGATCCAGTAATCCCAAGTGTCTGGTGATTGTCATATCAGGAACAAGGAACATGAAAAGCTAGAAATACCAAGATCTGAGATAAGGGCTACATAAGATGTGGGAGGTGAAGGCAACAGTAGCTCTAGGGGATGTGACCCCAAATGGCTGCAGAAGATCCCAGGAACAGTGTCTGAGATCTCTCCAGAAGAGCGCTGACCTCAGAACAGCCAAGATACCACATATATATCACAGACAGGAAATTTGTAATATATCTCCCTCATATATGTACAAATATACATTAATATAGCTTCTGAGCAGTCACTTCCTCCTTCAAGCTTTGGCCCTCTACTGCTGGTCTGTGAGCTGAAGTGTCCAGTAGTATCTTATCTGTTTCCTGGACCGCACTTTTCTGGATAGAGATACTGGTTTATTTCACTTTTCCCAGCAATTTAGCAGACAAAAGCATCTGTCCAGTGAGACGATCACTAAATACTGTGGAACCACAGCTCCAAAGCGTTCTCATGACTTTTTTCATCACAAACTGTGTGTATATGTATTAATGTATGTATACGCGTACACACCTATATAACCTTCATATAGAAACGTTCCAACAGACAGTCACACTAACTCGACATAAATCAGACAAGCCAATGATTGCATGTAATTGCTGTGTGGTGACAGAAGCCATTCAAAATATTTATTAAGATATAAACAGCTCAGCCATACACATTAGAAGCATACAGAGCAGAATCATTACCTAAAAATGTTTTTTCATTGCCCAAATGAAACAGAATAGATTAGGCTACTAATTATTCCACTATAATAGCAGACCGCCATTAATCAGTCCGACAGCCCTGATGACGGAGGTCATCAAATGGATTTGGTGTGGTCCATACTACTCATGAGACTGAATATTAACTTAACACTAGTTTTTGTGGTGCAAAATGTAATGCTACACAAGAAAATATCGAAACCACAAAAATACAACACCACAAGTTATATTAAACAAAAAGCAAATGTCTTACGCTCACGACCGCCTTCTCGTGTAATTTTAAAGTCTGCACTTCACTGTACGGTGGCTGTTAAATATCAGAATAAGAACCAAAGTGAGAAGCACTCTGTCCGCAGGCCGAGGGCTTGTTTGTGCAACAAGTAACAGACAGACGGGCTGAAGGTCTGTGGTGTCTGTAGGTGTCTGTGGTGTCTGGAGCAGCAAGACTTCACTTATGTAAACTGAGTGACAACTGATCACTCACCTTCATGTTCAGTCGTTGGACATGCCACTTGTAATACCAAATCAAATGTTCTCTCAGGATTCTCGCTGCAACAGATAAATTCATAATAATCAAGTTGGAGCTTTTCTCTTTGTTTTATATTACAATAAACAACTCATTTTCACCATCACCAAAGAGGCTCTTCATATCAGCTGTTTGACTGTCTTCCGTGTGGACACAGCCATGTTCAGCCTACCAGCCAGGTTACCTCAGCTAACGTTTCACAGGTAAATACAGTCTAGCGCATTTTACCACTTATATATAATATATGATATATGCTGGTGTGGTTCTTGAGGGGGTTCGTGTGGTAAACCCTCACCGACCCGCTACTGGACCACAACCGGACACACCGGCGACGTTTCTGACGACCGGGGCGACGCGTCTTCCCTTAGCGAGCTATCAAAGCCTTGAAGCTAGGCTAGTAGTTGTCTAACCTAGTTGATGTCAGCTTATAAGAAACTGGTTCTAGTGTTCCGTCTGGTTCTGTGGGCTCAACGCCGCACATGAAGGTCAGTAGTCAAATAAAAGCCCGTCTCACCGTGTCCTGCTGTCCATGGCTACAGCATCGCGACGCCGCCCGCCGGCTCGTCTCGGCGACGCTCGCACAAAACCTCCCGGAAGCCGCTATCGCTCTGTACGCTTTGCTTCTCTGGCTGCCTAAAGCATTTTTTTAACGACACTTCATGTCCGTTACGCGTGCAACAACTTTGCTCCCGGTAACTCGAGCTCGCAACTGGGACGTTTCACTTCTCCTGCGGTCTCCAGCACCCGGAAGCGCCGCCGCCATGTCGTGACGTCACGTGGCTCGGTCAGCACCTGGGCGTCAAACACCACGAAGATGAAGATGTCCCTCACACACAGCTCGCCTGGCCACGTCTGCCTGCTTAGACGTAAACAAATGATTTTACGACCATTCAAAACGAAAGAAGATCCACTTGTTTGGGAAAAAAAAATCAATTTCTTTCCATTTTCTTTATTTTAATGTTTCCCCACTGTTGCATCAGCATGTGCAGCAGACACACCAAGTGACTGGTGTGTCACACAGAGGCTACAGTGGCAGAGCATGCTACTGACATGCTAGAGTCTACATGAAGAAGTCTAGAATAATGAAACTAATAATAACGCAAGGTTGTAGGCTCGTGGTGTTGAGGAGGAAATAGGGCTTCTTCACACACCACCCACTGGTTTTGATATTAATCATTTGAGGAAATGGCTGTCATTGAAGAGGGGCATACTTACAGGAAAACCATTAAGACCATTTTCAAATTCTAGCCAAATATTGCAAATACTGTTTATTGTAACTGCACATTTGACAACATTGCTCTATAAGATCATTAAAAACCTTCAGTTTCCAAATGAAGTAATATAGATATACATCCAGTATGTCACATTTTCAGTGTTATACAGTAGCAATGAAACTCTGATATATTGTACCACTGATATATTGGTGTTTAAGTACAAATACAGTGCTAAGTGTGTTAGAATGTTTTCTTAGAGGTAGAAGGTCTCCATCCTATAATAGCTTGTTAAATCTTTCTATGGCCTCTCAGATTGAACCACTAAAAGCCAGCTTCCCATTGGTCCACCACACCTCTGTGCAGGGGCGGAGCTAGGGGCGGAGCTGGGGGGGGGGGGGGGGGGGGGGGGGATTGCGACAAATTAAGTATTATCAACCGATCGCCAGTGGTTAAAATGACCATTTCCAGAGGGGTGGCACTAGGGGTGGCACAGGCTCTGTTGGGGCTCTTGGGGGTGCCCCCCCCCCCCCCCCTGGCTCCACCACACCTCTGTGCAAAGCCCCTCACCTAAAAGCATACATGTGCTGTAGTGTTCACTGTTTTAGACCATTTAAAGTATCACTCTTGTTATTTGTTTGTTTATTAATTTAGTTGGTTATTTGATTAATTGTATATATTTATATATTTGTTTGTTTGTTAGTGGTGCTATCTAATTGACAGGTACAAAGGACCACCTACTTTCAGAAGTGCCTTTGTGGGTTAATACAGCTGAATTGTGTTGGAAGTTGTTGATTAGAGCTCAGGGCAGACAGAATTTTTTTTTAATATTGTGTTTTCTTCTATTCAAAGTTTTGCTGAAAGCAGGCCACCTCTGTGCTACATTTACACTGACCAACAATTGTTGCAGTCATATTCTTACACTTTTTCTGTAACAATGGTTGAGTAAAATGAAAAAGAGGCACAATGCTGTTACTCAGGTAGGCTATAGTCTGGATTTACTTAGTCTTTTGTGCTTGTGTACTATAGTACTATAACCCAACCCAGGGCCGGCGCCAGAACATATACAGTGAGGGGGCGTCAGGAAATTTCGGGGTGGCGAACGTAACGCCATGTAGCGATTGCTGTAAAATAAATGGGTCACCTCGCCTGAGGGGGCGACGCCCCCATTCCCCCCCCCCCCCCCCCCCCCCCCCCGTGGCGCCGGCCCTGACCCAACCTAAGCTATGGAGTTATGGTGTTTTGGTGACACTGAGATTTGGAAATACATCGTATTTCTGTTTACAATGTCTTTTGATATACATTTATATATCTTAATTTGCATTTGTCATTTTATTATTTTCAACCTGAGCATTTTCACTCACAACAATCAAGCAGTAAAATGTGTAACTATCATTTTAGTTTATTAAAGTTGCAACCGTGCATTAACAGCTTCTCCGCCATTTTAATTTTCCTCTGAAAGACAATTCAAAGACATTCCACTTCTTTAAGCTATGGATTTGAGATCTCAAGGGCCTCGCCTTGCAAGTGTCATTACAGATCATTTTATTGATATAGCCCTTTAAATGCAACCCCAGGGACACAAGTCAAAGCAGCAAGGGCAAATCATAGTTAAAACACTATACAAGTAGCCAGTGAATTGAACACCTTCAAAAATCCACTCAACCATGAAATCATAGTATGAAATCATGGATTATTTATATATGGCGGCTGGAACATGTAATACACATATATTTTCAATAATGCTACAAGCATAATGGCAAATGACTTTCTTGGAACTATAGGTACAATGAACTTAAAGTATATTGCAACACCGTAGACGCTTCTGGTGACCCAATTGGCTAAGATTCACTTCCGCCATCTGACAACCGCAGAAGTGCAGTTGTACTTGAGTGAAATGTTGCTGGTGAACGGACTTCGCAGGAAAAGCATGAATCTCTCTGCTTGTCTAAAAACGGGTCTATCTGGTAATGTGATGTCAGTTCCCATTTCCAGCGAATGTTCCCCACTCTGGGAGGTGATTTTGACCTCCAGCCACAAGAATGAACCAAACTCCGAGGAGGTCGGTGCGGAAACGACGAGCGAAGACGCTCGGTTGTTAGAAAAAAGCAAACTTTCTGATCAGGAGAAGTTAATTGAGAGGGTTCACCAGGAGGCTTGCGAGGTAAGAATAAGGAGGGCATTGACACCCTGAAATACAGACGTGGTCGTTCTCACCTTAACTCGTCCGCGTTGTGTCGTTTGTTTCAAGGAAAAAGACAAACGCAATCATGAATAACATCATTTTTGGTTTTACACAGCAAACGTTTTGAGTGTTAGACTTGTGTACTTGAATATAAGCAGTAACTTGTGAAGATACGCGGTCCTTGTGGCTGTCATCTCTGATGGTGCAGTCAACCCTGATGGCGGAGAGGGAGTTGGAGCAGCCGTGTAAGTTTGGCGAGTGCTCGGAGCAGCGGACGGGCGACAGTGTCAGCTCCACTACGGTCCCGCACACGGCGTGTCACTGCGGCACCGCGGGCACGCGCCGCGGGCACGCGCCCTTGCAACCTGCCAGAGCTGAAACCAGCCTGCTTGCTTTTTAAACGGACTCGGAGATGGCGTCTACAAACCTCTGAGTGGCTTTTCTATTATTCTCTATTTTAAATGAGTCCAATAATATTACAGAAAATATTGCAGAAAAATATGACGCCAATTCGTCCCAAATATTTGTGTACTGATGTATACTGTTGCCAGAGCAGGATGGCGATCTCTGGACTGTAAACATACATTGGACTGAATTTGTATGCTTGGTGTTCATTTTCAGGCTGGGGAAAGAACATATATCGACCCATTATCTGGCTACAAGGTGTTCACTGAGCTCGCGCATAAGAAAAGGGGGAGGTGCTGTGGAAGCGCGTGCAGAAATGTAAGTCCCGTCATCCAACGTCTCCGTTATTTGGGCAGGTTACGCGCTGATCTCATCTGCTCTGATTTGTGGCAGTTACAGTTGGACTAAGTTTATGTGCATAGATCAGAATATCTTAGAGTCTCGTGCAACATTGTCAGTGTGGGCTAATGCATTCACTGAAACTACAGAGTTGGAAAAGGTGACGGAAGTGATGTTCAGCATAAAATAATGCAACCTGTAGGCCTGATTTCAAATGTGTTATATCGACATTAAGCTGAAAGCGCTTGTGTTTTTAACTTGTTTTGTTATTATCTTTTACAGTGTCCATATGGCCAAATTAATGTGGAAGATTCTTCTAAGAGGAAAACCTTCAACTCCTTTTATGTGTAGGGATATGTGTAGAGGGCTGCTTCGAGTCTTTTTGTGTGTGCTCACACTGATTTTGGATTGTATGTGCATTCTCCTTACTCTCCATTTGAAATGATGAAATACTGCACACCAGATGTGCAACCCACACTTCTTGAACTAGTATGATGAATCACATCTCTCCACTGTGATTTGAGTCACCAGGGGTTGGCCTCATCATCAGTCCCATGAATTAAATAAATTTGGTTGCAACACTAATATATTCATATCATCACACGTGATGCAGTTTTGACATATCTCAGTCACAATGCAATCATGACATGAAATAACTCAAATGTGAACGAGGTCATAGAATATTCATCTACAATACCTCAGAGACAAACCTCATAAAATATATCACTGATCTGCGGTTATATTGTGAACAGTCTCAATGTGCTGAATGTCTACTTAGGAAGAAATACCCTTTTATCTATTTATATTTAGATAACATCTACCAATGACTTTGTCATCCACGAGATTCACTTTTCCTTTGTCATTGTACATTTACTGTTCTTTTTCAAGATTCTGAGTAATACATTGGATTCAGCTTCAATAGGTCACTAAACCATTACCAAATAAATGTTTTCATCAATAAGTGTCAAAGAAAATACAAATGTAAATAAAACTTCATTCATTCATTGCAGATCTTGAAACCATATCAAACTCTTAAAGAATTTTGAATTATGGCAGATCTTTAGAATTAAACTGATGCAATATTATCAGTGTGGCTGTAACTGCGTGACATTAATCAGTGCCTACCCATGCTACTGGCCTGCTCTTATGTGAGCTGATGGATTCATACTGTTAACAAACATGCCACCTACATCAACATATTAATTTTCATCTGTGTACACAGCGTTGACTCCTGGCATTCATCTACTTCTCCATATCTCCCTGAGGGCTCCTACCAAGTATAGTCACTGTCATTCTCATTTCAAAAAAGATGCAGCTTCAACGCACCCAGGCATGTATTTACATATAGTGTAAGGGAGAAAACGCAATGCCTAATACTGCTTAATAAAAGCTTAGTAGCAGTTACACTTAAAATGAAGGAATATTGCAGATGTTAGTTGACCCTGTTGATTCTGCAGTGGCAGAGGCAGCACTTTCTGGCGTTAAATGTCCTGTTTGGCCTGTCTCATCGTGTCAGTCATGACCAGTAGTGGAATGCAGGAAGCACTATTGCCCTTGGGTGCTCCACCCAACCCCCACCCCCCAGCCTATCATCCTCCATCAGTGCACATGGGGCACTAGGGCGGGGGGGGGTGAACAATATCACAGTGTGGGAGTTTATCTGCTGCAGAGCCCCATGGCGGCCACCCCCTGCCGGCACGGCCACCCCCGTCTCTCGGCAGGCGGGTCCCGAGGCAAGTGCTCGATGATCGGGGAGCAAAGCCCCCACGAGCCCCGACAAGGCGAGTCATAATCGCAGCAGTGCCGGGGCGGACGGGTTGGCGAGGCCGCCGTGCCTCCGTCAGTCCGCGTGGGGAGCAAATTTATTTGGGCGAATGCCGAGGCGAGAGGCAGCGGAGCGTGCGGCGACGACGTTTCCAGCGGAATGGCGAAGGTGTCACGCTCATCAAGAACCCGGGCCTGCCTGCCATGGGCCTGCTCATTTCGCCTAGGGACTTGTCTGTCACATTAAAGTAGACGCGTCGCCTTTCAGGACCCTCCCCAGTCCCACTGCCTGACCATAAAATAGGCCAACTTTCATGTCTGCCTCACTCCTCGGCATTCTCCCACTTCAGAGATGGCCTCCTCTTGTCTCTCTCTCTTCTCACACCGTTTCCTAGCGGTTGGCGAATGAGGTGCAAACGGCGCGCGGCTCCCGGCCCTCTGCAGACAGATTTCAGGGGGCCTTGCTGGAGCAAAAGGACTCACCAGTCAAGCACTCACTAGTCTTGTCATGTGCAGGGACCCAGTGTTGAATTCATAACCACTGAACAAGCAAACATGAATTTGAGCACTTGGCAGAGAGAGACAGATGAATTTGAAATCTAATGGCAATATATTGGAAATAGCAGCAACTGGCTATCCATGAAAAATATGAGTGAGTAAACCCTGAGTTTCCTTAACACCTGACCACTTATCAGCACTTACATAAAATAACATATAAATGCACACATAAATTATAGTAAATAGAAATAATCTTTGCTCATGCCAGGTATGTAGTTGCCATCTTTCATCATCTAACGTCTGCTACAAGCATCTTGTCATATCTGAGATTGCTTTGCTAACAGGTCAGTAAGTAGTGTGCACTTTCCCCCCCCTCGTCAGCGTGTCACCTGTGTTCTAGTTGTAATCTGCCTCGTGTTCTGCCTGAATTGCACCGAGCAGCCACCTGAATCAGCAGAGCTGTGTGGTTTGAACTGACCTTCAGTCGGAGTATATGCTACGCCAGAGTATCGTGCGCTTCCACTGGTCGGCGTGGGCGCGGGCGAAGCCAGGCCGTTTGGACTGCGGTCTGTGGAGAGGTCCGCGTTCTGGCCGACGCCGGCCCGGACCCGCAGACGGCCACCGCCTCCTGCTGGGTGCACGCTACAGCCAGGCTGCAGACAACACGCACTTGGCCAGGAGGAGTGCACGTCTGGGTGATGGCTGAAAAATCAGTCTCAGCATCTGGGCTGTCCCTCTGAATTAGGCAGTGTGTGTGTGTGTGTGTGTGTGTGTGTGTGTGTGTATGTGTGTGTGTGTGTGTGTGTGTGTGTGTGTGTGTGTGTGTGTGTGTGTGTGTGTGTGTGTGTGTGTGTGAGTGTGTGGGTGTGAGTGGGTGTGTGTGTGTGTGGGTGTGAGTGGGTGTGTGTGTGTGAGTGTGTGTGTGTGTGCGTGTGTGTGTGTGGGTGTGTGTGAGTGTGTGTGTGTGTGTGAGTGTGTGTGGGTGTGTGTGGGTGTGTGTGAGTGTGAGTGTGTGTGGGTGTGTGTGGGTGTGAGTGGGTGTGTGTGTGTGTGTGTGTGTGTGTGTGTGTGTGTGGGTGTGAGTGGGTGTGGGTGTGTGTGGGTGTGAGTGGGTGTGTGTGTGTGTGAGGGTGTGTGTGTGGGTGTGAGTGTGAGTGGGTGTGTGTGGGTGTGAGTGGGTGTGTGTGTGTGTGTGAGTGTGTGTGTGTGTGTGTGTGTGTGTGTGTGTGTGTGTGTGAGCGTGTGTGTGAGTGTGCATGCGTGTGTGTGTGTGTGTGTGTGTGTGTGTGTGTGTGCAGTTGGGACAGTGGCGTTGTTCTTGTTCTAGCCTGTGCATGCGTGAGTGCATGCGTGTGTGTGTGTGTGTGTGTGTGTGTGTGTGTGTGTGTGTGTGTGTGTGTGCGTGCGTGTGTGTGCGTGCGTGTGTGTGAGTGTGCATGCGTGTGTGTGTGTGTGTGTGTGTGTGTGTGTGTGTGTGTGTGTGTGTGTGTGTGTGTGCAGTTGGGACAGTGGCGTTGTTCTTGTTCTAGCCTGTGCGTGCGTGAGTGCATGCGTGTGTGTGTGTGTGTGTGTGTGTGTGTGTGTGTGTGTGTATGTGTGTGTGTGTGTGTGTGTGTGTGTGTGTGTGTGTGTGTGTGTGTGTGTGTGTGTGTGTGTGTGTGTGTCTGGATCAAGCAGCAGCTGAGCAGCCCCCGTATCACCGTCTGGTCGTGCAACAGAGACAATGTCACTCAGCCCTGGGGCTGCATGCTCTCCAAAGTGGTCAGATGGACAACCAGTTTCCCTGTGGATCTGCCAGCACTGCTGGAAAAGCCCACTACATCTGACTGACAGTCACACGGCCAGATTCCTTTGGGCAGGGCTGCAAATAGCCGCACAAAACAGTAGGGCATCTCCCCAAGACCCCTTCAAGTGATGCAGCCAGAATGTCTCGCCATATCACGCCAGATGTGCTATTATTCTGGCCGGATACAGTATTCAACTCGCTCCATGGTCAGACATGCATTTAATTAGTGCCAGTAAATATTTTGTTTTCGATGCTAACCCACATGAAAAATTAAACCATGAAAACACTTATCACCCCACTGAGGAGATATTACATAGCATATCATCTTAAAAAAATAAAGGCTGATTCATTCCTGTAAGTGAACACTTTTTAGTGTTTTATAGAGCATCTATGAAGACACAACAAGGTCTAAAACGTAAGCCACAACTTTTAACCAGGCAATATATCTTACTCCGGGATCTTAATGCAGACCAGTGATTCTACTGGTATAAAATTCACGTGTATTTGATGTATGCTGACATGGATCCTTTAAATAAATAAATACATACATACATAAATAAAAGCCTTAATTATTCAAGAATTATAAAGTAGACACGATGATCTACCTAGAACCCACAACACACACGAAATCACCATGTCAGGAAACTGATACTGGATCACGTGAGTCACGGCTCGGATGTGGTACTGGCGAACCAATGAATGTGCGCGCGCACCTCTATTCAGGAACGCGCTCTGGCTTGGCGCTGATCCATACCGCGCGTGCTGACGTTCTGTGTCCTGTCAGAAATATCATAACTAAAGGCGACTCTCATATTTAGCAGTACTACGTGGGTTTCAGTTACAGATTAAACTTGAGCTTATAAAAAGTATTCGCAACGTCTTGAATTTGTATTATTTAAATGGAAACAACATATCTAAGCCAGTTATCTGTGGTATGTTTTATAGTGGTATCTGCTGTTTTACTGAATGCACAGACGCTTTGGGGAAACGCGACTAAATTGCGATGCACGAGGTGCCAGGTATCGCGACATTTAAATCATTGAGGTATATGTTTCTTAGGTTTCGAGAAAGATCAGATTTTGGATCTGCAGTTTTAAATAACGGTTCAGATGCAATGATCACTCAGCTCTGAATTACACGGGGAAAAACAGTGGGGTAGGCAGCAGTTGGACTGGAGACACTAGTCATGCTACAGAGGCATTCTCCATCTGTCAACACGCAGGGAATTGTGATTGTAGCATCAGCAACGCAGGGCACAGCATCAAGAAACCGGGGAGTGAGGAGGGAGAGAGATGGAGGGGGAAAAGTTTGTGTGTGTGTGTGTGTGTGTGTGTGTGTGTGTGTGTGTGTGTGTGTGTGTGTGTGTGTGTGTGTGTGTGTGTGTGTGAGAGAGAGAGAGAGAGAGAGAGAGAGAGAGAGAGAGAGAGAGAGAGAGGGAGGGAGGGAGGGGGAAGCACACGTTTGGGGTGCGGAGGTTGGGGGTGTAAATTCTCATTAGGCTCTTCAGAATTAACGTCCGCTATTAGAATCAAAGCTCTAAATACCGGTGCACAGCAATCTGCTGCGTAATTCAGAGCCTTCCAGAAATGCTCCACCACTCTACAGGAGATATTCTGTCCGTGTCCTTATTTACGTTGGTAAACACCGCAGCGTGGTTCGGGAGCCGTGAGCTCCGTCAGGGCCACGTTACAGGTTCTGTGGCTACACGTCAACTCGACTGAACCATGAATGAACCGTACCTAACCCAGAATAATACTCTTACATTATATTCCAGTAGGGACTAAAATATTACAGGCTATTTCCTAAAAACCTGGTACGTTTTATACAAGCCTATATTTGGATAAAAGGCCCACTTTGAGAATATGACTTCGTTTTATTTTCGGCTGTAACACCTAAAGTTAATACTGTTAATGATAATCTCTGAAAAATGAAACATAATGCCAGAATATGTGTATGTTACCAAACACTGAAGAATTAATAAGCATAGCCAGATGGGCTGTCCACGTAGGCCTATTCCGGGAGAGAAGTGCACCAGCTCCAATATTGCTTCTACACGTTTTTAATAATTCTTTAACGTTTGATTCTTATTGGAAAAATCACACGAAACGTTTTCCCTTGGATGCTGAGGAAACAAATGTATTGAACTAAGGAATATTGTTTCGACCTCGTGGATTTTCTTCACGCTTATGTGTTTTCTGAAGAATAACTTTAACTCGAGCAATAGGCCACTCGTAGCTAAATTTAACTTAGTTTGAAGAATTGATTGAGGCGCACGCACCTAATCCGTTGGATTCTACACCTCAGATAAAACGAAAAGTAACGTAACCTAATTAAGAGTTTTTTTCCAACTATATGATGTTTTCCAAGTGACACTCACGCGTCGACGCATTCAGAAACATATAGTTAGTTTAATTTCCGATCCACGGCGTCACACTTTCTATGAACTCGAAAATGCTTTCTTAAATAAGCCAAATTGCTCAGATGCAGTTCCGAGTGTAGACTACGTTACTGATACATACACAGGCCCCAAATATGTGCCAGTTCCTTGATCAGTAGATGATGGAGCATCAAATTAGGCTGATTATAGTATATGTTAATATTAGTGTGACTTGTGGTAAAATACTACAGCTGACTCAATGCAGACGTTGGTCTTTGCAGTGTATCATTTTTTCAATGCAAGTCAATGCACGTGATAAACTTAGATGACATAATTCGTTGTAAATGAAGCGATTAGGAGTGCCAGTCAGATGTTTAACTGTATCCTATTACATACACGAACACGTTGACCATCTTTAAAGAAACAGGTACAACAATCAACGTTTATTCAGACACTAACTGAAACAGACTTGATATGTCATACACGAAAACCAAAATGATTGGGCCCATTCATTTCACGCGCTCTCAGGTTAGACCAGCAAAAAATGAGAGTTATTTTCACCTGTGTCTTAAAATCCGAACAAGGCCTTGTATTTTAGATAAATTATAAAAATGAATCACATGCATATATATTCTTTCCTTGCGTGGGTTTGTTGTAATTGACACCCACATGGACAAGGAACAAGGAACAACCCCCATCTGGTGGTAGGATATCTCTCCCGTCTCTGTCTGTGCCATACAGCCAACCCATCCTCTCTCTGTCACGGGTGGATACGGGACGGAACCGACGCTCACGGTAAACCACGATTTTCTACATGCACTCACAGGATCACAATATGTTTCTATTTAAGGCATAAAGTGCGCAATGCTCGTTATTTCCGGATATAGGGGTATTACTTATATGACGAGTTCAGGGGCAAAATGTGCTATAACTGGAACGGAGAGCTTGGGTCCAAGGGCTATTTACATTTATAACAGACAGGTAAGATCAGACAACGCAGATCGAAAAATCACATGAAATATTCAAATTTCTGTGTTTTCAATTTTTGTGATATCGCGCTAATTCAATTCGGAATAAAAAACTATTTCGGCGTAAACAGCATGATATGTTTGGAGCTATATTTATGTTATGAGTTGGCCTATTTCTCACCTCAGTCTGACGCTGCAGTCAGAAAAAAATGGACTCTTTAAATGCGAAAAGCAACATGATTACGTACACCAATTAAGATTGTTGTCATGTTTTTGTTTTTAGGGAGAGCACATATCATGTAAAAATACAAAATGGCTTTTTATTGCGAACTAAGTTAATTTCCTAAGAAATCTGTGTCTAATTAGATTTCCGAATAATTGTTTCTGTGTCATTCGAAGCCGTACCACAACAAATGATTAATTCTCTTTTAATCATTTTATTCATCCACGTGAACAGGTAAGGACTAGTGGGCTTGGTTTGAGATACATGAAGTAACACAAGGTTTTAGTGTTTTTAAAGTAGGCCTAGAAAAAAATCATTTGTAACCTATTAAACTGCTTAAAATTAGACAAACTTTTAAAAACCAAATCAATATATTATTTGCGAATAGCTACTTGTCTAATGCTATCAGTTCAACAATTTACCATACGACCACTTAAACGCTTCCGATCATACGGCAGACTAATTATTTTTGAGAGCAATAAAACTTGGCAATTGCTATTTGCACGTGAGCCTAATTTTCAGTGTCTTTTTCCATCATGCCTCAGACGAGAGTATCAAACTGACAGAACGAAAAAGAACAAAAGCATTATCAAATTAATCTCACGGCAGGCGGATTATTGTAAGGCCTAATTGGATTATTTATATACAGTGCTCTTAACAATGTCGATCATCCAAATCATAGATGCTTTTTTAAATAGCCGAGTAAATAAAACATATATGAATAGACTAGCCAGTGTATATCGTTAAAAGCCTATTGAGAAAAAACAATTTTGAATGATTAAAATGTCTTAAATAAACATAGCTTCAATTTCAATACCACCTTACCATTAAAAATCGTTAAAATCACCAACGGCATGCTGTTTCCTTTTCGACTGTTCCGAAATAATTTCTATATTGGCTGCAAAATGTCATAAATAAATGGTTTAACTAATAATCACACAATGTAAGAGTACAAAAAATAAACCGCGAAAATGCCATGAAAAAACCATTTATTAGGTTAGTTGTTTCCCCGTTATAATCCCGTTATTTCTCTCTCTCTCTCTCTCTCTTTCTCTCTGTGATACACACGCACGCACGCACACACGCACATAAATACACACACACACACACACACACACATAAATACACACACACACACACACACACACACACACACACACACACACACACACACACACACACACACACACACACACACACACGCACGCGTCATCCATATACTTATGTTTGTACCTTAAGGAAAACCATTTAGTAGTGAACTGGTTTTAATCCAGTATCAACATAATAACAAAAAACAAACGTAAGAATGTACATCTAAATTCTTAGTTTGTTTCTAAGCACATACAAGTCCATGCACACACACACACACACACACACACACACACACACACACACACACACACACACACACACACACACACACACACAGGTTTACACTCAAGCATAAGGAGTAAGCCAATATTGTGCCATCTTTCTGACGACACTTTACTAATGGCCTAAGGTCAGACAGCATTATAGTTTGGACAACTACCTAAACTGAGTTTCTTTTACAAAACTTCTACAGAATTTGAGGCAGGTGTTCAGGTAAAGACAGTGTCTGAAGACCTAATCCAGAATTTACTCACATTTAATCTTGACTAGCCTACTTTTCAACTCCCCCTTTCCAATGGTCACGCCACAAGACACCAAGACAAACCATCAGAATTCATTTAAACTGTTTAAATGTAGATAAGTAAAAAAAAAAAAGTAAAATACCAGCAGCTTTCCAAGCTCGTGTTGCCCATCATCAGGGGTTTGAGGAGAGAGTGACAGGTCTTTGTTGGTGAATAGAAATCAGTAGCAATTGAGAGAGGGAGAACTCCTCCTACCAAATTACCCAAGCTGGGCAGGCGTTTGCTCTCTTCACAAATAGGACACGGCTCTGAAACTCAGACAGTCCCAAACCCGACTTTCACGCACTCGGAACTCTTATAGCAAACTGGGACTAAATCACGCAATTAAACCTTCGTACGCCGCAAACGTTGGCCAGGTTTTTACCGACTGCCTCATTACCCGGACTATACTTCTTTTTTTCAACAAGACGTTGACGAAGTGGACCGTGCACATTGCGCTATCCAACAAATATTCATGTTTTCCACTGTCCCTGCCTAGAAGACACCCTACTGACGCCTAGCTCCGTTTGCGTGACTGTTTTGCAGCAGATCCATTCGGATGTTATAGGGCTGCGGGGCGCTGTATATGGAAGTTGTGGGCTGCACGGCACACGAAAGCTGCACTCTGCGTCCCACAGCCATGCTCTTCCACGGTATCTCCGGGGATCATATACAAGGAATCATGGAGGAAATGGAACGGAGGTCTAAAACGGAGTCTCGTTTGGCCAAAACGGTCCAGATGAACGGGAGAGAGACGGTGAGTCTGCTTATATACAGAATATTTCACAAAAGCAATACCGTCGAACTTACGGTATTTTACGCGGAGTAGGTCATTCGTTGGTAATTTTGTGTTGTTTTCTTGTGATCTGGTTAAATGAAAAAATAGTAACGTTAACACGTCGCTCCTATAGACTTACTGTTTAGCTTATATGCAAAAATATGGCAAAATTAAAAAATCACACTTTTTATGGAACAGGAAAGCAAAGTATGCTGTGAACTCATCCACTATTTTTTTTTGTTTTTGGCAAGAAGAAAAACGGTTTAACAATTAGGCTGTGGAAGTGAAATGTAAAGTTAATAAAAGCAGCAACAACACAACAACGACGACAACAACAACAACAACTATAGTAGCATATAATAATAATAATTATTATTATTATTATTTCAGACAAATGACCATTGAGGCCTATACTCAAGATAAAAACTGCACATACGATCATTGATAGTCATATTTTTTTACCAGTTTTCTGGACTGCGGTCTACTTTGTTTTAGACTTCAAATGGTGTCTGAAGAAGTCTAAGTTAATTCACGTAGTAGGGGTTAACACAATAACGTGCGAGGAAAGAGAAATGTTGTGTGAAACACCCACCCGCTGACTCGTGTGTTCTCATATGTTCTCATGTGCTCTCATGTGTTCTCGTGTGTTCTCATGTGTTCTCATGTGTTCTCGTGGGTTCTCATGTGCTCTCATGTGTTCTCATGTGTTCTCATGTGTTCTTGTGTGTTCTCATATGTTCTCATGTGTTCTCATGCGTTCTCATATGTTCTCATATGTTCTCGTGTGTTCTCGTGTGTTCTCATGTGTTCTCATATGTTCTCGTGTGTTATCATGTGTTCTCACGTGTTCTTGTGTGTTCTCATGTGTTCTCATATGTTCTCATGTGTTCTCAGAGTTTGCCCTCCATGAGCCCAGAGAAACCGGCACTGTGCGCCGGCTGCGGCGGTAAAATCTCCGACCGGTACTACCTGCTAGCCGTGGACAAACAGTGGCACCTCCGGTGTCTGAAGTGCTGTGAATGTAAACTGGCCCTTGAATCGGAGCTGACGTGTTTCGCTAAGGATGGCAGCATTTACTGCAAAGAGGATTACTACAGGTAGGATCACACACGGAACATGTGTTCAGATACGTATGGGTCTTCTGAATAAAATGTGTGAGCAGAACAATTATATTAAACTGTTATAGGCTACCCTACATATTAGCTACCTTTTTCTTAGCTAAAACTTTACGTTTACTGGCCTGATTAAACTAATTTGCCGTACATTCCGAAACTTATTCTAGAAGAAAACAGACGCAGACACGTTTGTTTACATAAAAAACCTAATTTAGACCATTCGGGCAGATTGTAGGCCTACATCCCTATAGGACACAAATAAGGGTTTATACGACCTTAAATGTTCGACATTTAGACTAAAATGGAAAAATAAAAACAGCTCAAATAAATAAAAAACGTTTTATGTCTACTGTGTGTGCCTGGATTTGATTGTAAATAACGTTCACTGTTCCAGAAGGTTCTCGGTGCAGAGATGTGCCCGCTGCCACCTCGGCATCTCGGCCTCGGAGATGGTGATGCGCGCCCGGGACTCGGTGTACCACCTGAGCTGCTTCACCTGCACCTCCTGCAACAAAACCCTGACCACGGGCGACCACTTCGGCATGAAAGATAACCTGGTTTACTGCCGGGTTCACTTCGAAACCCTTATCCAGGGAGAATACCACCCCCAGTTAAACTACGCCGAATTAGCGGCCAAAGGCGGAGGTCTAGCGTTGCCTTACTTCAACGGCACCGGCACGGTGCAGAAAGGGAGGCCTCGGAAACGGAAGAGCCCGGCGATGGGGATAGACATCACCACCTACAACTCAGGTGAGGCCTTATTATTCATCCTCTCTCATTCCAGGTAGAGTAAGCCCAGTACAGCTATCAACAATACCTTCAAACATTATTACATTAGAACATTACATTAATATTTACATTAATAAATAGGCTACATTAAAATACCTTATTAAAAGTGGATTACCAGAGCATACGTTACAAATTAGGCATTTTACAGCGTTTTTATCAAAGACATAAAATCTCTCATTTTTGTAGCATTTTGAGCCGAATTATTCTCACAGGGAAATAGTTAGATTTAAAGAAGTGGGTAGCCTACTACATATCAGTTGTATTGTTAGCTAACTGCTCAGTGTTCTGCGCCAACTGGAAAGCATGAATTATTATTTTTTAGTAATTAATGTTCCTACTTATAAAATGGTTAGCTCATTAGTACGTAGGCTAATCAAATTTAGAAATATAATTTAGAATTCCCGGAGGAATTAACCTCTGACCTAATCGCTTGCAGGGAATCGTCACCTTTATTACAATATAGACCATAGTAAGAAATGGCCCTCTGAATATTTATGTTATAATATTTATATGAATATGCTTTAAATCCTGACTAATTCCAAGTTCATCCTGAAAAATACCGTTGTATTCACACATGGAATGTCACAACACAACCCCGCTGTGCTCCTTTTGTAATCGCTGATGCAATTAATGTCTGCTTGGGAAAGTTTGGCTTTGTGTGCCAGGTTTCTGCCGCTCTCCATGAATGAGGAGAATAAGGGAAATATGCGTGTTAATTGTTCTTTGTTAATTGAAGGCGACGTCGGAATCTCTGGGTTCCCATCAGTGAATCTGTTTCAGAGGAGTCATTACTGCTGTTATAACACACGCTTTTAGGCCCCGATAAACGATGTAGACATATTTCAGCATGCATTGTACATTCTTTACAATAGACGTTAGTAGTTCCTATTTGTTGTGAGATGGCTTATAATAGAAAATATTATTTTGTGGATTCAAAAAGCTTTTTAATTAACCGATATTTTCATTAAACAGTGCATATGTTCCAGGGAGGTTATGCGCTGTTTTCAAACAGGTCATGGTGTATGTAGACTTGACCTGAACGTGGACGTAGCGACGTGTCACACAACGCAGCACCTACAGCTAGAACTCGAGCAGCGCACGTGGACAATCTTTAGCCGCAAAGTTGTTTGGTTGGGTGTCAGACTTTATATTGGTTTTGAAATCCAACATTTGTTTAGATATGATGTTTATTAGTTCGGCCCAGGTCACTGTGAATCATCAGCAGCGAAACTTAAAAGTTGTTTTCTTGTTTTTTTGGCTGGCACGTTTCAGCTATGTAGCCTATAGTATTTGTATACAGAGACCCCTAGTGGTAAACGGTGGAACTCACGGAGTCAGGATAGACAGACTTGTTGCGATGAGTCTGACCCATGCGTCAGAACATTTTGTTAATTCAAAATATTTTTAAGCTCGTAACAGTTCTTAATGTAAACATTACACTGCATACATAAACTACTACGTATTGTAAAACATTACATTATATATTTATCCCAGTTATCATGAATACTGTTTAGTATTTTAGTATTTGACTATTAGGTTGTCAAACATCAACAGGAAAATGTATATATATATATATATATATATATATATATATATATATATATATATATATATATATATATATATATATATATATATACATAGTATGTGTATATATATATAAAGTCACTATATATATATACACACACACACACACACACACACACACACACACATTAGATTTAAAACAATATGAAGTACACAAGGAGTAAATGTTTATCGGTACTGTACATGTAGCTATAAGTCTGTATAAGTCATGGAACCAGCTCGTTGTTTTTTAAATTATTGCAAGAATGCAAGAATGTGTGCAATGCACTTAGTTATTGTTTCAACTTTCCAAAATTATAAAAACAACGTCAGCTCTACGCACACGTGGTATTTAGTTTAAATGTCACAGATAAACGTTCGTCCGTTTTGTAGATTTCTAATGTGAATTTCGAAACGAATTATTAATTTACACGATATACATTACACTACAGTTTTAGACACACATACACCTAATTAAAATATTCTTCTACGTACGGAAAACTATATATTAATGATCAAATGAAAAGAGCTTAACAAAATTGATTTTCTTTACCCACATTTTCCCCCATATTTTTTTAGTTTCGTAAGTGTAATACAAAAACATCAAAGAACAGTTGTTACTTTAGTGTCCTAAATAGGATTTCAACAGCATGACGTTTTTGTAATTTTCCATATTTTTATTTATTGTGCGTGAACTTGTATTTTACGCAGTTTTGCTATTACGTTTAACGCTTTTCCATTCCAGTCTACTATTTGCTATATTAATTCATAAACATAATATTCATGGTTTCTAAACACTTAGTACTGGGGTACATATAAGTGAATATTCCCGCGTTCTTACACGTATCTCAGGAACATTTCTTCGTGTTTTTAGTGCACGTTTCGCTCCTTCCGCTCAGTCTGGTTTTTCCTCGTCTCGCTGCTCAGGTTGTAATGAGAACGAAGCGGACCATCTGGATCGGGACCAGCAACCCTACCCACCCTCGCAGAAGACCAAGCGCATGCGGACGTCCTTCAAACACCACCAGCTCCGTACCATGAAGTCCTACTTTGCCATTAACCACAACCCTGACGCCAAGGACTTAAAACAGCTTGCTCAGAAGACGGGCCTGACCAAAAGAGTTCTCCAGGTAAGCTAGACCTCATTTCATGTGGCCCCTTGTCAGGCGATTATTATTATTATTTTAAATCACTCATCCAACCTTTTGTGTTCTCGCTTTGTGTTCATTCATTTTCCATGCATCCATTGTCATTTGCTCACTTTAATGTTGAGTAATAACACACATTTCAATATAATAGCATACAAATAAATAGAGCAATAAAATGAAAACTGCATTTTAAACAAATATTATCCATTCTACTTTTACCATCTAAATGCAGACTTGGTTTGAAATGTCTGAGAGGTACACTTAATATTCAGGGTGAGGGGTTCTTTAAAGAACCCAAAAGTATTTTTGAAATATATAGTGTACAAATAACTGTACACCCCACAGTAAACAAGAAAAAACCATAAACAGTGCTGATAATTTATTGTGCATAAATACAAGCACTCAGAATATGTATAGATTTTGAGGACACCCTGTTTGCTTTCTAATCAACTGACTGTTGCAGCGAAACCTAAGGCCCCCTTTACCTCTAATATTCCCAAATAGTATTTCTTCGTCAGCTTTGTTCATTATGGCATTGTTTACTAGTGGTAAAATTGTGATGTTAACATTCTAGAGGCAGATTTATTACAAGTAATTCGCAGCAGACATAAAAAAAGTAAAGACATTGGGGTTGGTTTGCAGGTTTGGTTCCAAAACGCACGGGCCAAATTCAGAAGGAACGTTTTGCGGCAGGAGAACGGAGGTGTTGATAAGGCTGACGGCACGTCACTCCCTCCGCCCTCCTCCGACAGCGGTGCTCTGACCCCGCCCAGCACCGCCACCACACTAACAGACCTGACCAACCCCTCTATCACCGTAGTAACGTCAGTGACCTCTAGTTTGGACAGCCACGAATCTGGGAGTCCCCCGCAAACTACCTTGACAAACCTTTTCTAACACAAATTTTGTTTTTGTCCTTTTTTTCCCTTCAAAATTTGATTTTTTTATGTTCACAAAACACCCTTAAGCAACCAGAGACAGACCCTTTGAAGATGAAGTACTAAAAAAATGAAAGAGGAGATCTTAATGTGTAGCACCACTTGGCAGCTGGGCTTACACGAATCTTATGTTTTTTTTCTGCACAGCTCATAGGCCTACTGTTGGTATATTTTAAGTCAAATGTGGAAGAGGAAAAATATTTTTTAATATGCTTAAATCACACTCAAAATTTCTTGTTCTGTTTAACTGCAAAATAAATTCGACATTTGCAGCCGTTAGTAATTATCTGCATTTTATTTCCAAATGCATTTTGTTTTGCAGTGATTGTAGTTTATGACAGACACATACGTTTCCGTAGCCATTTACTTTACAGCTCACATGCCAGATGAACGCTTCAACCTGGAGATAGCGCTGAGACCCCCGCAGCTTTAATTAGGGTTAACGGAGATAATCTGTGCAGTGGTACCTGTTCAAAATCTTAAGATCCCTTTATTGGCCATGTGCAGGAAGGAATTCAAACCTCACCATTCTTGTAACTTTTATGAATGGGCTTTATGTAAATCAGCTGTTTGTACAGATAAGCACTTTTAACAATTCTAACACGACGTCTGTGTTCCAATTGCCCGTAAATGATTAGACATACAGTTGCTTGGTGACAATACAATTGCCAGTGAAAAGTGCATTATGATGGCGTTTCTCAGGGTGACAGTGAGTAAAGACAGAGTCAGGAATGCTAAACATGAGGAGGCCGTGTTTTTACACGGAGAAGGATGAGTTTAAGGAATTGATGAAGGAACATAAGCAAGCAAGAAATAAAGTCCACCAGGGAAAGTTAGCTGTGAAAAAAACTAAGTCAAATATTTCTTTTTTCCCCTCAAGCATATTCACACTTTTTTTTCTGGACACTTGCCACTGAACAGACCAAAAAAAAAACTAAGTCAAATAAAAAAAAGTTCATGTTTATTTTGGCCAGAAGCTTAAGTGAGGGACAGTAACGATCCAGTTTGATCCGGCTCTTTGCTAGGGTGAAATATTTCATTGTATGATGAAAAACATTGTTCTGTTGTAGAACAAAGTGGAAATCCAGATCTACTTTCTTAAGTAGATGCCTAACTCAGTTCTGCTATGTGCCTTACGCTATAACTTGGAAGAGAGTTTGTGAAATTCAGGAGATACGTGTTTGTTTGTTTAACTGACTCACATCCTTTGAACGCCTCACTAGTTTTGTACTGTTTGATTTTCATCTGATTTATGAGGATCTTTTTAATGGTGTGTTCTGTTAAAAGGGGACAGCGATGTCATAGAAAGCAGTTGTGCACTCTTTCAAATATAGTTGGTAAATCCAAGAATCTTATATATTGATCTTCGTGTTAATAGTACAGTATGTGGTCTATCAAGATTGTCCCTGTTTCCTTGTTTCTTGAAAAAGATGGTGTATAGAAACTATTTCCCCTTAAATATTTATGGACCAAACGGTTGTTATATCTTATTAAATTTGTGTGAATAAAAATTCTGCGCTTTAACAGAGTTTTATTTTTCATTACACGACCATTTTTTTATGTTGCCCCTCAGATGTCCAGTTTTGGTCACATCAGCTGAAACATGATATTGATAAGTGATACCCAGTCCAGACTCCCCCACACTCTCATTTTTGATATTGATTTCCAATTTCATACGCTTTATTGTTCCAAAGTAATGCCCCATGGATTTGCACCAAAGCCCTGTGATCAATACAGAAAAATATGAGGATTGCTTTTTAATGCATGAATATGGCTACCTGATAAAGGCAATGAACTCAGAAGAATGCTAGAAAGAACACATTGCTATTTTAAAAGCTCTGAAGTAAAACTAAATGCAAACCTCTTAAAGTTAGGTTGTCTCGTAGTTTAATATATTGTTACTTTATGATTTCTTTCAGGGAGAACAAATCTTGGGGCATTACAGCCATACTTCACGGCGTTTGAAAATTCCCTAAAGTATTAAGAGAAGGGGGAAACTTTGATCGGAATTCCTCACCATTGAAGACAAAGACAATATTAGGATAAGATGATAGCACTAAAACCTAAACCAACCAACAAAAATGTATTTCAAAACTCTTTTTAAAAACTTCTGATCTTTTGAATCCACGCTTGGAGGAGAACCCACTCAATATGTGAGCCTTTTCTTATATCCTTGTTATATCAGAGCGTCGTTTGCTCTTTGTATCAGAATGACAACATCAAAAGAAAAAAAATATTGTACAGTATTCTGGTTGTATATAGCAGAATAAACTGAGAATGATCAAATAATGAGACAAGAGACAAAGAAAACAGAAACACAAAATCTCTCTCTATCTCTCTCTCTCTCTCTCTCTCTCACACACACACACACACACACACACACACACACACAAACACACACACACACACACACACACACGCACACACACACACACACACACACACACACATGCTCACGCACACTAACATACATGCACATACTCACAGACATACAGATAGACACACAAACACACACACACACACACACACACACACACACACACACACACACACACACACACCTAAGCTTGCATTTCTCCTTATTATAACATTATGAAACATTAATTTGCCATAAATATCATTGTCATGCACACATTGCCTCCTTTAAACGAACCTGCAGAATGTCAATGAATCAGAAGAGAACTGGTGAAGAGAACTCTGGACTCAATACTTAGCCATATGACTCTCGTGGAAAAGGAAGTAAAATAAGCTACGTATGTTGCATGCACCTTATCATCTGTTTACATTTTTAAAAGATGAGTATTATTTTGCTTGATGTTTAGTTTGTTGTCAGCTGTAAAATAAATCATCCAATACATTTCTCTTGTGAAACCAATATCCTCCTACAAGAAACAAGAACAATAAATTTATGAATGCATGCCTTATTTGAATAATAAAATACTTCTTTCAGAAGTATGAATCATTTGCTTCAGTTTTTGGATTTACTTGGTTTTTCACGCTTTATTGAACTTTTGCATTACTGTGTTATCTACAACTGTTGAGTGCAAAATGTACCTACACTTTATCGAGTATCCCTAACTTAGGCAAAATTAGATACAGAAAATTTGATCAGAATAATGACACACATATTCTCACCTCTCAATTATTTATTAATTTGACATAATTCTGAAAGGGCTTAAGCATTCTGTGTAATAGTGTCAATTTAGCCAGGAGGATTTTCACACTGATGCAGCAACATATTCACACGTGGACATGTCACAGCATCCATCTCTAAGCTCTGGGTGTAAAACGCACAAATGTCGAACGGTTCCAATTTGAAAACTTCATAAAGTGTTTATTCGCAAAGACACGCCATCTCTCTTAAAACATGGGAATTCACTGTGAACCTGGACTCCTCTGAGAAGACCTGCACAAGACCACGGAGTGCCCTTGCTGCACGACATTCACAAAGAGCGGGAAGATGTAGACGCTGGCCGTATCTGGCAGAAAATGTGGAGCTGGACTCACTGACCCTCTACGTGCAAGTCCAATTATCAAACACGCGCTCTCAGAGTAAGTACTACCATACTGTGCCCTGTGCACTGATGGTTGTTTGGGTTTGCATTGCGATGCAAAATGAAACAAGGCAATGCAGCCCATCACTGAATGTATATCTACGGTTCATGGCGCTTAACGTGCCAAGGTGGATTCGGGTGGCTTACTGTTGCTGGGTAACATACTAATTGATGATGTCATAATATTATTGATCACTCAGATGTTCCGGTCTCTTGCTGATTCCATTTTTGAGGTACTGGAACCGAAGTGTGTACACGTTTAAATGTGGCAAGGTCTGGCCCATTCCTATGAAACACGAGGCAGTGATTTAGGATGGGCTAAACCCTTAAGTGGTAATCTATCAGTGGAATGATTGTGGTTTGGCTGGGGATCCTGGTGAGACTGAAATGGTAGAGCGAGTCTGAGAGAGACTCGGCAGATCAGAGGGGCTTTCAGCGACAGGTACACCACACACACTCGGCAAAGATGAGAGCATGGGGAGGTGGTGTGTACCTCCAGTCCTGCACACTCATGTGATGTGGGATCTGAGCGTGGGTTAGTTGGTGTGTTTGTGTGTGTGTGTGTGTGTATTCACAGTTTCTGCACCAGTGCTCTCCTACAGAACTACATGTGACTACCACATATTGTTTTTCGGGCACATACGCATACACACATACACAGGTATGCATAACAGCCCCCACCAAACACACACTCTCACACTTGACTAAGTCACATGGATTGGGGAAAGCTGGGGACATGGGAAAAGTGTCAGCTAGCAACAGGAAATGAATTCAAATGTACCGTAAGCATGAAAATATTGAAGTGTCTTTATGCTCTATAAAAATGTGATAGGAGTTTCTGCCCAAATTCCATCAGTGGTCTTGGCATAACATATCAAAGTACTGAGTGAACATGTGGATAAACCAGATACATTATCGTTAGAAAATATGAAGTCAGTTCTAATATAAATGTTGAATTTGAACATGAAATAAAAAGAGTTCACACTCATGCAAACGTGCACATGCATATACACACTTATGCACACATGCACGGACATATGCACACACACGTGCACACACACACACGGAAGCACATATTTTTATATATTTGCAAAGATACGTCTAGTTTATATTGCCAACTTTACTCCAGCCTTGGGATGGGCACCTTGGCCTGCCCGCCCGCCCTCTGCTCAGCTAGGACAGGAATCCCAGCACACCGAGGCACTCCAAATGTGACTTTATGGAGAAGCATCATTAACCCAGTATAATAAAACTCATTTTCTCAGGGACCATAGCTTGGTTTAATGTCTTAAGGATGGCATAGTAAAAAAATGTTTAATACTTTCCAAGTGAAATCTACTATAACTACGCATTTTCTCAGGTGGCTTTGCTCGGTGCAGCACCAAAAATGGAGGATGAATTTGCCGGTCTTTGTCCGGCTTTGTTTCAAAACCAGGACTTACTGTGAGGAGCTTACTGTCCAGTAAAGGTCCCTGGCTCTTTGAGGTCCAGTGTGGGCAAAGCAGGAGTCCAAGTGCAGTTGAGGGGAGGTTAGCATGCACAGCGAAGCAAAGGGGTGAGACCCAGAGGCCTTCTGCATACAGACCCAGAGGCCTTCTGCATACATGTCAGACTACTTTGCATGAGGAGGTGAAAGTAAATAAACACGTGCTTTCTACATGTTGTTAAAATAATTGTATAAATTATTGTAGAAGATTAGCATATTTGATATAAGGTCTTAACCAATCAATTTGGTGTTCTTTTAAACTATATATAACCTTTAATTTAGCGATACATTCAAGCTCTTTTTTCTCTGAGCCTCCTAATACATAATTTAATATTTGTAATTGACACGAAAGAGAAGACAGTGTGATTACAGCAGAAACAAATTTTAATATTTTCACGCTTAATTCACACTGCATGATTGAAAGACAAGTGAATAGCAGTGCTTGATGTCCCTTGGGGCATTTACTGTTATTTTTGGTTCAATTAACGTTCTGAAAAGATTTGAAAGAAATGCATTTATGAGGCAAGGCAGCAAGTGCACTAGAAGAAAACAAAAGCATTATCCAAGCTGCTCCCTGGTCACTGATTTGTATTGACAGCTGTAGTGTTAAGGAGTCACGCTTCGTTCTCACTGTACCGTGATCCTTTCTCTTGTAGTCATAAAAGTGTGCTGTGTTATTGAAAAAGCAAACCCAGACCTTAAAGTTTGTGACAGGAAAAAAGGAAACAAAATTTGAAGCGAAGAATCTAATCTGCATTCCAGAGAAATCTAAAATCACACGAAAGTCCTTGAAGCGGAAAACAAATAAGAACTGCAAAGGAGAGAAAAGTTTACAAAAAATTATAATACAGAACTGGCGGTGTGTGCTACTTTTAGAACAACAGCGATTCAACGCGATTATTAAACAGATTTCAACCAAACAGGCTGGCATGTTGAACCAGAGCTTCTTGATGGAGCTCCCTTTTTTACAGCCTCTCATCCATCCATCTAATTATTCCCTCAGAAACCCAAAATTTGAGATTCTAAAGACAGTCCCTATCTGTCATGGAGAGGCATTGATCTCATCGAGAGGAGCTGGAGTGTAGAGGGAGCTCAATATAACTCACGCCATTAAATTCCATCCAGCATTATTCACCTACTGAATTGACAGATTTTCCAGAGATGTTTCTTTTAATCTTCAGCAGTTGTTGAAGAAGAGGGAAAAGTACACACTGCGCGCTTTACCTCCTGTATATGGTATTTGTGCAAACGTTAGCAGCAGCGCTATTGAAGTGTCAGGTGGGGGGAAAATCACCTTCAGCACACATCACTTGTTGATTACCAACTGTCAAAATAGAGGTGGATAATATTGTTTCGTTTGTCATACAGAGGAGAACAAAAATTAAATGCAGTGTAAGGTATGTCATGACAACCTGCTCTATCCAGGTTTAGTAGACTACATGGCAAATCAATTTTATTTTTGACAAAAAATAAGACAAACCTAGTTAGTTTTTTTTTCATTGCATTGTATTATCTTGAATCTGTGTGTTACCTTTAACCTGTGTGAATTCAGGAATGGCAAATGGAATGGGGTCAAGGGTCAGTTCATGGAACAGAACTTGAATTTCTGAACGTATAGAAACTAACATACGTAACATGGAACTCTATATAAATTCAAGGAAACATGTTAAGCTAAAGTTCATGACTATGCAATCATAGTGCAAAACAGAAATCCTTCACAGTTCATGTTGTCCACATACCATATGCTAGTAATTTTCCAGTAATGCTAATTTGAAGAAAATGAACTCTGCCATCACAAAATCTTATTAATCACATTCGATTGATTTTCCTGTTTAAAAATTCTGAGCTCTGGCCTTCTGGAAAATGTATTTTCTTGACATAATAAAATGTTACAACAAACTATCAGGGCCCAGAAGCCCAAAAGAATGCTGTTTCCAAAAAGAATTCTAGTATTAAGATAATTGTTGTGACATTTGCTCTATAGTTTTGTGATGCAAAAAAGCACATCAATTAAATGCTAACCTATTCAAATTGTCTCTACTGAATGCATTATGTCTGACTAAGAAAACAAACCCTGAGATAAAACAAACAAAAAAATATTTATTACTTCTTGTTAGCATAATTTTAAAAGCTAATGACAATACTTTTTTCCCTGAAACCCTAGCCTCACTGATAATTGGAATTATTTTTTATGAAGGGACCATGGATGTTTGACGCTATCATGGAAGGACTGTTAGTTCCGACCTGAGACGGCCACACGCAAGACCGTAATTTTCTAAGACTGGACCCAAGCTTTAAAAGATACATAACAGCATTGCCTGTCATTAATCTAGACATTGTTTTTTTTTTTACTGAAGAAAGAACTCACCAAAGCAATATGCACTCCAGTTCTACACTTCAGTCATCATTCTGAAGTGTAGCCCAGTAACTTTCTAAGTGTTAGGATGCACATGCATTTAAAGAAGTAGGCAAAACAAAATAAGTCTAATAATAAATAATGAACATTTTATAATTTTTAATACAACAAATAATTTGAAATAATGAAATAATAAAAGTTTTAAAGCAGCCAAACAAGTCGTCTACAGAAAAACATGAACAGATAAATATTAAAATATGAAATAATAAATATTAACACGGTTTTCATGAAAGTTTAACCTTGCAACATAGGAATACCAACAGCCTAGGCTTAATTTCAGTTGAATACAGTGTTACGTGCCTTGATCTAGAAGTTATTGGACCGCGACCTCATTCAAACAGTTGCACGGGAAACTGTATCTTAACTGTATCTTATCTTAGTGTTGGGTCACTTCCCCGTGTGTGCAGCCTTGTGCTAGTGATGTTGGGTCACTTCCCCGTGTGTGCAGCCTTGTGCTAGTGATGTTGGGTCGCTTCCCCGTGTGTGCAGCCTTGTGCTGGTGATGTTGGGTCACTTCCCCGTGTGTGCAGCCTTGTGCTAGTGATGTTGGGTCGCTTCCCCGTGTGTGCAGCCTTGTGCTGGTGGTTAGGTCGTTTCCCATGAAGTTTCGTTTTGTTGATTCCTGCGCACCCCGCCCTCTCCATTGGCCATGCTGGGATGTGTGTTCTACAGGTCAGGAATGGCGAGCTAGAACATCGGTCTGCGGACACACATCTATTTTTTAGCAGTTCGCAGCCCTGGACTACTCTTTCCTAACCTGGGCGTCACACAGTCACACAGCAGCTCGTCGACTGAGCTGAAAGCTCGACCTTAGACCGACAGACGCCATCGTCTCCAGTTCCAGCTCGGTGTTGAAGCTCGGCTGCCACTTCCTGGTAAGGGTTTAGCTAACGCTAACGTGGGCTTTGCCATGTTAACAGTTAGCTCGCTGTTAACACATTATACGTTAATTCCAAAAATATTATTTGGTTTTATATTTATTAAGATTGTGGTTTTATGAAATTTCAGCGAGATGAATGTAATTATTTAATCAGAAAGTGACTTATCTAGTTAGGCAAGAGGATAGAGAGCTAACGTTACTCATGAAAAGTTCAGCTGAACTTCTTGGCTAGTTAGCTAAGCTAACCGGCTAGCCAAACTTTTAGCTAGCGAAGCACTGAAGCGCTGCGTGGTAGCGTTAGCATGTTAGCATTAGCATGTTAGCGTTAGCACGTTAGCGTTAGCCCGCGCCCGTAGTCGATGTGGCTTTATATGTTACTACATTTGACACATCCCGTTAAACGTAGCCACGTCTCGGTGTTAAAACACCAGTCGAGCTCGGTTAAAACCAGCGGTGGCCGCGCCGTTTAAAGGCGTTTTGTGTGCGGGCTTCACGGCGTCGTGACTGTTAGTGCGACTTCACGGCTGAGGCGCCGCCGAGGAGCCCGCTGGCTAACACGCTAGCGCCCGTCAACACTGCACTCGGCTGACCTGGTAGTGGACGGTCTCCGCTAACTTCACAGCGACGCTTACGCCTCGAGTATTTTTGAAATGGTATATTTTGCGATGTAATTTTAATCAGTGTTTGAATGACTTCAGTATGCTGTCACATTGTTATTCTGGAACAAATACTGAAATTAAGACCCAAGTTAGCTAACTACATAGCGGTTAGCCAAGTTGTAAATCGGCTGACCTAGGTAGCGACACCCCATTATAACTAATAGTCTGCTTTAGTATTGTTTTAAATGAATATTAATATTTTCGCCAAGGGGTTTTCAATGTTGGCTCGTAGTTGTCCCATTACTATAAAATCACTAGCTATCTTAGCTAATCCAGAGCAACGAGCCAACGCCGGCTGGTTAAATATTTGTTAGCTACTTAAAAACTTGTCATAAAAGTTCCTCAACATTGAGGTGAAGCGCTCTCGCATAACAATGCAAGTACATTTTCCTCAGAGCTTCAACGGTGTCGGATAAACAGAACTAGGTTCTACATATCTGGCTCCCTAACCCTAGTTCTCATGGTATGTTGTAAAGTAGCTTGTTGGAATCACCTGGACTTGAGGTTGAGGGTTTGCTTACGAGTTAAACAACTAAAAGCGTTTGGCCAAGCTGTGTATAATAACCATCTGGTAAATTTCATATTAGATTAATGAAACAAGCCAGGTTTCTGACTACCTTATCAAGATGTATCATTAAGCTCTCAGTAACTACAGTTAGTCTATACCAGATCCCATTACATCTACCTGGACCTGTGTGCTCAAGCACGTGCCACTGAGGTTACACACCCTGAGCAGCCAGTCACTACATCTTTAGGAATTACAAACCCACGCCAGCCCCCTCTCCCAGTTAGAGAAAGGAGAGCTGTACTTTTGTAGACTTCTGGCCACAGATCAGGTGCCAGCAATTAAGACTCCAACTCTGCAGTTGCAGAACCGGTGCCATAGCAGGTTAAGCTGCTTTGGAGGGGCGAGACTTCACTTTTACAGCATTATGAAAGATCAGAGGGCGGCAAATATTGGGAATCATGCTGAGATGTTGCTGAACCTTGCTGATAGTTTTAGCACACAGAACTCATTGGGCTTATATGTAGTCCAACTGGGCCCATTAAAAAATAGGCTAAACTCTGTGTAAAGTCATGTGTCTTCGTATGTTTTACGTTTATTCAGAGTGTATTGAGAATTACATTGTGTACTAGAATACATCCCAATTTGTAAGATAAAGTTGGTTAGAATGCATGGTTTGTAGCTAGTAGAACATCTAGAAGACATATGACTAAACTGTGAATTTCCTGTTTTTGATAAAGGGATTTATCTGGGATTTTGAAGGCTTAAACGATCGACCATTAGACTGTTTAAATTCACTGTAAAGCTGCAGGGGAGATGCGAGTCTCTGCACTTAAGCTATCGGTAAAATAATACCATACATGACTACAAAAAGGAAAACAGCAATTTTATTAAAATTTCACTTAACTTTTTTTGGAATTATACTTTAATGGTTCTTCTATTAATTAACTGTTTTAAAATCCCTATTTGACCTAGATGTACAGCATCCGATTTTATCTTCACATTTGTTAGATAACATTTTAGTGATTTAAACCTTTGTGTTTAGGGAATTCTGTCAGACAGCTTGTGTACCTTCAGTTTTGTATTGATTTGATAACACTTCATTTAATTATATACAAACAAAAACTCTCACTACAGAGCACTGCACTTACTATTTTATTGTGGTCTCAGTGTTCATAATGTGACAAGAAATGGCAAGCATTAAATATTAGCAAAAGACCCAGGGAATAGGGATGAGGGTTTTAAAACATGAAGTGTTATAGGCTTTAGCCAGAGCTAATAGTGCCACAGTAACTAGTCAGCCTATCAGCACATAGAGCCATTGTAGAGGTGTTACTGGCAATTTCAGATGAGCTAATATTACCGACTGGACTTCATTTGCACAGAGTAGGTGAATGTAGCAAAGGTGGGATCTTGGCTGAAATACACCTAGACCTATTTTGTGGCAGCAGTGATCTAATGTTTCTTTCCTGTTTCAGCATGTGTAATGTTGCTAAACTGGGTCAGTACATTTTTTTCTGAGAAATCGAAATACACGAAACTTTCTTGCAGTACTGCTAAATACAACTACAATATTTGTATTTGGATAGAAATGTAATAATTCTGCACCATATTTCTCCCATTTTCAAACTGAATATTTTGCTGTTGCTATTTAGTATTATTTCGTAACCACTGTGAATTATTCAGTAATTACACGCCCTAATATAAAAGGTAGGCATTTATGTTATGAAGAGAGGAATGGGTTAAAGCAAATTCAAAGGCAAAAAACGTGTGTGGTGAGATTTGTCAGCAGTGCTTTTTTTCCCTCGCATTGCCTTTGATTTCCATACAGATCCCCCAGGACCTCAAATCTCTTTCATGGAGTAATTACACAATGCATATGGCACTGTAAACCCGGGCACCCAGGCAATGGCACTAGACATTTGTCATAAAATGAGACTTAATCAGAATGAGTCCGTGCTATTTGAAAAGAATGTGCGCGTCTCCGTATGGAATGCGGTTGGCATTTGTTACGTCCTCACTGCAACTGAGTGGTAATGTTTCACATGGGACGGAGTGGAGCAGTGGGAGGTGGCATCGTGTTTGGAAAAGCTGTCAGTCTAAATATGGATTACAGAGAGACGGCTATGCCAGCTTGGCATAGTAGTACTCATCAGGATTTCTGCAGGTTGTCCGGCACCAGGGCTATCTGTGCCAGCCTGGAAGGAGGTGCCCCCCCCCCCCCCCCCCCCCCCCATCCTGGGATCTCCCAGCGTGGGCCACTGCCCTCTGCCCTCCATCAAAAGGGGAGACAAAAATGTTGTTACAAGCCAGCAGGAAGCAGTCACGAAACGTCCTGTTTTAAAGTATTTTTTTTTTTTTTTTTAAACATACTTTTTCTTTTTTTCAGAAGTCATGCCAAGCTGTGACTCTGGAGACCTTTGCCAGTGTGGTTGTGGTGCGGCGAATGAAAGTGTTTTGCAGACGTCTGAAAGCTCGGGCAAGGATGGCGGCGTGGTAGCGGAGGATCTCTGGAAGGTCTCGGGGAGCGGGGCCGTTCTTGGCTGACAGAGAGCAGGCAGGGGTGGAGGGGGCGGACGCGTAGGCCCGGTGCCACCATACCGTGAAGACCAGGCGGGTGGCCAGCACCGCTGACAGTTTAACAGTGAACATTTTACAGCATAACGTACTGCGTGCTGTAAACCGGGGTGGGTGTTGGGGTGGGGGGTGGGGGGGGGTGGTTGGGTGAGGGAGGGTGGTTAGCGTCATAAAGCCTGTTTATCGTGCTCGTGAAGCCTAAAAAAATGTGCATCTCTAAGCCTTCGTATTAGAATAAAGCAGATGGCATGGGCCAGTGTGGCTATTAAAAAAAGCCAGAGATGAAAGGAGACCGGTTTCTTTGAACAGTGAGTCTGTCATGTTAGTGTCTGTGGGTCTGTGGGTCAAACTGTGCAGAGCCACTGAAAGTCCCTGATTTCACGTGTTTGAATTGGCCAGAAGGAAAAAAAAAATCCCAGGGCATCTCATTAATATTGATATTTGTATGTTGCAGTCTTCAGTTGCTGGTAAAAGACCAAGTGCCTTCGTATTGGTACCATTTTGTTGACTCAGTATTTCAAAACATTTCTTAAGCTGCTTGTTATTACTTAGGCTATTGATTTAGAGTTTTCAATTGTTCTGTACTGATCGGTGCGGCTACACTGATTGGTGATCGCTATCTTGTTCTTGTAGTGCAGTATCTGGAGAGCTACGGCGAACTTCAAGCAGGAGGTGCCTACTCATATTGGTCTGTACCAATACAAACACACTTGGTGGAGAATTCTTGTAGCCCACCTAAATTACTGTAGTCATCGGTGATGAGTACAACATTGTGCTCTGTTTCTTATTGCACATACGGTGTTAGTGACTATTGCATTATTGTATGTAAATTTAACAGTGTTGGACCTATATGTGTCACTGTCACATTCCTATACATTTGCATTTTTCCATATTAAAGATGTTTCTACGACATCTTTTACATAAAATTTAAATCCACCCACCCACTAAAACTAGCAGTGGGCTCAGAGTATACTATGGCAATTCTGATAGATTGACTGACAGCTGCACCAATATTTCCGTTACACTATGTAGCTTTAGCTCTGCCCAGTTTCCTCCAGATCACAAGGTGACGGGAGAGAGTTATAGAAATGGTTCAGTGTTTGAAGCCAAGAACAATATTGTCTTCTTTGTCCTCCTGATTTCAGTCTTTATTACTGTACACAGTTGTGAAGCCTGTATTAAAATTCCAAGCGTTAACCATCTTTTTAGTCGTGGACTTGTGACTTCTGAGATTCAGGCGAGTATCTGTGTCCGGTTGAATACACAGACCGTCTGACGTAATGAAGACCTTTCTGCCCTGCAGCTTTGTCACGCCTAACTGTTAATCACAGGTGCATAATCACATAAAATCAGTTGGCATTTTTTTGATAAAGCTGTATGACCCTAAATGTATCCTTTCTTTTCTTAAATCCTGCAAGGAACAGAGAGGCCCTTAAGGCAAAAGTGAGGTGTGCGGGAGGAGGTGGCCCTGTCTGTCTGGTCAGAGAAGAGAGAACTCAACCTGGGGAGGGTTTGTGGCAGCAGCGTAAGGGTTTGGGACACGGCATACTCTCCAACGTTAAAAAGGAACATCCCAGAAGGAGCCACAGGGGCACAGGAGACACGGCCCCCCAGGGTCGTTGTGAACCATGGACACCAGACTGCACGAACAAAGAACACAGGCTCTTGGAGTGAACAGCGCTAAATACCAATCTCCTCAACAGCCTATATGACAAATTGGACCCTCCGTGGGTTTAGAAGGGGGTTTCAGAGTAGGATAGTATTACGTTGATGAGCTCTTGAAGTAGTCAGGCTTTCGGTGGACAGTCTCCAACGCCTGTAGGCTTAATCTGTGTCCAGAAAACTGGTTGAGCATGGTTGAACTCCAAATAATAAATGGTTAGACATTCCTTTGAGCTGAAAGGAAAAAGGAAGGCAGGTTAAAATATTTTTTTTAGAGTCTGAAACGGTAAGTCCACAGAGAGCCATGCATAGCGAACGCCTGTTTACCCAAGATTCTTTTTATCTAAACTCTGTTCTGAGAGCTCCGTTGTTGAGTGATACATTTGAGATTGTTGCATCATGAATAATTGTGAGAAGCAGGCCGCAAGCAACAGCTGGTGTTTTGTCTGAAAAGCTACGAAGTTAAACAGTAAGTAATGAGGGATGGTGCGTGTCACTGATTGGCAGCATGGTGTGGTATTTGTCAAGATTTTCTTCTCCCTAGCCCCCACCACAAAAACACGGAGAGTTTAGAGTCAGGATGGTCTACAAGACTGTAAACTCAGATTAGCATGATTGCAGCTACTGGGCTGACCCTCTGGCCACGAACTACATGGTTTTAGCCCTGTGTTGGGAATTGTCACAATCTATTGTGGTCAAAGGTTAACAGGATAATTTAGTAGTCTTATGACATTGGTAACCAAAAGAAAGGTCCTCATTAGGTCACATTAGATATGTACAAAAACAAAGTGGGTCATAAGCGTCTACGAGACTACGCTCGTTGGAACCTTTTTAACGAAGGGAGGAGATTGCTACGAAAAAATGTAGGTGTAATTATAACTTCTGTTTCTCGTAGGGACATCAGATTATGGATAATGTGAGAACTGAAATCAAACGTGTAGCTGGGAATCCGTTTAGGGTATTGAGTCTGGACCCGGGCAGCACAGAGCATTACAGAAGTAGAATCATTTATAGCTTTTCCTGTTTTGGAGCAAAACATGTACCACCTTGTCCTCTTGACCTTGTCTTGAGCCAAATGTAATGTAGGCTAATGCTGTGCCTTTCACCTCTAACACAGGATTAAATTTGGCACAAACAAACAGCTTTTATGTGTCTTGTTGTGCAGTATTTATTGCTATGTGGTTGGACTTGATGTGTTTACTCTTCTTCACATTGATCCCACGGTTTCAGAATTTGTACAAGCCTGTTTCCTGTTGCAAACCTACAGGCAGCGGCGCATCGACTTATCTTTTAAGGCTTAAATAACTTTCGGTGTTTATGTAAGATGTCTGTTATTTAAATTGGTCATTATAACAGCCTGACTAGTTGGGCTCTATCTAATGGAGTATTTGAATTGGAGCGTTCCCCCTGCTGCATTCAAGTCCCACACATCAAACGGTAACAAGAGATGTTCTCCCCTCCAGCGTAATTAACTAGTCCCACTCAGTCCCGCTACTATAAAGCACCTGCAGGCTTGACAGCAGGCCAACAAAAGGTTCAGATCAATCGGGCTTCATTACCCCGACCCTCGAGACCAGCCCGACAATGGGGGAGACAGTGGGATGGCCGGGGCCTTTCGCCGCAGCCGGCCCGGCCCGTTCCCCGCCACCTTTGAGCCGGAGGCGGAGCCTCGCAGCTGCACACACTTCAGCGTCCCTGCCCCGCGAAGGATGTGCGATGGGGTTCGGAGTGGCAGATTCGAATCGGGGGTAACATGCAGATGGGTGGGTGGGGGGTGTTGGGGTTCTGCGGAGCCAGGGCACGTGTCTATTGTTCTAAAAGCGGGGTGGAGGAGGCGAGGTGGGAGACCGGGAGGAGATGGTGGAGCGCGGCCCTCTGGGGACCAACTGTAGAAAGGTGACAAAGAAAGGGGCATAAAGGCACAGGCCCGTGAGCTACTTAGTGTGTGGGTATAAATCAGCCGCGGCCCTCACACGGCAGCGGTTTGTCCCGGGCTGTTTACCGCCGTTCGAAAAATAATCATTACCCTATAAAATGTGAAGGAGAAAAATGTAAAGGGGCTGTATAAATAGCTAGGGAGCAGAAATATGGATCGCTGGCCGGGCTTTCCAAAGCGCTCAGCACTTCTGCCGTTGTTCCTCGTGCAAGCACACGGACATGTAGAAGAGCAACACTGAAACGGGGTTAAAAGACGTCGCTTCGGGTCTTCTGATTGGTTTGCGCACCGCTGAATTGCAAGGTGAAAAGTACGATGTTTTGCTCCGCATGTTTAACGTGTTACTAATATCGGATGTATTACGATCATTGAAATGTCTCATTCGGGTGATCATGTGCGTGTCTCAACTTTGGCAGTAGTTCTTGACCCTGTTGATGGGCGTCGAAACATAAACGACTCTTTTTCTTCTGGTACAGTAGGAGTCGTTCCTCTCCAACTTTGCGTGTATGCAGGAAATGAGAGTCAGAGGTCAGCTGGGTGCGTCTAGCAGGAACCTCCTGGCAGCCTGAGTAAGGCGGGGGTCAGCAGGACTAAGGAGACCACTGCTGAGAAGAGGGACCAGCATGTGACTGGCAAACGCCACGGATGAACCAAGAATCTCCTTTCATGTTGTTTCTGCTAGTGGTCCTGGTGTTGACAAACATTATACCGAGGTTCGAGCCTAATATATAGAAGTGATATGTATGGTATGTATATACCCTTATATGGCCATTTTTTCAGGAGCACAATTTTAAACATTTTTATTTTTAACTAAAGTATGGCTTCCTTCCTTTAGCCCTTCCTGGAGTTGCCAAAAGTCTGATTCAGGTGCTGCTATATCGATAGATACAGACACTGTACTGTACCTAAAGTCAAATAAATGGCCATACTTGTTTCTGTTCATTCCTGACCCTCCCATCATTAGCACCACTCCAGTCAAAGATTGTGGAGCTGTCAGATGGGTCTGGCTGTGCTTTCATGGAGAAGAGAGAGAAGCTATCTCTTTTCCTTGTAATCAGGGACACCACTTCCAGTGAATTCTGAAGCTCAGCTCTGCCTTTGATTAGCGCAGTTCTTGCCAGGCCCTGCGTTTGTTGGATTCCTCCTTTCTCCTCAGCCGTTGGAGATGTTTTATCAGAGTGAGCCATCGCTTGGTTCGGTGTTCTTTCTTTGACTTTTAGAAGAAGTGTGCGGAGATGTTTCACTGTGTTTGTGCAGTGGTGCACAGTGCAAGAAAAGACGTAGGCCTCAAAAAGTGTCGATGCCCTGCTCACTCTGACTTGTTTTCCCCCCTCATATGCACTCGGGGCTCTCGGGGGGCGCTACGGCCGGCCATCTTGTTGTTGTGGATTTCTTCTGTTCCTTGTTTCACATGTTTAATCCTCCCTCTCCGAAAAATGAATAATGCAGCAGAAGGAATTGAGGATGAAAGGACAGTTGGAGTCCATTTGCCATTTCCCAGTTAAACCAGTCTCATTATGCTAACCAGTGCTAGCAGTAGGTAATGGAGTTATGTTGGGTAAGGCTTCTGGTCCTCCTGGGGTTAGCGTATCCATCTCTCCAACAAGGATTTTGTGCACACTTAAGTGCTTACCTTCTTGTGGTAGAGAGCTCCTCTAACGTCTGTTTCTACACCAACGAAGGCTGTTGTAATTTGTCTGCTTGGATTGTGTGTCTGTGTGTGTCTGTGTGTGTCTGTGTGTGTCTGTGTGTGTTTGTATGTGTGTGTGTGTGTGTTTGTATGTGTGTGTGTGTGTGTGTTTGTTTGTGTGTGTGTGTGTGTGTGTGTGTGTGTGTGTGTGTGTGTGTGTGTTTGTGTGTGTGTGTGTGTGTGTGTGTATGTGTGTGTGTGTGTGTGTGTATGTGTGTGTGTGTGTATGTATGTGTGTGTGTGTGTTTGTATGTGTGTGTGTGTGTTTGTGTGTGTGTGTGTGTGTGTGTGTGTGTGTGTGTGTGTGTGTGTGGTAACTAGAAAGTCTTCTGGCACATATGCAGCATCAGGAACACAGGTAGTGGTGGCAGGTTTGAAGCACCTGAACGCTGAGCTAACTGCCACTGAAGACACTGATCCCAGAACAGTGCTTCTGCCAGCTCACTGTGTGTTGGTGGAAGCCAACACCGATAAAACAAATGAATTTATGAATCTTAAAGCTTTTCATTGTGATGTATGTTGGGTAAAACGGTGAACAATATCAAAGACATTAGACTTTTTTACAGGTATAGTACTGGCTAGCCTCCAATTGTTTAGTGTCCCCCAATTATATATCTGAATTATTGCTGCTGAAGTTGGGCAGAAAAATATTGCAGGCTACATTTGTTAGATTAGTACACTCGGTCGAAAACTAGGAGACACTAACCTACTGGTCACTTAAAAAATATCCTTTAATAATTCCCCGAACTTCCCAAACACTTGCGTCTGTTCTACTGAGTTGTCATGGCCTCCATTATTACACTGATGCAAACCCTTACTGCTTTAAAAAACAGATTAGGTACAGACAAGCACATTTGTGCTACCATTAACCATCCCTGGCACAAGTCACATTCTCCAGTTTGTTGAAGCCTTAAGCCCCGAAGCGTCAGCAAGGACGCAGGAGAACGGCAAACGGTAAACAATGGTGAAGAAAGGCCGACTTCCCGAAGCTGCCACTCAAACCCGAGGCCCGAGCTCGCCGCTTAATTAGCGTCATTAACCTTCACCAGAATCAGCCTGGTTTCACTTTGCCATGGTGACAACTCAGCCCGCTCCCCCCTCCCCCCCCCCCCTCCCCGTTCTCCCGCATGAAGTATTTTAATTGGCTCGGGCTCCGTGATCGCCACGCTCCTGACGCCGGGGCGGAGGCGTGTGCTCTTTGAGGTGAGCGACATGTAAATGGCCTTTTTATGAAAAGGTGGACTCCTTCCTCTTCCTCTCCCCTGGCAGCGGTGGGACGCCCAGCACCCCCGCGCCCAGCGCCGACGCCCTGTGACAAGCCACGAATCATTAAAATTTTTTTGATGGCTGCCATGTATAGACCCATCTCCAGCAGCTCGCCAACACACCGCCGTCTTTTGTATTTGCTCTCTGTCACCAACTGGAGCCAATTTATTCATTTTTGCAGTGATGTCGAACCCTCTTCCACTTACTGTGTTTGTATCTATTTGCTTATATTAATTTATATATTGTTGTGAAAGCAATTTTTATTTAATGAAATAATGCCACAGGTCAGGGTGATGGTCGCGGTGTCAAGAATGACGGCAGCGGTTCTGAATGGGAAAAGAAAAGTTTGTTTTCTAAGTCATTTGTAACTAAACTTATGTAAACAGTATATGTCTCGTATCTAAACAGCAATCAAGAGTTTATCCCTTGCCATTGTAAGATTCAGACTATTTTTTAGCCTAAAAGTAAAAACTCATAATTAAAATGTGATACTCAGTACGCTGGTGCTTTCAGGAGTTTATTCGTACTTATGTGACTGTGAACATCGTTTGTGGCCATTCAGAACATGGAGACAAATTCCGGTTTTGGGCTTAGCTTGTCCGGGAGTATTTGTTCGCCTGTGGAGATCAAGGTGTCGGCGCCGGAGTATTAATCCTAATCCTGGGTGTTGCTGCTCCTCGTCTTGCTGGCTGTCTTCGACAGGTCTCATTATCACAATAGGTGTCGCCTTCTCACTGGATGGAGTTCTGCGGGGAGGCGATGGCAGCCAGCCGTCTTCCTGCCAACAAGCGATCGCCACGGTGCCGCTCGCTAGTAATTCTATTACCAGATCCCCCGGCTGGGCTGGATCAGGGCGAGAGAACTGGTATGATGAGGAGTGCGTGCTGGTTTGTGTGATTTATTGGTGTGTTTCTTTCCCTGACAGGGCTCCAAGGGGCCGAGCTCCTGTCTGTATGAGCATCCACAACCCATGTCAGCAGCCCGCGATGGAGGTGCAGCAACCACAGGTGGGTGCCTGCACACGCACAAACTTCAGAGGAACTTTGAGTTCAGAGTTAAGTTCTGGTTCCTGCCAAATTCTATCGCAGGGGAGGAGCTGAACCCAGAAAATCGTGTGGGCTTAATTGTTTTTCCCTTAACAGCTCAGTTAAAATGTAACAGTTTGTCGGACAGTTGAATTGAAGTACTTTTAAACTTTGGTTGATGCAAATCCTATTTGAATCAGTATGCAGAATCAGTGGTGCTGGTCCTGAAGATCTACCAGTGTGCAGAATGTAGTTCTGGCCCTAACCTAACACCTGATTCAGTCAATCAAGGCATTGACTAGCACGCAGATTTTGGAGTCAGGTGTGTAGGAAGGGCAGGACAGTAGATGTCCAGGTCCAGAGTGGGCCTCCCTGGCCACCTGGCATTCTCTAATTAATATGCTGATTTGGGCCTGTTATGCCCTGAGTTGCTAAAATGTATTTCTGGGGGACTGAGTAATACTGTCTCTCCTGCAGTAATAAAACTAGTAAGACCAGTAATACCAGACTGGCATGGAAGTAATTTCCAGTAGATTTCCATTTCATACTGATGTAGTGATTTTGATTTCATTCAAAACCAGTATGTTTTCCATTGTCATGCACATTGTCATTCAATGAATGAATTCTTCTCCCCTTTAGAACCAGATGATAAACTGCAAATGTCTAATAGTTTGACATGGAGGTTAGTCAGTGCTGTCTCATTGGACATGCAAAAGTAATGTAAAAATAGAACTGTACAAAAATAAATCTTAAAAATAGAGATTTTCTCTGTCTTGTTTGGTATTATCACTTTTTGATCCATTTGAAAAGACTGATTTTATGTATATTACTCAAAGTGTGTAAAATGTACTGGCTTTGTATAGAAATTAATTAAATGTAGGCCTAATGATTTGGGCCCAACCCTCAGCGTTTAAAGTATACTAGAGTGGATTAATGAAAAGGCTCATGTTATTACATTTGCTGCATTAGATCAAAACAGTCAATATCAAATCAGGACTAGGACAATCACATTTTAATTGCAAGATATGTAATACTCATCCCTACATAAAGACATAATTTAGTAGAATAATCGTAACTGGTCTACCTGAAATTTTTTTAGTGGACTGTGCTAACTAGTTCTTGATGCTAGTGGCCTAGAATATTATTAGCATGGTTACTTATTGAGCTTTTTTGTCATTTTATGTGAATCATTTGACAAACACACTTCCTCTATAATTTATATGGGTTATATTGTTTGTTTGTGTAAAATACCAAATTGTTCAAAATGCGAAGCAAAATTACTTTCAACAGCCGAAGAGAAGCAAAGCTCTTCCTCTACTTCTTCTGCTCTTGAACTGTGTTCTCTGATTGTTCATTAAAAGCTCTGGATTCTTCACCTTTTCCTTTGCGTTCCTCCAAGCTGAGGCACGACTCGCCTGCTTGCCAGCGTGCAACCCGAGCTCGTCGCCCCCTTGCACATCTGGCCCCGGCTGAATCTCCCCAACTGTCAATCGCCCCGCAGAGAGACAGGCGGTGGTCTGCTCACACCGTCTCTCCTCTCTGGCTCCTCCTGTGTGCTGGATGAAAAGTGATAATGAGATTCCACTCTCTGCACAAGCAGCACTTCCCGCGCACAAAAGCTATCATGTGTTTTCTCTACCGCATTGCCAGAGAGAGAGAGAGAGGGGGAGAGGGAGAGAGAGAGAGAGGTGTTGGAGCTCAGCTCTCTTTCTCTCTCTTTCGCATACACTCACTTCCTCTCCTTTGCTCCCTCCCTCTCTCTCTCTCTCTCCCTTTGTCCCTCTTTCTCACCCACTATCCTGCGTTCTCTCACACGTTCTCTTCCTGCGTAGATATCCTCTTCTTGCCATCTTCCTGAATTAAGACTAATTCCTACCAGGCACCGTTTCCATTCATCTTAAGACTCTTTATTTCATTAATGGGGTTACAGATGTAGAAGGTCATAATTTAATATAAAGGGCTAATGCTAATCATGTAATGATTAGCACTGCCATAAAAAAAACCTTAAGAAACATTAGCGAATGATTTTCTTCTGAATACATAACCAGCTTCGCCAGACGTTATTTTAGCTGTGAGGAGCTAGGCTGCCTTTTGTGTTCAGAGGATTTTCAGACCATATTTCAGGCTATATGTGGAATAAAAAGACTAAAATGTGCCTTGTCATTCCGCACTACTGCCAATGCCCAAGTTGGTGCGTTTTACTGCAACTTAGAGGCTGTCAGCGTCCAAACACTGAAGGTGCTGGGATCCTGTTACATTGGTAGAAGGTGGCCAGGCAGTTCACTGGAGGGCTTCCAGTTACAATATTGGGCATAATTATCTTTTGCCTTCTGTAATCACCAGTTCTCCCACCTGTTTTAACCTGAATTTTTTTAACGGTTGATCCCTTTTGTCCCTGCATTAACAAGGCTGTTGGTTTATTAGGGGTCAGAATGATCTCTGCCAGACCGTTCCTGGGAAAGGAGTGTAAAGGTTTCAGGAATAGCATGGCTACTCGAACACATATGTAGCATATATCTCTGAAATTGGAAATGAAAAGAGAACATGGCTGGAAGGCATAGCTCTAACAGTTCAGGAAGATGATCATTTTTATAAGTCTGTTGGATCACACTCAACAAGTAACTCCAACTCTCGTCCCTTAAAAAGAAGCCGAGAATGTCTGCATGTATACGCGGCCATGGACATCCAGTGTTGCTGGTGATATCATGCGAGTCCCGAAGGTCTGATGCATATGCATTAGAGATGCTAGATGCGTTGATGAGACTTGCATATTTGATGGTGCATTTGCTCGCTGAGTGAGTGGGAGGGTGAGATTTTCAGATTCGATTTTGATCGTCACTTCGGATTTTTGACAGAGCAAAATCCCTGTGCAAAGCAAGCAGGGCTTTAAATACTGAAACAGACTGAAGAGGAGCAGGAACACTGTCGGGGTGAAGCAGGCATAAATATTTCATGGGCCAGGCCTGGAGAGGCGGCCTGATGAAAAGGAGGGGAACTGGATCTCCTGCATGTCCCCCCCCCCCCCCCCCCCCCCCCCCACCCCCACTTCTCCTCCACCCTGTCACACCCCCCCCCCCCCCCCCACACCAACACCACCAACCCCAGCTCTCTGCTCTCGCACCTCCTCACTGCTTGTGTTGTCCTTTCCCTGGCAGCTCCTGGCAGTGTTGTGCTGTCATCTCACACCTAGTCCTCCATGCTGCTACCGCCCCACACCCCCCCCCTCCACACCCACACCCCCCCTCACCCCCCACCCCCTCCGTCTCCTGTGTTCCTGTCACTGGGCCGCATGCCTGTGTTTCTCTTTTTACACCCATGTCACCGCTGGTCAACCCTCCGTACACTGCCATTCCTCTTATGATGTGTTTTCCCTTCGAGTCATCACCCAGCATGCTTCGCTGCATCTGCCCCCCCCCCCCCCCCCCCCCTCCTCTGACCAGTCCCTCCCTGCCTTGCTGCACGCAATTCGGCTACAGACAGCATCTGTCAAGGCCCAGACTAAATATCCAGGCACTTGTAACTCCTGGACTCATTATGCCTCCTAACAGGTATGGTTTGGGGGGGGGGGGGGAACCAAATGCGCACACATTACGGAAAATCAGAGGCAAGGCATTATTGTAGTTAGGCACTGTCACCCAGCAGTTTCCCTTTGACAGTTTCCTGTAACTCAATTCCAGCGTGAAATTGCTTCATTGCCGTATTTTGCCCAGCTCTGACAGAGAAGGATCAAAACTAGACATCTTAGTTTCTCCATTTCAGTTTGTGTAGTAAACTAAAAAATATAAGTAACAGCCCCCCCCCCCCCCCCCCCCCCCCCCCCCCCCCCCCCCCTTTGGTTGTTAATTGAAATCAAAGGATTTGCTTAAAGTTGGCGCTTGGCCTCTCAGCTGTGTGACTGTGGGGTCAGCTCCACCTCCTCTGCACTCCACCTCTGCGCTCCACCTGTCTCTGTTCCTGCTGGCTATTTTTGTTCCCTCGCCTCCCTCTTAGCTGAGCCCTCCGCGCTTCCTCTCCTCCCGCTAGCGAGGCTTTGTGTGAATTACGTCACGCCAGCGACCCTGGTTTCTGCTGCAGCAGCTCCGCCTCCAGGCCCCACCCCCGGCCAGAGACCACGCCCCTGATCCCGCCCCCCCCGGCTGCTGCGCTCTGTCCCGTCTTGGCCCGGCGATCCAAATTGCGTGGACCGCACCTGAGACGGCCCGTCGGTCATCGCACCCCGGTGCCCTTTGAAGGCGAGGCCATCGGCCCAATAGGTGCCACAAATGGCCTGTGAAGTTTACATCCACGGCCCACCGCTAAACAGATCACCTCTAATGAAGCGTCTGGGGCTCAGGCCGCATCGGGCCTAATCCTGGCTGGCAGCGTGTCCCTTCGGCTGCCAAAAAAGTCGCCACCCTCTGGCCCCGTCCCGCAGGCCGCCCCAGCGCTGGGAGGTGCCCGCCGCTAATCGGGCCGGACAGTGTGGAAGCTGACATGCAAATGTAGGTCGTTGCATATGTAAATGTGTGATTAGCCAGCCGCATGCCAGAACACATTAGTGCGACTTTGCTCTCAGCGTGCGCCTGTCACGCTGCTTTACAGGCTCATGCTAACATTTGTCAAGCGAGCGTGTGGGAAGTGAAAGCAATGCCCCGCCCCTGCACCGGTTGGCTGTGCGGCCCATCCATCACCCATCAGCCCGCCCCCCTAAACTCCACACCCCCTGCCCTGTGGGAAAGACCTTTCTGTACCCTGCTCTTTGAATATTCACTTTACCATTTATTAAAAATACATTGTATTTGTAAGATATCGATTGTAAGGTATTGATTTATAACAATCCATAAGAGCTTAAAGCTGACTGAAATACCTTAAATCTAAAACTAGTAAGTATAGTTCATCTCTCTCTATTTTTTTTAGATGACAGCAATAAATAAATAATAATTAAAATGAATAATTAAATGATGCCAGTTATTCCTTACATAGGCAGGAATAAATTCAAATTGGCCCTCACCTTGATATCACTGTAGAGGGGAAAAAAATGGTATTACTGTTGCAAAAAGAAGAATGTCTGTAGCACCAGATGTGTCCCTGGAACGAGAGATGAGCGCATGGTGTCGCCAGGAAAAACAAGCTGCTTCGCTGTGTTAATTGGATGGGGCAATTCTGTAGCTCTCACCTTTTTTCCCCTCCCCTTAAAGCTGTCAAGTTAGAAAACAATGAAATGCCTAAATTGGCTGCCCCTTGATCTGCATCCGTCCCTCCAGCCTCCACCCGCTAGTGCTCAACGCCGCTAGTTGGGTTTCTTCTGAGCCCTCGCGGTGCACATAGCCTTACGCCATAGCGTTTGACGGGTTTAGCAGACAGCCTATACGTCTGTCAGCGGAACATATAAAAGCGTTTTGTGCTTTAGCTGTATCCATCACCATGGGCTCTTGCCGTAAACTCGGGAAGTCTTGCAATCTAAAGATAACCCTTGATGAACACACTTTAAAATGCATCTGTGGAAGAAGAAGGGAATTTTTAGATGAAGGAAGCAGGAGTGGGTGTGATTCCGGTACCAGACTCCCCTCTCCGCCTCGGGTCTGTTTTTCACGCTGAGTGTTTAACTGTGAAATATAATGGGACTGAATAGATTGAACGCCGCTGCTTTGTTTTGCGGGGTTGTGATTCTCACCTCCCCTGCTCGGTGCCGTCTGCGTGGAGTTCTGTGCCTTCAAGGCGGCGCTACGGCCTTCCAGGCTGTCCCGTGGCCATCTCCGGGTGCTCAGCCGTGACAGCCCCGTGTCCTTTTATGTGTCACCTCGCATTGCCTGACAGTTCCTGGGATGAAAGTAAAAAAAATAAAAAAATCCATCCATCTAAAGGTCAAGTTCATTTTTTTTTCCTATCACATCATATCCAAGGGGCTAATTCTGGCTATTGCTTAGCTTTTTAATTTTAGAGCACAAGTGTCAGGGCGCCACATGGTTTTCCATGAAAAGCTCTTCAGGCGCTTTGTCACCAACTGGTCCAGCATAAGTCCATTCCCAACCTCAAACGTCCTGCTGGCCTGATCCGTCCAGGGGGACAGGACGGCGGCACAGATGGAGTTTCACACATGGTTAATACGGATTTCATCCACTGACATCACCTCATGGCGTGTTTTCAACTTGGTTATGAGTAAAAACAAACTTGGATGTTGTCAAGTTTAGGGGGATTTGTTGATTTGGATTTGGGAGGAAAGATGATCTTTTCCCCCTTTTTGTCTTCCAGCAGAAGCCACTGCAGCCGGACATGGCCTACAACAGCTTGTGCAACTTTCACATCGAGAAGAACATCGGAAGAGGACAATTTAGCGAAGTCTATCGGGCCAAGTACTTGATAGATAACACGCCAGTAGCTTTGAAAAAAATACAGGTAAGCTGCTGTCAAACCATGACACTGCAATACAGACAAAAATCTTTACCGAAAGCTTTGATAAATTAACAAATACAGGGTGCTTTAAGACTTCTAACAGAGTAGTTGGATGGTGATGATTGGTCTGACTTGAAATAGCACTGCGGCTATAATGAGTTCAAGAGCAGATTAACGTCCATATAAAATAATTTTAGATTTATTGTGTTATTAAATAGAAAGCATATGCAACCATTTTAAGAATTACTTCGTCCTGAATGAGTCTTATGTATGAATGCTTTTCCAGATCAGTTTTTGTAACCCCTATAGCCAGAAAAAAATGCCTGTAACTTTGTGTAATTCAGTCTCTCCCACAACAGTAATAATAGTTTTGGATTTTGTGAAAAGTTGCATGTGATGTTTGTGAAGTTTTTGGAATTGGCTGTATTCTCCCCATGAATGACTCACAAACCCATCTGGTCCACACCGTGATACTGTACCATATGTCTATTGAAAAACTGGTTTAAACAATTAATGTCATTGCTAAAAAACGTAACTCACCCCCTATATTAATGCCTAGTGGGATGTTTGTTGGCCGAAACCTCAGCCCAACACCTTCTTTAACTCTTTTTCATTGCTGCACTGTGGGTAGGTGGCAGTTTGGCCAATTCCTCTGTTCAAAGCCACCATGTTGTGGATTTACTGCTTTGTTTTGGATCATTGTCATTCTGCATGGCCGACCTCTTTGAGTTCGAGATCACAGACGAACGGCGTGACATGCTGCTGTGGAAGATCCTACTCCAACTCGCGTGTCATCGTCCCGTCACTGACTGCAAGCCGTTCAGGCCCTGAGGCAGCCAAGCAGGTGTTTTCATGTTGATGTGCAGGGTTTTGTTTTCTCCAAGCCTAATGTTGTATACAATAAGCAAAAAACTCAACCTTTGTTTCATCTTTGAAACCTTGTTCCAGTACTACTGTTGAATGCTGGCAGTTTTTAGCTAACATAAATGCAATGTTTTTTATTTTATTTTTTTTGCAGTGGTATCTTCCACAGTAAACTCCCATTATCAGGAGTCTTGTTCTGTATTTTTATTGTCGTAGCCTTATGATATTGTCACGTGCAAGAGATGCCTTCTTACCAGAGACCTTAATGTTCTTAACTGACACCTTAGTGTTCTTACTGAGTGTTCCTAACTGACACCTTAGTGTTCTTACTGAGTGTTCCTAACTGACACCTTAGTGTTCTTACTGAGTGTTCTTAACTGACACCTTAGTGTTCTTACTGAGTGTTCTTACCTGACACCTTGGTGTTCTTACTGAGTGTTCTTATCTGATACCTTAGTGTTCTTACTGAGTTTTCTTAACTGACATCTTAGTGTTCTTACTGAGTGTTCTTAACTGACACCTTAGTGTTCTTACTGAGTGTTCTTAACGGACACCTTGGTGTTCTTACTGAGTGTTCTTAACTGACACCTTGGTGTTCTTACTGAGTGTTCTTAACTGACACCTAGGGTTGCAACGGTATGAGATTTTCACGGTATGATAACCGTCCCAGAAAATACCGCAGTATCACGGTTATCACGGTATCACAGTTAGTTTGTATATTATTAAAAGATACACTGACCCTTAAAGAAATTACAACAAGGTTTTTTGTTCAATTAACTATTTATTGTAGAAACCTGGAACTATTGTATACAAAATGCCTCCTTTAAAAAAAAAATAAGCTGTAAACATGTTTATATAAATACTGCAAAATTAGAGAAACCTAAATCATGGATTTCAGTACAATTATTTAAGTTTAAATTATTTAATATCTGATAAACTCAGCCTGGGTCAGTGTCTGATCAACAACTGTTGTAAACGTCCGTTGTACTGCCAAGTTAGAATATAACCAGATACTGCAGAAAGAGATGATTTATTTCTGACATGACCCTCACAATAGAGATTTCTATTTTAAGGCTTTCACACCGAGTCTGGTTTTAACATATGAAAAACAGGCACGTTAGAATTTGAAAATGAACGCATGTAAATTAATGGCGTCTTTCACATCCAGTGAAAGCAAGGACCATAAAAAGCTAGGTTTATACTTTCACTAGTGACCGTAGCGCGACTCCGTACAGTTCTCTCGTATTACGTTAACAAATACGAGCCTCTTGTAATTCCAGGATGAAACATGAGAAAACGTGAAGACGTTAAGATTGGGCGTTTTGAAAATAAACAACCATTAAATAATGTGATGAAAAAGCGAATTATTTCGAGTATATGTATAAATATTTAACTTTATTAAGTTTAAGGTGCTGGGAAATATTGAAACGGACCTTTAAAGTTACGTACAAGTGCTTTAATTCCACCTTGTAAAGGTGTATGAATCCTGCAAACATGACTTTGTTCATTGCGCTGAGTCGCGGCGCGCGCAAAGTTACAAAATTCGAGAGGTGCAGGACCTCGCGAATCGACAGCGCGTGAGACCCTCGCGTACGGGCGGAGCCACCGCGATTACGTCATTTTCGCCGCTGACTTTAGTTTAGCTTTTTTTTGTTAAAAAAAATTGTTAAGTCTGATACACATTCTGCCATTCTCACCGCTGTGCTGAGTAGCTGAACCAGAACGGAGTTGCGCATGCGCGGGTCAGTTTCTCCGCTGGCTTGCTTTTTACCGGTAATAAGCAAACGCACACGGTATGATAACTGTGTATTTTAATACCGTGGTATACCGTGAAACCGGTTACCGCTGCAACCCTACTGACACCTTAGTCTTCTTACCGAGTTCTTAACTGACACCTTAGTGTTCTTACTGAGTGTTCTTAACTGACACCTTAGTGTTCTTACTGAGTGTTCTTAACTGACACCTTAGTGTTCTTAACTGACACCTTGGTGTTCTTACTGAGTGTTCTTAACTGACACCTTGGTGTTCTTATTGAGTGTTCCTAACTGACACCTTAGTGTTCTTACTGAGCGTTCTTATCTGACACCTTAGTGTCCTTATTGAGTGTTCTTACCTGACACCTTAGTGTTCTTAGTGTTCTTACTGAGTGTTCTTAACTGACACCTTGGTGTTCTTACTGAGTGTTCTTAACTGACACCTTAGTGTTCTTACTGAGCGTTCCTAACTGACACCTTAGTGTCCTTACTGAGTGTTCTTACCTGACACCTTAGTGTTCTTAGTGTTCTTAATGAGTGTTCTTACGTGACACCATAGTTTTCTTACTGAGTGTTCTTACCTGACACCTTAGTGTTCTTAGTGTTCTTACCTGACACCTTAGTGACCTTACTGAGTGTTCTTAACTGACACCTTAGTGTTCTTACTGAGTGTTCTTAACTGACACCTTGGTGTTCTTACTGAGTGTTCTTAACTGACACCTTGGTGTTCTTACTGAGTGTTCTTACCTGACACCTTAGTGTTCTTAGTGTTCTTACTGAGTGTTCTTACCTGACACCTTAGTGTCCTTACTGAGTGTTCTTACCTGACACCTTAGTGTCCTTACTGAGTGTTCTTACCTGACACCTTAGTGTTCTTACTGAGTGTTCTTAACTGACACCTTAGTGTTCTTAATGAGTGTTCTTACCTGACACCTTAGTGTTCTTAGTGTTCTTAATGAGTGTTCTTACGTGACACCATAGTGTTCTTACTGAGTGTTCTTACCTGACACCTTAGTGTCCTTACTGAGTGTTCTTAACTGACACCTTAGTGTTCTTACTGAGTGTTCTTAACTGACACCTTGGTGTTCTTACTGAGTGTTCTTAACTGACACCTTGGTGTTCTTACTGAGTGTTCTTACCTGACACCTTAGTGTTCTTAGTGTTCTTAATGAGTGTTCTTACCTGACACCTTAGTGTTCTTACTGAGTTTTCTTAACTGACACCTTAGTGTTCTTACTGAATGTTCTTATCTGACACCTTAGTGTTCTTACTGAGTGTTCTTAACTGATACCTTAGTGTCCTTACTGAGTGTTCTTACCTGACACCTTAGTGTTCTTACTGAGTGTTCTTACCTGACACCTTAGTGTTCTTACTGAGTGTTCTTACCTGACACCTTGGTGTTCTTACTGAGTGTTCTTAACTGACACCTTGGTGTTCTTAGTGTTCTTAATGAGTGTTCTTACCTGACACCTTAGTGTTCTTACTGAGTTTTCTTAACTGACACCTTAGTGTTCTTACTGAATGTTCTTATCTGACACCTTAGTGTTCTTACTGAGTGTTCTTAACTGATACCTTAGTGTCCTTACTGAGTGTTCTTACCTGACACCTTAGTGTTCTTACTGAGTGTTCTTACCTGACACCTTAGTGTTCTTACTGAGTGTTCTTACCTGACACCTTGGTGTTCTTACTGAGTGTTCCTAACTGACACCTTAGTGTTCTTACTGAGTGTTCTTACCTGCCACCTTAGTGTTCTTACTGAGTTTTCTTAACTGACACCTTAGTGTTCTTACTGAGTGTTCTTAACTGACACCTTGGTGTTCTTATCTGACACCTTAGTGTCCTTAATGAGTGTTCTTACCTGACACCTTAGTGTTCTTAGTGTTCTTACTGAGTGTTCCTAACTGACACCTTAGTGTCCTTACTGAGTGTTCTTACCTGACACCTTAGTGTTTTTACTGAGTGTTCTTACCTGACACCTTAGTGTTCTTAATGAGTGTTCTTACCTGAGACCTTAGTGTTCTTAATGAGTGTTCTTAACTGACACCTTAGTGTTCTTACTGAGTGTTCTTAACTGACACCTTAGTGTTCTTACTGAGTGTTCTTAACTGACACCTTAGTGTTCTTACTGAGTGTTCTTAACTGATACCTTAGTGTCCTTACTGAGTGTTCTTAACTGACACCTTAGTGTCCTTACCGAGTGTTCTTACCTGACACCTTAGTGTTCTTACTGAGTGTTCTTAACTGACACCTTAGTGTTCTTACTGAGTGTTCCTAACTGACACCTTAGTGTTCTTACTGAGTGTTCCTAACTGACACCTTGGTGTTCTTACTGAGTGTTCTTACCTGACACCTTAGTGTTCTTACTGAGTGTTCTTAACTGACACCTTAGTGTCCTTATTGAGTGTTTTTGCAATGTTTTTTATTTTATTTTTTTGCAGTGGTATCTTCCACAGTAAACTCCCATTATCAGGAGACTTGTTCTGTTTTTTTTTTTTTTTTGTCATAGCCTTATGATATTGTCACGTGCAAGAGATGCCTTCTTACCAGAGACCTTAATGTTCTTAACTGACACCTTAGTGTTCTTACTGAGTGTTCCTAACTGACACCTTAGTGTTCTTACTGAGTGTTCCTAACTGACACCTTAGTGTTCTTACTGAGTGTTCCTAACTGACACCTTAGTGTTCTTACTGAGTGTTCCTAACTGACACCTTAGTGTTCTTACTGAGTGTTCTTAACTGACACCTTAGTGTTCTTACTGAGTGTTCTTATCTGATACCTTAGTGTTCTTACTGAATGTTCTTATCTGACACCTTAGTGTTCTTACTGAGTGTTCTTACATGACACCTTAGTGTTCTTACTGAGTGTTCTTATCTGATACCTTAGTGTTCTTACTGAGTGTTCTTACCTGACACCTTAGTGTTCTTACTGAGTGTTCTTACCTGACACCTTAGTGTTCTTAGTGTTCTTACTGAGTGTTCCTAACTGACACCATAGTGTTCTTACTGAGTGTTCTTAACTGACACCTTAGTGTTCTTACTGAGTGTTCTTATTCTTACTGAGTGTTCTTAACTGACACCTTAGTGTTCTTACTGAGTGTTCTTGCAATGTTTTTTATTTTATTTTATTTTTTGCAGTGGTATCTTCCACAGTAATTTCCCATTATCAGGAGACTTGGTCTGTATTTTTTTTGTCATAGCCTTATGATATTGTCACGTGCAAGAGATGCCTTCTTACCAGAGACCTTAATGTTCTTAACTGACACCTTAGAGTTCTTAGTGTTCTTACTGAGTGTTCCTAACTGACACCTTAGTGTTCTTACTGAGTGTTCTTAACTGATACCTTAGTGTTCTTATTGAGTGTTCCTAACTGACACCTTAGTGTTCTTACTGAGTGTTCCTAACTGACACCTTAGTGTTCTTACTGAGTGTTCCTAACTGACACCTTGGTGTTCTTACTGAGTGTTCTTAACTGACACCTTAGTGTCCTTACTGAGTGTTCTTAACTGACACCTTAGTGTCCTTACTGAGTGTTCTTACCTGACACCCAGGGCCGTGCAGAAACCTTTGGAGGGGCAAGTGCTCAAAGTGAAAAGGGGGCACATGGAGCACAAATTTGAAACACCATACAGAAACATACCTTGAAATATAACAGTTTGATTTGTAGCAACCCTTATTCATAAATAATATAACATGGAATCACAACATACCATATTATTGTCCACATCTCATATCTTTGATAGAGGGCAAAAGTAGTCTATATCTATAGTCTATATTTACCTGATTGAGTACATTGAACAGCTACTGTTGAGGGGGTTGGTGGAGACGCTGTATTGTTCTGATATTGAAGTGACTAAAAAGAGCATGGGAGAGATAGTGGCTGATTAAAATAAGTGTTATGTGATCATGATAAGATGCAAAGATAACTAAGATTAAACATGGCGCACTGTGACCTGCCATACGGCTGATTGTTTGTAGGAGATTCTGTGCTGAGAAAGGATACAGCAGGCTGACTGAACTAAACAGATCAAGTTGCACATTCGTAAAAAGAAAGGGGAACATTAATGGGAGGACAAGAATAAAAGAGGGGTGGAGGTACAGCCTATATCCACTAAGCTATAATTCAAGCTCTGCATTAATTTAGGACATAGAAAGATAATGTATTAAGTTGAATTCAGATCCCCATTAGACACTGGACTGTTTAACTGTGGCTTCTCTTCCTGGAGTCCTTGGACAAAAATGGAACAATTCTTACACCTCTTTATTTTAATTTCACAGCTGTAGTTTTGGTTTCTAAAAAACAAATGCAACCATTTGTTTTGACACAAACATGACTTCAACATGTAATGTTCCATCCTGTTTTTATTAATTGATACTCATAAACTCATGTATAAACTTAACATTTTTAATGGGAGAAAGAGAATAGAGGAAGGGTGTGTGTGTGTCTCTCTCTCTCTCTCTCTCAGCAGACAACAGACACTTTTTTTGTTTTTTGGCGGTCGTGGTAATTTTTAAAGTAGTCCGGTAATAAAACGCACCCCGCCATTCCTGAATTTTCACCCGCGACTGACTTTTCAAACAAGCCCAATTTGGCGGTAAAACCGCGAACCTGGCAACATACATATACACACACAGTGACAGGCACACTGTAACTCGTGAGAGTGTGTGTAGAGTCTCACACACACAGAATGCTGCTAACTTCACTAACTTTGTCAGTTATCTTGCAAGAAAACAATGTGGCGTGCACAAACAAATACCACGGCAAAACCTACCTACCGGACCGTTAGCTGTTCTCTCTCCGTATCTAGAGTTAGCAGCTTAGTAGCGCCTAGGTCACGTGCTGACGTCACGTAAAGTCAGGAGGGCACGTAAGGGTCAATGTGAATCAACGTGATTCACATGTGAATGGTGATTATTATTATTATTATTATTATGCCACACAGACAGACTTTCACACATACAAAAATTGACAAAAGGGCACTTTGGGCAGAAAGGGCCAAAGGGGCAGGTGCTCCAGCACCCTCCGCCCCCCCCCTCTGCACGTGCCTGCTGACACCTTAGTGTTCTTACTGAGTGTTCTTAACTGACACCTTAGTGTTCTTACTGAGTGTTCTTAACTGACACCTTAGTGTTCTTACTGAGTGTTCTTAACTGACACCTTAGTGTTCTTACTGAGTGTTCTTAACTGACACCTTAGTGTTCTTACTGAGTGTTCTTAACCGACACCTTAGTGTTCTTACTGAGTGTTCTTAACTGACACCTTAGTGTTCTTACTGAGTGTTCTTAACTGACACCTTAGTGTTCTTGGTGTTCTTTCCATACGTTCTTACTTCCCTTCTTTCCAGGACCATAGAGTTCCAACTTGGTTTTGGAGGATTCTCCGAGGTGCCCTTGTTTTGAATGATTCCCACATCTGAGAAGAGTAAAAACTGCTTAGTTTGGTCCATTTGTAAACCAGGTTGCTGCCTATAGCCCTCTTGAATCTATTTTGTATCTCTTTTCCCTGCAGAGCTTGCAACTGTTTTTGGAGGTCATTCTGAAACCAAGTCCTATTGCACCATTTTGCACATGTTGCCATGGAGTTTTGTTGTGAGCAGTAGGTTAGCAAAATAGTTTCTTTTTTGAATGGCAGAGCATGTCAAACCTCATGAATTCATTAGAACATCTGATTTCAATTATCCTCTTCTTTAAGAGATCATTATTCAGGGCTTCCAGACCCTTTTTTTGTCATTGATCCTGATTGTTTAAACAATTTATTTGACAGTTATTGCAATGTGAAGTGGTTTTCCTAAATAAGATTGATTTTATTTATTGTTGTTTAGTGTGAAGATTTTAGGAGCCTTTCAGGTCACTCCAAAGGGTTCACAACTCCGTCAGTACTAAAATAAATAGACTAATAGGTGGACCACATGCAGTTAGGATTCTACTCAGCATGCATCTGTGGGTTCATCGATTTGAGATGGATGAAAACAAAATAATTAAAACAACCAAACTGTTAACCGGTATTGTGCATCAGGCAGGATAAATATGGTCTAGATAACGTAATATTTAGGAATTATTGTCCTGCCTGTTTGTGTAACAATTGTTTCTCATCTTATATTTCCATTCATAAATACAAGGCTTTTGATTAGTGATTACACAGTCAGGAGCACCTAATTGTGTCAGCTCATACACCAATCACTCCTGCTGCTAAATATTCATTGTTGGAAATATATTTATTTTTTCCATTTCCTGACCTGTCAAGAAGCGTGCGCGCACACACACACACACACGCAGGCTCTCTCACTCACACACACACACACACACACACACACACACACACACACACACACACACACACACACACGTCTCTGCGGAGCACACAGTTTTATTTCCAGCTTCCTGCGGATGTGCAAAGCAGAGACGCTGGAGGAAATAATTGGTGGGAGTGAGATTAAAAGCCCGGCGCCTGGTAACTGGAGCTGCTTACCTTCCCGCTTGCATGGCAACAGATACGCCAACACACACACACACTCGCACGCAGTGGCTGCTGCTAGCTTCATTACCTCTAATGATGACTGGAGGAGGGCCTGTTGTTCAGGTCCGCCTCATGAAGCCTGTTGGGTGGCAGTCTGCTGCCGGCGGTGCTGAACCTTCCAGCCGTCCCACTAACACCAGGCACGTTCGCTCCAGAAGTTCCACAGCGCGGCCCACGAGTGATTCACACAGTGACGGCGGCTTTGTTTTGTCTCGCCATCGCATTGGAGTTTCAAATGAATCAGTGATGTGTTTGGATCGTCAGCTTTAATGAGTGTTTTGCCTTAAATATATTTTACACTGAATGGTCGCCGCACTCTGCATCTCGGTTAGGACTGGTCTAAGACTGGTGGGCCTGGGTGATGGACCGGGCCCAGCGAGTGTCTCTGGTAGCATGCCCTGACTGTTGTTGTACGGATGACCTGCAGCGATGCGGATCATAAACGGTTTATTTTCCCCCCTGTACTCCGTTCATACTCCATCACTGGCTGAAATTGGTCTCCGACACCATGAACTCCACAGGATTTATGATGTGCTCGTTGACAAACTGTAACACGTCCGTTCTGTTGTAGGTTCTTATGAATGATTGTTCGGTTATCCATTAGTCTGGTCTAGCATATGCCTGTCGGCTGTATATGGTGGCTGGTTGAGTGACTGTAGCAGCAGGGTGCACATGCCTCCTCTGGGTGCACATCTAGAACTAATGAACAACAATCACGTAACCAGTTCAAGATCAAATGGGCTTCACCAACCGTAGTCTTGGCCTAACAGAGATGTAAATATCCTCCGATTAAGTCTGACATTCTGCATTTCAGGCTCATGCTAGTACAAACTAGTTTAAAACATGCGCACAGAAGATAAGCATAGTGGTGGGTCTATGCTAACTCCGTTCGGTGTTGGTAGCAGTCACTGCTCCAGTGTGCGTCTCTGTTATTGGACTAATGTCTGCAGCCTCGTTTCCCCCTGAGTGTCACGCTGTAGTCGATGGCTTTAACGTGACAGCAAATGCCTAGTTTTAGTCTTTTAGGCCTCTGAAAAAGAACCGTAACAAATCTGTTAAACTGTAAAGTAAGTGAATGTCTCAGGTGTGCTATGACAGACTATTTGATATACATTACCAAATCAGTTGAACTTATTTTTTGATCACACTGCAAACGTAGGCTAGCAATCGCCACTTTTGAGAATGGTTCACTTCCAGTCAGTCCGAGCTCGGCGATGCAGCCGTTCTGATTGGCTGAATGAGATATTTGGGTGGTCCGACCGGCCTGCCCGAGCCACCGTGCACAGGCTCGGTACCATCACCCTGCCTGCCACATCACCCTCTCTTACACGGCCACGTTCAGTCTCTTGTTTTTTAAAAAACTCCTTTTTTTTCTTTCTTTACCCTCCTGTATGCCATAACTCCTTCTCTCCTCTCTCCTCTTGCCTTTTGATCTCTTGATAGATATTCGATTTGATGGATGCCAAAGCCCGGCAAGATTGCATCAAAGAGATAGATCTCCTGAAGGTAAGCAGCCGCGGGAGGGAGGGATCGGCGCCGTGTGCCGCTATTACACTTTCCAAAGGTGCCTCTGCCGAGACCCGATACCACAGAAACAGACAGAGATAGAGGCAGAGAAAACAATTGATCTGTACCAGACGAACTGCTTGCGCTCTCTCTCTCTCTCTCTCTTTCTCTTTCTCTCCCTTTCTTTTTCTTGTTCTCTCTCTCTCGCCCTCCTTTGCTCTCCCTGTGTGAGGCGAGTACAGATCAGGAGTTTCTCCATGTCATTCCTCCAGGCTGAGATTGACTCTCTCTCTCTCTCTCTCTCTCTCTCTCTCTCTCTCTCTCTCTCTTTTAAATGCCAAAACTACATTTTTTTAATCTTGTTCTGTAATATTGAGAGAGGGGCGGGGGTGGGGTTCCACGGGGAGGGTGGGGCACCAGAGCAGTAGCGTGCTAATTCAGCCCACTCCCCTGTGCGTCTTTTGATGTGGGGCGTCCTCTCCCTCACATCAGCTGCCTTGTTTTTAAATGTATCGTTTGCGTTCATCAAACCATCTTAAACAGGCCGCGGCCCGCGCTGGCGTCGGCACTAACTAACAAATTAATGACGGGTCCAATAAGAGCGAGCGTCTGGGTGATCAGAGGTGTCTCACTGTACTTGGCTCCGTTTTGTCTCGCTAGGTCTCGTCAGATCCGCCCCTCCCCTAGCGCACCAAAATATGTGTGTTCTCTGTCTCCCTCTCTCTCTCCCTCTCTCTCCACCATTCTCACTCGTGCACACACACTCTGTCGTGTTAATTGCTCCGAGCTGCATAGCTATCGCTGTCACTGTGGCGTCTCCCAGTTGTCCTGTGCCTGCGCAGTTCCTGTGTCTCCCTGACGGTGGTTCCCCTCAGACTGGCTAATTGGTGGTCGCGTCGTTCTGTCCCCCCGTTTCCTCACTGGTTCCTCACTGGTGGGCGGGACGGGGAGGAGACGTGTAGCTGGGCGCAGCTGCCGGGTCGCTGCCATTGGTGGCCTGGCCGCGAGGTCAGAGGTCGCCAGCTCCCGCTTCTCGGAGACACTTTGCCTCACGTGCGCTTCTCCTAACTGGGGTCAGAGAGTAACAAGGGCTCGGATAACCACTCCAACACCCCCCACACCCCCAAAATCGAACAAATGCAGTTATTACAAGCAGCTCAGGCCATGCAGCTAATAAGATGTTTGTGAGGAAGGAGGACATCCTCTACCTCAGTGGACACAGTGATGGAACTGGGAGGATGAAAGGAGAGAGTCGCAAATCACACTAATGAGGCGGAGAGCGGCGGTGTGAGAGCCGCGGACGCCTGTCTGCTTGTTTATATGTCAGTCCCCTCAATCCTCCAGTACTGTAACCGACACCGCTGCGGAGGAAGGGTTCATACCAAGAACATTGAACCTCCGAGAAAAGTTTTGCGGAATATGGGTAGTGTTAGTTATTTTAGTGTTTCTTGCAGTGACATCTCTTTTGAACCTACTTAGTTTTTGTGTCTGTGTACAGTTTTGGAGGGGGGGCTCGATCGGTGTGGTGCGTTTACAGTATCCACACGTATTCAGACTGGCGTTTCTAAGAGGTGTGGAACTGGAGATGTCCCGGCGAGAGAACTTAGGAGATCCTCTCTAGTGTGATAGCATTATATATTATATATATATTATTATTTTATTTATATATATATATATATTATGTCTCCTTAATCTTTCTGGTCTGAAGCTGAAGATCTGGCCCACGGTGATTGTGAGGCGATGACACCATTGCCAGGGTGGCACGATAAACTCAAGTGCGCACCCGCCAGCCGCAGTCCACGGACGGGAAACGGCACGGGTGGAGGTGGAGAAGGAGGGTGGAGGTAGAGGTAGAGGGTGGAGAAGGAGGGTGGAGGTGGAGGTAGAGGGTGGAGAAGGAGGGTGGAGAAGGAGGGTGGAGGTAGAGGGTGGAGAAGGAGGGTGGAGGTGGAGAAGGAGGGTGGAGAAGGAGGGTGGAGGTAGAGGGTGGAGAAGGAGGGTGGAGGTGGAGGTAGAGGGTGGAGAAGGAGGGTGGAGGTAGAGGGTGGAGAAGGAGGGTGGAGGTGGAGAAGGAGGGTGGAGGTGGAGAAGGAGGGTGGAGGTAGAGGGTGGAGAAGGAGGGTGGAGGTGGAGAAGGAGGGTGGAGGTGGAGGTAGAGGGTGGAGGTGGAGAAGGAGGGTGGAGGTAGAGGGTGGAGAAGGAGGGTGGAGAAGGAGGGTGGAGGTGGAGAAGGAGGGTGGAGGTAGAGGTAGAGGGTGGAGAAGGAGGGTGGAGGTAGAGGTAGAGGGTGGAGAAGGAGAGTGGAGGTGGAGAAGAACGCCACTGCCGACTGCACCAACCTGGCTGTGTGATCCAAATATACATCTAAGGGGCGGCGACGGAGACGTATGTGTGCGGCCTCTGCTATCAGCTCGGAGCATGAACATTTCTTTAATAAGCACCTCCGCCCTGTCACAGCACATTGCCGGGACCTGGCTGCCCCCCCATACAGAGTCCTGGATTGGTTTGGGTGGGGAGGGGGAGGGTGTTCTCTCCCCCCCCCATCCATTCATACATTCTTTCTTTCTTCCTTTTCTTTTTTTGCCTCCTGTCTGTCGCTGTCATCTTTGCTGTTGTTTACCATGTCGGATCCTTCCGCTTATTGACCAACCAACGGGAAAAGGGGTGGGGGGGTGGGGGGGGGGGAGATTATGGCACGCACTGATGCTGCCTGGCACGTCATGTTTGCATCAGCTAGGCAGTGTTTGTTTATTTATTTATTTATTTAATTATTTGAAATGCCACACGGGCTCGGTACTCTGTTGCAGGCCCAGCTGAGGCATGCAGACACCAAACCCACCTCCTCTTCACACCCCTCCTCCTCACACTTTCCCTCTCTCTCCTGACTGGTTTAGTTAGATGGAGTGAAGCACTCCTGCATATTACATGAGCAACTGTTTATGTGGTTTTTGGTTTTTGCCCGGTCGCCGTACCGGGCCCGTCGTGGATGAATTCCATTTGAGCCGCTCCGGGTTCTGAAGGTGCGGCGGCCGCTCGACTGGTGACAGCGCCGTGTTTACACACAGAGCAGCATCTGCCTTGTGTTTCTGCTGTCTCGACTTTAGAAAGCTCGGCTTGACCCATGGAGTCTCTTGAATATTTAACAGTCACTGATAGCGTGTTTCTCACCCCCCTCTCTCTCTCCACAGCAATTGAACCACCCCAATGTAATTAAATACCACGCGTCATTCATCGAAGACAACGAGCTGAACATAGTTCTGGAGCTGGCGGACGCCGGGGATCTCTCACGTATGATAAAGGTACAGGAGACTGGCGCCGTGTCAGCGGTCTCCACCGCACCCCCTCACGCTCCACACCAAGCCTGCTGTAGCGAGCGCAGGAAACCCAACATACCCCCTGTGTGGGGTGGCAGCTGGAGCATTGGACGTGTGTGCAGTGGTGGAGTGTTGGGGCGCTCTGGAGGAGCAGTGTTGAGTGTTGGGTGTGTGGGCTGAGTGTTGGGTGTGTGTGGGCGGGGCTGAGTGTTGGGTGTGTGGGCGGGGGCTGAGTGTTGGGTGTGTGTGGGCGGGGGCTGAGTGTTGGGTGTGTGGGCGGGGGCTGAGTGTTGGGTGTGTGGGCTGAGTGTTGGGTATGTGTGGGCGGGGGCTGAGTGTTGGGTGTGTGGGCGGGGGCTGAGTGTTGGGTGTGTGGGCGGGGGCTGAGTGTTGGGTGTGTGTGGGCGGGGGCTGAGTGTTGGGTGTGTGGGCAGGGGCTGAGTGTTGGGTGTGTGGGCTGAGTGTTGGGTATGTGTGGGCGGGGGCTGAGTGTTGAGTGTGGGCTGAGTGTTGGGTGTGTGTGGGCGGGGGCTGAGTGTTGGGTGTGTGGGCTGAGTGTTGGGTGTGTGTGGGCGGGGGCTGAGTGTTGGGTGTGTGTGGGCGGGGGCTGAGTGTTGGGTGTGTGGGGGGCGGGGACTGAGTGTTGGGTGTGTGGGGGGCGGGGACTGAGTGTTGGGGGGCGGGGGCTGAGTGTTGGGTGTGTGGGTGGGCGGGGGCTGAGTGTTGGGTGTGTGGGCTGAGTGTTGGGTATGTGTGGGCGGGGGCTGAGTGTTGAGTGTGGGCTGAGTGTTGGGTGTGTGTGGGCGGGGGCTGAGTGTTGGGTGTGTGGGCTGAGTGTTGGGTGTGTGTGGGCGGGGGCTGAGTGTTGGGTGTGTGTGGGCGGGGGCTGAGTGTTGGGTGTGTGGGGGGCGGGGACTGAGTGTTGGGTGTGTGGGGGGCGGGGACTGAGTGTTGGGGGGCGGGGGCTGAGTGTTGGGTGTGTGGGTGGGCGGGGGCTGAGTGTTGGGTGTGTGGGCTGAGTGTTGGGTGTGTGGGTGGGCGGGGGCTGAGTGTTGGGTGTGTGGGCTGAGTGTTGGGTGTGTGGGTGGGCGGGGGCTGAGTGTTGGGTGTGTGGGGGGGCGAGGCCTGAGTGTTGGGTGTGTGGGGGGGCGGGGACTGAGTGTTGGGGGGCGGGGGCTGAGTGTTGGGTGTGTGGGTGGGCGGGGGCTGAGTGTTGGGTGTGTGGGGGGGCGGGGCCTGAGTGTTGGGTGTGTCTGGTCACAGCTCATGTCTTCTGCCCTCCATGTCCATGAATGTCAGATCTAATTGTGTTATTGAAAGACCTCATGATTGATTTCACAGCTTGGCCTTTCTGGTTGATGTGAAGTCCTTAAGGTCCTCCATCATCCACTAATCACACTGCTACTGTGCTCGTGGCTAGCACGTTGCTTTCTTTCCCCCAGTAACTGTAGTGGTGACGCCACCTTAAACAGGCAGCGCGTCTGATGCAGTGGCAGAAGCTGCTGGTGTTGCTCCGTGGAGGCGCTGAGCTCTTTGGTAAACGCAGCTCTCCGCGCCTCCCGCTCTCCTGTTCTCCCACTCCACTCTCTCCTCTCCTCTCCTCTCCTCCTGACAAGCCCCCAACTCCACACTCCCAGCCCCACTCTTTCAAATGACTGGCCTGCATGTGAAAGACGCCCTCTCCGAACCCTCCAATCCCGTGTGGGATCCTGTGCGGTGCAAACGAGCTCCCCGGGCAGGTCTTTCCTCGGGGGGGGGGCTAAACTAGGACCTCCCCGTTGGGTTCACCAGGGCCTCAGCATGGCACTCTTAACAGGCATCATAACACAGACTTCTGCCTTCAGACACACATTCCCACCACACGTGATGCTCACCGAACTCTCAAACTCTTTCTCTCTATTTCTCTCTCCATCTCACTCTTGCCCCTCCCTCTCTGTCCTTCTTTCTCCTTTTTTATGCCTCTCTCTCTCTCTCTCTCTCTCTCTCCCTCTGTTTCTCCCTCTCTCTGTCCCTCCCTCTCTCCTCACTCATTTTCGTCTCTCTCCATCTATTCATACCCAGGCCTCACTCCACACTGCTTTTAATTAGTGTTCTTTTTTTTATTTATTAAATAATGTCACTCCCAACGTGCACATCACGGCTAATCCCGTCAGCGCTGTGAAATAAATATGACCGAACGGTGTGCCATATGTAAAACAGAAGCTCCGAAAGCATGAATTTACCATTTTTTATTCTTTTTGATTTTTTTTCTTCTCCCCCTCTTCCTCTTTCTCTGTCCATCTCCCAATTCAAATGAAATCAAATGCCCCCTTCATTTGCATGCACTTACAGAATATTGCATGTGCCGTGTTTGCTTTTTAAAGGCATGGGTGGGTGTGTGTGTGTGTGTGTGTGTGTGTGCGCGTGTGTGTGTTGGGGGGGTGGCTGCCGCGCTCCCCCATTGACATCAAACAGCCCTCTGATATGCAAATAGAAGGGCTGTGGAAGAATAGATCCACCGGCTTTGTTTGGACGCGGGCCAAGGTTTCCCAGGCTCGAGACGGCACGCTCACGGCCGTGCCGATCATTTCAACGAAAACAAGCGTTTGCACAATGGAATAATAGACCCGCCCTTAAATAACCCGCACGCCGCTCTATATATGCACGTGTATCTATATGTAGGTTTTATTTCCAGCTCATTTACCTGTGCTGATGAGCAGGTTCACCTCACCGCCGGTGCCTCAGTTGTTCAGTCAGCAGACAGAAGGTCAGGTAA